>NC_137650.1:22898471-23537838 GCF_963422515.1 Blennius ocellaris | reverse complement strand
AGCAATCCAAACACTTGTTATGCTGTTAACTAATGCCAAGTAGGTAATTAAGTGTGGCGTTAGAGGGGATGCCAGCCCCTCTTGCTAGCAAAATGACCAAATTGCATGTGTGTTGTTAATGTCCCATCCCCCTTCAGAATCTCAGCAGGTAGCGAGTGCATAGAGGCAGGCGAATGTGCTGGATTTAGTTATATCTGATCTCACGGGTTGTCTGACATATTGATTTTATGCATCGATAACGTTTGTGTGTGTTACAATCGAGGCTCCCCTGCATCAACACACCTGTGGAATAGTGTAAATACTAGACACCTGTTTTGTGTCTTTGGAAAACAACATGGCTTTTATAATTGCTCTCACAGTGCAAGACCCCCCCCCCCCCTTGAAGAAAAGAACAAATTGTCTGCTGGTACTGCTTACCACAGATGTGCAGCTCCAGCCAGCTGTAACGGCAAATACAAGTATGAATGTGGTGTGCTCATACCAGCAGGCCCATGACTGACGGGCCGTGGGCTCCACACTTCATTGTCCTGGTGAAGAGTTCTCTGTTTGAGTGCTTCATCACTGTGTTCTCTACTTTTACATCAAAGTCAACTCATACTTTTAAATGTAGCTTTTTTTCCCCTCTCAAACTAACCCGCACCTGAATATAATGCTGTTGTTTAATCTCGTATTCTTTTTCTCCGGCACTGCTTTGATAAATCACAGGTGCTGGGGGAGCGGAAATGACAGTAAATGGAGGGGATGAAAGAGAGTTGTCGAGTCTGTGACACATGGGATGCAGCAACAGCCGCCAAAAAAACCCACATTTCTCACTCCGTGTCAGTACGCCCATACTGCAGTCTTCATTTGATGGAAGTGATGCTGCCAACATTCATATTCATTAGCGCTATTGCTGAAATATTAATGATTCATTGATGGGATCATTGTTAGGATATGAGCTCAGAAACAGTACAACCTTTACATTAAGTGCGAAGTCATTTGACAAAGTGTAAAATGATAGAGATATGATTAATTGGGGCGAAAAATATGTTAAAATAAAGAAAACACTTTTTGCTTATTTGGTTGGTCAAATGCTTTCTACAGGTGGAAGAAAACGGTATAAATGTTGTATATTGTAGTGATACTGTGTTTCCTCTTGACCAGACTCAGTATGGACTTGCCTTTGTGAGGCTTGATTTTAATTACACCTAAATGTTTTATCTATTTCATGGCCAAACTAGCTTCATGTTTATATACTGCAAAAAACAAGTAACGTAGACAAATGGTTTGATGAGATATTAATGTGAGTGAAACCTGGAGGTCTGATTAGACCTTGCAATCCAATTTTCAGTGTCTCCTAATTTCCTTTTAGGAAAGAATAAATATAGAAAGACTGTCACTAACATAGTCATTTATTCTCCTATTTGTTGTACTTCATTGGCAACAGTATCAATCCCAAACATTGATGGGATTAGGGAAAGCGTGATTCAAATGTTTATCTAATTAATACTGAGCTCCTGTATTTTTGCAAGATTTCATCAACTATTTTTTTCCTTCCAATGCATGTTGCCTCCTCGTTGTCATAGAAGAGGAGTGGTCCTGGTCTCTGCAAACAATAAATGGCCTTACCTGTACCCTCAGGTGCACAGAGGTAGTAACTGATGTGGCAGCAGACCACACAAAATACATGATATGGACGCACGCAGGTTTTCATATTTTTTTAGAAGAAGAACAAAACCTTCTATTCAGTTTTTTGGTTAAAACTGAAAATATTGGCTCAGTAGTGCTTCGTTAGTGATTTAGTATACAGAGTGGTGCTGGTACAACAATATGTGAGCTGGTGCACAGAACCGCTGTCATACTTCCAGTATAAGTAATGTGTTTTGCTGAACCCCTGAATTCAAACCACATTTCTGCGCTGCTGTCTTTTTCACTTGATTTATGGTTCATTCATCACAGCAGAAACATGATGGAGCTGTCCCAGTCTTTGATTTTTTTTCAAAATGTTGACCACCTTTTGTTTTGACTCATGATACTCTTTGCTGAGATGTTATCCTGCAACATAACATTTGTGTAACTCATGTAACAGCTACTTCAAGATTTTCTCGTTCGAATCGAATAATTGCAGTTTCTAATTGTGAAACCGTGACTGGCTTTGTTTTCTGCTCATCTGTTCTGGTCTATAAGGCCAGTCCAAACAGCTTAGACGAAAACCTACCAATTGAAAGACCATATACTGTGTGTATTTTGTATTTTGTGGACTCAACCTTTTAGATATAGAAATTAATTGTAGGAATTGGTGCAATCTTTGTCAGCAATGAAGCATTTTGCAGCTCTTTTGGATGGGAAATGCATTATGACTCACCACAGTCCAGAGAAACGGAGGACGGGCTGTTCCCTCAACAGGTCAGACACAGACATCTTGTGCCTTCGCAAACTGACAGTGGAAGATAGTTATCATGGAAAAAAAAATTGAAGTGTTGCATTTACACAAAATATTTAAAAAAAACAAACAAGGCGGATGGCTGTAACACACTGACCGTTATGTACCGTGACTATGTGTGAACACGTATATCGTGTCAGCTGCCATTTCTTTGTGTATTTCATGTCTTGTGATGTTTGTTAAAAGGAATTGTATAATTGTTATGTTTATTCTTTTTAGTCACACACAGATAGCAAGGGCTTCCAACATATGAATGGCAAACAAGGTTCATATGAAGCTGAAATCCTGTGAGATCATGCTGCAAGCAACTACACCGACTTAGATAAACAGCAGTGAATCCAGAACAGGAGGGGATGTTGATGGAGGGGGAGGGGAGAAAAGATAAGAAGGGAGGCATGCTCTCTAAATATAGGGCTGTTATTCAGTAATGACAGATTGTAGATGTCTGATGGGAAATGGACAGTAAATGAGCTCAGCGTCTGATTTTACATTTCTTTTCATTCTGGATGGATTTGGTTGCAAATCAAAAATGGAATTGTACCTCTGTTTAAATCGGAGGGGGGGATTGCCAGAAAATGCAATATTAAACTTAAATGCTTATGTACGCATGGTAATAAATCGTACATACTCAATTAAAATCCTATATTGCATGCGATTGAATAATTTTTTTGTTTAACAACTCCAGGAGTAACATGTGACAGCTTCGATGTGCCATCGTCAGGTAAAATACTGACAGTCAGTTAACTTTGATAACATCAGCTGGAAAAAAAAAAGCTTCAGAGTCAGACAGCGCCATTACTGATCCTTGACAACAACCAGGGCCACCCCACTGAAAATATTGCAAGAAACATTTTTCTGTGTGGAAATGAAGCCTCTTATCTTATTTTGCTGCTAAAGACTCCTGTGGCAGATGAAAACGTATCTCTCTAGTCACTGATCTTTTCAATATGTTCCTGTTTTCTCCCAACAGATTTTATCGATATGAATGTTTTGTTTTCATGATAAATAACGTCATTTTAATCATATAACAGATGGATTTAATAGATGCTCATTATAAAGCTTGACAGCACTCCTCAGGCTGGAGACAACAATCTGACAGAATGTGATATTAACGCTGCTTTTTTGTCTTCATATGTGAATGTGAAGCTGTTGAATTGGGCTTTCCACTTTAATGCACGCTTAAGACACACTTAACACAGTTAAGACAGTGAACCAGTCTATGTGCACATGTGTGTTTCTACAATCAGAGGGAAATGAATCATGGGAGGCAATACCACAACATACAATTAGTGTAGCAATTAGTGTCTTTAATTGTGAACATACCGCATTTATATGTAAACTGTGGTGCTTTAATGTTGTTTTCAGATTGAATTACTCATCTCCATTCAAATACATAAGCGTGTCTAAATAAATAAGCATTGGACTTTACCTAATTAGATTATGAAACCCTTCAGTTTTAATTTCCTATCAGCTGTTTTAAACTCGTAATTTAGGCCAGTAGCTACATAGCTCCAGGCATTGGAGAGCTGATAAATTCAAAGAGTCTGCCACTTTGATCAAGAATGAAATGTCTTTGAATAAACTGCATATATGCAAAGCACCTTGGTGATCCATATTCTTTTCAATCTTTAGTGTCACTGTGAGCTTTATGATTTTTTGTTGAGTCAATGTGCTTTGATTTCTAACCAAATGCATTATTATAAACCTCTCTGCCATCTATGTATTCATACATTCTTTTGATAACTATCAACTACTTCTAAAAAGCAGGGGGCCACCTGTCATCACATGATCACAATGTAAAGTTACATTGTGAACATGCTGCCATTCCACCCAAGGTTCAACATTGAAAAATGTGCAATCATACCCCCCAAAGCATGTCTTTTAAACCCTCCATTTGGGAAAGAATGCAAACACACAGACACAAAGAAAGATCCACTGGCCAACAGGTTTCAGACGTATCGGAAAGGTGACGTAATACCCAACAGTGCTTTTTTGAAAGCATCGGTGCCTGGTGACGTCTGAAGGCAAATCTATTTTTATAATTTAAAAAAACAAAACAACAACAACAACAACAAAACAGCCTGTTGCTGGATGGATGTTGAGTGAAGGCATATCAGGTTGGTCATAACCTCAGCTATTTCTGATGAAAGTACAGAAATTGAACAAAACCATTGCCAGAAATGTAAGGGCAGAAATTTCCGGCACAATATTCACTCAGTGGGCTCATTGTTATTCTCTGCATGTTACTCAGCATCAAAGCCGTGACGCACACATGGATGACGTCACATAATAAACATTTCTCTGCACAATCAACAGGAACTGATGGAGGAGAAAGCCACTAACTATGCTGGCAGACTTGATTTTGATTGAAGCTCGTCAATGCTGCTGTGCTATGCGACCTGAGATGTGAATTGGTTATACAACAGGTTACAAGGCAACAGACAGATTCTATCCTTGTACTTTCCGTTTGGGTTGGGGAGAAGCCCTATACGTTTTTACTGGAGTCATGCTGCAAACAATGTTTTCCCTTCCTCTGCTACCTGACTTTTTGCCTACATACTGACATAGTGGCAGAGGTCGGATGCCCAGTGCATAAAATGTTGAGAAAACTGAGCAATTCAAGGAAAGTTAGTAGTATCTCCTGCTTTTTCTTCCCTTTTCCCGCCCCCCCAACAATGCTGCTACTGTTTTTCATTTATGATTAAGCATGTTTCTACATAATTACCCTCACTAATTGAATTAATCATCTCACTGGCAACATTTACTAAAACAAAGGTAATTATATTATTGTGGTTTGAATAATTTGTGAATAGAGGAACACAGATGAAGAGTAGGTGATGGCAAAGAGACAACTACTGTACTGTGCTGTGCAAAAGACCCATGAAATGTATTAGTGTTAAAGTTATGATTCATTAATACTGTCTCTCAAAGGTCTGGCGTTACAGTAACCCATTACTTTAAACTGAGTTTATCAAAACATTGGTCATTAGTAAAATGTGACAGTTAATTCAATTTCCAATTTCCAATTGGCAGAGCAGGTTGTCTAATTTTCCCTATCTCACCCTTGTCTCATTGTGCAAGCATCCTTGAACAGGAGACTGAACTTCAAGTTGCAACCACTTGCCTGCCATCCATTCTGATCTGCTTAATTGAGTTTATGTGGATATTGTATGTTTGGGAGAATTGGTCTGATCATGTAATGTGCACTGCAAATGTTGAAGCAGGAGGAGTTTGGTTTGCAAATGAAGCCCATTTACCATTTAAAACATGGTGATTTTGGGTCTATCTATATAAAAACAATAGTGTTTTTGTCCTATAACTTAAATGCAGAAATGATGATTGTTGGGTTTTAATGCGGAATGTACAATGAGTACTCGACATCAAAGAATGCCGAGTTACAGTAAAATCTTCCCTAAACGTTTCTGTAGAAAAAAACATTCTTGCAATACCTTGAAAATGGCCAGCTCAGTGGGAAGGATTCACAATAAAACTACATATCAGCAAGGCTGAGGATGGATAGTGGTTACCTTGCTTGTGTGCTTAGGCTTAAATTGCAGCCACTGGGAGAAAATTAAAGATCAGTACCAAAGCAGGATTTTCCCTGTTTAGCCCAACACTACCCCAATGCCTGGAAACCTTTTAGGGAAGAGAAAATGAAAGTTGTGTTGTTAAAGCATAAAAGAACTGCTGAAATACAAGTAATTTTAATCCACGGGTGATTTTCCGAAAACAAGGCAAAAAGATCTTTCAGGATATTTAATACCCAGGATTTTAAATTAGGAAGGGAATATATGTTATGATGAGCTGATGCTCTCGCCTCACCATAGATATTTTTGTACAACAAAGTGAAGCAGAGGCACTATGACATAGAAATATTGTGTAACGAGGTCAATATGTGCTGCTTAAATTACAGAGGATTCTTTAGCAAAGAAGAGCTCACCAAGTATGTTTCTCAAACCCTTTTAACAAGCTTGCATCAAACTTTTAAAATGCAGGTCTCACTGTTGTCCTGTTGCTTCTGTCTTACATCTGGCATATTTCAAAAGTGAGTATCAAAAATAAAGGAAACCTCCTGCTTGAAGCCTTTTTTTTTTTTTTTTTTCACAGAAACGACATTGGACATCTTTCTCAGTACTTTGATAAAGACAGTCTTTAGATTAAAGTGTGGAATCATGCAGAAGTAGATCCATATATGTTATTATTTGCTGAAAATTTCCAAGTCAGTTGTGAATATGAATAATATATACCTCTGGCTTTGATATGCTGTACAAAGCACTACACCACTTACAGGGATCTCTCTATTCAGCTTCGACACTTATCTCTGTGCACGGCATGGGGTAGGCTTCCGTATTTAAGTCCACAGGGAGTATATTTCAGTCAGCACACAGAGGGTATATGTTAGACGCCGACTTAATAACTTCCTACCTGCCAGGCTGGTTTAGTGTGTGCTGGCAGAATCCTGTTATCAGCTCGATGGACTGTCAAAACAGGCATCAGGTTTTCACACAATTGTCCATCAAACGTCTCCGCGATACTATCTCTTTCTAAATATCATGCATCGTCTCTCATTGGTAGAATCAGATACCGTTACTGCCCACACAAACACTCACACGCATGAGCATGGATGCACAGACAGATCAAAATCAATGGCTACCTTCCTCCACATCAGGAAGTGCTGTACAGTAGGTGGCCAATGGAGGAGTCCACCCACTCACAGGATATTCAATTGCAAGCATGTACAAATTCATCCTCTCTTTATCTCACTCGTGTCCGCCTGGGATCGGCCGCATTTATACATGCACCTTTGGGCAAGTGCTGCTTGTGTGTACACACCCACACATGTAGACCCAACATAGAAACAAGCTCACAACGCTTGCACTTTGTCACTTAAAAACACCTCAGGATTTTGGCCTCACAGAAATACTGAATTCATGAATGAACTGCAAGGTCACGTAAACAGGCGGAAGTACTCATTCTTCTTTAAAATGTGCTTAAGGTTACTGTACATACTCACCAACTTTATCTTTGCACACATCATGACGAGAAACATCAAATGGTCTTCTTCATGTGAATAACCATAACATTTCATGGACAAACTAAATGAATCAGTACTGGCAGAAAAGGAAGGTAAATAAGGTTATTTACAATTTTGAGTGATTATTATTTATGTTATTCTTCTCAATTACTTTGGTCATTTTCAAAGGAAATACTATATTTTTTTCTATCTGTATTCAACCATCTTCAGGATATGTCTTAATCTGGCTATGAATAATATTAGAAATTATTTTATCATTAACAGCTTAAATCTAATGTGCCACGATATAACAGACATCATGGATGAAGAGACAATATGAATAATCTAGATAGGCCAGTATACAAACATAAAATAACCTGGTAATTACATGCAGAGCCCCCTGATGCCTGTTTGGCCAGGATTTGGTCTGGATTTAAAAGCACATGATGAGTCTCAATGGCAGAGTGTGTCTCCTGTAACAGGCTGACAGCTTGTCCTGGGAGAAGAAAGGTTTCCTCATAGGTGTCAGTGCTGGGCCGCAGGGGAAGCTCGGTGTGCTAAAAAGGTGAAAGCCACAAAAGATGAACCAAGAATGTGAGGTCTGTGCCTGTTACATTTACTGCTTCGCTTGTTATAAATAACGACGTCCTGCTGAAAAGAGAGTCTTCCTTTCAGTGCCTTACCTGTATTTTTACACCCATACTCAATTAAACAAATAGAAATAATGCAATTATGATAAAAGCATTTGCCTTGCGGGTTTGCTATTTCATAAAACAGTGGAGTTCTCCTACCCCTCAGCAGCCTTGAGAAAATAACTTTTACTACATGCAGCATCTTGTAATTCATGTACGAGTGCCTGGTGCTTACACATGAGCCTGGTAAGGGAAATGCAATTGACTGTGCAATGGACACAAAGTAATGAAACCGGGGGAGGAGAGTCAGAATATTAACCCAAAAGCCTCAGTCCAGTTCCTCCTCCAGGCCTCGTGTTAGACGTTACCAAGAGAAATGGGCTCATTAGGAGCGTGAGAAACACATATATCAAACACAGATAGCTGTCAGTTCTCCTCTGGGGGTTCTAGTAACAGCACCAGAACAGCAAAGCTCTATACCTCAGGCCTATGTACTGCATATGTATATTTACTGCCTGTCCTATGTGTATGCAGTAACTTGTGCAGGACTCCCTTGACACAGCGTAGCATCTGCTGTTAAAAAATTAATAATATTAGCTCTGAGCGAGAGGATTGATGACCGCTGCAGGATTCTGCAGTGAAATAGAATCGCACAGTTAAAAGTGCAATAACGTGATCCAAGTTTCATATTTAAAAAATACACCTTTTCATTAATCTAACTGTCCCATTCACAATATAAAAGCATGTTAATTCGACTGATTACATGCACGTGTCTTGTTCACTTCCACAAAGCGCTTTGCCTTAAAAAAAAAAAAAAAAAATAGATAACAGTTGTAGTTTGAATGGTTCATTAGGGGCTACTAAGATGTGTAAGATTGTTCAATAAATCATTGCTGGGATTATTGTCCCTGGAGATGCAGAGAGGCAGATGGAAGAGTCTGCCAACATGTGTTGTTTAATGAAGGGACTGTCACACACAAGAATACCTCTGAACCAGATGGTTACCTGAGTTGGAAAGGTCAGTGACTATCTTTGCCGCTCTTTCTTTAGCCCATTGTGCGATGTTGTAATTTTTTTTGAAGGGGTAACATTCGCCGCCGCCACTCCACAGTGTAGCCCTCAAAAACAACAACAACAAAAACACTTCAGTTTGAAACAGCAGGTGAAGGAAAACCGGTGGTGTGTTATTGTTGAAATTGAACTATGATTGGTTGTGATGTGTCAGGCTGACAGAGTTTACGTCTTCAGGGGGACCTCTGTGGTGGTGATAAATTGTTGACTGACTCATTGTTATTGCTGATGATGAAACCTGCCAAGATGGAGAGGCCTGCAAGCTTGCTATGTGGAATAGGTTGGGAGTGCAGTTAGAAGTGGCCTTTTTCATTTGCTCTCACATTGTTTTGCAACAAAAGCTACTTTAACAAAATAATGGTGATGAAAATGCTACATAAGTTCATATGCACAGCAATTCAGGCGATCTCGTACATGAATGTAGTTTTAATAGAATTAGATGACCCATTTAAAACACACAAAGAAGGTTTATTTGCTCCAAACTATAGGATGCAATGAAAGCCCAGAAATGTGGATAGTGTCTCACTAATAGCATTAATAAAGCAAAGGAGAGAGCAAACAGGTCAGCTTCTACATACCGTTTGCTTAATAGTAGTTTCGCCCACTAACTATGCATAATGGACTGATGACTAACATTCCACTGTGTGCAGTTTGAGATTTGCATCTAAAATGTCCATGTGCTCTATATTTATGCAAGACCCACATGTCATATGCATGAACTGAAGGAGTTATGTCTCTCATCTTTACTAGAGCAGTCATGGAAAAATATCTAAAAATAATCCAGTATTTCACTTACTATGTAAATGGAATAAGAACATTTCACTAATATTCATATGCTGAAACACAATTCTATATGAACCAAAGTATAAACAATTCAGTGATTCTAACTATTCCCCCATCAGATAATCTCTTACTGATACTTTGTACTATTAATTACTTTACCTAGTAGATCAATTATATCAACATATTTGTATTATATAAAGAAGGCTAAAGGGAAAAAATACAATCATATTTCCATATACATTCTGAGAATTGTGAAAAAAATACTTGACAAAGCATAGCTTTTTCCAATTTGAAATAATTGAAAATTATTCTGTTCCTTATTCAAAATCTGCCGGAGATATCTTCTGTATTTATAGAAATATATCCACCCTATACATATGAATAATTCAAACTACCGTAAACATAATGAGGAGATGCGGTGTACCCAGCCATTGTGTCAAAAATGATATAGTCTCAGAGAGATAATGAACTAAACTAAATATTTAAATTAATAAATACCAGAGAGATATACTTCCAAAACAGAACACTTCAAAGAATGTAAATGTGATCAAATAAAAAAATTAAGTCAATGAATCAGCTCCAGCTCCACACATATTTCATCTGCGTGTATACCAAGCACATTTTTTAGATACAAACAAAAACTAAACAACTCTTCATTTCCAGGTTAGATTCATTTACTGACACTCTTGTCACAATTATAGTCTGGTATGGTACTTTGACTGAATTAGAGTGGTACATAAACTATATGGACACACGTATCCAGACACCTAACTGTGACACCAACAGGGACTGTATTGCTCCAGTATTCAAATACATGAACTCCATCTGCAGCTATAACAACAGCTCCTCTTCTCTGAAGGCTTTCTAACTTTATTGAGTACTTCTATGGAAATGAGTGCCAATTCAATCTGGAGAGCATTATGTGACCTGCGAATGATGTTAGGCCAGAAGGCCTGGATCATAATCCAGTTCATGCCAAGATTGCTTGAGGGGTTGAAGTCAGAATTTTGTTTAGTCCTTCAACAGTAAACTCACCAAATTATGTCTTAATGGATCTTGTTAATTAAATTTGACCTTGTACATTCAACCCATCCTATTTATAGTTAAGCTTAACTACACCTGCTATATGGTGGACTCGGCTGCTCAGTGAACTGCTGTCAGGAGTGGGATTCATCGCTGACCCTGCTGTATGCAATGGGAAACTGTTTTCCAAATTTGTACTTTATGTTTATTATTAGTACTTGATATAATGGGAATTAACATTTTGTAAGTTATCGTTGTTTCATGCATGTCTATTATAACCACTGTTCACTGTTTCACACCTGCAAGGGCACGAGTCTTTGTATTATTGAAACTGTACCACTCTGAGACTCTTCAAGGTCTCTGGCCTCTGGGCCGGGGGACATCCTATCTGAGACTCCTGCTTCAACTGTGTGAACCATATAGAAGTGTAAGCACACACACACACACACACACACACACACACACACACACACACACACCCACACCCACACCCCCCCCCCCCCACACACACACACACACACACACACACACACACACACACACACACACACACACACACACACAGGCCTGGAAACCAGTGTTAACCTGCTTTGTCTGTGTATGAAAATGTAACCGCCTACTCTAACTTTGAATAAAACGGGGCAGAGAAATGAAGATCGGGGCAGATCGGTGAACTTCAGCTCCTGAGGTGAATTCATTTCTCTGTCCTTGTACAAGCTGACTTATTGTTTTGACTCTTTATTGCTCTCGATACTGGGGTTGTCTCTCTTTTCATTCTTACAGGTTTTGAACCTAACAGAAACCATCATATTGAAACAGAGAAGGCCATTCCCCAAACTGAAACCACAAAGTTGGAGCCATACTATTAATTAAATAGACCAGTGCTGAGGGGTCGGATTGAAACATTACAAGTTCAGTAAATATCAATTACAAGTATTTCACGTAGGAGTATTGGTGGATTTGGCCTCTACTTAATTGTTTTGATTATTTCTTAACATAAGTTAAAGTAATCATGCAAGGAGAGCACCCCCAGATCTTTCCTGCTCCATCTTAAGAGTTTTCTGACGCCCCCCAGGGGAGGCAAAGGGCCCTCGCTTGAACGCCCTTAATTGAGAGGTTTTTGAGCCTTAACACTTTCCGTCCAACACTCATTATAGCAGGTGTGCAGATAATTGTTGAGGTCGAACTAACCTGCAACTTTCAGACTGAACTCGTGTCACTGCACGTCGGCAATCACACTTTTGATATATTTTAACTTCCCATCAATGTTTGTCCACTTTTCTCTCCACCTGTCTGATGGTTTGTTGAAGAACAATGTTTGTGCCACTGAACCTCACAGCTCCTGACGCATCGAACCTGTCGGCTGTCGAGCCATTCGGTCTGCACGAGCTCACACACCGGACTGTCAAAATCACCATCATCGTAGTTCTGGGCGCCATGATCACGTTGGGAAACATCGCCGTGCTTCTGGTGATCACTTCATCCGTAGCCGGATGGTCGAGAAACTCCCGGTACTTCCTCCTGTCACTCACCGCTGCGGACTCCGCGTTTGGACTGCTCGTCATGCCCTTGAACCTGCTGGTGAGTCTGCTGAAGGACTACACGGAGGGGCCGGACGCTCTCTGTCACCTCGTGGCCTTCTGCAACTCTACCGTCTACTCCACGTGCATGTATTCTCTGGCCTCGATCAGCCTGGAGAGGTACATCGCCGTGTTCTACCCCCTGCAGTACTCCACGCTGTTGACCAGGAAGAGGACGCTGCTCCTGATCGCCTTCGCCTGGTGTTTCCCTCCGTTCCTCCTCATTCCAATATCCTTCCCTCAAGGCATCATCGAGGTCCATTTCTCCACCGCGTCGCTCGTCTGCAACCCTTCCTACTCCACGAATGTCGGATACAGCCTCAGCTTAACGTGCTTCATATTCTTCCCTTGCTCAATCGTCATGACTTATGCAAACCTGAGAGTTTGGTGCGCCGCCAAGAGACAGAGACTCAAGCTGCGCAAATTCGCCAGTGCGCGCAGCAGCCGGCCCAACGTGGCTGCCAGGGTGCTGGTGCCTGTGATGGCAGCCTACTACACCTGCTGGACCCCCTGCATGGCCGTCATGATCTACAATGGTAAGCACAGTAACCGTGTGCGGACTATTAAGTGCAGGCCACATTTTTCCAGGGGTGAGGCGCATTATTTTCTACATAGTGCGTGTTACGCTGTGCGTACAAGGTTTCATCGTGGAAGGTGCTGTGCACACTATTTTTCACAAGTTATACACATTACTTTTTTTTTATCAGATTAAATGGTACAGTAAACATCTGTTTGTGTAATGGATTAATGCCATATATTTATAGTAATTAATAGCAATATTTCACACCATCTCTTTCACACCTGGACATGCCTGTTTGCTTTGATGTTCAGGTCTAGTCAGGTCGCCACAGCAGGGGGGCTGGCTGGCTGGCTGGCTGGCTGGCCGGCCATCTCTTATTCACACCTGGAAATGCCTGCAAGATCTAGGATGAGGCTCGATGGATCATTGCTGCAGCTTCCACACAGTAGAACGGCTCTGATTGAGCAAGTGGGAGTGAGATAGCACTTGGAGGATGCTTTTCCTTCAGTGCATTTAAAATACTTGACTTGGTTACGGCCCATGGTTATTTATTTGCTGAATTAAAACCTCAAGGCTTTGCTCAACAAACACAACAAAGCAATAATCACATTTGCAAAGTTCCAAATATTTTCTCAAATACATGACTTGAGTCATTAACACTAAATTAATATCAACAAAGCACCTCAACAAATGTAGTTTGGTTTAAATACACATAATACTGTGCAAATGTTTGTGTCTATTTGTGTAAATATATCGCTTTTTGCAAATTGAATCAGCAGGACAACTCTGACTGTTGTATGAGGATTCGTTGCTTTCAATGCTCACAGTTTTGGAATTAACTTGCACAGAGGGTGATTTAAAAAAAAGGGTGTCAAACATACAGCAACGGAGTCAAATGTAGGGCATCAAGGGTCCAGTCTGGACCACAAGATGCCATTGATTGAACTTCTATACTGCTTTAATTAGTTTAGCCTCAAAGGGCAGTGCATCCAATTCCAGCTGATTTGGGGTGAATGCAGGGTATATCAGTGATGCAGCAGTAAAAGATTTTGACGAAGTAGCATCAAAACGATACAGCGAGGGAGAAATTGTAAATATGTTTGCTGAAAGCTATGACATGCCACAAAGAGCACTGCGATTTTACACGTTTGTCTATTTTGCAACCACAAGACATTGATTTAAAAAAAAATATATACAAAGTTCACGTCTTTCAAAAACATTTTCCAATAAATGTAAAGTTTTCCATAATGTATTCGTGTTTCTTTGCACTGGCACAAAGGAAAACACTTGCTACCATTTTACTGCTCTGGCCCACTCAAGGTCATATTTTGGCAGTATGGACTACAAATGGTTTGTCAAACATCTTGGATTTGCACAGATTTTCAGAGGATGTAGTCTGGTTCAGATTCTTCTGTCTCTTCATGTAAACCCACGCAGACTTTGTGTTTCTATCTATGTGAAGATCAGGGCTCTTTGGGGCCAACTTCATCACCTCTAGGACCCCTTGCTCTTCTTTATGCTGAAAGTGGTTTTCAATAAACACTGACTGTTATGTTTAGGGTTATTTTCCTCTAAAGCAGAATACATTCAGAGCCAGTCCAACACCTTTCTGCTGATATTACATGATCATCCAACATGTAATATCAAGTGTTACACAATACCAAAACACAATTCTGTAAAAAATAAAATATATATATATATATATATATATATATATATATTTGTTTCTTAATTTGGATATGTATTGGAAATGTCACCCTAATGAGGAAGAAATACGTGTAAATATTGAAACATCCATCTGGTTAATGAGCTAATCAACACTGTTTGGCTTTTATAATTCATAGACATATGGAAGCAGTTGGCCATATGGTGACAAAAAAAATAACCCCTAATTTCATTTTTTTTTAATGGTGTACATAATATATTTTGTGACTTTGACATTGATGCATTATGTGCTCTCGTTTCAATTTCAAATGGAGCTTAAAGTTGGTGCAAAAAGTTTGACTTCAAAAAACTTCTTTCGCCATCTAGTCACAATTCATCCCTTCACTAAACATTCTGTGAATTTTATGTAGATCTATGCTAAGTCGAATGGCTTTTAAGGTTATTTATGTAAATATGGGCATGAATATACAGCTACAAGGCCAGAAGTGTGACTCAGCCGATGATTGGAATAGTTAACAAATGCAAACACTTTCTTTCTTCAAGGAATATACAATAAAGTTTTAGCTGCAACATTTTTAAGTAAATACTTTTTCCAAAAGAGTCTCTATTTAATGGGAACTAATTATAAACTCAGCAATATGAAGTTCAATTGGGCGCAACTCCAAAGTGTGCTGCTGTAGTTTATTCCTCTGTTATGTCAATTGGTGAATTTGACAATCCTTTATCGAGATACAATTCTGGAGGGGATTTTTTTTTTTTTTAATATATATTCTATTTTTTTTTTTTAACTTCATTCTTTGTTGTCTGCCTTCCAGCAGTCTCAGGCAGCAGCATACCAGACTGGATTGAATTTGTGGTGGTGTGGCTGCCGACCTGCAACGGTTTTCTCAACTGCATCTTCTACTTCTGGATAAACCAAAGCTTTCGGCGGAAATTCCACCTGGTGGTCCAGAGGATGTCTCTGGCCATCTGTCCGGAACTCGCCAACACCCTTGGGTACTCTGGACATTCAAAGACCCAGTTTGTATCGGGAATTCTCGACAACAATAACAGTGTCCATGAACGGTCCTCCAGTGTGTCCTCCACCTGCACCATGTTGAGTTTGGCTTAGAACCTCTGGTCCTGAAGAGCACCACTGGCATGGTGGAGGAATTGGTCAGTACTGTCTTCTTTGTGCTTTGTTGTGTAGCGTTGTTGTTTGGTTGCGTCGTCTGGCTGGCTGGACAACCAAGACGACGATGTTGAAATGTCGTCACACAACGTATCAAGGGCAAGATGTGAAGTGTTGGTTTGTAGTGCAAATGGGTAGATACTGAGATGAGATGTGATGGCTATTATTTCAAATGACCACTGTACAGTCTACATCATTATATTCTTAATCTTAAATAATGCATGGTTTTCCCTTTTTTTATTTTTTTATTTATATAAAAAAAATCAATCTATAGACAGTGTTCAGTTAGCTGAAAATGCATCAATTTAAAGTGTATTTAGTTTTTTGTTTGTTTTTGTTTTACTCATTCACTCTCCTGCTAAGATTTGATATACTGTCAGAGACGGTCTCTTAAAACACCTTTTTATTTGTTTTATGATCAGCCATCAAACTCGTATATTACCTGGAAATGCCTGCCATGATTCCGCATACATCTGCATTGTCCATCTTTTTAATAGTGTCCACCATTGCCTATTTAAGCCTGTTGCTTAGGCCAGCATATGACAGACACAGACATTTCAGTCCCATCAGTTAGTTCATCACAAGAAACTGATATTTTAGCTTCTTCTCATATTGGTCGTTTGTGAACGTCACTATCCGATTACAAGCACTTTGAAGAATGAAGGCCATCTCCCTCTTCTTCAATTTAAACTGTGCATCAAAGACCTTGGCATAAAACGGCTCCGAGAAGTTAACCTTTAAGTCATAGCATTTCAGTGTACACAAGGAGGAACGTAATTAAGCAGCTACTCTGGAGAAAGGTCACCACATTTGAGCTTGGAAGATATACCTTGGGGTAACTTCTCTTGACTATGATTATTTATTTTGAAGTATTAAACCCAAGCTCCTTCTCTCATGTTAACCTTCAATATGGATTCACCTTGAGCGACACACGTCTCTAAGTAGTTTTCTTTTACATGAAGGCTAATACTGAAATATCTCAGGAGTGTAAACAAACAGAAATGCAGTCACATTTTATTCAGATTTTTTGTTTTTTGCCAGCTTCAGGTTATTTCTTGTAGTTGCTGGAGCTTGTGCTGTGGCAAATGGTAGTTGAGCATAAAAAGTTGCTGAGCTTAAGGAGGAAACAACTGACTTGATATTATGATTATGTAAATATATTGTTTCTAAATGTTCTTATAAATTATGAAAAAAAAGGATGTTTAATAATATTAATTTGTGGACACTGTATAATAAAGCATTAATGCCTTTGAATTGTTTGTCTTTCATATAAGTGGGTATCATTTTTGTCATTGCAGGATTGCTCCAAGGACGAGGTAAGTAACTTAAGTGCTGCACATCATATTACTATAGAACAGAATGGTTCTGTCAAAGTAACCGGGCATATCCGTGTAACATACTCCAAAGTCTCATGAGGTATTTCACTTCTGTGGCATCATGCACCTGCTTGAGCAGCTCTGCTATGTCGGGCTGAATTCAGTGTGGTTAGATGTCGGGGGACATTTCTGCTTCTGTATGCCGAGCATTTTTTTTTCCAGAACTTGTAGACAGGTACAGAGTGTAACATTGCAATGAGTAGATGCCATTTTTTATTTTTTTTCTTCTTCTTGAAAATGGAGTGTCATTGTGAGAATGGATTTCTGTGTCATTTGTTGACAGGGCTTTTCTAGGTGGATACAATTTCAATTAATAGGTTTTCTACAAATATTCTACTTTCAATCTTGAGATATTCCTGTTGGGCAACTGCGACAGTATATTGGCTGTAGCTGCAAATTTGCATATCTAATTGGAGTCTCTCTTTAACTAACTGGCAACCTGGTCAGAGTACATGAGCTCTACACAACCCATCTAGGAAGAAGTAGGTATGGAAGATGGATAGATGCTGAAAATAGATGTGGACGCCACAATTCCCAATGTGCCACATGGTCTTTTCTCAGTTGTGTACAGACAGAGTATGGTCTTGCATGAAGTAGCTCATCTGAGTTGTTATATTCTGTGTACTTGAGATGAATGAATAATCGAAAAATATAATGCAGCACATTCAAATAGTTTTTTTTAGTCGGACCATCAAAAAAATGTAATTCACTAGGTTTAATTTAAAATGGCGGAAAATTATGACTTAATGTTCCATATGCATGAAATATGTAATCTTTGTGTTTGCACACTCTTCTTCTGACAACCTGTTGACTTATGATGATGAATAATTACATTATGCTAATTGCTACCTACACGAGCCATGTCAGAGTGACATGTGGACTTGAAGTCCATTGGATAATATAATAAAGATGTAATCAGAAAATAAGCTAGTAATGTTACTGCATAATGAATTGGAACAAAGTTGATTGTGCACCTGCTGTTCTTCACAAAGTATTAACAATAGAACAGTTTATATAAAAGCCAACAAATGATTTGTGAGTCAGTTTTATAAAATTAGTGTGTCAAAGTATAAGGTTAGTCATTTTAGTTAAGTACTATTATTTCCTGTTTGAAGATGGGTTGACTCTGTTTCACAAATTAACAGTGAAGTAGTTGTTGGATAAAATAATATACAATGTGAATGGATGTAAAGAACTTGTATATTTAGGAAAATTAATCTTCTCTTGTTTGGGTCTGGTGTCGCAGTGAGAAGATGTGTCAGATTAGCTTTTTGGCTTGGAAAAGTTTCGGTGTGGAGATTGTATGTTCTCCCGGGGCTCATCTCAAAGAAATCAACAGCATGTGTATTCGGGTAGATCTGAGCCTTTCAAGAGTGTGTTATTCTCTCTGTCATGGAATAATGACCTGACACTGACTACAGTGCCCCACATCCCTGAGTTGAGAAAATGTCTAGAGAGAATAGATAATTGGAGGGATGCTGTTGTTTATCATTTAGGCCCATGCTTCCAAATGTTTTTAAATTCAGAAGAAAAGATCACTTTATTCCTTGGGCAAACATGTTTTCATTTGTCTTTGACCTTCATTTGAGAAAAAGCTTCATATATACTCAGATTTTATTTTTCCACCAAACCTTTTAGGCAGTTGTTGGTGCAAAAACCACATGGGAGAGTTTTTTTTTTTTGGGGGGGGGGGGGCAGCATTGTGTCTCTGCTACATCAGTGTACACATATGAAATCAAAACACAAATCTCATTCAGTTTCCATGTTGTCCCCTGCAAACCAATCACTCCAACTCTGCTTCCCTAGTATGTGACCTTTTAAGCAGATGCAGACCTTGTTGAATATCATGTAGCATCTGCTAAGTGTTTTTCCAGCTGTTTGAGGTTTTTGTCGAGCAGGTCTCTCTGGACCCTGGAGTGTTTGTGCATTAGCAGCTTGAACTCTCCTTGTGGATTTCTGCGAGTGGAAATGACAAGCTATCCAGTCATGAGGAATGACGTGTGTCTGTACTGTCTTCTAAGACTTGCTATTTTTTGTAGTCAGTTTATTACCAAAGGTAGACGTAAATGGCCTCGAGCGTCTATTTTTCCCTGAATGCTGAGGACATAGCAATAAACTACATGATGTAATTCCAATTCATAGAATTTAGTTATTAATTGTATAAAAAAATAGGTGATAAATATGTGGATGAAATGCCGTTCATGCACACCAAACTGGTGCAATTCTTCTTGAGATTGAGAGAAATAAATCAATTTCACTTCTGCATTTCACTCAACCACAATACAAAATGTGCGGGTTGCTGTTTTCATCACTGCAGGGCTTTTATGGCTGTTGTAATGATGTATTTGTGCACTTTGCCTATAAAAGCGAACAAATTCAGTCATAATCAGAAATGAGTGTATACATCAGATTAAACATGGTAGTAACAGTATAGTTTCTAGTCTTGCAGCTTCTGGCTAAAGGTAAGCGATTATTGGTTTTGGCTCTTGGTGTTGTAGTGCCATCGTGTGTTTGTATTAAGTATAACATCACAAAAAGTACCGTACAAATGTCTGTTCATCCACCTCGCACAGGAACAAGGCGACCATGCAAACTCCACACAGAAAAGCCTTCAAGTCCAGACTTGAACTGGAAGTTTATTTTACAACTGCGTTATGTTTTAATTTATGGCCGACATTTAGAGGTTCAGTCAAATCTATAATATAACACTGTTACTGATTTCTCATGCACATCAAGTGATTTCTTCCTATATAATCAAATTATGAGTTCTTAACTGGGGAGGTGAGGATCTCGATGTGTTCCACCTGATTAAAAAAGTGTGATTGGATGAGTGAGTACTGATTGGTGCTTTCCATGGTTTGCTGGCCATGAGCACTCTGGTGAGAGGGCCCTTGTGGAGCTTGCTGATGGAAACGCATGAATTTTAAACACCCCTTCCAGCTTTTCTGTACTTATAATTCTCTCTTTTCTATGCAACACAGGGAGGCCGTCATGAACAGAAATCAGTTATTATTCCAGTATTCCCTTGTATCATAGTAAAAAGTGTGAACCCTGAAGAAATTCAATCGGACGATAAAGTGCAAACCCTTCATCCGCTACCTAACTCTAGGAGTTTACATTATAGTTTACACTATATTTGGATTTCTGCCACTCATCTCTATGCAGGATAAAAAGTTGACCAACTCTGTTGTAAATCTGTTTATCACAAATGTGTGTGATACCATGTTCGATTGTCAGCTATTTGTCAACAATGTTCATTGCGGAGATACAAAAACCAGAGAATAGAGTACAGAATGAAATTAAACCTCGTTAAATATTTCATAAACACGGTCTTTTAAATTACCAGTGCTCTAGTGACATACTGCTCAATATTAAGTTCATGAATATTTAAAACCGAAAGAAGACCATATTGTCTCATTCATTATTGCGAGATTCTCCCTAAACCGATCAACCGAGTTGAGGAAAATGCAGTGGAGTTTTTCCTGTAACTGCAGTGGCCCTACGGGGCACAGAGATATCTCACTGCTTCAGAGGCAGCTCCATTCACTCCAGCTGCTCTGAAGGCAAACTAATGAGGGTGTGAGAGCAGATCACTTCTGGCTATAGCTGCAATTTAAGGTGTTAGTTGATGCAGACCTCCAGACTGCTTGACAGTAGTTTCACTCGCTACCCTGTAATTTTGTGTGGGCTTGTTCCCATCATTATTCTTACATTTTCCAACTCAACGGTAGTGGCGGTCGAACTTTTGGCTTGAACAATTCAATTGCGACCATAACATACAATAAAAGTACTTCTCCAGAGCAGCACCAGCTCTACAGTTTGATACCTGGTGTCAGACAGATCAGTCCTGCTTGTAATAACTCTTTTAAAGCTGTGAGAATGAAATAGATGTTGAGAGCTCGCAAATTTAAGCAAACATTTTGTTGTGATTAATCCTGTTCATCAGATGCATGGCCAACATGTCTTCCATTAACATACAAATGCCACACCAACAACACCCAGACTTGAAGCAGGAATAATTGACATCATTCCAATATTCATATATCATTCCTTGTTTAAAATGATAAATTACCAGTCAGGCTCAGTTTAGTTTTTTCCCCAAAGAGGCTTTTATTGACAGGCAATGGCAGTTGAAATGCAAATGTTTTGCTCTTATGTGAAATCCAATTTGAACTTTCACATCAGCATGTCATCACATGTAAAAATAGCAGCAAGTTCTATTCATAAACTCAGGAATTGATGGGTGGTAAATTGACTTCAATGATCCTCCTAACAGTTAAATACACTTTAAAATATCTAATATGGAACATAAAGAATCTTATTTTATATTCAATAAACCTAATGATTTTATAAATGTTACTATGCAAAGATACTTAAACCCAAAACATTTTTTTTCCTTCCAGGAACCAAATTAGCAACCCAGAGAATGCATAAAGATTTAGTTCGGATTGATTATTACCAACTATGGCCCGATACCCCACAATGGCTTTTCATGTCATCTAGTAAGTCCCACAACAGCACCCTTACATAAAACACCCCCCTGATTTTACTGAAGACAAATCAAACTGTGGTACGAGTCACACGCTCCATTCTCCCAAAATGTAAAATGAAGAAGCAGAACAATCAAAATGCAGTGACAAAGCATCAGTTAAATAACAAAGACATAATGAGGAAAAAAAACAAGTCATGATTTCAAAACATAACTCAAATAACAGAAGCTGTTATGTTTCAAAGGTATTATGTCAGTCATTCACTAGCATCTGTTATATCTGGGCAATGAAACGGTTAAGTTTCATATATTGAAACGATCAGGCATGTTGAACATTTATACAAATCCCCAACAAGACTGTAGGGGGGAAAAATGAGGGGGCAAATCAAAACATGTCTTAAATAATCTGTGACAATATAATTCACAACGATTTTCAAAAAGCACCAAACAAATGTTGACATTGTATTTACACAACTGGGAAAGATCATGGGTTTGTAATCGAGTGAAAAATGCGAGAACTGCTTAACATAACTGCAGGAGGGAGGGGATGAACTTAAGTTTTTTTCTTATTGGAGGTTTCATAGTGCTAAATGTGTCTTTTTAACCTGCCTAAGGACATATTCAGTTTATGGAAATTATCAACCGGTATAAAAAGTACAACAGTGACAGCCGACAAACCTGATTTCATTGCAAGGCTTGCAGATCAAATGTCTTTCATTTTGTCTGTAACATTGATATGATGAATGGGGAAAAGGCTGCTGAACATCTGGAGACCAAACTAACTCAAATGCATATGAATGTTTAAGTTAAAGACAACGCTGAACATTAATGACAACAGGCATAGTGGCAGAAAACAGAAAAACAAAGTGAAGGCAGACAATTTAATAAAGTCTCTGTCCGACTATCTATTTGAGGCCTCCTGTAAATGGACAAGGACAAAAGTACTTTATCAAACTGTTCTCTCACTCTTTCTTGTTGTAGACGATGCGACACTCGCGTGTGCGTTCAGTGCGCGGAGGGTTTGGTCAAGCATTTCAAGGCCTCCAGATTAAAAGAATTGCATGAAAAGTAGGATGCTCGCACTCATGAGGACTTGTGTTCAAACACATAATAGCGGTAGACGATGCCAACGACGGCTGCAGCCACTGCAGGTAGCAACCACATGGTCCAGGAACTGCAGCAGAAGAAGACATCAAATCAAAAACACACACTGAGGTGTCCTTTCTCCTCATTTCTTAAAATTCCATTTTCCAATCTCTGAAACGTTAATCTGAAACATCAATATTGCAATAGGACTTTGTTTACAACACACTGCTGTGATCAGTGTTAATTTGCGGCAACCTTTTTTAACTATACGATAATTAAAGTAAAAATACTCCTGTGAAAACTAAACTGTGACACTGGGCAATTAGAATGACTCACCTGGACTCGCTTGAGTTTGTGACTGGTACATCCTGTAGAAAAAATAAGGCATTTGAAAGTGGATTTGTAAGAAAAAGTCAGATAAAAAAAAAAAAAAAAAGAATCCCATTGAAAGTGCACATATGTTAATCCAGTGATTCTTGAAGACAATATCTAGAAAACCCTTCATGAATCTCCTGCTGTAACCACCACAAACCTCTTCACCACCCTTTGCCTTCACTCCATGATTTCACCACAGAAAAGAATTACATTGTGATTTCATTGACTTTTTTTTTTTTCAAGCAATCTTTTGTTTTTAATTAAAAGAAATGTAATGCAACTTACCGTGGCAGTGCTCTTTTTTCTGTCATCCTAAACCAAAAACACAAACATTAAGATCATAGAATTTTGAACAAGTCAATACTGAGAATTTTATTTCAATCAAAATACAGAGTAATTCAGCAGCTTAGTATCGTCTTCATTCATCATCATAATAGTTTAGAACTTTGACCAGTGCTGCTGTTAATAACCAAATTACACCTGTTGTAAAGTATCATTATTCATTCACGATTTCTTTACCGGAGAGTGAGACATCGACGCCCATCAATTCTAACATATAATTTCCCACACCAGTGTATATCACAAAAAAACATGCATGGTGTGAAGTCAGTTTCCAACAGAGACAGACATGATATCTGTGTTGGAATTATGTTGTCACTCAGTCCATCAAAAGTCACTGAAAGGACATCAATGTTCTGTAAGTTTTTTTTTTTTTTTTTTTTTTTAACTGTGAGAACAGTTAAATTAATAATAAACAACAAGGAGGAGTTTGCAGGGTAGTAGACCTCCAGGGAAAGCATCACTGGTTGAAATCAAAGATCTACAGCCTCATTTCAGCACCAGTTGAACTTTGGAAAGTAATTTTTACTCACAACTTATTTTCATTCATCACAGCCAATGAAAGCACATTAAAAAGGGATTTTCTCCAAAGTCTAACATGAACAAAATGTTTTTTGAGTAAATTTCGTTAATCAAAGCTTATACATACCAAGACCAACTTAATAAATGTGAAAACATTCATTAATGTGAGGCTTGTAACTGAGAACCATTTAGCTTTTTTTTTTTTTTACAAAAGACAATAGAAAAAATGAACGTTAAACTGAATGTGCTATAAAAGGGAGATCTAAGCAAGCGTGCTTTAATATATTGTGGCATTCCTCAATAAATCCACCACAATTGTTCACTCTAATTCTTATCAAAACTTGAAACCTTAAAAGCAAATAACCACTGGACCTTCTTGTGATTTCAAGCTACTTAAAATCCAAACAAAATAATCAACAATGGTTTTAAGGAAGCAGATCAACTTCTGTAACAAAAGGAAACCCCAATACAAGTTGTTCTTACCATGTGAACCTCTCCAACGTAGTACTGCTCCAGCATCTCCCTGGCATCCGTGGAATGACCAACATCCTCAAAGCTTTCTGAAGCGTCTGCGCCTGCCTGCTCCAGCAAAACCTCCTCTCCTCCAGGGTGCTGAAATCGTACAAGTTCACAAAGTAGTTATTTTCCCTTCTCTGACTCAAATGCTGGCCGTGTTCCCGAGCCTGATAAACATTTTGTGACAGAAGAAACATTTTATGATTGTCTTATTTTCTTTGCATAATTCAGTGATAGAATAAACTCTTTAAGCGAAAGATCTTTATTTATGATCTGGTTTACTTCTAATTCTTTCCATGGGCTAGGGTCAAAAATGGTTGAGCAACTTGAACTCTGCTCCCTTTACTTATGTACCACATGATTATCTTTGTTGGGTTACTGAGACAGACTGGCTTATTTCACACAATGGCGCCCCGACTCCATTCTTCACAATACATTGGAAATGTTTGAGAACTCGGTAAAACATTTTCAGGCAGCTCAGTTAACGAAAAACAAAAACGAGAATAATTGGCCAAGTAATCCACAATATAACAGAAAAGTGGGTGGTTTATAAAGGGAAAACACAGGTTGTGAGATAGTTAGAAATTGAGGAGCTTCCTTTGTGTCAAGCTTGAATAACTGAAAATAAAATACTGAGAATTTTCTGTTTTTAATGTTTTACTTAAGTTATATAAACAGCACTGCTGGACAATCTTTAATCAGGATTTATGCGCAATGGGATTAAAAACCATAATCGGAGCAGATTTAAGAGACTTTTACAAACTTTAAGGACTTTCCCATTTTGCTGCTTTTCTTCAGATCTAAGGGTATTGAAATAATCATTTCTACTTTTGATTGATAAGCACGGTGGAGCAAAGTATAAAAGGTTAATTAACCACTTCATTCAAGTTAGTAGATGTGCTTTATATGCAGAAACTTGTTTTTTAATCTACATACAAGTCAAACTAGATCTACAACAAGCGCTCCTTAATCATCTTAATGCAAACAACGCTGTCATGAGTGGAGGAACTAAAACTGCTATTAAATTCAGCTAATGTAAACATAAGCTAATATCGCTTGAGCGAATTTAGCATTTCCGAGAATATAAGAGAGACTTTCACCGGAAAACCTGGTTTGACCCGAGATAACGAGCTTTTTTTTGGTTAACTCGAGGTCAGTGCTTGTATTCCGAGGTCGGGATAACAAACACGTCAATACAGTAGTTTGGCACTTCAAGGAAATGGTCTCAGCCAACAACACATAACCAACAACAAAACTTTTGATAGGATTAAAGCTCAAACCAGACAGTGTTACCCACCTCTTCGAGGAAACATGTTATGTCATATACTTTATCGTGGATGATGAGCCATGTGTCATTGCTCATATTGTGCGCTCGGATGTCCTCCAATGTGTAATATTTCACACCACTATCCACCGTTTCTCCATTTTCCTCAGCAGCGGTGCTCTCGGTGTCTGCCTTCACAGACCTGTCGTTAGTTTCCTCTCCCATCGTAGCGTTCTAATCTAAACAGTAACTACAGCTAACTGGTGTTAGCTTCAGCTAGCCGGCTGATGACGGAAGGCTGGGCAGCTCGCTCGATTTATACTCCGTGTGAATACAGTTATCAGTGCTCGGACAGCTTTTAATGCTACCGCAGAAAATAGATACCGCGAATGCCTCTCAAATCTGTTAAACAATGTTGTATTACGAAATCTTCCGACAGCCAGCACCCGGTTCATCAGCAGACATGTAAGCGGACCAATGGCATACTTGTTATTGTGCCACCAGGCGCAAACATGGCCGGCGACCAATCAGAATACGACTTCCAGAGCGTCAGCCAATCAGATTTTACCCGTTTATGATCACGAGACGTGGATGTTTGGCAAAGGTCGTCAAGTGTGCGCAGTCAGTGCGCATGTTGAGAATAATGCGTCACAACTCATAACCTAATAAATATAAAATACTCGGTTTGTCTGAAATTTTAGATATAAGAGAGAAACTTTACATAGTTTTAGAATTTTAGTCGATCTAAAGACTTTTTCCCGATGAGGGTTGCAAGACAGAATTTAGTCCTATTTATTAGAATTTAAGATTGATAACAGAGTTCTAACATAACAGATAATGGAGTTTGTTTAAATCAGCATATTTCTTCGCTTATATTGATAATGTCTCAAGACAGTTTGTCACTTTCTTCGCTGATGGGGCCCCTTCCATTGATCACTGATAGGACCATATCTATGGATAGGACAAGGTTTGGGCCCTGCCCTATCCTCAACTTTACTTAACTCTTCATCTTCATCTTTTTTTTTTTTTTTTTTTTTTTTTATTAAAAGAAAGACATTTTTAAATATATTACAGTCATTCCAATTTGCTTTTATAGAGAAAATAGAAAAGCCCAACTCTTCATCTTTAACCGAACATACACTCAGCATCCCAACTTCCACTGGACCTCCATCCCTCTACATCCATGCTTAATTTTCTTTGGTTATTTTCTTTGGTTCTGTGTACAATATTTTCAGTTGCAGTTCTGGAAAGCTCAGCCATCTGGCGGTAAGATGGCGTCATTACTCGGATCACAAAATGGCTTAATTGTGGTAGGTGTATGTATACCTTTGTTTCAGAACTGTGCGACTTTATTTGAGCTCTTGCGGGCCACGTAATTTCCTGTTAAAAAAATCGAATTTGTTTTGGTCTGATTTAAAAGAGGTTAAGGCAATAGAGTCTCTGAATGAATGGATGAATGAGACAATTTCAGAGGATGGGGCAGCAACAGGAACATATTTATCCCCTCATGTACTTTGTCCCAGTAGATGAGGTGGAGATCAGCTGAGCAAGAAGGCGTTTAGAGAGAGAGACCACCTTCACCCCCACTCAGGTAACGTAACTGGTTGAATAAAGTTTGAATATTTTGGCTCCCTCGCCGCAAAGCATTGTGGGATTGCAAATGGCTGCTCCCTTGTCTGTAAACAAACGCGTTGCGCACACGAAAGCCGCCATTTAATTCTGTTCTTGGACAGCAAAGAACCGCATTTTCTGCACTAATTTTTCGTCTCATAGTATACATTTTTTTACGTCCATGTGAGACTCCCTGCGTTTCCGACTCAAAGAAACAGGGGGCAGTTTCCTCGCAGTCTGTCGCTCTTGTGAAGAGAGACTAGCTCACAGGCTAGCAGCGCTAACTGCTCATATCAAGGTAAAGAAGACAACAAAAACTACTATTCCGTGTTTAATTAATCTCTGATGGCTCATTTATTAACCACCAGTTGAACACAGCCTCGGCAAAAAAGTCACCTATGGTGGAATTATGTATATTACCCGCAAAAAGTTTGGATGTTTGGCTTTCGGATGGAATCTATGGAAAGTTGACGCTATAGTCTAGTTGTCTCGGATATAATATGAAGTAGAAGCATGGGATGGTGATTGTCTCACCTCAAACAAATATTCTAACAAAAGCCAATAACAGTAGAGTGTTGACCACGACAAACGTGTCATGTGTACACAATCAAAAATTACAGCTTCACAACGACATGCCTTGCTGCTCTAGTCTGCCGAGGCATCAGAGCATCCCGCACTTCTTGATGGGCGTGAGGTTCTGAGGTACAGAGTTACGAATCTCTACACGGCAAGGTTATAGTACAGGTTTGGTTCATCCTGAAATTTCACCCGAACGCCAAATATCTCTTCCTGTTGTTGTCTTTCAGCAAAGAAGGGGTAAGATACCTTTCCTCATCGATTCACGCTTGGTTACATTTAGTTATTTTTCACATAAGAAAATATCGTTAGTTATTAACTAAAATTAGCTTCACATTTTTTTTTGCGCAACTTCAGTTTAAAGTGAATAGTTTTAGCTTTATTTATTTTAGATATTCAACAAAATACTAGAGTCCTTTGGCATAATCTAGTGAATGTGGGACTGAAATAAGCTCATCTGATCAGAACGATTATTTTAATATCATTCAACTATATGAATGATTTATTATTTAATAAACAAGTTATTTATGCCTTGCTCAGTTGTTTGTTTATTGAGCACGTAGTGTGTAATAAGTACAAATGATAAAGATTACAGTTAAGTTGTGGTACATTAACAGGACTGCCAGGATTTTAATCCACATTAAAAAAAATAAAATAAAATAACTGATGGAAAATATTACTTGATATGTAACAACAATTATCAATTGGTAGAAACGGTAGGTCACTGTAAGGAATGCCATTTTTTTTAAAGGCTGTGTTATTATCGATGTATTACTAGTATGAATGTAATTGTTGGAAAAGGATCACATTTGATTGTGGAAGCATTTAATTCTGACTTAGCATCCTCTTTCAAATTCAAAACTGAACAGATCATTCTTAAAAATAATAGAGATCAATTTCTTGTTGCCTGATCTTCTACGATAGCAGAGAAGGTAGATTTAATGGTCTATGTGCTTTATAGAGTGTCTGGCTGAAAGGAGCCCATAAGAGACATCTCCTTGATGTTTCATCATAACGTCAGTCATTAGTATATTTCTAGTTTCAAATTCCATGCCGAATCTGCTACTCTATAATCTTACAACATTGGATAGAATCTGTTGAGCAATAACTAGGTATTGCAGGAACTGTCAGAAGGTTTTTAACATATTTTCACGGCTCTCGCATGAATATTTCCACAGGAATAATGGATGACGATGTGTCCATGCACAGACTGGAAGGGACAGATCCAACCGCCCAAGTTGGTGGGCTGATTGTAAAGAAGAAGAGTGCAGCTGCAGAGGCTCACGTCTTCCGGGCACCGACACCCCGCACATCTTTACTGGGCTTGGATCTTCTGGCTGCTCAGAAGAGGAAGGAGCGTGAAAACAAAGAACAAATGGATATCGGCGATGATGACAGAAACAGAAAGAAGTCAAAGATCTCTTCTTACAAGGACTGGGAGGAGAGTAAAAGTGACTCTGGGTCTGATGATGATGATGATGAGGATGATGAAGACGATGATCAGGACAAAGATGCTAAAAAAGAGAGGTAATTGAATACTTGTCATGCAGAATCATATTTGTGAATGGCAGTGGTATGCAAAATATGTATGCAATCCTTAGAAAACAAATTAATATACACTTGTCTTTATATAGTGTAATCTTTCATGCTGTCGTTTTTATAGATATGAAATGTTTTGGACCGCCTGCTGCGTCATAATTTAATTATTTTTGGCAAATATCAAATCCTACAAATATTTTTTTACTGTCAAGTTTTGTTTTGAAATTTTCATCAGTGTCCAAGCTTTTTGTATCAATTGTGTCATTTTTCCCCCTAATTTCTTTAAAGCAGGACATACCGAGTGACGGGGTCTGAAACGCCTTCCAACCCCGGAGGTGTGAGTGAAGAGTTCAGACGCAGACACCAGCAGAGAGAGAAAGACAGACGTGAACATGGAGTCTACGCATCGTCCAAGGAGGACAAGACGAGAGAAAAAGACAGAGAAAGGAGCAGAGACAAAGGACGAGACCGACGGAGCGAGAGAGGTCAATTTCTCACGTTAATTTAGTTTGTTCCGGACTCCGGAGTAGCAACTGGTTTTGGAAACTTTAGAGTAATATGTAAAAAAAAAAAAAAAAAAAAATCAACTGTTAGAATATATATCTGTTAGGTAATTTATCGTTGTACAACAAGTAGTCACATTTTGGACTCAAGTGTCTCAAAATATGCAGCGGTTTTTGATGCATTTCTATTTTTTAGAATTGGCTTAAGTCTTTTAGCAAGTTCGATTCATTATTGATTACCAACGGTATAATTCCTTTGTAATGTTGAGAGTAATTTGTTGCTGCCTTGTAGATGAGCGTGACAGTGGCCGCGGCGGCAGCAGCAGCCGGTCGGAGCGTGGGGAACGCAGTGAAAGAAGTGAGCGTTCGCAAAGAGATGGCTGGTCTGATCGCCTCAGTCGGGGTAGTAAGAGAGACGAACCCCAGTCACCACAGCAACGTCCCAGAGGTTTGGGGTTTTTTTTGTTACTTCTTTAGTGATTTATTATAGTCTTCGTGCAAATGATCATGGACTCGAATTAAAAAACAAATGTTTATTTTTAGATGGTTTTACACCTTCACGCTCCAACTGGGAGGAGGATGAAAGTGGTTATGCCAGTACGAGGCATTCCCAGTGGGAGTCTCCATCCCCATCCCCGTCTCACAGAGAATCGGATCGCTCCGAGAGAAGCCATCGCTCCAGCCGAGAGAGTGAGAGAAAGGACAGGTAAATAAGCCCCTGATTTGTCTTCATACAGGGGATAGTGGAAGTATGACTGCAAATCAAACAAGAAATTGATGAAAAGCTCATGGTTTGCCATGTTTCCCTAATATTTCTCTGCTCTGTGTGTGTGTGTGTGTGTGTGTGTGTGTGTGTGTAGGTCGGTCAGAGGTCGTTACCCCGACGACACACCCCTCCCTACCCCATCTTACAAGTATAACGAGTGGGCCAATGATCGAAAGCATTTAGGCTCTACGCCTCGTTTATCACAAGGAAAAGGTACCATTCAGGGATAAGCAGGTTTCCACTTGCATGCAAGATTTTGAATTCTCCATATCTGATTCCATTTTTCTTTTCTTGCTTCTTTGTCAGCAAGGAAAGATGGTGAGGGAGGATTCATGTTTGATAATGAAGACGAAAAAGAACAGTGGGAAGAGGAGCAGAAAGTAAGTGTCACTATTATCCTTCACTTATGACTCATTTCATTTTTGAGCATTTTCTGACAAAAATCATAAACGCAACACATTGTTCACATCTTCTTGTTCTCTATTTGCTTCTCCGAATTGCAGCAAGCTGACAGAGATTGGTACATGATGGATGAAGGCTATGACGAGTTCCACAACCCTTTCACTTCCACCTCTGATGATTATATAAAGAAGAGAGAGCAGACCCTCCAGAAACAGACTCAAAAAAGAATATCTGCACAGAAGCGACAGATCAATGAGGTGCAGCATTTCATACAAACCCAATTGGGGGGTTTTTTTTGGGTTAAAAACTACCTCTGCTAACAATTATGCTTTTTATCTCAGGATAACGAACGGTGGGAGACAAACCGTATGTTGACCAGTGGTGTTGTACAAAGGCTAGAGGTGGATGAAGACTTTGAAGAGGACAATGCTGCAAAGGTTCACCTTTTGGTTCATAACCTGGTTCCTCCCTTTCTGGATGGAAGAATAGTGTTCACAAAACAGGTAGGAAAAAAACAAACTTTGCCTTCAACAGTTTCTCATCACTTGGGTTTTCATCCTCTTGTGTGTCTGACACGATACAAATATATATATATATATATATATATATTTAGCTTTGCATGATTGTTTTTATTCTGCTGTCTTCCTGCAGCCAGAGCCTATCATTCCTGTGAAAGACGCCACCTCCGACATGGCCATCATTTCTCGTAAGGGCAGCCAGCTTGTTCGTAAACATCGTGAGCAGAAAGAACGTAAGAAGGTAAGCTGGATCAATAATTGTGCCCAAAGTGGTGAAGATTAAGTATCGGCACTCAATGTGACTGTGCTTCCTTTGTCGTTCAAGCACATGCACCCATGTACAGAATATAAAATATTTAGTAGCAACATAAACAGACATACAGTTGCATAAAAATTGTTTAAACTATTAGACGTGAAGTAATTTTTACAAGATAAATTGTGTGTGTGTGTGTGTGTGGGGGGGGGGGGTCAATTAATTACCACACTAAACATGCTGTCAAAATATGGAAATTTAATTTATTCTTTCTTCCTTCTTGTACATCAGGTGGTTTGATGTCATTTCCATTGTTAACTGTAATCTGCTAAGTGAAACAACTTGACACCAGATGTTCGGTAGATAGAAGCATTTGCATTTTGCAAGTGGAGATACAGGCAGCTTAATTATAATTTACTGTACTGCAGCCATCCATCCATCGTCTTTACTGGTTTCCCCATTGTAGGGTTGCTTTGTACATAACTAGAGAAACGTTTTTTTTTTCAGGCACAGCACAAACACTGGGAACTGGCAGGCACCAAGCTGGGGGATATCATGGGCATCAAGAAGACGGAGGAAGAAGATAAGTCTGGTGGCAAACCGGTAGGAGAGGACGGCAAAGTAGACTACAGGTGAGCAGACATTTCACATGTTCCTTTCAGTGACTAATTGGGATTATTTGATAGATGTGGAAGTTTGTATTTGGTTCGTTATCTTTTTTTCCTCTTGTTTTTCTTTCAGAGCAGAGCAAAAATTTGCAGATCACATGAAAGAAAAGTCTCAAGCCAGCAGTGAGTTTGCTAAGAAGAAGACCTTTCTGGAGCAGAGGCAGTACCTGCCTATATTTGCAGTCAGGCAGCAACTTCTCAACATCATAAGGTATTTGTATGGAAACTGTCTTTCCCTTTACAAATTCTTAAAAAAAACAAACCCCCAACATTACACTTTTGACACATTATTTTTTGGAGTCATATTTTTGAAGAAACAAAAATGTGAATGCCATCTGCAGGGACAACAGCATTGTGATCGTTGTTGGAGAGACGGGCAGTGGGAAGACTACCCAGCTGACCCAGTACCTGCATGAGGATGGCTACACCAGCTACGGCATGGTGGGGTGTACTCAGCCTCGAAGAGTGGCGGCCATGAGTGTGGCCAAGAGAGTGAGCGAGGAGATTGGCACCAACCTTGGAGAGGAGGTGAGGCAGCTCCAGCAGACTAAAGGAAGCTGGAAATCCTTTCTATGCCAGACCCAACCTGTTCACTACATTCAGATTTGCGTGTTGTTTTAGAGCAGCAACCCCCGAGAGTTCATTTCTCTGTGGTGTCAAATCCTGGTTGTAGCAGAGAAACCATCTAATGTAAAAACTATCGAAGTCTAGAGTGTAACTGGGAATAACTTGCTCTTTTGTAATTTCAGTTCAATTATGTTCAATTATTGAGCATTTAAGTTTTGCCATTGAATATACACAATTTAAGTTAAGATTTGTCTGTGGAATTTTTGCTTGCATCTTTAATTCTTCATTGAAATTTGTTGTCAAATCTTTTCTCACACAAATTACATACATGGACGTGATGGTAAAAAGAAATATAGACAAAATATTTGCAGATGTTCAATCAGAAAGGAGCAGCTGTGAAGTAGAAAATAAAACTTTTTGATTTAATACTTGATGCACTTACTGTTTTCACCTTCAAAAGCAAATACATAAATATAAGGACTTGTTTAGTTTCATGAAGTTGGCTGAAACAACTGTAACACAATCTCTTTCTCAGTCTGAGGGAGTATCTCCCTGTCATTTTCTGGATATTATCGCCATCTAGTGTCCTAAATAAGGATCTGCAGTTGGTAGTGACCTGGTGCCTATCACACTATGGAGAAAAAAAAAAGAAATGTATGAAGGCAACATCACAACTGGATATCTCTCCAAGGTGTGAAGGAACCTTCCCAGGAAGAAGTCAAATTTAAAGTGATCCTTTTTATCAGATATGCATGTGGCTACAATGGTGGTTTAGCTCATATTTATTCTTTTGCGTCATTATTTTATTGTTTCTTGCAGGTTGGTTATGCAATCCGATTTGAGGACTGCACATCTGAGAAAACACTGATCAAATACATGACAGATGGAATTCTGCTCAGAGAGTCACTGAGGGAGTCGGACCTGGACCACTACAGTGCTGTGATAATGGACGAGGCTCATGAACGCTCCCTGAATACAGATGTGCTGTTTGGCCTGCTGCGCGAGGTTAGTACTCAACTTCCCAATATAACTCACAGCAAGTTCTCTTCTGCTTCTTGCCAAAATTATTAAGAAATTCTCTGCTTCGATGGGGAAAAAAAACAACAACTATTAAATGGTCTCATTCTTACCGTCTTCCTCCCAGGTTGTATCTCGACGTACTGACCTGAAGCTCATAGTTACATCTGCAACTATGGATTCAGACAAATTTGCTGCATTTTTTGGCAACGTGCCCATATTCAATATCCCAGGAAGAACCTTTCCAGTTGACATCTTGTTTAGCAAGGTATGTTACTTCCTCTCAACAGCTTTGCCATTAGATCGTTTTGTGGACTTATTATTATTGATAATGATTTTATATATAGATGCAGTTTGTCATAGGTGATCAAATATATTTCATAATAATGGGCTTTTATTGCAGTCCTGGGTACTTTAAAAAAAAGAGAATTGTATTAACAGGACAAAAACATTTTTTTTGTAGTTGAGTTTTCATTTAATACCCACCATATTATTGACTATTGCCACAGTGTTATAATGTGAAATATTTTAACTGTATGTGTGTTTATCTATTGATATCCAGTCCTTATGTGTTTTCTTTTTCTGTGCAGACACCTCAGGAGGACTATGTAGAGGCGGCTGTGAAACAGGCTCTCCAGATCCACCTCAGTGGACTGATGGGAGACATCCTCATCTTCATGCCTGGACAGGAGGACATTGAGGTGACTGACAGAGTTACTTTTCAGTGTTTGGATGTAATATCCATGACATATGCATAATACATTATAATTTGATTTACATTTATATAATGTCACTATAATAAATAGGGATGTTGTTTTTGTTCCTTACTTTTTTTCTCCCAGAAGTATTTCATAGGGATTGAGAGGAGAGGGGTTGGTGTTTTGAGAATGTATTTTTTTTTAATAGAATTTGCTTGTTCTTTCAGGTGACATCGGATCAGATTGTGGAGCGTCTGGAGGATTTGGAGAATGCTCCTGCTCTGGCTGTGCTGCCCATTTACTCTCAACTGCCTTCTGACCTGCAGGCCAAGATTTTCCAGAAGGTTTGTTTTCTAAGTTATGTTTGTCGACACATAAAGGAACCATCTTAATTGCATATGCTCTTAAATGTTCTCATAGACACTCTTGACTACTTGGCTTGATTCCATTGTTTACTAGGCTCCAGATGGTGTGAGGAAATGCATCGTTGCTACAAATATTGCTGAGACTTCCCTCACCGTGGATGGAATCATGTTTGTTGTTGATGCAGGATACTGCAAACTTAAGGTACTTCCAACACCTTTGTATATTCATCTTTTGGTAAAAAAAAATGTATATATAATTTTCTTGTGTTTTAGGTAAGCTGGAACTGTTCAATGTTTAAATGATGTTGACTTTCAACAGGTTTTCAATCCTCGCATTGGAATGGATGCTCTTCAGGTTTATCCCATCAGTCAGGCCAATGCCAACCAGCGAGCAGGTCGAGCAGGACGTACTGGACCAGGACAGTGTTACAGGTAATACTCAGTCCCTCATTACTCCAAACATACACAAGACAGACTAATTCCTGTGTGTTTTCACAGCTTTTATTTCTTTGTGTACGAACTGTATTTCTTGTTCTTTCTTTGCTTCTGCTTCTTCCACAATTGGAAATGAACCAATGATACAGGGTGTTTCTCTTGTTGCGGTGTTGCGTCATTCTGTCATGTCTATTGGTCAAATGTATTTTTTTTCTTAGCTTGGAGTCGGTAGAGATCAGTGCTGTTTACGAATGTGCACTCTGGGGTTCTAGATGTGTGACAAGGCGAGGCTTTCAAAACAGTCGCAGACAGAGGAGAGTGAGAGAAAGCCAGGACTTTAATCTCCAAAGGATTTCATGCAGTTTAACTCTGTTTATGGCAGGGAAGTGCGGAACAGTAGATCCTGTTGGAGGTTTTACTTGACCTCTCTCTATTGCCGCATTAAGTAGAGACTTGAGTGTCACACATGCATGCATAGTTAAACATTTTGCATCCCTAATGAGATGGGATTCTTCTCAAAGTCTGCATTTCAGGATAAAAATCCAGCCTACCTGCACTTACACACAAGCTCACAGAAATCTATGAAGAATCAGTTTGAAGCAGCTTTAACACCGAGAGCACAGTCAAGGTGTTTGAGTATCTGTGGATGGGTATATGTGTTAGAGAGCTCTCACCGAGTGAGTCACGCTGGTTTACTCGGCTTGCGTGGAGAATTTTCCTCTCAAAGAGGCTTTCAGCTGTGACTGCAGGCGCCCACATGCAAGCTCCAAACCTTCATATACATTCAAATCACTCTGTAATTATAAGCTCCGCCATCACACAGCTGTAATTGTTTAAAAAAAAAGAGAGAGTCCTCTACTTTACCGCAGGCTCTGGATATGTCCCTAAATAAATTCTTGCCTCTTTAATATGTTTGGGAGTTAAACTACTTCATGTGCTCACTTTGAGTTTTAAGTGTGTGAATATACATCAGAACAAAGTCATTTATGATAACACCATGTGACTAACGGTGTGCAGGGAAGTATATTTCCTGTCACAGATTGTGCAGTGTTTCACATGACATAAAATTTGAAAATATTTACACATGGTCTGACTGATGATTTTAAAATCTATCAAAAAAACCCAAAACAATGTGAGAGCTTTGTATAAAACATTATTATATTCATTTTGAGTACCTCGACCTAACATCTAGCAAAGACTTTGCTAGACATTAGTGTGAGCTACTTTGGACTACTATTTACGGGAATGGACTCTGCTGCAAATTCCATAGCTGTAAACTGATGAAAGCTGAAGGAGTACAACCAACAGACGTCTGTGTTTTGGTAAACCAGTATCGATATACAAACTAGAAACTGATTTTAATTTGCACCATTGGAGGGTTGTTAATAAAAGCATTTCGCTTTACTTGTTTGCTTTTGTTGACCATGTGTCCTTGTATTTTCACGTGAAACAGGAAATACGTTTAAAAGCGGGGTTGATACATTTTCAAAGGTCAAACTTATACTTGCCAAGCACCAATCTGATCTTATTTTCCTCTACTCAGGCTGTACACACAGAGTGCATATAAAAACGAGATGTTGACCACCACAATACCAGAGATCCAGAGGACCAACTTGGCCAATGTCGTCCTGTTGCTGAAATCTTTGGGTGTTCAGGACTTGCTCCTCTTCCACTTCATGGATCCACCACCTGAGGACAACATGCTGAACTCCATGTACCAGCTCTGGATCCTGGGAGCTCTGGACAACACAGGTGAGTCTTGGAAAAGGAAAAGGTTGCAGAGTGTTTTTCGTAGGTATGATGCACAGTATTAACAATCTTTACTTAATTAGCTGTGTAGCTGTGAACTCCGTTCACTTATATCTTGTATGAGACTTTTTCTCCCTGTAATTTGACAGTTTTTAGATAAAACTACAAATTTACCTGAAAATAATCAATCCATAGGACTTTTGTGACACTGTATCCACATTTTTTATTTATTTTTTTACATTGTAGCTGAATTGATCAAAATCAGTGTTCAAAGTCACTGAACTGTGGCTCATTTGTGGTTTATTTGAGTAATATTTGATCTGTGTTTGAATGGAAATGGACTTACATATGCACACTGGAGAACAGTTTTGATCTTTTGCACACCAATGCACTTTTAAACATGGAAATAGACGTGTATGACGTACCAGTGTCAAAACTGAAAGACAAAATTAGTCTGCAAGCATTTTTTAATCAGCTGTAGAAGGCTGTACTGGGCCTCTCTTGTATGCAGCAGGGCCAGTGATATAAATCATCCTCATGGTGTCATGACAGGGGAGGATATTGGGCATTTGAGGGTTGCATCTCTCCCTCATTGCCACTTTTAGCTTCTCCATAGTGATGGTGACACCACAAACGTACACAGGAGACCAGCTGTGGTAAAGGATATTGCGTTCATAATGTAGACACTGTAAACAGCCCTGGAGGACGTAGTTGTGAGGTTCCGCCAGTAGAGTAATTGCCTGGTAACTGATCCTGTGTTTGATTTGACTGGTCGGGTCTCATTTCTGTCTCATCCATAGCCAGATTCCAAGGGATTTAGGGATTTGGGGATAAGAGGTGACTTTTGATGATTCCCTGTATGGTGTGTTAACAGCAGATTATCTCTGATTAAGGCTTACCTGCCCAAAAACTGGCTGCTCTGCTACTCTGCTTTCCCTCGTCATAAGCTTCTTAGACTCTTTCGTCTAATCATTTAAATCAGGAACTGAAAAGTTTTTGATCTCAGCCTCTTTTTTTTTTTTTTTCAACCAAGCATTCTCAGCTGTCAGCGGTTCATCCTCTTCTTTCATGTTGATAGATAAATAAGTGTCAGGTAATGCGAGCGTCTTCCTTACGCAAGCACACTTTTGATGAGGGGGGGAAAAAAGGGCTTTTAGCATTTCATGTTTAATATGCATTTATTTTAAACCTTGTAATTATACTTTTGTGTCAATTCAGGTGCTTTGACACCAACGGGGCGACTGATGGTGGAGTTCCCCCTCGACCCCGCCCTCTCCAAGATGCTGATTGTCTCCTGTGACATGGGCTGCAGTGCGGATATTCTCATCATCGTCTCCATGTTATCTGTGCCAGCCATCTTTTACAGACCTAAGGTATTTAATAAAATTTTATTTTATTGTGTCAACATTTATTTTAAGCTTATATCTTTCTAATTTGAAAAGGACTTCAATGATCTTAATCCGTAACAATAAAGATGTACTGCCTAGTAATGAAAAAGTCCAAATACATTAACATCAGTAAAATTCTTACTTTTAAACAATGCAACACTTAACTCTCTCACTTTGTAGCCAAATCCTCTTGGTGAAAACTGTTATTTTCTTTATATAGAAGCTAGGCATGTATCGGGACATTTTTTATTTTGAAACATGAGGCTTTAATGTTAAAAGTTACATTATCTATTCATATAGTCATAGTGAATATTCCTTATCAAAAGAGCCAAGCGAGTCAGGGGTCTTTAGAAGAGCTGAGTAATGAGTGGATGGACTTTGATGCAAACACCAGGGATGATGCAGAAAGACAGAAACACATGCAAACACCCACATCGCCTCTAGGCTCAGTTTAATGTCACCAATGACAAGCAAGCATTTTTTCTGTCTTTTGAAGTTTGAGAAAGAAGCTCTTAAATTCACACAAGCACATGAAGAACATGCAAACCCCACACCCAAAGGCTCAAGTCCAAAATACAATCACAGACTTTCTTGTGATGTGACAGCAGCACAACGCCATCAGAGCAACTCGTATTTCATTACGAAGTCACACCATCATTGCTGATTCTTTTGGACTTGAATGAATATTTTGTTAACTTAGAAATCACTTTTATGTCAAAGCAAAATAGTTCAATTTTACCAAGTGTATGGCTTGTACCATATTTGTTTCCAGCTCAGAAATGTCCTTTTCTGCTCTCAGAACATTGTTTTTGGCCATAGCTGACAGAACATTTAACAATCCCCGGTTCCAAACAGCAGACAAACACAATTAGTCACAAGCAGCTTAGGAGTCAAATAATTCCCTCAGGAATTAGCGCAGATTAAAGCAGAGCTAAAAAGAGTGAATGCACAAGTTTTGTGCGGAACATGATTCTGTATGAACTCTCTCGTAACAGATTTGCTTTTTTTATAAAGTCACAGCATTTCCCCGTCGTGGAGATGGAGCTTGCTTTTGCCTTGTGGTGGAAAATTTGTCTATCCATCCATTTCCTACTCTGGCGCTATCCAATTAAGGGTGAAGGCAAGCCAGCGAACACTTTTGAAGAAATAAATCTGTCTCTCTCTGCAGGGTCGTGAGGAGGAGAGTGACCAGGTGAGGGAGAAGTTCTCAGTCCCAGAGAGTGACCACCTCACTTATCTTAATGTCTACATGCAATGGAAAAACAACAACTACTCCAGCATTTGGTGCAATGACCACTTCATCCACACCAAGGCCATGCGCAAGGTCAGAATCAAACAACCTCACTCAGCAGACAGCCCTTTGTTTTTTATGTCATTCAGCTGTTCAAGTTTTATGAAATATTACAGCTATGTACTTTCAACAAAAATGTTTTGCTATTTCTCATGTGGTTTAAATATATATAACCTGTATTTTAGGTCCTATAAGGCTGCTGGGTATTTAAGACTGATGGTTATATGTCCACAGGTATTCACATTTTTTTCCACTGTGGTTGAGTTTAAAGTAAGTCTTGTTTTGGTGCAGGTGCGTGAGGTGCGATCCCAGCTGAAGGACATCATGGTGCAGCAGAGGATGAACCTAGTTTCCTGCGGGTCAGACTGGGACATCATCAGAAAATGCATCTGCGCTGCTTACTTCCACCAGGCTGCCAAGCTCAAGGTGCTTTCTGGGTTCTCCTTGGTTAATGTGTTGCGCCTAGTCATGACTGATTGTGGCAGATTTATAACAGCATAATTACAGAGTGTTGAAATACCCCCTCTGGCCTTGCATTAACACAGTGGTAAAATCTGAAAGAGAATTTGAAATCATGACTATATAATCAAGGTTTGTGGTTTGACTTATGAGCAGCCAGATAACCGAAGCAATCACTCTAATGTTGGATATACTTTAAATTTATTTCCCTCCTCTCTGAGGCAGGTGCAGAAGCAAATTAGCCCAGATGACCCGCTTTTCTCCTGACCTTAAAGTGCACAGAAAGATGCAGGAAACAGTTGCACACACATTTCAACTTCGCCACACAGTGTACAGCAATCCCAGTCCTGAAATTCAGAGTCATGCATTTAATTTGTTACTTATGCATGTGTTTGCTCCCAGGGCATTGGTGAATATGTGAACGTGAGGACAGGCATGCCGTGCCACCTCCATCCGACCAGCTCCCTATTTGGTATGGGATACACTCCCGACTACATCATCTACCACGAGCTCGTCATGACCACGAAGGTAAGAAGTCAGACGATGGCACCACCACATAGATAATAATGGTGTTGATGTCATTGGTGTCTAACTTTGGCTTGTTTCTGCAGGAGTACATGCAGTGTGTGACAGCAGTGGACGGAGAGTGGCTGGCAGAACTTGGGCCAATGTTTTACAGCGTCAAACAAGCTGGAAAAAGCAGACATGTAAGTTAAGATGATACTTATGAGCTTCAGTTATAATACAGAAAAAAAGGATACACGCGCATAAATCATTTAATTTTTTGTTTTTATGTATTTATTCTCGTATTTTCTTCTTAATGTATTGTTTTAGCTTGTAAAGCACTTTGGATGTCACCGGGTGATTATAAAAGGGCTATAGAAATAAAGTTGATTTGATTTGATAAAAGCATAGTCCTTCTATCGCCAATATTTGTTTACTTTGTACTTTGTCTTGTCAGCCATCAATATGGTTTTTAAATATATTGAGTGTTAAATTAAGAAAATAGGAAAACACTTGTTGATCTTTCAACAGAATAGTTAAGTGTCCACCATTATCCAGTGATGATACCTGGAATAAATGTGAACATGTGCTTTGATTTGGTGGAGTACTAGTTAAAGCAATAATATTTCCAGATCAGGTCTGGCTCAAGTTCTTTCTCTTGTGTTTGTCTGTTTTCTCTGGGTACTCTGGTTTCCTCCCACAGTCCAAAAACATGATTGTGAGATTAACACCAAAACTGCACCATTCGAGTGTTTGCTCTCCCCGTTTGTCCAGTGATTGACTGGTGACCTGGCCTGGGTGTATCCTGCCTTCGTCAGCCGCGATCGCCACTTGTCACTCATGACGAGCAAATAAAACTGTCCACTGTGGCCTGAGTACTCACTAAAGCAAGTGAAAGCAGCTGAAGAGAATATCTTTGTCTCCAACATCCTCCCTCCAAAACACTCCAAGAGGAGTGATTAATTTAATATCGCGTTAATGCCCATCGATGCACTTGTAATAAGACATAAACAATCACTTATATCTGTAAAGCATGTGGCTCCCTCTTTTGCTCTTATAAGCTTGTGCACATGTGGCTTTTCATAAAAATATAATTCCATAGTTTTCTGTATTGCTTTGCACGTTGCTCTTGTAGGAAAACCGTCGCCGGGCGAAGGAGGAGGTCACCAACATGGAGGAGGAGATGGCCCTGGCTGAGGAGCAGCTGCGATCCCGCCGGGAGGAGCAGGAGAAGAAAAGCAACACTGGCAGTGTTAAGTAAGTCAGCAGCCCATCTCTACTCCCCCCCCCCCCCCTCCTGGTCTCGTCGCAGGAGCGCCATCCAACAATAGCTCCCCGTGGCCCTCATTTTCAATACACAGGCGAGATTAGAACCCTTTAATTTACCTACGCCACTGCCAATCCATATCTTCACTCCTCCCTCCTTCTCCTCCTCTCACACTCTCTCTACTCCACCTTCCTCACTCTTCATGATGAGCTTTTCTCACCTCTGGTCCCTCCAGACGAGACAAAAAGAAATAATATTGACTCCTGGCTGACCCCCATTACTGCAGCAATTTAAATTGTGCCACAGCAGAACAGAGGAAGGAGGGGAACGTTCATTTTCAAATTACACCCCAAAAAAATTAATTTCACACCCATCTGCGAACTTCACAGAGAGAAGTAAAGCTATGAAGACAGATTTTAAAAAGAGCTTTTATTGTTAATTAATCAGCTGGTTTATCTGTCTTGAGTTTAGTGAGGCCATGTCTTTGACAGATATGTTGAAAATAATCACAGTGGAGGTATAGGAGTAAGAATTAGATTTCGGCTGAGGAAGTTGGGTGTGTGATAATGAAGTTGAAGATGCTCCTGGGCTCATGGCTGCCTTTGTCCTCCGGCACGCCTCACAATTATGTTCTGCCCTCGACTTCAGAGCAACCAGGATGAAACATTTTGTCGGGTACGCCTTCATGCACTGCTTATCACCCGTCTCCCCGCTCAACAGCACAGATCAGTGCTGCGAATTGGTAAATGCCACAGTCACCTGTGTTGTCGATAAATGTAGAACACTGTGAGGGTTTTATCGCAGTGCTTCGGTGGTAAGAAGGAGCCTGAGGAGGTCTGCGTAGTTTCAGATGAAATACTGAAAGGACGGTGCCAATCCATCAATATCTTTAGTTTAAACAGGTGAAAAAGCTCGTTTAGCGATGAGAACTGCAACAAGAAAACAAAATCAGTGAGCGCGTTACAGAGCAACAATAAAAATACAGTCTATCGCTCACTGCAGGAGAACAAAAGCACATACAACAAGGTAATCACAAGAGAAACGATAAGAAATGCCTCTGTCTTTTTGTCTTCATGAGTTCTGGTAGTTGCACCTCATTCCACGTAGAGGAGACACAATTAAAAGGCCTTTTCACCCAAAGGCTGTTCTGACGCTTGTTACCTCAATTCTACAAGTTTTAACTTTATATACTGGCCACAATGCGTAGGCATGTGTGGAGGCGACTAGTCCATCAGTTCTTACCAAGATGAAAACATTTCCCATTTATTTTCCCATCACTTGGAACTATTTTAGAGTTTTAGAGAAAGATTAGCAGTCCTGGAAGTAATAGCATGGCCTTACTGAGTCCTGATCTCAGGACCCAGGGATCACTTTGGCTTTACACAAAGAGAAAGAAGAATTTGATCCAGTCTACAGCCACAGAATATCTGTGCATAGTCCTGAAAGAGGTTTAAAATGACCATCCTGTAGATTTTCATGATAAACTGTCTGCGAGTTCACTTCCAAGAATCCTTGCTGTGGTCAACGAGCGAATACACCAATTTGTTTGTGTTCTTTCATTATTCATTGTTAGGTGATAAAAATTGATAGGTTGAAATTCAGTTTAATTTTGTTTCCATAAATAGTACTATTATAGTTATAATGAGATAATTTATGTTTAAGACGTTTAACCAGAACACTGCAAAAGGCAGGTTAACTAAGTTGGATGTATTACGGCGGATATTTTATGTTCTGTCACGGAATTATATTAACCATTATAGTTTGGACCAGTTTGTCCGTCCTTCCGTCATTTTACAACCTCAGTATATTTGTCACTCATGAGAAAATATCTAGTGTTGACAGGTGAACTTGGCACAACAGCTTCTCTGCGATTGTTCTTCTGCAGTAAAACTATTTAACTTCATGAGTTAATAGCTATTGTTCAGTTTCACATTTGACCTATACTTAACTGGCACATAAACCTGTTTGATAAATCCTTATAAGTTAATACTTTAGGTCCATCCAGTGTGTCATGTCAATAGTTTCAACACTTCCCAGATTTCAATCTGGGAGATATAATTATTTTGTACCGCAGTCCATACTGCATGGAACATAACTGTTGTTGCAGCTGTGTGCTCCTGTTCATTTCTGTTATCAGGAGTCGGTTCTGTAATCCAACGCATGTATTCACCAACATTTGTTTGTGTGTGTTTATTTTTAGATTTACTCCATTACGCAAGTCATAGATGGTCATTTTACACAGCAAATAACAAAATGCAAATGAGCAAAAACAGGCAAAATTAAGAGTATGTCTCTCTGAGATTCAAACCCTCGTTCAAGCATTGTGTGTTATGCAACAAAATATATGTGGCTTTGGCTTCGTTTGTACGAGTTGCTTTTTTACTGAGGGGATCTCAACAGTCTCGCCTGGTGAAAATGGAGAAAGAGAGGGAGACACAGTGACAAAAAGGGGTTATGGCCTGATAGTTGCAATTGGTGTGTGTGTGTGTGCGTGCATGTGTGTGTGTGCGTGTGTGTGCGGGCAGTGTCAGAGTGTCACGCTGCTGTAATTAAAGATGATAGATTGTGCTGTCAGAGGCGTCAGGCTCTACGTCCCAACACTCTTCACAGACGCCCGACTGCCTTTTCACTCTCCTGCAGTCCCGCTGCTTTCATGTCCACATTACGTTGATCAAGGCCATTTACACGTCACTCTTTGTTTCGATTCCTTGCAATGTAGAAACATTAGGCCATTAAAAATGAAGATGGAACTCCTGCTATCATGGTAAATCCTTCCCCCGTCTGATTCTTCTCTTGATTCAGGGCTGTAAAAATCTGCACACCAGGAAGAAGAGAAGAGGCTCCCATGACGCCCAGACGCACACCGGCCCGCTTCGGATTGTAAAACTCCCTCTGGATGTGAATCCTCAGCATCCATGTTAACTTCATCAGCGTCATTGTCACCCACTCGCAGACCACATCAGCATAAGAAAACACAACGCTTCAAGCAATGTTCCTTCCTTCCCAGCCATCAGCTGCAGTTCCTGTACAGTCCACTAGAGTGAGAACTTGTATAAGGCACAAGAATGGGAGACAAGCCTCCCTCCACCTTCATCAGCCATTTCCATTACACATTTAAAGAAATAAAAGACTGTGCTGTTTCTGTGTATATGCAGTATTTCTTTTTTTTTAATCAAGATGTCTCTATGATTATTTCATCTGAGTTTGAAACTAAAATGTAATCTTGAATATCCCCTGAGCGTCATGTCAGAGGGCAGCTGATAGTCATCTAATTTCAGTGTTCCTTGTCTTTCTGCCCTTGATTTACTAGTTCTCGTCGTGTTGTAGCTTGAACTGCATGTGCCACCTTGAAGTGCTTCTCCACAGACTGAAGCACTATTCAAACTGTACTTGCAGCACAAGTGTCCACAGACTCTAGAGCTGCATTGTTCCACTACCTAACACACACGCATACACGCGCGCACACACAAGCACAAGCTTAGGCAATTGACCCTCTTCTACTCTCTGTTGACCTTGTTCCAGCAAGGTAATGTACCACAGCGTTGCTTCATAACTTTACCACGCTGGATTAAACATATCAACTGTTATTTTCACGGTGCCCGTGTTCAAAAGAGCATACCTTCCTTTGTGATTCTCCTCCAAAACAAATCTTCACATATTTGTCTTCTTAAAGGGAGCGTTTGTTGACGTGTGCCTGTTCTGCCCTCTCAGCTGATCGCGCAGCTTCAGACAGACCAGTCTGCACGGAACAAAACTGTCAGGTGAAGGCCGGCGACAGTTATGGTGTTTTGTCATTCCATCATGATGTTGGGTTTTTATTTCTTACATCTTTTTGTACATGGAAAAAAATAAATAAATGTTAACTATTTTTTTTGGCGTAATCCAAGGTCATTTCTTTTGGAATTTCAATCAATGTGTTCATTATGTGATTTAAAGGTATTTAAGTTAGTTTGCTTGAATGATTAGATAAAATGAAGTCAGTTCAGGCCAAAGATTCAACAGTGTGGCTTCAGTGGAAACTCTTGCTTGTTTATGTGTGTATGTATGCCAAGAAAACAGGTTTTCAGCTCTATAGAGTATATCAACATCTGGGGGATTAAAACGTTTGATTAACCAGTAATTTAGATGTTTATTCATAATTGATCTTCACTCTTAACAAGACAGCAAAAACATTCAATCTCTTCGTGCCCATGTTAGAAATGGCGTGTATGTTTAATAACAAGCCAGTTTCCTAAATAGAGCAAATGAAACTGACCAACCAAACCCAAAAGACTGTTTTTCCAAAGGTGGTAAATCTTGTCATTTAAAGAGCTATGACAAGAAAATCAGTACTTAAAGCAACAGAAATAAGCTATGCACATTAATAACTCAATCATCCCTTGTGCATAAACACAAAACCTGACAAACTTTGGTTCAGCGATAAAAACACTGATTATTTGATTGAATCATTTGAAATTAAGTTAAAACAACCCAAGGCCGCTGCATGTATGAACTTGGGTCAACAAGCTCCATGTTAGGGTTGTTTACTCTGTACAATGTATATCAACTGCAGACATACCTAAAATGGTCACACTTAAATTCACACCATGGATGTTTTTGCTGTCAACGTCTCGATCACGAGCTGAGGCACTGAAACTGATCAGAGGGAAACAAAAAGCATGTCCCTCTTTTTACTGAGGCTCTCACACCCACATCTGCCACACATCTACATGTGTGATCCCTGGGCTTTGAAAACCCTCAGCTGTAAAGACGTTGATACGCTTTAGATGAAGAGCCCGGCTATATGTGGGTGCATCTCATGTCTGGCTTTATTGAAGCTGTATGTAAATCTTCAGGTCATAAGACTGTTGAACAAAAGCCTGAATGGTGTTCTAGTGTCTTCATCACAGTTACGCTGACATTTCTTGATGTCTCTTAGCTGAAAGCTCTCGCTGGTATCAATTTAGAAGGAGAGGCAAAAAAAAAAAAAAAAAAAGCAAGTGTGCCTGTGATTTCTTCAAATGTAGTGAGCAACAACTAGCAATGTTTTCCTCTTGGCTGACTCCCGCTGCCGCACTCTTTTCTTGTTGGTCAGCCATTGTCTGTCTCTCTGTAACCCTCATGCAAATAAGCATATTATGACTGTCCCCTCGACCCCCTCAGTTCTCCAAGTCGTCTTGATTGAGTGTGGCAGGTGGAGGAGGGGGACTGATATAATGGACTCCACCAACTTTAATGAGACAAATCTCAGCTATGGGCTGACATTTTGAAATAGTCCTTGTGAATGACAGTGTCAGCAGTCACCTTTACTAAAGCTTTCCAGGGAAGGTCCCTGTAATGATGGAGGGAATTAAAATGGCCTCCAAGGCAGCGCAGGCAGGAGCCGCGGGATTAGGGTGCAAAGCCACGCCTCTGAAATGGGCTCTTCAACCACAACCCGCCCCCCCTCCCCCCCCCAAAAAAAGAAGCTGCCTTTTCAGAAGAGCATCTGTCCTCTGCAGGCTACATATCATCACCCCGAGGTTTGATGGAGGGATTATGGTGAATGTTAGTTGTTGACCACCGCGAGATTTGTTGAAATGAACTGTCCCTCACTTGAAGTGCCCCGCCTTTGCCTTCCGCTCCCTGCTGGTGGAGTATGTGGTGGCTGACAGGGACGAGCTCCGCTGTCATTACAAACTTAATAAGAACAAAAGTGAGATTGATGAGGAAAACAGAAGCATCAACTCTTCTTTTAATTAACTCTTGCCCCATAATGGTGCCAGGACAAAGGCACTGAGCAAAGAATGAGACATTTTCTTTCTCCTGCCACCCCTTTCTGTTTTGTTGCCTCCGTCACCCGCAATAATGAACAGCCTTCTGGGACCCAATTACATCCAAGGCTGCATTAAGAGCACAGCAGGGCCCAGTGGAAACTTCAGCTGAGTTTTCCCTCATCCCCCTCCCGCTTTCACATGCTGTTACCCTGCTGGAGATGGCCTTCACTTGATTGAATTTTGAATGTTACACACCCCACCTCACCCCCTCGTTTTCTGCAGCCCCTTTACCTTCAGCAGCTTTGAACCATGTGTGGTTTATGATAGAAACAGGGGCGATGTATGCTTGTTGTTAGCTGTCCTTCACTTTGTGTACAATGGGTAATGGCCAGTGCCAATTGGTGCACAAAAGCCTGCCAGTTTCTGCAGAGGAAGAAAAAAAGAAATCATCCAACAATGACTGAACTGTGGAGTTTATGATTCAATAGGGCTGAGGGCTGATTAAAAACAAAATCACTCTTGTCAGTGCAGAGAATCACTCAAGGATTCTTTATTGTCCTTCTCGTACCTCTTTTACATGTCCTGGTATGAAATTCAGTAATCGAGGCCCGAACGACACCAACACATGAAGAGTAAAGAGAGTAAAGACAAAATAGAATAGAAATGTTATATGAAGAGTATATAGAGTGACTGTGCGTGGTTGGTACTGTCCATCAGGATGCAGAGTCCCCTCTCTTACATCTGCTGGTGTAAATCTCTCAGGTTGGTGGCGGACTGCAGCCTTCACCACCCTCTGCAGAGCTTTCCTCTCTCTCTGATGGACCTTCCGGACCAACAAAGTGCTGCAGCTCCTGGTGAAATCTTCAGTGAGACGTGTCTGCCCATCCACAAGCATCTCCTTAAGCCTTTTATATGTTGTATCATAGCTTGTTTTCTCTGCACAGACTCTCCAGATGTTCCACCTCCTCTCTGTATTTGAACTCATCAATGCTGCTCCTGCGTCGTCTGCAAACCTCTCTATATGACAGCTCGGGTGTTTGGCAGAGCAGTCATACATTAGCAGGTTGTTCGGCTCAGCGCACAGCCCTGGGGGGAGCCAGTGTTCAGGGTGATGGCGGAGAAGATGTCACGGACACTGATGATCTACGCCCTGTGGGTAAGGAAGTCCAAGACCTCGTTGCCGAGTGAGGGGCCCAGACCAAAGTGCTGCAAGTTTCTCTACCAGGGTCTGTGGGTTGATGGTGTTGAAGGTAAGAAAGGTCCAGGAAGCACAAATGGACTTTGAGTTGTTGCTCTCCTGGTGGGTGATGGCTGTGGCTCACTGACAAACTGGCATCATCAGTGGAGCCATGACCGTCGTGGCGAGGGCAACCAGCCGATAGTCGTTTAGGAGTACAATGAAAAGTCAGATGTGCATTTTAAGAACCCGAGAACCAAAACACTACTATCACAATAGGAAACTGAACATTTATTAACAAAATCAAATGGGGGTTATTTAGATTTCGCTGTGCAGTTTGTACACAGGCGACTGAATTAATGAATTGATGAATCCATTTAAACAGCTATAGTACATTCAATTTAAAAATGTCAATGAAGATAAACCACCTTCTATAAAATATGTGAATAATACATATTCGGTGGAATGGTTTGTTGAATTAAAGCTGCCTGGCTTTTCCCCAAGCCTCCTTCCACAATCCAAAGGCATGCTTGTTAAGTTAATTGGTGACTTTAAATTGGACACGTGTGTATTTGTGTGTTTCTCTGTGTCAGCTTTGTGATGGACAGGCAACCTCTGCCGTCTGAGAAGGCTCCTGCTCTCTGTGACTCGTCCTTTCAAAACAGAGAAGAGGAATGAATGTTTAAATTGGGACTTTAATGTGGAACAGAAGTGAAAAAAATGCAAGAATTCCATGTAAAGCCCTAAAAGTACAATGGTGCACTATATTAGATTTGTTTGGAGCCACCGTGTCCAACAAGACATTTTCTATATCAATCCATTTATTGTGCTGACATTCTGGTGAAGAGTATTCACTGACAGGAGTTACTGGAATATGTACAGTATGTTACAGCTGCATTTCTGTTAGTTGCAGACTGCTTCTAAATAAGCTTGCAGGGATATCCAATGCATTAATAACAATTATTGGTATTCCTTAGTTTCCTCAGACACCTTAAGTGTTGTGTATTGACTGCTATGCTGGAAAGTCTGTTCCCTATTGATTTGGCCAAGGCAGCAACTGATGGCGTCCTCTTGGTGTACAGCTGGAATGAATCCTTCGATGCCATCAGTGAGGGGAATAACTTGCCTATAAAAGCCCTTCAGTGAGATCTCACGTGGGATCCCTCCCATCAACTTCTGAAAAAAAAAAATCAAAAGAAGAAAGAAGAGATGACAAAGTATTATGAACGATAGGGTACTGCACAAAAACAGAAACACTCTACCATCAGTGGGAAAAGCAAAGATTCTGTGCTTTTAACGCTCCTAATAAAAGTGTATCAATAGATTTTTTTAGTTTTTTTATTATGAGATTTGATTTTGTCTGTAAAGCTAAATAGGAAATTACCAAGCAGATACATCTGCTATCAGCAGCAAACAGTAAGAAATTTAAGCGTGTTGCAGGATCCTGTAATGTTTTCACTGGTCCATTGTCTCATCCCTTACCAGCACTTTGTGTGTACTGTACAACCATGCTTGGTCTACCTCCCTGTGGACTGCATGGTTACTAACAGCTCATCCACTCTTGCTTAGGGGTCTTATTTTGTTCTAGAAGAAAGACTTTATACTGTCAAACTCAGACATCCCATGTGATTGAAGGCCGATGGGCATGGAACTCTCAGAGCTGCCCTCAAAGATGCAACAATGCTTGCTTGTGGTGGGTGGAATAGAAGAACAAAGGCAGACTTGTTAGGGTTTAGATGCCTTTATTATTCTTTTATTTGGCTGCAATTTCTGGCTATGTTCATTAAGATTTTAGCTACATTGGTTTGAGGGTCTATTGTTTGGAGTACTTGTTCAACACAGAGGACAAGTGCTCAACTTTCATTTTGATCAGAATATAGTCTCCAAATTATAAATAAGAAAAACAACTAAAAGTTAGTTATATTCATATTACTTTTAGCTCATCAATAATTTGCACTTACAAGCATTAGTTTTTACCAAAAAAATAAATAAATAAAAAATGGCTGGGACTTTACCATCCTCACAGAAACAACTGAGTTACAAAAATAGAAATCCACCTACACTGAAAAGATGCCAACTTTCTTGTTTGATGCCCTGTATTGTTTCTTTCTAGCTTTTACTCTTCTTAACTCACCCGCTACCGCAGGAAGGCTATCACATCTCAATCTGCTTCTGTAGCCGTTCCTTTCTAATGAAGAAACAACATTAATATTAAACTGAATTGAAATAAATTGGTTATTGCTAATTGAGTTTTAGATTCATTTAATTTTCTGTTTTGTTATGGCTTTATGTGCAAAGAAACTGTGGCAGGGCCTCTATCTGGTTGTAACAAGAAAAACAATCAGTACATCTTTAGAAGTACATAAAAACCCAACCAAACAGTGTACGCAGTGACATGTAATAAATAATAATTTATGAAAATGTTTTGACACAGTTTACAAGACTTCCTTCCTTCCTTCCACTTACATTTTTTTCCCCCCGATTGGGTTATTTGATGGTAAAACAAACCAGAAATGATCATCAAAGTTATGACTTCTTTTCATTTATTTATTATTTACATGATAAACATTTACATTTACAAGAACTGTTTTCTTCACACATGAGTTACAGCTTATTCATCAGGAGGTGACGAGGTGAACTTTATAAAGTTTTACTAAATAACCCCTGATGACATTAAAACGTTAATTAGAAACGTATGTGACTTGCATGATGGGAAGTGAATCATCCAGTATATTTGGAGCCTGAATCACTCTTGAACAAAATATGGCCTCAGCTACTAAGAGCAGAGTAGCAAAGTATCTCTTCATCAAATTATATAAAAGTTCTTACATGCGCAAAGCTATTAACAAGTAACATAAGAACTCTGGCTTTGTGAAAAAATAATCTGCATATGGAACTATTCTTAATATTCCCATAAGAGTGAGTTAAATTTGTCGATCTTTACAAAGTAACATTTATCAAATTGTGATTAGGTTTTGATTGGTACCAGAATAATTTTATTACCAGCTTTTAATGTAGTTTAAGTATAATGTCACAGAGCTTGGTAAATCACAGCTCTTTATGCTCACCACCATCACATATGCTGTGAAATGAGTCGCCAGTGCACTGAGCAGGTGTCCAGCAGTTGCTGTGTCACTAAAGCCCGGTCGATATACAGTAGCTGGAGAGAGAAAACATTGACTGTTAGCTGGCAAAATTACAGGACTAAAATCCTGCTCTAACAATGCTGCCCAAATCTCCAATCAGCAACTGCTTGTTATACTTCTTTTTGTGTCAAAACACTCCGTCATTACATGATTGGACAAAAAGGTTGATGGCTTTTACATTTGTGAAACAGGCCTCTAACCAGATGTAAATTCTAACAGAATGCAAATTTGCTCCGCTCATTCTGGCAGGGTTTCGACAGCGTCCCAATCCCTCTTGAGCTTCTTGTTGACCGCGTCTGCCAGCTTTGTGTACACAATTGGCTCCTCAGCTATTCCAACTGCATCGTTAATGTCTGTCCTTTTGTACTGTTCAATTCTACCGGAATAAACAGAATCACACGTGCAAAATTATTTTCGAACACAGATAATTAGCCAAAGAAACAATCCCTACTATGAATAATAATGTGCTTCGGTAACATTATAACTTTTAAGCATGGGAACAGGAGGGATTTTAATGCCGAGGGAAATGAGCTTATCAAATAAAGCTTGAAAATGTGCAGTGAATGAAATGAGTCAATCATTTTAATGTGAGATGGGAGCCCTGAGGAGAATAAATAAGCAATCGTCACATCATGCAGGGAGAACAAATGAGCATGGTACACAATTAGGCAGGGTCACATTCTGCCAGAGCTGTGAGCGTGGGATGAGCTAATGAGCTGTGTGAGGGACTGTGTGTGTGTGAGGGACTGTGTGTGTGTGTGTGTGTGTGTGTGTGTGTGTGTGTGTGTGTGTGTGTGTGTGTGTGTGTGTGTGTGTGTGTGTGTGTGTGTGTGTGTGTGTGTGTGTGTGTGTGTGTGTGTGTGTGTGTGTGTGTGTGTGTGTGTGTGTGTGTGTGTGTGTGTGTATAGGAAAGGGAAAAGGAAGTGGGAGATATAAAAAAAAAAAAAAAAGCCGATCTCAAGCCCTCAAAATTCTGATGTACAGACTAAGACAGCCAGACAGCCAGACACACAAGCGGCAAGTCAGGCGAGAGACAAAGATAAAAGTATGAGGGGCTGAAGAAGAGGTGGGCTATCTGTCGACTTGGCATCTGGGGCAAGTAGACATGCAGGCAGACAGAGCAATGGGCAGGTACAGCAGCCCAACAGACAAAAAAGAAGAGAAGTGCCTTAGAAGAACCAAGGCACCAAGCTTTCAAAGGCGACTCATAGTTATTAACTATTCAATCACATAAAAGAGAGCTGAAGGCGTGAAAGGTTGCGGACCGAAGCACTTTTGCTTCAGTGCATTAAGAGCCTGGTCCAGCACTCGGGCTGCGTGAAAGAGAAATAGATTGCCTCCCAGGAAGATGACTGCTCAAAGGAGTTGGCTTTTTCTCCTTAATAACAGCAATCTGCTGTGAAAATCTAATCCCAAGTACCATTTACACTGAATCTAGATAACTTCTGCTCGAAAAAGCGCACAATATGAATTTTTCATTCCCTGATATACAAATAAACAGAACAAGCCCTGCCATCAATCAGGGGACATTCTCAAAGTAAGTGAACTGAAATAGCAAATTGCTAATGAATACCATGCTGCTAGAAATGCACATTTTAAAATAGCATTGTGAGTATTATGTACAGGCTAGAATAAAAACAATTCATCACAAGAGTGTCAAATGTGTTTGATCATACAGAAGTGGGCACACATGACGCATATGGGCATTATAAAAGAAAAGAAAAGAAAATCTTGCAATGTTGACAACCTGACATAAATGAAAAAACAAACCAAACATGGACACTGTCCCTCGAATGAAGTAATAGCTCAATTTTTGCCATTAAAGTCAGATATGGACGCACCCTTAAGCCCCCTCCTCGCCTTCTCACTGGTCTAATTCCCCCTCCTCAGTGGTGGATAAGAGGGATCAGAAATACATCCATATGCATGGCCAACTATCTGTAGAGGGGATGTCAGGTCTCAGCCTAGCCAGCTTTCTGAAAGTACTGGTAATGACACTTAATGAAAGCAGGAGAGCCAGACTATGAGAGGGAAAGCCACCCCCCCCCCCCAGCCCCCCGCCCCGCACTGAGACCAGGCCTTCAGATGCCATAAATAAACAAACGTGCTGCGTGAAAATAGATATGCTATTTTCCTAGCTTTCCCCATGCCATTACATCCCTTATTTATATATGCATTATTATTCCCTGGATTTCTGGTTTGCTTTTAAGCTGGGCTCTATAATCCTGGCTCCCCCGTAGGCTTTCTGAATGCCCTGAAACATTAGCTGGACTTTGCTCCAGTAACCCTGCAGTCCTTAATGGGGCTGAGTGTGCGTCTAGTCTCCAAATATACACTCATGAAGAGCTGTCAGGCTGTTGTAAATTGAGCAAGTAGTGTACCATGTCACAGATTTACTTCCATTGCTAATCAAACTGCTTACTCCACTTCTCCTAATGGGCAAACAAACTCACTCCAACCTTCTCCAGCCGTAGTTAAGGTGTCATTTTCAAAATTGGACTTCGTGTCATACAAAGAAGCGCTTGTGTCTCTTGTGATGAAAGTGATATGAGTAAAAAAAGCATAGCGAGGGCACACTGGCTGCAGTGATTCCTGTGTTCAGATGGGTGCTAGGGTCCAAAGTAAACAGAAGGAATGAAGGGATCGAGAAGCTCTTCTTAGCACAAGCCCCTAATCAGTACAGTCAACACATGGCAGATTGGGTCCACATCTCTCTTCCCTCACTTTCATGCTGCCACTGTCCTTCCATCGCCAAAAACCTATCCCTTCAATCAGCCTCGATTTCCCTGCTTTCAGTTTGAGAGGATGTCAGACAGGAATATGTTGCAGGCAAATTCCAGGCAACACAAACCCGGCTTACTTTCAGGCAGGAGGATATTGGCTGAAAAGATGAGATGGCTTCAGCTGTGGGGCAGCATTTCACCACCAAATGACACAAAAATGTTATATATTATTAAGGAAATGTTCCACGTTTCCATGGTGATGGCTGAGGGACGTGTTTACTTAAAGTGTCCAGTGGGGTCTCGATGAACACAAATAGTTACTTACACCAACTGTCTGGCCAGAAGCTAGGGTGACTTTGGGTCAGCCGGGTGAAAAGTGTGCCAACTCCAATGGATTTAGACAGTACCGAAGGTTCGACCTGCTCTTCTTCTGCCTTTCTATGTCCTTTGATCACCGGCTCCTCTGGCAGCCCTCAGCCGTTTTGAGCTAACTTCATAAATGTGTCTTCAGTGTTAACAAGCTTTAGCCATCAGCTAAGGTTGGGCCACAAAAGTGAAGCTCACACCAGCTCACTGGAGTCCAGCAGATTATGGTGGGGGGTCATTGTGGGTTCAGCAGCAGAGAAGTGCTAAACATGGTTGTATGTAAAGGAGAGCCGATGTTTGGAGATGGAGAGAGAAAGAAATGTGCTGGGGCTGCATTAGCAGCAAAGCCCAGAGGAACCACCCAGAGGGGGGGGGGGGGGGGGGGGGGGGGGGGGGACAGGCTTCAAACACTGATGTGCAGGCTGTTCAGGCTTCTCATTCTGCTGATTTCACAGCCAGAACACACAGACCATTAGCCACACAAACACACTGAGGCCAATGCTAATCCCAGAACAAGAAAAAAAAAAAATCAACATGACAGCCAATAAATTCATGGGAGTTATGCAGTCTTTTTGTTTTCCAGTGTCTCTGATGTGCTGGTGAGTGTTTCTATTGACCAATATTTTAGACAAGCCACTCCAAAAACACTCATGCTCTGTCTGAAAGCTCGCCTCTTTATCACTGACACGGTCCCTGGAGTCGAGCGGAGCAAAAACAGAGACCATGTATACACACAGAGGGACTTGTATAGATTTGCTGTTACTCTCGTGGAGGAGAAGTGGGGCTTTTGCCAGGGAAGTGATTGTCACCAAATCATGAACTACATCAGGTCAGAAGCTCACTGTCAACTCAGTCAGAGGATGCAGAGGAAAAGATGTATGTGTAAGACAGTGTCTTAGCTGTCAGTTGCACAGTTTTTACAACTTGTGATCTGAAAAGTAAAATATTTAGTTTCTTCATGAAGCACATTAAGTAACAACTCATCGTAAACTGTCATAGTTGCAAATGACCAACTTTCCACTGTGAATGACTGAAGGTCAAGTTGTTGCACCACTCTTTGCATAGGCCAACAGAAAGTTGCAGTACATCTCTGTTTTAGGTTATAAGTTCTTCTTATGTACACTTTTGTCCAACATAGGGCCATGGGAAGCGGATACATGCTCTCAATGGTTGAAAGGTGGGGAACACTCTGAACAGACCACCACAGGGCAAACACAGAAAAAGAGACAACTACATATACAGTACACACTAATTCACAACTAAGGCCATTTTAAAGGCGCTATTTGTTTCTAATGTTGGACTGTACGAGGAAACTGAAATACCTGGAGAAAATGGGGAGGAACATGCATCGTGTGGAGATATCTCGCTGTCATACACGAGTTGTAACTACTAATTGATACGTTACTTTTTTCTTTCTTCTGAACGCTATAACACTGAAGCTAAGAATTTTAGAGTTTCTTTGATCAAACACACATGTATAATCACACACACACATTCTCACCTATGGGCAATTTTGATTAACCAGTTAACCTCAAATGTCTGTTTTGGGACGGAGGAAACTGGAGCGCTTTGAGAAAACCCATGCAAAACAAGGGTGAACATACAAACTACGTAGAAAGGCCCCCAGGCCTCGGTTCAATATGTGATGATATCCCTCGGAGGCACGATAACTAACAACTGCACTATTGAGTTTTTTTTCTTGCTTTTTCATATATTATTCATTTAATGAACAGAGTAATCAGTGAAAATGAGATTCAGCTATCATGCTACAACAAAGACGCCAAGCAGTTTAAGTTTCTTTGATGGTTCTGTTTGACAAATGATCAAACATACATATATGAATAAAACTAAAAATGAATGTTTGATGAGCGACTAGTTTATTTTCTCAACATATACCTGCATATTCTCCTCTTCAATCTTCTCATCAAGCTCAGCTTTGATTCTTCTGACCTCAATTTACTGAGCTCCTGCATCTGGTTTCACACATGTCTGTAAATACAAATAAACACACACACACACACACACACACACACACACACGCACGCACGCACGCACGCACGCACGCACGCACGCACGCACACACACACACACGCACACACACACTGCAGTATTTCCCAGGCATTTGAGAGAAATGCACATAAATATAACTCTCCTCTGTCCACCTTCTCTGTCTTGGCAGAGACGGATGATCTTTGTGCTTTGCTCTTTTATTTTCTGTGCCAGTTTTTCATTTGCTTGCCTACAGCAATGTTAGGATATGATAAAATGTGCATTAGCTATTGCTGGGATAAAAACCAATTATTGTGCATTTGCGGAGAGATCTCAGTGGCGGAGTGGTGTGCATCAAAGCCGTACTTACATTCCAGGACCAGCCGTATAACAGTGGAGAGCATCTTATGGACACAAAAGCAGTGTGACTGAACACAAAACCTTCAACTTGCACTGGGAGGGAGGAAAGAACACAGACATTTAGTAAAGGACAGAGGCTTAAAGTTAAAAACAACATTACTTTTAGAGGTTGTAGTTTGTGGGGATGTTGACCTGGACTGGATTGTAGTGAGAGGTGTTAGTATCACTCTCTAACTTCGGTGTATGTTAATTGGGTAGCCTATATATATTAGAAACATCTTTCAATGTGAGGCTGCCCAACACTGCAACCTCAAAAATAGATTGTCAGGCAAAAAAGACAAAACAAGACAAAGAAATATAGAAATACAAAAGTGAACTTTTATAAAGGCCGAACTGCTGTGTAGAATTTAGTTTTAAGTAAGTCTCTGTCATTCCTCTTTTATGAAAATGGCACACACCTCATCACTGGCAGGAGTGGTTCCACTTGTCTGTACCTCACTCCAGGTTGGACACTCACATTTCAAGTCCTTCTCTCAGTCAAACAAGCCTGCTGGGAGATCAAAATGACAAACAACAGGAACAGATAAAATGAATGACTTCAAAACATTTACATCAAGACAATAATAGCCCGTTTACTTAGTACATCCATGTATTGTTAGCTCAAGGTCGAAGACCACAAACACTTTTGAGAACAGATTTTCAGTGTTTTGCTTAAATACCTAAAAGGTGAGAAAACAACCTCAGCAGACATCTCACAGAGTTTTTAGAGAAGTTATTTCAGTTTACCGGGGATGACAAACTTTATTGTATGTCAATTCCAACTGGTCGTCACTTGAGGATCCTGTCACAACTCCAACTTTATGTTCCTTAGTCTTGTGCAAAGGGGATGCAATAAAGCACAAACATGTTTCTCATCTCAGGGCTGCCAGCTCCTTGATGCTTCTGCATAAAGAAATTGCTGCTGTCATTAACATTCCTGGACAGCTCCGCCTATTCGCAGCTAATGAAATCATTTTTAATAATCATGCATTTGCTTCCATCATTCTACTTAATAGTTTGCACTCAGCTACTCTGAGAAAGAATCTATAGCTCCACCACCAAATGAAATTTCTCTTATTTATGTGAATGACACTGAGCTGCATTTAAAAATATAATCCTGCTGTTGAGCGTTTTAAAATCATAAATAATGGACCCTGCGTTGAAAATCCAGGAACACCCAGTCAGTGGCTATGCTGTTGTGTCACTCATTTCCCCACCTTCAGCCCGACAGCCATTTCCTGCAAGTTCGAGAGATGGTGGCTGCCAGCACACCACCGCCATCACAATGACCTTTCCACAAGCCCAGGGAGCACGCAATGCAGAGGAGAGGCAATAAAAGTAATGAAAGAAGCAAAGGCAATTAAAGTGGTGTGTGTGTGAGGGTAGCGTGGCAGAGATGAGCCTAACTGGAGGCGGCCCTGAAATGCACTACAGCCCCATATCCCCCATAATCCCTATGTGATCGCAGAGCAACCCTGGTGTGCTCCCAGTCTGATCATCTTCTTGCAGCATTCACCAGCTAATCCGTGAAAAAGGACAGCCACACACGCACGCACACAGTCGCACGCACACAGTCACACGCACACAGTTGAAGTAATTATTACAGGCTGCATACAATATGTACAGCACAACAAAGTGAAGCAACGACTAAAATATATTACCAAATACAAAGAGGCACACATACACACACGTTTATTTCGACAGTAGAAAATGAGTTGCTCTCCCTCCCGCCCTCTGCAGCGCAGTGTTTCCTTGCGGCCAGTGAGAATCATTAATGCCCTTCCTCTGATGCTGCCACACAACCAACAGCAATTATTTCTAAAAGCAAAAAGTGAAAACAGCAAGCACACAAATATACACGGCACATAATCATTATTTTTTTGTTAGGCTGGCTGTGTGGGGGTTGAAGAGGTGGCAGAAACTCGGACTTCATTTTCTCGTGTGTTTACTGACCGCAAAAATGACAAGGAAGCTTTTCCTAAACCAATTAAGAGGCGGCAGCACTGCTGTTACCACGTGACATTGACAGCACTTAAGGATGCCGACGCCAGGACTTACAGATAAGCCAGAGATGTGCTGTTGGTTCAGGTTTCAGAACACACACGCGTCTTTGTGATCATGCATGCAGAGTCACTGACAGCAATGAAAGTTTGACCACTGTAGAGTAGAGAGCAAGCAACAATGCAAAGCAACAATGTGGACCACATGAACTTCACACCAAACAAATATATCACTTTAACAACACTGATCAGCAAAGTTTTGAGCAAGTGGCGTACATAAAATAACCCAGACACTTGTGGTATCAAGAAGTTTTTACAGCTCACTCAAGACTTGAATCCCAAAACAGACCTCATTATTTAATCAGCTTTAGGAATACATAGAAAGGGCAACATTTCCAGTCTCCCCTTCTCCTGACGACAGTATCAGATCGTGCATGTAGTGTACAATTAGTGAACAGAGTGACCTCTGGAGGTTACTACTTTTCTTGAGACAGGCTGCGTGGTCCACAATAATGACCGGAACTCTCAGTGGAGCAGCTTGCACCGTGCCCTTCTGTCAGCTCCGACTATCTTAAACTACTACCGCTGTTGAGAAAGGAGATGAGACTCCTTTTCTTAGCAATTTTTAAGTGCTCACATCATAGCTGTGCTTGAGGCTTTCTGGGGCACCGATTGTTCAAAGTGCTGCTTAAAAAGATGAGAGAACTGGTGTGTGATCAGCATCAACCGTGGTCCTGGCCTTCCCGGGTGCTTGCAGAAGTTCAGAGCGAATGTGAACACTCTGAATCACCATGTGAGCAACTGCTGGTGGTCTGTAGTCTGATCATCTCTTTGGTTTCATGCCTAGTCCTCTCCCGCTGGCCCTCCCTGTCAGCTGGAAACCCCTCTGCTGCAGATGAGACGTAACACAGAAAGGACTTGCCACCCCATGATTCTTTTCTGCCACAGAGGACACACACACACACACACACACACACACACACACTACACACACACACACACACTACACACACTTGGGCTGTTTCTACGCTTTATGGAGACAATACATCTATTATATTTATTTTCTACAGACTAACTATAAATTCAGCCATGATGACTGGCAAAACCCTCACCTCCATTTATTGCTAACCATAGTCAGACCCCAAAGTTTTTCTTCACCTAAAAATGTTTTATTGTCTATTAATGTGGACCTCCATTTTTGTTCCCATGTGACACAACTTTGACTTGAGTCTCCACCACCACAAAGACCGCAGTCAGTAAATACTACTTGTTTACCCAAACCACAGTTTAATTTAAAAACAAAATCTCACTCTTTGATTTTCTTCATGTGGACTTGCTTTTTGTCACTTACAGGCCCCATGATGCAATTGGGGTAACAGATCCCTGTGACAATGATTAAAAACCTCCTACACACACACATGCACAAAAAAAGACCCTTCAAAAGTTAAATCTATTTGAATCAACCATCTTTACATTCATTTTATCAATATGACCTTTGTTAGGTGTCCTATTTGAACAGAAATGTTTGGCTGCTAAAGCCCTCACCAACAGTATTGTTCACCACAAGAGGCACCTCACCATGAGGAAAAAAAAACCCAACAAGATATCCCCTTCAATCTAATTCAACTGACTAAAAATTAATTGTTTTGATTTTGATGGTGGTGATGCCAATGAAGGATGGCATGTCTGAGTTTCTCTTTCCAGATTGCGTCATTTTATTGAAAACATACCAAAACAAAACAAATATTTAGAACTCTGCTTTGCACAGCTGCATCTGATCCATGCCTGCCTCTGGATGGCGCTCTGCAGCTCTGTCACACTTTCCTAGAGACTCCTTTCAGTAATTCACCAGCGACAGAAAGAGATAATGGACGGCTGCCAGTCATGCTTCTCTGTCCTCATCTCCCTTAGATCAGCTCCCTCATCTCACGGAGCCACACGGGTTTCTGAGTTTCACCTACTGTAGTTTTACAGTCACGTTCCATCTCAACTCTGTGGTGGAGATTTAAAGCACATAGGTGGAAAGATGAAAGATACCTCTCATATGCATGAAAGAGATCAAATTGGGATTAAGGAGATTAATTTCAGATGGTAATTGAGAGAAAAACTTTTTCATCAGATTTATCTAACTTTGTAAAAGATGGCAAATGTGGTGTGATTTAATTTGCTAACAGATGAATGCTTGGTAAATTGCTGTGCTTCAGGCTTGTGTCCCTTTGGTTGGTGTTAAATCATACGTCGTCAAATTTCATGACTTGTGGAGATCTGACTCATTTCTCCTGGCTTCCTCTGGGGTTAAAAAATAATTACTAGTTTTGAAACACAAATTCAGACTGAAACTAATTCAATTTGTGAGCATGGCTGGAGGGTGACTGAGTGGTGTATAAATGATCACAGCCTGGCTTCAATCAGAGGACAAGCATAGAGAAACAATCCCGCTTCAGAGTTCACAAAATGACCTTGGAAATCACACGGATCAGACACTCAGATGCAACTATTAATTTAAAATACATTGTTAAGCCTGATGTACATTGTCACCATAAGTGTTGCCTTTTTTCAAGGATTAAGTCATGGATCAGGTGATGTGCTTTTACCTTTCTTTGAAGCTATTCTATGATTCCGAGTATGCAAATGATGATTTCCATGCCCATTTCATCAGCTATACTAGCAGAGAAGATGTATTCATTGATTGAAACACCAGCAACCTTACTTTGGATAAAGTTGGTATGGAAACTAAATGAATGCAACAACTAACCTTTAAGCATTTTTTTGATTTTATGATTTGACCCCACGCTTTTGCTTCCTGTCGTTTTGTAAATACTGACAGGTTGAATATAATGCTTCATTGCAAAGATGCATGAGTTTGAACATCTGTGTTATAATCTTTATGAATGTATGCAATATGAGAAAAAACAACAAACAGCTTCCCATCGTGACATCCTCATGACAGACGTGCTTCAATGTCAATACGAACATTTGAAACTGCCAACCCAATTTCTTTTTCAGTCTTGTGATTCTGCAACCTTTTTTTGGGTTCATTATATTTACCTCTTTCAGAAATATCAGATTTGACTGTGTGCCGAGTCAAAACATGTCTGAAATCGACCATCCACTCATTTCTCTCATATTTTTCACTGATCATCCTGACTTGTAGGTCCTGCAGCCAAATCTGTATTTTGTACATAATACATGCTTCAGCTAAAACATCGAAATGTATTTTGAGCTATATCCTACATTGTGGCTCCCTCAATATGCATACTATATTGCATGACAATAAACAGAGAAGTTATCACTTAGTGGAATAAATAGTGAAATATTAACAACATGATGGTATTCAGAATTAACTCTGCACATCAAATATCAAGTGATTCACATTGTCGGCTTGAAAAAACCGCCAGCATTGCCACAGTTAATGATACTGAAGATGAAAAGATTCAAATCCTGATAAGATTCAAGCAGATAAAGCATGCACAACCAAACCAGCTGTGTGTTTACAGAGCAGTACACTGAGACACTTACTTCAGTCAATATATTGATGTTTTGTAATAGGCTCTAAATGACTCAGCCTGAAGACTGCTGGGAAGCAAACCTGTTCACTGCTTCGCTTTCTTGTAGTTTATTTCAACACAAATAAAAATAACACATACAATTTCCTGAAAAAACTAAACTTTTAAATATCATGCTCAAAGAAATGTCCACTTGATTCAAATAGCACGCTTGTAAGAAGCACTGTGACCTTGACGAAGCCAATTCCTACGTGGGCATGATTGTTTGAGCCCCATGATGTTGTCCTTGGCTCTCTATGCCTCGGCGACGGCGGAGATCCTCATTGGAAATGCGAACAATGTAAGATGGGATACTTTTTTTTTCTGGTTCAAAGTTAGGCAGAATTTTAAAAAGTTTCCTGCATTTCTTCAGAGGTAATTTCAGTTATAAATGGAAGTAAAAGCAATTAGTGAAGTTTTCTTTCTGAGAGTTGAAGAACCCATGATTGAAGGGAATGTATAATAATTGACACACGATGGCTTGCAAAAGTACTGTTGTGAATATTGATCTGTGTGATCAGTAAACTCCAATAAACAGAATATATACATGTATATTTTGAAACTCATAGGGTCTGTCAATATTTCTTTGCTTGTTTCATAAAAAATTTGATTCAAGTAAACACTGACCCCCCCAATTGGCCAGAACCAGCTGGAAATGGTGCCAAAACCAACGAAACAATTAATTTGTTTTGCTGGTGTTCCTGAAATTATTGGGGAATTAAGCACAAATTGGTTGGATGAAAGTGTAACAAGACGACAGCTTCAGGGTCTGCATGAACAGAGAAATTTGGACGAACAGAATGATCCAATTTTTTATTCTCAATCCTGGAAGAAACTACTAATTTCTCTGTTCTTGTAGGATCTGTATCTACATGTAGAGCAAATATCCACACCATTAATGGCAGAGTTTGAATGCCTTTTTCTTGTCTGTTATACGTATCACTAGCTCCTGTATTCCCAGTCATACTGTTAAATTACAACACGGCAGTCAAACTCGTGATATTAACAATTCCTTTTCCTCCAATTCCAAACAGCAACCTCAACATCACTGCTTATTTTCAATCAAGATCTTAAGATTAAACTCCTTTCAGACGTCTCATAATTGATTTCTTCCATATTTCGTGCAGCAATAGGGAAATTAAAGTGCTTTGACTGTGCCACGCATAGAACTGAATCAATACACAGCGATAGGTTCACATGTGACAGTTCCAATCTGACCGGGAAATCTTTAACATTTAATGAGAGGAAGTTTAATAATTCTGCCTGGAGTCTTGTTTTGTGCTGCATGCACGTTGTTTTCTGGTGGTGTGTCACTGGAGCATGAGTGATAAAAATCAAAGAAGTGTGTTCTTGCATGTGAGAGAGCTCTTACCGGGGTCTATTTACTGCCAGGTGCAGCAACTAATTAAATATAAGGAGACGTGCAATCTCAATGCCCTTCTCCCTCAACATGAACAGATACTACCACAAACGGGTCAGACTACATCCACACTTTATCACCAAAAATGGCAAAATTTGTGATGTCCAATATATATCCACAAAATATCAATAGGTTTAGCTGGTATTTACTTTCAGATATCTCGGACTCTTAATTCATGACTTAGTGTCTTTTACTAAGTAAAACTCTGAGCCACAGAGTGGCATAGTCTACACCACTATCAGGGGATCTGTGTGGAATTTACATGTTTTACATTTTTAAGAACATTCACTTGAGGTCAATTGGTGATTTACTGCAAATTTAAATGTGTGTGTGTGGTCGTCCTTCTCTCTGTTTATCCTGCAATGGACTGGTGGCCTGTTGAGGGTCTAATCTGTAATCATCCATAGACAATTGGGAGCACTAACTAAAACAGATTAACTTTCTGTTACAATTTTTTTTTTGTGCAAAAACGAAGTTCTATGAGAAACAGTTTTGACTTCTGCAGGAATTTGAGCTACAACAGCATCAGTTGGATTGGACCACACATGCCAGCATTTGCTCGCACATCAATCAATGACATTGACGTACATCAATGACTCTTGGCTGCGTTTGACTGGGTTGTTGGTTCACTTCTGTATACTACTTTTATTATTTATTGATCACTGCAGACTAGAAACAGCCAACAAAAGCTGCAGTTTGGAAGATGCTCTCCCACAATTATCCAGCTGTCACAATTTGGCCCTCAACGAGTATCCTTATGCTTCCTTTTCTGAACACAACAGTTTTGAGGACAAAATGTCCTCTTGCTATCTGAAAAATCAATCCATGCATTTGTTACTTCCAGAGTAGAGTATTGTAATTTCCTATTATCAGGGTGTCCGAATAACAACGTACTTAAACGTCTTCAATTGATTCAAAATGCGGCAATGAGAGTACAGACAGGAACCAGCAGGAGAGATCACGTCACTCCAATATTAGCCTCTCTTCATTGGCTCCCTGTTAAATCTAGAATGGAATGGCAAATGCTGGTTTTAACTTAACAACCAGGCTCCATCATATCCTACAGAGCTGTTAGTCCCATTTTATCCAAGCAGAAAACATTGTTCTCAGAATGCTGGCTTACTGGAGGTTCTGAGGTTCTCTACAAGTAGAAAGGGAAGCAGAGCTTTCAGCTATCAGGCTACTCTCATGTGGAACTATCTCCCGGTTTCAGTTAGGGAGGTTCACAGAGTCTCTACTTTTAGGTTAGTCTTCTATTAAATAGAGCTTCCAGTTTGGACTGGTTCAGGCCACCCTGGACCATTGACTAATAAAGCTGCCATAGTTTAAGACTGCTGGGAGACCGACACTGAGATTATTTCCTTTCTCCCTCAGCAAGTTTTCATGATTACATGCTACTAACATCTCTGTCTCTGTCTTTCTGCACAATCTCTGACAGTTTGTGGTTTCAGCCTCCTGCCCTCATCTGTTTGCAGTGAGTGGATTCGTCTGCAGTGAGTTCCTCTCTGTCTGCTGAATTGAGTGCAGAGTCCCTACAACCTTACCCAAACTCGGCTTTAAATCCTGTGTCTGTCTGTCCTATGTTTGTCTCTCCTTCTATCCTCTCACCAAAACCAGAACAGTAGAACAGAGTTTTTCCTTTCCACTAGGGATGCACCGATACCACTTTTTTCCAAAATGAGTAGTGTATGAGTAATTACCGATACCAATACCGAGTACTGAGGCCAAAACACACAATCATTTGTTTCCAAAGATGTTATTTGGGCAACATTCCTACATTATGATGTACTGACATTCAAAATTAATTTGTTTATGGCACTGCCACATATACTGTAAGAAAGCATTTAGATAAAACCTTTGTTATCAGAGTGTGTGTGTGGCCCCTTTAACAGTTGTTGGGCACACTGCTCGCTTGACCTTGCGCGTAAAGGAGCGAATGTGCATATGGGCAGCAGTTCTAGCAAGAAGCTGTACATAAAAGTAACTGGGAAATAAATGCAACAAGTGTTCCTCTCAGAAACGGAATCCCGTGTCTTGCTTTCCACCGGCTGTGAGGCGAGTGAGTCAACGCCGAAGCCAAGGACAGCTTCGGCCCCGGAGTAGAAGTTGGTCTCCCCGGCATCTTCCGACCAGCGTTAACACTTTGTCCTGAACTGAGAAATAACCTTTAACAAAAGTGCTTTCAGTAAATCTTTGTCAGAAACTGCAGGGTTTCCTCATTCATATAGTGGTATCGGTGTTGTTTTATCGGTGGCAGTTTTATGAGTACGAGTACAAGTACTCATGCCAGGCAGGTACCCGATACTGGTATCGATGCATCCCTACTTTCCACTGTCGTTTATGCTTTCTCGTGTAAAATTGTTGTGTTTTTCTACGCAAAAGTGCCCTGAAAAGACTGCTTTATTTGCCAGTATACAATTAAAAACTATTTCAAGTGAATTTATTTAATCCACTCATCATCTGGTGCCACAATAAAGGGATAATTAACTGACACTGCCTTTTAGTGACCATAAAGTTATATCTGATTGGGATAACTTGATGAATATATGCCAAATTCAATAAAATCTTAAGGGTTAAAAAATTTAAAAAAGAAGAAGCGAGAAGAATAGATCAAGTGACAAGGAAAGACTGCTAGTAAGAACACTGGAAACCATTTTTTCTCTTCTCAGCTGCACCTCTGGATTGAAAAGAGCAAGTTCAGTGTGCTGTCAGATACAGGGAGGAGCTGTAAGTGCAATTCCATCACAACATGCTGTGTCACTGACTCTGAATGTGCACACACGTGTCAGAGCTGGCAGTGTTGAAGGATACTGTGGGAAAAGCCCCAAGTCTTTCCAATGCTCACCTCCCTCTTCTATTGACAAGCGAGGTGCAGTAACAGCTAATCGATGGCTAGTGAATTCCCCGTGCACCCCCTCGCCAGGCTGATCAATATCCCTGGCAATTAGAATCCCCTATCTGCATGGCTGTAGGGACCTTGGGGTGGCTCGCCAGCCCACAAACACCCAATTTAGTCTTCAGCCTATCACTTAATTACTAAATCCTACTTAATGCCTATTGGCAGGTGGCGGGCGTACTCACAGCAGCCCTGGTGGCTGAGTGAACATGAGACCTTTGGCAAGGTGCTGGTTAAGATGCTCCTGTCCCACTTCAGCCAGCCAGTTAAACATCTGGTTTCACACGAGGGCTCCGACCTAGAATGATCCAACTATTGAGCGACTGGCCCGCAACCCTATACTGATGGTGGGGAATGAAATGAATGGGAGGTGGGAAGGGATAGAAATTGCTGGGCAAAAGCATCCGTCTGCCACAGGTTGTGTCTGAGAGAAGAACAGCAGGGGGTTCAAGTTGTTTACAGGCAGATCTTTTTCTTCCTGGTGTCATACTGACTGGGGACCGTATGAGATAGAAATTAAATATGCCCTCATGGTAATTCCTAACAGCTCTGAGAGATTGATATATATCTGGTTTTAGCTGTAAATATTGCAGGGAGTTCAGCCTACCTGCGGATGTGTAGTTAAAGAGCTGGAGCTCCTCAGGCCTCGCAACCTCTGCAAGCAGTTCTTAAGTCTGCAGATGCACACTGGATGACAACAGAGTCCCTCCACTTGTCAAGCCAGCCTCTGGGTGGATACATGCAGGAAGAAAGACATCTAAAGATGAAACATACACAAACGCATATCCTAAACACACATTTGTCCCTGCTGAGGCGATTTCATGGATTACACTTAATAGTGGTTGGCAAAAAGTTTTTACAAAGAATTCCCAGAGCTATTTTATAGCCTCCCTCGGCCAAGTGCTTTCTCCTTTCAAATTTATTCAGTGTTTTTTTTCTCCAAACTGAGGAGTCAGTCGTTTTTTACATTTACTTTTTGCCGTTGTTTTCTTGTATGCATCTTTACATTGAGACCATTTTGATTTGCTTTCATCTGAAATGAAAGTGTATACATAGTGTGTACAATAAACACAATTATGTAAAGAAATAAGGCATCCCGAAAAGCATTCAAACAAATGGTTTTGTTCTCCCCTACAAAATCATAAAAAGTTGGAGCTACATTTTTTCCCCCACCAAATTCATGCACGGAAAATAACTTGCTCCTATTATCATGTACTGCTACCAACAGCATCTGGCATACATTAAGGCATGAGAGTGCTTGTTCTCCCTGTAAGCCACATCACATACAATAGGTCCCTGGTTAGGTTTCCAGCTATTGTCTGCTCTGTTATTGTATGTGTAGGCCTACTATGTATGGAAACCACCAATGCAGAAATCATTCTCACTGTGTGTTACTGTCATCTTGTAAGGCAACCTTATTGGTAATTAAGTAAGCTGTTTTTAAAAGAGAATAGTAAAACTCAATTGTGTACTACTGTAAATGCATTGTTACATACTGTAACAATACATTTGATCTGTATCACTTCGCACCTTTAATGAACAATACGACGGATACGTCTTAATTCAGGGGAGTGACCAGCTGTGGTGTTTTTGTAGTCTTTGCACTTCACTGAGCTTCTCGCTCTGCTTCAACAGCTGGGCTCAGAGGAGGGCCTGCTGGGTCACTATGCACTGTATCCATGGAGCACTGCCATCAGGCTGTGTGCTTCAAGCTGCTTCCTGTTACATCTCTGCAGTCTTTCTCAACAGAGACTCCCATGTTTTTGGCAGATTTGCCCCTGCTTGATGCCACAGGCTCTCCAACCCACCGTGCTGGTACACTGCTGTGGAGGAGGTGAGGGGACATAATCAGTGTAGCATGTCAGAGTGTATGTGTGCGAGTTAATTGCTCAATTCATTTGCAGAGAAAGTCATGGCTGGTACCTGTCCCAGCTGGTACAGCCTTTCTTTGAGTGGTTGGGCTGTGAGGCGCCTCCAGGCCTCCACTATGGTAACCCTCTGCTCCAGAGCCATTATCTCCTGTTGACTACACTGGCCCCGAACAGGACCTCCGCCGGCAGCCGTACCCTCTGCCATCTTAAAGTGGCATCTGTCTGGGAATTACTACAAATAACAAATAAACACTTGTATCTACATAGAATTGTACAATCTGTTAGGGTATAAAGTATTGTTTGATGAACAGTTTTGTTTTTACTTTTTGGCAATGTCAGTCTGCCTGCCAGATATCTGACTTAGAGATGATTGAATGTGGACACCTCTACTCACCTGGCACAACCTCTGCATGATGCACGCTCCACTCCTGAAAGCCTTGGGCACACTACTGGGGGAGATCCTGCAGAAGTATAGATGGACACACACACACACACACACACACACACACACACACACACACACACACACACACACACACGCACACACACACGCACGCACGCACGCACGCACGCACGCACGCACGCACGCACGCACGCACGCACGCACGCAGCACTGTCACTTTTCTGTCATATAACTATGGAAATGGCCTGAGGTGAAGTGAGGATAGGTGCCCCCAGCTTTACAAATTCTCTTGAAGGCCAGAGCAGAGAAGCGCCTGCCTTCTTCCACCCCCGAGCTATCTCCACACCTGCTGCACCGCACTCACTCTGCTGCCTGCCCCTAATTTGGTATTTCCACAAAGATGACATATGTATCAGGCAGAGCAGGAAATGCCCTGGGTCGGGAGAGAACAGCTTCCTGACAGGTGTCACCTCCAATCTGCACAGGCCTACCTCTGATGTGTTAACTATTCAATTAACCAGCACATCGCACTGAGTGGGTGCCAGCACCTAATTACCTATGAGACCTTGCCTGTGAATGGAGTGAAATATGTGTGTGCGTGTCTGTGGATGACAGGTCACACATCATGTAACTGTTAAAGGTTCTTCTCACTCTGAACCACCTCGACATTCTCTGAGAATATGCGGTATGAGAAAACTCTGTGTGTGCATGCATATGTGTGTGTGTGTGTGTGTGTGTGTGTGTGTGTGTGTGTGTGTGTGTGTGTGTGTGTGTGTGTGTGTGTGTGTGTGTGTGTGTGTGTGTGTGTGAGGAAGAGAGAGGCATCCTCACTTGCTTCCCAGCTTCCACCTCCTCGAAGTTTCAAGCAAATGCTGTGAGAAACAAGACCCATTGCTCTGCATAAACCATGAGCGTAAACATTAAATGAAAATAAAAACAGTATCATTTAGCCATGTTTGAAAATTACTCCTGCCATGCAGCCTCTTCATCTCACACCATTAAAATAACGACATGTCACTGAGCTCTGCTTCCAGAGCACCAATGTTGACACCCATCAAGACAAATCTATATTTCATGGCCACTTACAGATGTATAAATAGCCAAATGAGGTGCGCTAACCATCTATAAAATAGCACTAAAAGGTTGCCAGAAGATGGTGAGTGTCATGAGCCAGTTGCGCCCGTCATCAATCTGGGGCGAGAGAAGACGCAGGAGAGAGGAGTGGGCCGCATTGCGTGGCTGAGAGGAAAAGGCACGAGGCAGCGCAACAAGCAGGGCAGTAAATCACATCTGCACAGCACGCTCGCCCCACTGACACACAGCCACTTCAACTGACATGGGGCTTGCTCGACAGCCTGATGGATCACCACACTACACTCCATTAAAGGCAAACGGGCACGACGAGCACTGACATAATAAACAATTAGTCAGCGCTGTTGGTATGAACATTACATGTCGACGGTCCTGCCAGTTGACGGGTACTCACCCACTTTCTTTGGCACGGAGGACTCGAGAGATCCTCGTTTTGAACAGATGCTGGACTAGAAAATATGAACAGGCAGCATAACAGAGGCTTTAAGTTTAGCAATCAACAGAACTTTAGTACCAGTCACGACATTGCTGTTTTTGCCTGACTAATTCCACTTGTGCACTAATTGTGGGGGTGTTTTACTGAGATCACAGCGAGTGCTTCTAAATGACTCTTTAGTCCACGTCATCAAAGATCTTATGTGTGGAGATTCATGCAGTGTGTGATGACTCTCACACACAGGCTGGATTTATGCACGTGTCTGGTCCAGCCAGGCCTGGACCAAAGCACTTGAGGAACACGCTTCAGTCCACTTGTGTGCACCAGTGTTCATCTTCAATAATATCCAATCCAACCCATCTTTATTCATAAAGCACTTAAAACAATAACAGGGATACAAAGTGCTAATGAGTTGATAACAAAGAAATAATTAATAACAACTTATTGGCAGTTATTGAAATCAAGATGATTTAATAATTTTGTACAGAATTGTTGCTTCTCATTGCTTTCAACACTAATTTGACCTTTTCCTTCGAACCAGACACAAACATTTTAAACTTAAATCTTTTTCTTTTTTTTTTTTTTTACAAATTATACAACAAACGTTCCCAAACGATATTGCACATTGTTTCAATATTATTATTTTCTTCAGTTTTCACAGCATAATGGGAGTAAAAGGACTACTGCAGGGTGCCACAATGAGAAATAGGATCCTATTAACATGCACACTGATACTCTGTCAACATGTCGCTATTTTTCTATGGAGACAATTTCAAATATCAGGAGGACAAACACGTGAATATATTTTACTTATGGTAATAATAACCATCAGATTTAATGATATTCCAGGGGACCTCAAGAGCACAATAAAGCGTCAAAATGCACAGGTTAAGGGTTGTAACTCAGACAAGAGTGCCAAAACCAATTAATCTTGGGTCTGCCTGTGCATGATACAGGTTTCTGAATTGTGATTGATAGAAAGGCTATATATTGCTAATCGAGGATCTGGCATAAGCCAATGACATCCAGAGATTCCCCTGTGTTAGATTCTTATAGGGAGAGTTGGAGTTGGAAGACGAGGAGAGAGGACTTGGGAATTTATTGTTTCTGTTTACCGAGCGTATGGCTGAGTAGAAAATGAGTGTGAAAGTAAGTGTGTAGGGAGCAGCACCTGCACACTTCAATCAAAGATGGAGGTACGCTCCCCATCAGACCTTTAGTCACCTCCACTCCTCGACTATTGGTCTCCGCTGGGTACAAACACCCATTATTTATCACACACACCTCTATCCCTCAGCATGAATTTCCACTTTAGTCCATCAGCGCTCCGCGATGGTCCTTCCTCTTTGTCTCTTTTGCTACACGCACGCACGCACGCACGCAAAGTACAAACATCAGTTCAATTCATCAAAAATAGCAATTCATCTTTGTCACCGAGTAAATGTAGTCCAAGGACTTCCTACCACCAGATCTCCATCCTGAACTTATCTTCCAGCCTCTAAAGGCTTCTTGGTTGCTGAGCCTGCTGGCCTGTGCTCTTTTTATTGTCAAGTACTTACATGCTGGGTTCTCCACTGTATGGCAGCTATGATCGCGATCAATGAAAATCAGCAAAAGCACTTAGTGAGGGTGTCTTTCTGATAAACACCTGTAAAGAGGCAAGATACATCCCAGGGTATCTGTCCATTTCCTGGAAGAAGACTGCCTTCCTCTCCAAGACTACCTCACCTTCAGTCTTCGCACACATTTCACTACAGTGATGCTCATGTCTGCTCTTTCACATCCATTCACATCCAATGCCAACTTAATCCACTGTCTCACATATTAGTTTATCTAGACAGACACATCTATCCCGCAATTGGTTTAATAACAATTCAGTAGGAAACATATTACTTGTCATGTGCGACTATACATTATAAATATATGTGAAGGATATATCACTTATACTTTTGTTTTTCTGACTTGATATTTATTCAGTAGTTTTTTCTTCAACTATAAATAGAAACTTAAAACAAAATTAGACAGGAATGCAGATGGAAAATCAAAAATTCTGATACCTACATTTGTTGAGAGGTAGAGGCACAAAAAAAACTACAAAACCTACCACCATTTCAAAAATCCTCTGGATACAAACCATCCAAATTAGGACTAGAACTGGCTATACAAAGTCTTACATTCACACTTATGTGCAATTTAGTCAACAATTAAACTCAAATATGTTTTAGGACTGTTGGAGGATACATAAAGGGAGAACATGCAACCTCCACACAAAAAGGCCCCAAGCCCAAACTTGAATCTACTCACTGTGGTGTGAAAGCCAACTACTCCTCTACTGTAAAACAACAACAATGTGTCTCTTCTCATTTGAAAAGAGAAGCTTGCTGGCCCATGAGGTGGATACATAAAGAGCTCTTCAACATTGGCATTGTGATTAGTCCTTCACTGTGGAGCGGTCACCTGGGTATTAAGTTCAATCACTTGGTTCTTCATACATGCATTGAAGCCTGGCACTGCTCCTCATTGTGAAGCTGCTGTTTAGCCTCAGTGTCTCCTGGCTGTCGCTAGAGCTGGCACGTGATCTGCTTGTATTAATGAAAGTGCAAGCAAAGGACAGTTATTGTTATAGGAAGCATAGCATTTTCAGATCCACACTCTGCTGTTTACAACAGAAACAGAGATACATCTGGGCCCGGTTGTTCAAAACTCAGCTATTTTAACCCGTGGTTCAACCCTGTTGGCTAATCGACCGTTAAATATGCGTTGTTCAAAACATGGTTAGCCATGCTGTCAGCTCACGGCACCGTCACAATTAACAGTGTGGTTAACAACATTGGTTGGCACTAATATATCACACAATTCCCCAATATTTTGACATCTGGTGTTGCAAAAAATGGATAACCAAACCATGTCTCCCACTCTGAAGAAAATAGAGAATCAGAAATCTATTTATTTATTTAATTGCTGTACATAAGAGAAAAATAACTAACAAAAACAAAACACACTCACAAAAGGAAAAACAAACACGTATGCAAACACACACGCCAACAAATCATAACAAAAGTGCTTCTTCCGCCATATCTAAACATAATCTTCCCATATTAAACTTAGACATTTAAACAAACAAACAAACAAACAAACAAACAAACAAACAAACAAACAAACAGTCTGAACACTGTTCTTATTTGGGGTCTGCATTTATCCCAGTTGCTCCATCGGGTTGCTCTGTTGCATCTTTAATATATTGAATCAAAGCCTCCATTTACGCTCAAAGAAATGTGGTTTAGACTTTAATTTATATGTGATCCTCTCTAATGGCATGCCGGCAACCATCTGTCTTGTCCACTGTGATATAGCTGGTCTCTGAATATTTTTTCAAACCATTGCGATGGTTCTTTTTGCGTGAAGCAAGCTGATATTTATGAATGTTTGTCCCCCTTTGCTGTAATTATGTATATCTGGATATAAACCTACTAAAAAAAGTTGAGGGTCTGGTATAATTAGTTTCCAGATTATTTTTTCAATTGTAACTCTGACCTCCCAGAAGCTTTGTATTGCTCTGCTTTGCCAAACACAGTGGACAAAAATATTCCTGGTGCATCTGTGCACTTGGCACAGATGTCTGGTATGTTCATATTATCCTGATGCAGGTCCACATACATAAGCATGAACCATTTATAGTGTGTTAAATTTAGTTGTGTATTTATTGATATTCTGTATGTATTAGCACAATCTCTTTTCCAGTCTTTGTTTGTGATTTCAATTTGGAGATTTTCCTTCCAAGCAGTCAATTTGTACTGTGAGAAAGAGGTCAAATAAATAAAAAATCTCTGACATAATCGCCTTTCTCAAAAAGTCATTAACCATTTTTTTTCCCAGTGGCGATTGCAAGGGTTTGACAAGCGAACTATACAGGCTTATATTAACAAAGTTTCTCCCTTTGTTGAAGTTAACAGTGAACGCCATTGTGACAGTTAACCACACATTTAAAATTTCAGTGGTGGCCTGTAAGTGCGTTAACTTAAACGTCAAGATAACACCTGGTTAAAGTTAACCGAGTTTTGAAAAAGATAAGTGCTGTTAAAGTTAACGGTCGGTTAAATGTATTTAACAGCTGGTTAAAAGATAACTGAGTTCTGAACAACCGGGCCCATGTGTCTATGTTTGTTTTAATTAGTCAGCCTTGTCATAATAGCCTGCGTGTGTGTGTGTGTGTGTGTGTGTGTGTGTGCGTGCGTGCGTGCGTGCGTGTGTGTGTCCTCCTCATCTCAACACAGTTGCGTTTTCACAGACTGTCTTATTGCTGCTTGGAGATCACCTCCGTTCCACCGCCTGCTGGTAAGAGTGTCACAACAACAACACAGATAGCTAAAGGGCTATGTGTATGAGTGTGTGTAGCGCTTCAGTGTGTGTATTTGCGTTTTGGACAGGTAGTGCGACAGAATGCAGGCACCGATGGGGATTCGGGGAGAGACAGATGTGTACCTACCATCTTCCTACAGCTCCACTGGCACTTTAATGACACTGGCTCGAGTGTACATTAGATTATTAGACTCCAGAGTACAATATCCCAGACTGGATAATATTGTTTTTCCTCTGGCTGATGATGCATTACAAAAATAAGGAATGGTGTAACAGATGTCTCTTGGGGTAAAAATAATAAATCACAGAGACTTGTAACACGGCTGAAAAAATGCAGCCACAAACACACCCACAACCATGCAACACTTCAGTGATTCATTTACTCCCTTTATTCCAACGGAGTAGCGGCCCGGAAGTGAGGAAATGAGACAGAGAAATGGGGGGGGGGGAAGCGATTAGTTTGCATTTAACTTGCAAACATCATTAAAACATCGGTACTAATTGTGTTGTTTCAAACGAACGAAATCTGATAATGACTTCATTAGCGACTCGGGGTAATGATGACTCCCAGGGTTTTGTGAGAAATGCATAAATACAGGGAGACCAGGAGCGCGTTTGTGTGTGTGTGAGTGTGATGAGATGGAGAAAGAAACATTGCACACTGAGTCTTTTGAATACACATGCAACCACACAAAAAAAAAATTATAAACGAAAAAATAATTTGTGCAGAAAACACAACACCAAAGGCTCAACAGGGTAAACAGCATAATGACAGCAGAACAGGCATCACTGAAGAGGACTGTGTGTGTGTGTGTGTGTGTGTGTGTGTGTGTGTGTGTGTGTGTGTGTGTGTGTGTGTGTGTGTGTGTGTGTGTGTGTGTGCGTGCCTTTGTGAACTTGTGTGTCCTCTGCTCTACCAGGAAGGGACTGGTAGAGCAGGGAAGGAGTCTAATCCATAATACGGCAGCTCGCTGCATGGCTGCATACATTACTGCATACATTACCGCATCAATCAGTGCTAAGCTGCAGTGTAATTTTCTGACTCCCTATTTCTCTCCCCTGCCCCATCACAAAGACAACACCCCATGGCTACTTCTGATGAGATTTGGAGCTGGAGAGGTGGGGAGGGCGAGGAGGGGGAAGGGAAGGGTGTTTATGGACCAACGTCTTCTCGTCTCCTGTTCCTCTCCTCTCCTCTCCTCTCCTCTCCTCTCCTCTCCTCTCCTCTCCTCTCCTCTCCTCTCCTCTCCTCTCCTCTCCTCTCCTCTCCACAACCCCCTGATTAATTTTCAACTAGATTGCTTGGCCAGCGGTATCATTAGCATAAAATTTCCATGGATTAAGCCGAGCTATGACACCCTTTCATCAAGTTGCTTGTCAAACACAAAATTCCAAATCTCATTTTGTTTCTAATATCATTTTCTCACTGGCGGTGTGACGTGGAGAGGGATCAGGTTCTGCGTTGAGGGTGCCGACAAAGTGGCAGGGAGCACTGGAGGATTGTTATTCCAAAGATAAACGGACTCATCAATCAAAATTAAAAAAAGAGCACAGGGTGTGGAATGAGATTCTGCACAAGCATGCTCACGTATGGAGACATGCACACGGGTGCAGGAGTGCATATGTTAACAAGCAGTGGGCCGAATGTCCAAGGTCACTGCAGGCGAGACGGGTGGGGTGGTAGGAGTGGGCTCCATTTGAACTCTGCATCAAGCCAAACATGTCCCTTCAGCCTAATCTCTCCTGTAATGGAGCTTTACGTCAGTGTTGTGTACTTGATTTTCTGTCATCGCCACCACCTCCACAAACTCATAAAATGCCTGTCACTGTGCTACTCTTTGACACCCAGTGCGATAAATAATTCTTGATCACAAATATGTGGCAGCAATTTCACTGGTAGAGCCCACAAAGACCCACAACCTACTATTAATTATGAAAAATAAAGAAGGCAAATGGTGGTGGGGGCAGGTTATTTTAATAAGGATGAAGAATCAATGCGATTTAATCAATCCAAGCTAATTAAAAAAAACTATATTGTGAAATAATCAAGGTGCATAAACATGATTAAAATAAATGAACTCTGCAAAGAGAGACGTGCTCTAATTACATTGTACAAATTGTCATTCCATGGTTGTGCTCTGTTTGCTGACACCTTAAAGAAAAGAGCGTGACACGCCTGGCCAGTTTCACGAGGCCCAATTCTTACAGCTTTAGTAATGGATTTTCATTAGACCGAGGATACGTGATACATGATGCTGGGGCCAAATGGCAGATTTTGTTTAGAGAACGGCAATTGGAAGAGGCCAATATCAATAACAAAAGTGGCTGTGGTTTATTCTCACATTAACAAATAATATGTGATGAGGTTATTATTTATGACTCTATGAGAAAAGAGTCACTTCTTATGATGAATCTGTTTAGTTGTGGCATTGCTTGTGATGCAGAATTAAAAAATGACATTTGTTCACTTTCAATTGTAAGATCCTTACATTGTGATGCTTTGTTTGAACAATACATTCATTCTTTATACAGCTTCATCTGGCAGTATAAAAACAGAGTACACCTTGGACAGGTTGCCAATCCATCACAGGACAAAAACACCAAGAAATAAAACCACATGCACACAATTTAGAGTCCTCAAATAACCTGAAAAAGCACATTTTTGAACTGTGGCTGACAGAAAGACCAGCTGGAGAAAAACAATGCATGCATAAGAAGAACATAAACTCAACATAGAAACCAGACTTTGTTGAGTTATTTGTACTGTGCATTGAGAGCGGGAACCACTTTAGCACCATGTAAGTCCTCCACCAGAGTAACTTGTTAACAAATACATAAACGATCATAACCAACCCTGCTTTTGTCTCAGTATAAACGATGTCTGTTCTTCACTTTCTTCTAGTTTCTCTGCAGAACACTTTTCGACTCTGTATGAGTTTTCTCTGCTGACCCAGCAGAAAATAAAACCCTCAGAGGATAACTTGTGCTTAGTCTCACCAGCTTTGCTGAGGGAAAACTTTTAAAACACTGCTCAGCACCACAACAAAGTTAGCAATTAGCTTGGAAACACTGGGAGCATCTAGTAGCTATAAATAAGAGCCTGATATTTCCAGCAAAGGAAAGAAGACAACTGTGAAAAAAGTGGAGAGCACAAACTGGGCTAGGTAAGTGGCTACAATACATTCTGGCGCTTAATTTATCAATTTCAAACGTGAGAAAATAAGTGTTGTGCGCTTGTAAACACAGATGTATGCAGTGCGCCTGGTAAGCAGTACTGAATGGAAACCAAACTATGTTTACAAGGAAGCTCCACATGCGTCCGGACAAGAATCAATTTTGGGGGAAAAAAAACCTTACTGTTTACTAACTACCGACAACCTCTGGTGCATTGTTTTCATTGTTTTTCCAGTGCAATCTCAAATCATATATTTTATTATTTTATATGTTGGTCATGGACAGAAATCGAGAAATGAATGTAGAGTAGTTATACATGTATATATATAAAAATCACGAGGAATTTGGTGAAGAACTTGTGTGTGTGTGTGTGTGTGTGTGTGTGTGTGTGTGTGTGTGTGTGTGTGTGTGTGTGTGTGTGTGTGTGTGTGTGTGTGTGTGTACCAGTGTTTAGCTTCCTCATCACCATCTACAGGATTACCTCCTCTACCTTCTTGCATAGTCAGCACTGCCAGCTACACAATATGCAAATCAAGACAGACACACAAATAGGTGGTTCAAGGACACGGCAGTGTCAAAATAAATGGGTAATAAGTGATTATAATTTTGGATGCACACAAAGCTGCTTTTCTTCCTACATTGAATATTAATTGGAATTCTGCGTCCATGAGCAGTTTGTGACATGAGCCTCCAGTCTGTGCCACAAAGACAAAAACATGCCCAAACACACTTATTTAATGTTCAGTGATTCGTTATCACTTATCGGAAATAATTGCAACATGTTTGTGCAAGTGTGAAATTGAACAAAATCCTACTCCATATAATTAAAGAAAAACACAGCGAGCACACAAAACTATGCAGAGGCCAGGAGGGCTTGAAGAGATGGATGCAACTAAAGGGAATCTCAGCCAATTATGCTCTTTCATTGTCTGCTCTTGTGCCTTCTGTCCAACCTGTGGAGTGCTGCCTGTGTGTTCAAATAATTTGATATTCTCACCTATTGCAAAATGTTACCTCAGCTCAGGAATTCATACAAGCTACATTCTGGTGAAAATACAAAAATTAGTCTCATGTTCTTGTGTTTCTGATGCTCTCTCCACCTTTCAGCTCCTTCCCACTTGTCTTTTTCCCTCTCTGTCTGTTGACCCGTCTGCCTGCACGAAAAAGACTTCCTCTGGTGAGTCCAAGCGAACAGCACATAAAGCAATTACTAACAAGTGCATGTGCAACTCCTGCCTTTCCCTTTGTGTAGGGCGGGGATAGAGTGGGGCCAAGTGCCCTTCAGCAAAAATGAATTTTCCAATTTCAGTTAGTTCTTCCATGAATAAATAAACAAATGAATAATTGAAAGGAGCAACATAAATAAATAACATCACAAACATTTCGCCAGTACTCATAAGTATTCTGCAGATAACTTGGGTTGCATGCTAATGATAAAAAACAGTACATGTAGCAGGTTGAGATGCATTATTCACGGCTCCACTTCAGCCAAAATTAAATAAAAAAATATATCTCAAGGAACTCAAGACATCCTTTCAACAGTAAAATGACAGTTCTGTCCTTTTTTTTTTTTTTTTAACCACACAAGGACAACATGGAAAACAAATAAAACCAAAAAACTGACCAGTCAGAGGATTGAAGAAAAAGCTGAAAAGCAAGATGTTGACATTCATTGGCAGTATCTCCAAACAATTGAGCAAGTAAAAAAAAAAAAGGACTAAAAGGTAAAAAAAACAAACAAAAAAAACTTTTGCAATGCATGGCAAAAGCCGAGTGTACTCTGCTTTTGAACATCGATTGAAACATTTGGAGGCTCTTAAGACGCATCCAAGTTTAAAATGACTAACAATGAGGGTGTGTTGGGGATGGCAATTCAGTTCGACGCACTTACATCAGCAGATGTGAGACGATTTCAAGCTTAAATGGTTCTATAATTGGTTAGATAACAGCATGTTTGTGAGACCATTTTGCTCCTAATCCAAACAGCTTCATAGACTCATAGGAGAGGTCGACAAAACCCTGAGTGTAGTAAGAGCAGTCCAACCATAATGGAAGCACGGGACGCACAGAAAAGACACCAAGTACGATAATGTCAAGTCCAGGAAACGTGTCATACAATCAAAAGATTCCACAGAAGTTTTTGCATTATGAATCCAAACATTTGATATTAAATCTCCCGCAAGAACAACTTTACAGGGACCAGGACACTCGAGAGGATATCACTTTAACTGTACAGTATTTAAAATGTAAAAGGTCAAATCAAACCGAGGCAAATGCAGCTTGATCGTTGCTGCAGTCCAATCAAACATGAGCACCAGTGTATTTTTATCTGATGCATGTATTTGTCCTCTGGTCTACTTTATGTTGTATTGTTTTTAAAACTTGACTTGAGTTTTAATAACTAGCTGAAGTGCTTTTGCACAAGATTTTGCAATTCAACTTTTCTATGGTGAAGTTATTCTGTGACAACTGTGACTAAATAAATCATGGGTCATAGTTTGGGAATCTTTGCTAATGACATTACAAAAATGAAAACGTAATCGACAAGCTCCAACCATGGCTGTGGTTTGGCAGAGATTAAAAAAAAAAAAAGTTAACTAAAACCAAATCAGCAGATCTCCAAATCTGCCCCATTCTCTCTCAGCTAACGTCCTTTTCTACAAACCCAGCGGTGAAGGTGGGAATTAAATGTAAGCTATATTGGATGAAGGGTAAAACAATGATTACTGATCCCCTTGTATTAGAATTAAGAACAGCACATCAGCAAACACGGTGGGAAGTTGCCCTTTGTCCTCTGTGTGGCTTGTTTCTACAAAGCTCATTAAGCGATACTGTTAACATGCTTCCTAAGCACAAACTGTTAATTAAAAACACAAGGCTAATATGCATTTTAACAGCATGCTTTTAAAGTGCACAGGAAAGAAGAAAAAAAAATCTAATTTTCTCCATGCTCCTGCTGATTGCAGTCTGAAGCGGCGCTCAAGTTAATTAGAACCCTGTGATCTGATGTGATGAGGGGCTGACCGCACGGCACGCTGCCACCAGCTCCCCTCCCTCCTCTCCAAGGCTGCAATCACCTCAAGCCGACTCATCATTACTGCATTAACGCAGACTACATCATCCCATCAAGAACGAAGGTTCCTCCTTGCTGCTATATGTACTTTTCCTTTCACAGCCTCTTATTACGACCTACAGTTCTGCGTCACCAGGCTGAAACAAGTGCATATTGAAAAAGTCAAGACAACCTTTATGCCTCTGCCAACTTCAACCTCACTCTGAAACTGTGTGAAAATGTCTTTCTTTTTTTTTATTCCTGCAGCTGCATTCGAGATTCATGCACCTGGATTAGGAATTGAGCTATGAGAACTAACGTTATGCTCACAGCGCGAGTCAGAGAGGGCCTTAAAAATACAGAAAGCAGCATCAAATCATGATCAGGATCAGTAAACAGCTAAATAGAAAAAGGCTGCGGTATTTATTAAGCTGCTTATTTCCATTCAAATTGGCTCGCGCAAAGATGTTTTCAGTGTTACAAACCAACTTTATGGAAATGACCCGAGCGCCACTTCTGTGAACTGCGTTACCCTCGAGTCACAGTGTGTGCCCCTGACATTAAAACAACATGTCTGATAAGTTTTCAGTAAAAAGACACTCAAAGAGGGGTGCCATTTTTATGAAGTGACAAACTCACGCAGTGACAGGATCAGCCCATAAAAGTCCATGAGAATGAAATGAACGAGTGTTTGCCGGGTGCGAAAATATACTGCGGTATGCACCTCGGCAGACCCTTCTATTAATCAAGCTGTCTGCACTTTGTTTTGAGAGTAATCTCGTCCAACCACCAGAGAAGCACTCAGCAGTAAGTGGCGCTTGGCTGTGCTTTGAAGGCCGTGGTTTATTGCCATCCCAAAGCACAGCAAGACTGCGCAGTAAAAACACATCATCTCAGTGCTCAACACTTGCCTCTGGTTAAACACCTCGCACACGGCGATTCCAGTACGGGCCGCGGGACCTCTTTAACCAATGCTGCACAAAAATCCAGGTCTAAGAAGTTGGAAGATCCTGAAAACTATGATGTTTAAGTTCAGGTGAATACTTCCTCTGAGGTATGAGCCATCTTAAAACAGAGTTCTCTTGAATGGACTTACATGCCAATGTCAGAGCGACAGGAGTCAGTGTTTACTTGTGTCTGTTACTCTGAATCTGCTTTTATGTGTTAGACTCACTCTTGGATAAAAGCTGAAGGCTGGTCTTCATTCTTCAGCTGACACTGCCAAAATGGTTCATTATATTGTGTGCATGATAAAAGCTGGGCTAAAAACACAAAAACACAGAAGTTACATTATTAGTACTAACTTTGAGGTTACATCTTTTGGGAAATGTGTTTTTTTGGCTTTTTTTTAACTATGACTCTTGAGTTCTCTTTCATCACTGCACTACATGTACCCTTGACGATGGGTAAGAGACATACAGTAGACCTCCAAACTCTCCGATCTTCAGTAAAGTAAAAGGCACATGAATCTTATCTTCCTCTCATTACTGACCCCTTAAAGAAGACATCATATATTTCAATAAAAAGGCAGAGTACAGGGACAAATTTAAAGCTAAAGTAAATAAAAATGTGAAATGAAGAAGCTGAGCGAGGTTCTTGGCTGAACAGTGCTGAGTCTGGAGTCACACAGGGTGTCCATGCTGGAGTGTTGAGATGAGGCTCATATAGACTTGTCCATTTCAGTAATATATACAGTAGCTGCCATAAGTCTAACGAACACTAGCTTCAATGGGGTTTGAGGGTCCAGAATATTACACCAAGTTGACTGCAGAGATGAGTGAGTGTTGTAAGTAAACCCTACAAGACACAGGCCTGGCATTTCAAGTAAAAACGAACTTCAAGCTGGATAGAGTGAAACACATGTACAGATGTGTTGCAGGAAACGCAAGTCAGAGAAATGATTGCTCTTAAATGGGTGACCTCCTGTCTTTCACAACCTACAAAGAAGACATTACTTTGGACCACTGCCTAAACACTTAGAAGGTATGTGTGAATGCATCATTCATCATTCAAGGGCGCCAAGATTGAATGTTTTCGTCCTGTACAACCAATGAAAAGAGCCTCTGACCCACATCTTATAGGCAGTGTATGCGGCACAGCTGCAGCTCCTCTTAAGGCAGATACTTTTTTTTTTCCGTGAAAAGACGGAGGTCGATAGGTCAAGGCATGAAGGCCCACAGCACTCCCCGCCTTTTTGAGCTTTACTCTTTGAGCTCAATCAGAAAGAAACGATGAACCAAAGTCAGAGGTACACAGCAGCACTTCACACTTTACAGAGAAATACAGTCACGTGGGTGTCTGTGTATTCATATGTGCATGTGCCTTGGGTCAATAGGAAGGCCACTGACCTTTCTTTGCAGCTCTTGCCTCTCATCCTCCACCAACATCTTCAGCCTGTCTATCTCCACCTGTAGCTCAGAAATCTGTTCCTCCTTGTGCCTCTTCGCCTCTTCCTGCTCAGCACAGAGACGGGAGAGAGGGAGCAGAGGTGAGGTGTCTGGAGGATTGAAGCAGTCTGTTTTTAAAGGTGTCAGCACACCTAACTTTTGCATAAATCATATCACACCTCAGAGATGATCCATTAGCAGGTTACAGCAAGAAAGATGAGCAATAAGCGGATGAGATACGACTCCGGCAGACACACAAAAAGAAACGCACCACACACAAATACACATGATACTCTCCGCTTTTAGAGCCAGATGAGAGGCTGGGATTGTCCCTGTGGGGCAGCTTCATGTGTGGCTGCATTTAAAACCACTTTTACTGGACTGACTTCTGGGCTATGACCGTACATTGCCTCAAGAGAAAGCACAGAAGACAAAGTGTGTAAGAGCAAGAACATGAGAGAGAAATAGAGCGAGAGATGAAGGCAGAGAGAGAGGCGTGCAGAAAAAGAGAAAAAAGCGAGCCACCACACCCATCTGCACTTCCAGACACTGATTTATAATTTTAATATCTCTAATTTCCACAGCAGCGCCCATTTTCTAAATGTCATTTTCCAATTTATGTCAAACCGTGTGACCATTTTTCTTAATACAGCTTATGACAAGCTCGGTGGCAAGGCAGATATGCAATTCAGATTGAGTGTTTTACAGACACAGCAGCAGACACACTAGGGTGTTTGTGTGTTTATCTTTATGAGTGTCTGCTCAGTATTTTGGAGGGGAAACACTGGGAGCCTTTTACACCAGGGAGAAATTGGGTTTGCTGCAAAATATGTGCCTGCAGGGAACAAAACCATAATTCTGTCATAAATCTAATAATTACAGTTATCATTATAAGAATTATGATGGTGGTAAAGATAATGTATTAAAATATGCATTAACGTTAAGAGCTTGAAATGGAATGTGGGCTGGCTTTATGACCATTACATGAATATTGATGTTAATTAAAACAGAACCTCTCTTTTTATGTAACACTCTATCTTGTTGTAATGGTAAGAGTTGAACATGGGGGTGAGCCAGATGGAGCGGAAGGTTGCTTTGCCATACAGGGGCATGTTGGACCTCCATATGGATTTGTGAGAGGCCTATGAGGATGAGTCTCTCATAGCTGGTTATGAGGATTTTTGCCCTTATGGTGGGAGCAGGAAAAACAAAAAGGTGGCTTTGGAGTGAATTCACACTTGGAAAGAGCTTAATGGCAACACTTGTAATTCCTAACTTTAAATATGTGGTTATGGAGATTTGATTGCAAACACTTGTAACTACAATACAGGTGCTGGTCATATAATTAGAATATCATGAAAAAGTTGATTTATTTCAGTAATTCCATTCAAAAAGTGAAACTTGTATAATGTATACATTCATTTCGCACAGACTATAGATTATGTATTGAAAATATGTGTAGTGTATAAAAGAAAGTTGATCATCATGGAGTATGTCGAGCTCACAGAGTCATAGATACAATGCAAAATCACAAAGATGGTTTTAAATGTGGATGAGAGAAGGAGCAACACAAACAGACCTAAACTACAAAATGTCAAAGTTCTACTATATTGACAAAAACTGTTAAAAAGCCATTTAGGATAATACAGAACTGAGTAATAGAGTAATGCCAGTCTTTGGAGTAGTGGTGTTACAGCCGCTTACGGTAATCTGAATAGTCTCACCTCGATCCTTCATCTCCCCTCGGAGCCAAACACTTATCGACTCTCTGAGTAGCGGCCCGCCAGCGCATGTTCCCAACTATTGAAAAAAAGGGTAAAAATAACAGGAACAAGTTGTCGGAAATGAAATTTCAATTCATCCAGTCCCTTTATACACTGGTGCGAGAGCCTGTCGTTGAGAGGGAGGGATCAATAGTGTTTAGACAGCAGGGCAGATTTTCTAAGCGCTGGATCAATAGGAAGGAGAGAGGAAAAAATACCCTGGCTTTTCTCTGGCTGTTGTAGTAAATACGAACAAATCAGTGGCCTTAGGCTAAATGGATTGACCAGCTGTTTCCGAGTTCTGTGTTGTAAATAAAGATCCATTCGGAGGTGTGTAACTGAGGCCCAAAGGCGAAAGTGCCGCTGTTCAGGTTGGACTTGCATGGGTTGTGCTGGACCACACAAGTGTCCTGATCAGAGGGAGACCAACGACAGAAAACGGAGGCAAGACTCCACAGAGGTAGTTTCAAGTGATTTGGCTCCATGTGACACTTTTGAGTTTGTGAGTTCACTGTATCCTGATACGACAACTGCTGAAGATGTGTCTAATATCTTTGGGAAAAATGTGTTCCGTGTTCAAATCATTACTGTCAAATTGTCATAATGAAAAACATGAAATGTTTATGCTCAGTAACCTTTCTGGCAGGAGTTTGCACGTGTATATGTGACCATCCCTGACAGACATGGGTCAATGGTGGTTCGAGGCCACATGTGGCCACTGCCCCAATACTTTGTTAGCCCGTGAGCCAATTCCCAAAAATCAATAATGTATGGATTTTGTGGGTAATAGAAGTATTATGGCCATTTTAAGCACATCTGAGACAGGTGTGACTTGCTTTGACTCCAAATTACTCTATTACTGAGTTTATTGGAAAATAAAAATATCAAATACATGCTTGTTTAAATTTACAGAACATCCCTGTCAAATGGCAGCCATAATTCTTACAAAACTTTATGGTTGATGTCCTCAGCCATAATTAAACCGGCTTGTAGGTGGAATCAAATGCTTGTGGCCTTGAAAATTGCTTGACCCTTTCTTAGGGAAAGGAAATTTGAAGGTGACAAAAGAGCAGAGCAAGGATTTTTTCCTTCCACGTATCGGTCATTAGAGTGTAGTAGAACCACTTAATCACTAGATTAACCATGGTAACATGCTGAGTAAACAAACCACAGAGATTCAACCACCAAATATCAAAAGTTGAAGCTATTCTGTGAAAAAAGTTACAGGAACTTTTTTGTTCCCAAATGATTTCACACCATTAAATCAAACTATATTCAAATGGTCTGAATTAAGTTTATAACAGGGTTAAAGAAGGTTACTGCGTGAAGTACTAAGGTGGTTCATGATGGCATGTTAAAAATATCCCGATATACTGAACGAATCTGAGGCAAAGATCCTGACAGAATGACAGATGGCCTGCTTGCTTTGCTTCACCTTTGGACTTATTAAAGAAAAACACCACAGGCCGTGCTTTCTCAATAGTCATTGGTCAACCGCAGAAGGGAACGTGATGGGTGAAATTCATCACTAAAAACTCCTCAGCCCAAACAAAACACAGGCTGGAGCCAAACAAGAACCTCTGGTCATCAGTGCTGATTGCCTCTAAATTCTGAGAGACAACCGTTTAAGGACACGTGAGGAAAAGACGGCTGCTGACTCTCGCTGCAGGGTTGACAACAACAAAAATAAATAAAAGGGGGAAAGAGTGAGAGAGAATCTCTCATGTGCCTGGAAACAGTATTTTGCATGCATATAATAAGTATACATGTAGCTCAGATTTTTCTCTTTAAGAGTAATAGTCAAAACACGCCAAATGTGTTGAAATGGAAGCGTGAGGAATGGCATCTACCAAACTCTTTGACCTAATTTAACACACAATACAGAGAACTGTTCTCGGCAAGAGATATTTAACTGCATTCTCTTTGGATAACGCCAGTTAAATTGTTTGATAGTTTTAGATTACTGCAGGAGCAACACAAATAGATATTGCAGAAAAACATACTGTATGACTGCCTTCACTCACACACACACACACACACACACACACACACACACACACACACACACACACACACACACACACACACACACACACACACACACACACACACACACACACACACACACACACACACACACACACACACACACACACACACACACACACGTCGCAAGAATACATAAACAGGGCAGCTCGATGTGTTGTACGACTCTGTCGAGAGCAATTTCACAATATAATTGAAGCTTTGTGTGTATATGTGTGTTTGTAAGTGCTGCCTTCCTCTGATTAAGGTGACCTTAGATTGTGCACTTACCGAGTCTCAGGCTGAGCAGCAGAGGTTAGAGCACAACTCATTGGCTTCCTGAACACATTACCTTAATGATGCCATTCCTCACGCTTCCATTTCAACACATTTGGAGATGGAGCAGTTACAACGTCTATTAAGACATTCAAATGTCTCCCTGAGCTATTTACCCACTGCTCGAGCACAAAAGTGGAGCCCGAATTAACTGTGACAGTGCTGACTTGTTTCCCTTTCCAAACAAAATACACAGACAGTCATCACGCAGGAACGGCCATTAAAAATTTAGATTACGGCTTCCTCGCTTTCTGGAAAAACTCTTGTCTGCTTCTGTGCTTGTTAATGACACTGTTTTAATATTAAAGCGTTCATTATGACATATTGTGAGGCTTATTCTGAAGGGTGCCTGTTTTTTTTATCCCCTTCCTCGCATCTGATCAAACTCCATTTACACGACTGGGGGATTGAATGATATGTCTCATCATTAACCCTGTGTCTACCTCTGGAGGTGGGGCAGAGCTATGCCTCCTACACATTGTTATTTGTTGTTGGTGCACCTTACACCTATGTTGTCAACATCAGTGAACGCACTTGTAACCGTCAGAAACCTACAGCAAGATTTTACGACAAAAATATTATTAATTTGCAAACACATATGACATACGCACTCAATGGTCTGTTGTCAATGTACAAATGTGAATAAGTAAAAATTGAAAATTCACCTTTTTTAATAGTTTAGTTGTTGGCCAGGTTACTGTCCAATCAGCTTCACATCTCAGTGAGTGGTCTTTCATGTGGCCATGTCCCAGTGGACTACTGTTCCATATTCTGGCCTATGTAAGCGGTTTCCCCCCTGTTTTAAGGTATTTGGGGTATTCTTGGGAGGAGACAAGGGCTATTGAGAGTGTTTATGTTCCTGGCTTGTACAGAGGTTTCTAATGTGTAACACAGGGCACTTCTGTATTCAGACGCCTGGGGCTATTCTCTAAGTGGTCTTTACTTTGAAAACACAGGTGCCCTCCAGGGGTTGATGAGTGGTTGCTGTGTGTATGTGTCTATATATGAAGAGGCAGTAAGCTGAGGGGGCAGATAAAGGAGGCGCACTGTTCTGAGGTCTGTGCAATGCTCTGAATAATATATCCATACATCATCAGTCCATGTCAGACTTTGATTCAGTATGGTGGTCTTGCAGAAACTACTGTGGTATTATCTTTAATAATGCAAACTGGGATTAGGTGCTTACTCTCTTCTGATAAATACAGGCGAATCAGTAAATTTAACTGATATCTCCCCCACCCTTCACAGCACACATAAATCCAGCATTGTGTTTGCTTTTCCTGTTTTTGTTCAATAAAGTAGGACAGAGGAGCTCAGTTGTTATGTCCTAATCTAACCCAAAACTATACAGCGCAGGAAAGATTTGTTATTGCTACGGAATACTGTGGCAGAACTTGCATTTTGATATTTGAAAATCTAATGAGGTCAGGTGAGAGCTTATAAATTAGAAAAATAATGTTGTTTATGCCTCACTGATGCTGCTGCAGATAAAGAAACCATTTCTGTATTGAATTAATAGAAGAGGCTTGAGATTTATCTTACGATAATTATCCACCCCACAACCATGACCAAGCAAAAAAGAAAAGGAAAAAAAAATGGCACTATACCGTGGCATAAACACACAGCTATCATGTAAATAGGGCATCACTTGACAAAGTCAGAGCATAGAGTCAGTTTAAAAAAGGCTAATGGGGAAAAAAAATGAATTTGCTATGTATTTCACAGAGTTTATGGTGTCAGTGAGTGCAAGACTGATGGAAAGGCCTCATGGCCATTTTAAAGGCAATAGACCACTTAGCAGATCTCAGCTGGCCCTGATGCCAGCGACCTTGGTAATGAGGAGCAGCTGGAGCAACAGTCATTAGGCCTAGCTATCTCCACCTTCAGGAAATATCTTTTATTTCCATAAAACCTTTTATCCATTTCTGTCTGTACTGCTATACAGTCTAACACCAGCCTGAGGCCATTAATGACTACAGCAGTATAGTAAATGTCATTATATTGCTTGTCTCATCAATACTTCTAAAAACAGAACATCAATGGAAATATAGGCAGAGCAGATATAATATGTTTCTGGTAGTGTCACAATCTTGTAGGTCTAATTAAGCTGAGTTCAACAGAAAGGCAGCGTAAGAAGAGAGAAGGGAAGGAGAGGGTGACCCAATTAAAAGCAAATCGAAACTCAGATTCACTCTGCAGTGGGGTTCATGCACAGAATGAGTGGAATCCTGTGAAAACAAGGAGAACAAGCTTTATTAGTCCTTAAAAAGCCCTGTTGCTACATTAATATTCCTGCCTAATGAAAGCTTAGTTTCCCCCCATTTCCTACACTTGCCTGTCAGTGCTCAGTTCATAAATATTGTCTTATTATGATCATCAAGACTTTTCTCTAGATATGCAAAAAAAAAAAAAAATTCAGACCCAATTACCAGAATGACAGGTGAAATGGGAGCACGCTGAGAAGAAATGAAGGGTTGCCATGGTGATGTGGCAAAGAATCAGACTGTATATATGTAGTCATGTGACTGATATCTGCTCCCGCTCAGGCCTCATACACCAAATGACACTTAACCTCGATCGCTGGTGGCAATCACAGGCCAATCCAACTGAATTCATCAGCTATTTCGGGGTGCGGGTCAGACCGGCTGTGAGTCTTGTAGAGAAACTGCAACCAAACCCATAACAAGCCCTCTCTTCCTAATGACAGCCCTCGACGACTGAGCACAGAGCTAAGAGGGGCAAGTGTTTATGAAATCTGCATTAAAAGGGTGTTTCTGACAGACTTCCAGCACCGTGAAGAAGGGAACGCAAAGCAGGATGGGCCTTACAATCAAGAGGGAAAACGTATTGAAGACACAGAGGTGTGGTTCATTATGACAGATAACAGTAACATGACATATACAGCTGAGGCCTTTATAAGAGACATGTCGAAAGATTTTTCAAACCTTCAAATCTGTGTGCTGCTCACAAAGCACCTACATGCTTATGTGTGCCGCGTGAACTGTGTTCCACTGTGTGACGCTCTTATTAAGAATACAATGCTTTATGCAGAGACAAGGATGGATGTTTGAGTATGTGTAAAGTGGAATTGAAAATGAAATGACTTGGATCAAAAGTTAATGAAGAAACACCTTGCACAAATACATCATTTCAGATTGTGCCAACTCATATTGAAGCAATAAGGTCTTGAACTGTTCTGACTGAGCCAGTCAACAGCAAACAAATATAAATCTACCCTCTGTATTCAGGTAAGGGCAATACAGTGGTTTCTTCACATTTGTTTAAATTGGAAGAAAACCTGAATATACTTTTCTTGGTTGGCCACTTAATATGAACCACGAGTGTGAAGTTTAGTGGCATCATGGTCAGACAATAAAAATAACTCTATTGTGATTAAATATCATGTGAATATGTTTTTTCTATATCACAACTGATTAAAAGTCATTCAAAGGAGAAACACAACATACAGAAAGGTAGTTGTGGCACTGATAATGACGCTGGAGTGAAGCGTGTGGACAAAAATCATACAAATAAATGAATGAGATCAAACAAATAGGGAAAATCATCCCACCAGAGCAATTATGGATCTAATCAGAGGTTTCTGCATGAAGGTACGGAGCTCCTATCTCGCTCCCATTTGCATCATAACACAGTGTGCAATATTAATTTCCGAGTTTACTGCTTATTGGAAGTGCAAACTATGAAAGCCATTAAGGCCCCGAATAGGAAAGCAATTTGCTGTCACATGGATTCGGCTCTATTAAAAAGAAAAATCTTGTTAACCATTTGAAATTAGAGTCATTTGGCAAAAGGCATTCTGCGGCACTCCAGTAAAATAAGTAATTATGCTTCTCTTCCTTCTATCCCTCTCTTTCCATCATTTGCACAGGCAAAGTGGGGAGTGGTGGATGGGGAGAGCGACTGGATGCAAAGGTAATTAAAGTTGTTGGCTATCTGTTTGGTTAATGTAGGGATCAGGCCAGTTGAGAGCCTTGGAGGCAAAAGCAAGATGAGAAACACATCTATTTTTCTGTTTCAGTCTGCTAGCCCCCAGGCTTACTCTCATCTAGTCCATATATCACCTATTCCAGCCCTGCAATCCACAAACTGAACAGGAAACTATCTATATATTTAAAAAAAAAACTTGAGCTGACTATTCCTCTGAGCTTATCTCATTTTCATTTAGGTTCCAACTGAGTAAAATCTCATTAACACTCCTCAGCTGAGAGTAGCTTACTGTTTAAATTAAACCATCTCTGCAGGGCAGCATGTCCTTGCAGATTACATAGTACATACTCTGAATGCGCTGTTGCATACACACAATATTTTTTATGTTGACGACTGTTACTCTTTCTTTGTTTAAGAATTAGGAAAGGCAGGCACAGTGTAGTAGTGTAATATAAAATAGTATGTACATACAAATATATAGATGTGCATTCAAGAGTTAAAGCAACTAAAGTTAATATAACTTTGGTGACACAATTTAACTAATGATGTGCATTAAAATCAATAAACATTAATGAACAATAACATACAAAAGCTTTAGAAAGCATAACATAAGGAAGCTCTGACCAATTTCAAAGGTTGTGAAAGTTTTCTGTATACAACTCAAAGTCTTTCTATTCTTGATGAAGATAATGTTTACTTATTCTCATCCAACTCCAAATTACTTCAATTTCTGACACGGCCCAAGAATGTTTTAGTCACATTTGGAAGAGGAAAAGTCCAAAAGCTTCCAATTGTTTATCTTCTAGAGGTTGAGAACGGACATAGTGGTCAACATTAAGATGTTGTGCTTGAGAAATCAACTCTGCTACAATGACAATTGCATTCTACAGGATTGTTGTCCATATGCACTGTTTGTAAAACAAATAAAGCAGCAGAGCATTTGGGAGGTGTTGAGAGTTCCGCCACATCTGTCCATGACATGTTTTCTCTCATTTCACTGATCTTACATTGGATGCTTGAATACTTTAGACACAATCGATGTCTGTGATGAGGGGCGGCACCTTCTCATGAACCTACTTCCTGCCTCATCGCTCTAATGTGGGACACCACTTCTGTGTGAACAAAGCTATCCTCCATTTCAGCTTTTCTTCCATTTGGAGTTTTGTTTTGCCTTTCTGGTTAAAAGGTGTTATCTGAAAGTTTTCTCAACATTCCAGATTTACTTCTGACTGCAGTTCACTGTGACTTCTTAATAAGAATCTAGGCTGGTAAAAGAGCAAGCTGGGGCTGGGCATTTGTTTAAGTACGAGAATCGGTCCTCTTCTTCACTAACAAGTCAAAGAAGGCCTAATGACATAAAAAAACAACATGAATTCAGATTTATATGCATGTGCTTGGGTTAGCTACTTGTTAATTTTCTTCTAAGTCACAGACTGTTGAAAAAGGATTTGAAACTTCAAAGTTCATTGTGTCTTTTGCTGAGTAGCAGAGGCTGCATCCACTTATCTTCACTTCAGAAAATCAAGTCAAGGCTGCTGATGCCTTTGCTGAAACTCTGTCAGAGAAACACGACTTCAGGCATGTCCCTATCCCATTCTTAGACCAACCACACTCATCTGAGAACAACTCTTAGTCTGGATCTCCAGTTTAGCAGTATTTTCTGGATAGTGTCATGACCTCTTAATCATCATTATCCCAGCTCAATGGGTATCCTATCTAACACGGACTTGGCTCCCTTCACTCCTCCATACGAACGTAAGCCAAAAAGAGAGAGAAAGAAAGAGAGAGGGCAAATTTATGGGGTGGCATGTACAGCCTCAAAGGTGTTTTATGGTTGGACCTGCAGGGCCCATTTAGGAAGCACTGCGTGCTCTGTGCTGACCACAGGTATTGATCGCCAGGAATGGCCATGGCGTGGCTGACTAGTTAAAGCCCTGCATGTGCCCTCACAGGGAGATGAAAATGAGGCCTTTGTGTGTAATGATCTGTGTATGAGCAGGGAGAGGAGGCCACAGAGACGGAGAGGAGGAGAAATTAAATCATTCCTTTGCTCTTTCAGAAGCGGCAATGCGCCCAGCCATGCTTGGCTGCTTAATGTGGGATCTGTTTTTGAGAGGAAAATTAAAAAGAGAGAGAGAGAAGACGGGCAGAGCGGAGGAAAGAGAGATAAATGGCTGGATGTGGAGGCAGTAAATGAGAGCATCCTGATGCAGAGGGCTGCGTGTGGATGTCCCTAATGGGGTAGGCTGATGTGAGCTGTCTGCTAGCTGACCACCACAGCTTCACTGCCTTACTGCCTACCCCACACCAGGCCCTCCCGCTGCAGAGACAACCATGCTCCATGCTAATTGGAAGAAAGCGAGGGTACATAACAAGTACTGAGGAGACATTGGTCTAATTTAAGAGGGGATGCAATGATGGATAAAATGCTCCTAATCATACGGAACATTTTCTTCTTGGCGAAACCGCAGCTTTCCCTCCCTTCTCTGTCGAGCCAATAGTCAAGACAAAAAAGACTAAACAACTGGTTTAAGCCAAACAATCTTGAAAAGGAAGAAAACCTAGCAGCCCCACCTAAACCCATAAACTCAAATTGGTCCGTCAGCAAATAGGCAGATATGAAAGGTGTACTACACCTCATACTTTACTGTGAAGTTATTAATCAGGAAAAAGAACAAAACCCAAGCTCGCCTCGTTCCCCTGTGAATACGACTTTTATTCATGTGCTGAATTTCTGAGTAGTCTACAAGATGTGCGAATTGGACAATCACACAATGTCAAAATTACTGGAAAAATGGGCGTAGTTCAAGAATAGAGTGGCACTTCCTTTACAACATTTGAATGAACAGGCTTAAACAGGAGTGATGGTGGGTGTGAAGATGCCAATCACTGAGAACAAGTGGCATTGTGTTGCACTGTACGGCATTCACCAGAGAAAGTCAAATAAGGCACAGAAAGTCTGCAAGCACAGTGTAAAATAAACAGTCTTGAGAAAGCAGGAACAATTTTGCCACATGCAAAATGTTGAAAAGTTGCCCACAATAAAGACATGTCAGGAACAAAAACATGATGGACTATCTTCTGTGTGTGTAGACCCTCTGAATGACCCCCGTCCTCAAAGTCTCTCACCTCCACCCTGGGGGGGTGGGGGATGTTCATTTCACCTCACAGGCCTCATTAACACAACCCACTGCCATCATTAAGACGTTTGCAGTAAAATTAATTGAAAGACAGATTAAAAATAAATTAAGAAAAATGCGTTGCAGAATGCCTACGTGCACTTCATAAATCACCGGGGCAAAGCCAGGAGCTGGCTCCCCATAATTAACTGCAGACTATTTATTTTATCCTGACGGTATAAATTAGAATTCAGACGCACAGATTATATTAGGGCTGTCTGCCATGCGGAACTGCTGAGGGGTGTGCAGAATATTTTAAGGATACAAAGAGTAGAACAGAGAGAAAGAGGGATAGAGGAGGAGAGAGGGAAAGAGATAATGTGGAGAAAGGCAAACAATATGTAAATGCATACAAAGCAGAAAGATAACATTTGCGTCCCATAGAAGAAGTATTTACTCAGACACTGCATAAAGAAACAGTAGACAAAGCAATTAACAGCAACAATCAAGGGCATGATTAAATGAAACAACAAATGTATTTTTAAATGAACTGTGCGTAGTGTTGCACTGACTCGTCAGGAGAAATGGGACATGATTTCAGGTGCGGGTTTATTCAGTGTTACATGAATGCACCAGTATGCCTGTGATCAGTAATAAAGGTGGTGACATAACTGCCCAAGGAAAATTCCTCCAATTGCTCGCCACCGTTTTCCACTCTCCTGCTGTATCACTACCTAGCCACTTCACATGCAAATGGGGACTAAATCTCTTCTGCCAGTCAGCCTCAGACACCCCCCACAGCAGGTACTCGTGTCTGTCTCTCTTGGTATCTGTGCATCACAGTGTTACAGTCACTGCGAGTAGCCACACACTGCCTCCTCGTGGGCACAGTGCCCAGATTGGCACTGGGCCAGACTTGTTCTACCACACTGGACTGGCAAAATGCTCTCTCTCTCTCTCTCTCTCCCTCCCTTTCTGTCTCTCTCTGTCTCTCTCTCTCGCTCTCTCTCTCCACTCTTGATTCCCCGCACATCCTTTCATCAAAATGCCTGCGGCCCCTCTCCTCCTCCTTTCCCTGTCTTTATTCTGCACCACAGCTGAGATCAACACTTTGAAAGTATGCCCTCCAACCAGCCAGAGAAAAATAATGCTACCACTAGTACTGCCGGGGAACAAATAAAGCACTCACACATTTGAATGCTTGGTTATTATGCAATCTCATTGAAGGCAATTCCAAGTTATCTATAAACAATGCTACATCAAGACACCAGGTATCAGGTACATATTTGAGAGAGAACTGTGTAAGTCTGAACATATTCAAGTTTGTTTTTTAAACAATATAGTTTCCCGAATCAACATAAAAATGAAATTCCAGCCTCCTTGTTTGTTGTGTTGTTTGTACATTGACAGCAATGACAACACGTAATGATCAGGCCAATTGAAATTTGGTCCTAATGGGAAATATACTGGACTCTTGTGCAATGCAGTCCAAAGCACTTAATAAAACCTGTCTTATATTTGGAAAATTATTTTTTTTTTTTAGTTACCAAACTAAATGATATCTATTAAAGAAATACATATAAAAAACTGAAAAAGCCTAAAGGGAATGACCATCATTTTACATGAGATACATCCATAAACTATGTGAGAATGAAGTTTTTGATACACAAAATACGACATGATGCATTAACATGGGTGTTTTCCACAAGGGCGACTTCAAATAATCAATGATGCTTACATATATCAGATCATATTTTTTTATGTCAAATATATTGCAGACTCTCTGATTTTGTTACAGTTATTGCAGTTTCCCTTACTGCCTTCATATGTCCTGTTCCTGTTTCCGTTCCCTGTTCACTGCTGTTGGTTTTAAACTCATCAACAGTGAGCGCAGAGAAATATCGAGGATTTATGGGAAGGAGAGGGCTCAATAACAAAATTATGTAGTGTATCTTTAAGAGTTAAGTTTTTTTTTTATTGTCTCTTCTGCAAATCTGCAAGTTCCCCACTGTGACAGCCTCACAGAGGGAGACTTGTGCACCGTGCTGCTCCCAGCACAGAATCCATTTAAATCCTACTGTTTCACAGGGTTAGATCTACTTCCCCTCTGAGCATAATGTCAATTTCAGCTGTGTGTGTATGACGTGTATTTGTGTTTTGATTTTGGAGAGTATTATTTTGCCAGTATACATTTTTTTTTGTCTCTTTTTTTTTCAACAAGTATTGAGAGGGAGACTGAATTCACACTATGCTGATGGTGACTGTCTTGACCTGGGCTCAGTTATGATTTAGGTATGTCAAGTGCAAGCAATGCATTACCATGTCTGATCAACATTGGAGTAAATGCCACCTACACAATCAAAAGTTTACCCGGATGATTTTAGCGATATACCCCAAAATACTCTGAAGCTTTTTAACAGTCATACCACGAAAAACAACCAGTCTGCCTCAGATGTATAATTTGGTTTCCCCGGTGAGTAAAAAGCCTTGGAGGCGAGTGCATACGCAGCAGTCATGTTTGTTAAGATACATGGCTAGAGCCAGCCTTTCTTCTCAAGCACCAGCAAAAAACAAAACAAAAAAAATAACTGTAAATCACCAGCAAAGAAAATAAATATATACTTATTACATTCTGCACACTGCATATATTCACCTCCTTAACATATTGCACAGGAACACTGCGAATGTGCAGCACTGCACATGGGCAAAAAACATGCCATGAAAAATGACAGCAGGGAGGGGTAACTGCAGACCTGGAATATAATGGTGCGATGGAGCGGAGGAGAAATAATCATACCTAGTAGTGGGGGGAAAGGGGGGGATGGGAGGAGCAGGGGGAAGATGAGTCTGTGCCCTGTAGCAGGGAAATGGAGGTCCACCGCTCTGCTGCTGGATGCCTGTTTCCCCAATAAGACTGTACAAGAGCTCCCTTTAGCAAGGGGCAACCGCAAGTAGCATCTGCATGTTAGAAATATATTACCTTGACACTTCACAGCCAAAGGAGATACCTATAAATGCTGCAGTGCACTGGACTATGAATGTACAGTAGACGTTGAGGTGTTAGTTATTCACATATGTGTATTAATCATAATTCTAAAAATAACAATTGTTAAAAAAAAAATTGAACATTAGAATTCAAACACAGTCAGACCTATTTCAGGTGTGACACTGATACTCCAGCTGGTTTCCGTCTCTCACACGATTCTGATGAGACTGAAAGCGGTACCCAATGTGGCCGTTAGGTGTCTCTCTTCCACTTCGCATTGCTGAGGCTCTCTCTCTCTTTCTCACTGAGTGGGGCTCCTCTAGCCCTGAACTCCCATCTACACATAATATATACACCATCATTTGAAAATGGCAGCTTTTTGAAAATTCACCTTGATTATCAGACATTAAAAGTGACTTCTCCAGAGCTGAGTGTCTGGCTAGGGGGATGGCTGCAGACAGCAGAACAATGCAGCAGGCTTGGTATTAATGCCTGGCTGTGGTGTGCAGGGAGGAGAGAGGAGCCAGCCCTTTGTTCTCTCCTACAGCCAATTATTTTTTACGTGTGCCTCTTTTCACAACAACAAGAGAGAATTTAATTTTAATGCACTCCCTGGAAAGAAGAGGGGAAAAAAACCATCTATAGTATTCTTAAACAGAGATGGGGACTGGCGTCAGCAGTTAAGTGTATATGCACACATCTTTGTATGAGGCAGAGACGGATGACAGGGGCAACAAAAATGACATCAACCCAAACACACACAGCAGCATGAATCCTCACATGGAATATGCTAAAACACATACAGCCTTCGTCCCAAACTCGTATGAAAACATAGCTGTGTGCAGCTCCACCAGAACAAAACAAAGATCGAAATAATAATAAAAAAAAAGATAGACACCAAAATAAAACCACCCTCATTTCATTATACAGAATAATGGTACCATTGGGGGGTGGAGCACATTAACATGTGCATACGCAGGACATGATGATAAGAAGGCGGACTGTAAAAATAGCTATGATTCCTGATCAAATGGCACGAAAAATAAAAACCGAGAATCGCTGTTGGTAGGTATGTGGCCAAATATTTTTCTAATTGGAAGGGCACTTTATCTTGCTGTCAGTGAAGCAGTAAAAAGCAGTGCTGTTCCCAGAAGGAGAGGAGCACAGCTTGCTGGCCTTTTATTAGTGCTGGAGCTCTGATATATGCCTCTGCTCTAGGCTTTCATCAGGAACCTGCGCCTAAACACATAAACAGACACACAAATACACACAAAGAACAGTCACAAAGTACCCACAGTGAGGAACCAACGCAAACCAATGATAAACAATTCAACTTCTGTATTTTGTGATCACTGTAAAGCCAACTGCAAATGACAGCTAAAAAAGTTTTTCCACAACAAAATAGTGATGCCAACAGTAACTGGGGGGGGGGGCATATTTTAGATTTACAGGTTAAAACTGTGATAATGCATGATTTAAAAAACAAAAAACAAAAATGCAAGCCTACATTCAAATTCAGAAACACCTCAGCAGTGTACAGAGCAAATAAATACCTCAGTACAGCCAGACAGTGTAAAATGGTAGCACAACAACCTGGCAGGGTAAAAAGAGTCACTCTTCATAAGAAAGCGCTAAACATGGCAAACACAAACAAAAACCACAGCCCCAACTCTTAAATATGTAGATCATGCCAAGTTAATTTTATTTTTACACAGAAGTACCCCAGACTTATGCAGACAGATTTACACCACAAAGACCATCAGATACACACACACACACACACACACACACACACACACACACACACTCACTCACTCACTCACTCACTCACTCACTCACTCACTCACTCACTCACTCACTCACTCACTCACTCACTCACTCACTCACTCACTCACTCACTCACTCACTCACTCACTCACTCACTCACTCACTCACTCACACACACACACACACACACACACACACACACACACACACACACACACACACACACACACACACACACACACACACACACACACACACACACACACACACACACACACACACACACACACACACACACACACACACACACATTGAAGACACACAGGCTAAATTAAATTTCTCTCCTTGGGCAGAGAACTAAACTGCTTGCGTGTGGGACCGGCTCTGCAGCTCAGCCAAAGCAATTCTCTGGAGATGGTGAAATTAAAGGGCAGAATCCTGCCTCTTTATGGTTCTCACTCTCTTCTTCTCTCAATCAAATGTTTTATTAGCAATCATTTGGTCCTAAAAGTCATGTTGTTGGGAGGCAGCTGGCATGATGACAGCAGCTGCTGGGCAGACAACACCAATTCAGTTCAAACCTCCACCCATTATTTACACCTGCGCAAGGAGTCAACAAGAATTTCTTACCAACAGATTGCCGAGTGAAGAAGGCTCAGCTCCACCTTGTGCTTCTGTTATGCATATGCTTTTAGGAAAAAGCTCCCCAAAATGCTTTCCCTTAAATTGTGCTGTATTTGGAATATAGAAGGCACAAGCCAAAAATAAGGTAACTCTAGAGAATATGTTCTTCCAATCGGCCAGAGGGATGGATTGAAATCTAAATAAAAGAAACTCAAACTTCCTCTGATGGGAATAATAATATAAAATGACTCTTTAGACTCTACGGACTGATGTGAAAGCAGGTGGGAGGCCACTCTACCTGCTGAATAAGGCAGCCATGTTGCATGTAGTAGCAGCCTTTTTCCTTCTGTCTGGAGTGAGGAGAAGAAAGCAGAGCAATCAGTAAGATTTCAACACATTCATTTAACAGCAACCTTTTCCGTCTTTTTCACAGCACGGATTTGTACGCTCTGTATTATGCCTATGATGATTATAAGGCAAATCATAGGTAATTTCCTTTAAATTGGGTTGGTGTAAACGAGCATGTGACAAAATAAAGCAAAGGCAGTTGGTTATATTTGTGCCTGGAAAAACATTTGACTGCAACATCTCCCAACACACGTCTTTTGTGTGCACATTCACAGGCACGTGCTGACCCCCTCAATCTCTCTGTATATTGTATCAGTGAGGCATCTCTTTCTACCCCCCAACCCCCACCCTTCTCAGCTCTTCTCTCCTCTGGTGTCTGGAAGCAGTAATCTGTTCCTGAGCTAGCGCTACTGGGATTAGGCAGCAAGTGAAGATAGGATATATGCGTCATTAAAGCGACGGGCACAGCATTGCAGGAGGAGAGACAAAGTCAACAAAGGTGACACAGAGACAGAGGCGATGAACAGCAGAAAATCCACATGTGCCGACACACATGCATGTTCAAATGCACATGCGCGTGAATAAAATGGAAACAGGGGTTATACTGTATGCCAGGATAGTACATGCATCTGTCTGTGCCAGAACACACACATGAAATCCTGTTTTCTCTTACATACAAGATACTAAACCTCCAGTGAATAAGAATAATGCAGTGTTGGTGTAATGGATGTCGGAGGGAGAGGCAATGCATTAAACCTAAGGCACTAATGTGAAGAAATGTACTGCATATATGCTGTAGACAGATAGCACTAGAAATAACTGAATATTGTTCCTAGGTTCTACAGTTGCTGGCTTAAAATGCCGCAGATGTACTCCATTTAAAAAAAAAAATGTAATTAGTTAATTATCTCAGCCTTATTTCTAAACTTTAACCCAATTGTATGTTGATAAATGCGTACTTTCAGGAATTCATTTCAGGAATATTACTGTGTGATATTGGTGTTTCACTTTATTGTACAGTGCCAGAATAAATCACTGAAAAGAGTCACTGTATATTCTATCACTGACACAAGAGTGACAATTTCTGCATTTTTCATATCAAGCCACTATTTATAATTTGTTCAAATAACATTTCTTTAAATTACTTTTCAATTCTAACCAAGAAGAGAAAAAGATCATTGTCATGAAGTGTCTTACCCTCCATTTACAGTATGTATGTGTGACCTTTGCATCTGTTGCTCCGCCAGGTTCTCACATCGGACCCCTGGGTTCATTTCTTCATCCATTCTGACCACTGACTTCCAGAAGATTATGACTATTGCCCCTCCTGAAGACAGACATGTATAGACAAAGAAAATGTATGCGTGAATGTTATCTCCTACAACTTCAAAGAGTGACACCATTGGTGAGTCCAAATTCAGTTGGACAAATGAATTGAAATCTGATCACTGTAGCTCTTGTCTAGAATGTTATCCGAGTTCCAATCACTGTGCTCGTGCTGAACAGAAGAAATATGTTCCTTGAAGTTTATAGCCAGTTTGTATGTCAGTGTAAAACATCTAAATCTAAAGCCAAAGGCATTGAAATAGAATATGAATCTTTTTACACTGCATTCAACAGACATGCAAGTAGGTACTTGACAACCCATTGAGAGGTGGCTTATAGGTAGAAAAGAAGAAAATCCCAAACAAAACAATCAATACCTAAAAACGTTATTGTTATACTGGTGTCGGTGTGGATTGTAAGACCGTATTTGATTCTTTACACCTGAAGCGTTGGCAATGGCGGAGATATCTTAGCACACTCATAACAAAAAGGTGTCCAATAACCACGGAGAGAGTGTACTATGCACACATTGGGCAAAGGGTTTAATTCTTTTCTAATACCTGACAGCAGCAAGTGTTGTGAGTGCAAAAAGTCTGAACTTGTCAAAATTATGTTGGCATTATATTTTTTTCTACTTATATTGTGTAAATGTTGAACTGCTGTCACATGCAGGAATGAAGAAAAAAGAAATGCTCAACAATTATAACCCATGAAGCTTCTTTTCGAGGACAAACTCAAATGTTATATCTGTGCTATATTCAAACCATCAACTAAAAAAACCCTTTGGAAATGTTTGTTTTGAACCTTTGAAACCTCTTTAGCAGATTCCACTCTCGATAAGAAGGACCGCTATCAGATTGTTGGTCGTAAAGTAAGGTGATCTCCAAATCGGAAGGCTGCAAGTTCAATACCTCATATGTCCAACTGTCCTTATGCAAGACACTGAACTCCAAACTGCTCCTAATGGATGGATGGACTGAACGTCTTGCATGTCAGTGCAAAAGAGCTATATAAGTGGATTATAGATGTTTTTCTTAGCATTTCTACCATTGCCTCTTGTCAGTCCAATGTATTGTGTCCATATGCATTGTACAGTGCAATGAAAAAGAGTCCCCCCCCCCCCCCTTTTTTTTTTCATCTTTGTCACACTTAAATGTTTCAGATCATCGAGCAAATTTCCATATTAGACAAAGAACAGGTAAATAGAAATTGCAGGGTTTGTTTAATTGTTATTGCATTGACTCGGTAGAAAAGCTACCTAAACTTAACTGGTTGTGCCACCCTCAGTGACAACAACCCTCAATCATTTGCGATAACTAGCCATGAGTCTTTAATATCACTGTGGAGGACTTTTGGCCCACATTTCTTTGCAGAATTATTTTTAATTTAGCCACATTTGAGGGTTTTAAAGCCTGAATGAAGTGTTTAAGGTCATGTCGCCGCATCTCAATCAGATTTATATCTCGAGTTTGAATAGGTCCCTCCAAACTTATCATTTTGTTTTTTTTTAAGGCCATTCAGAAGTGGATATGCTTGGGGTTTTTTCAGGTCATTGTTCTGCTCAACTCAACTTAACTCAACTCAACTGAACTCAACCCATCCCAGCTGATCTTTGCTTATATAGCCCTTTAAAAACAACCACAGCAAAACAAAGTGCTGCAAATAAATAAACACGAAAACCTCCATAAAACTCAAACAATAAAACAATTGTTAAAGAAAACATAAAAACAATCAAATAAAAGCAATAAAAACAGGAACAGAGTCTCAAGCTGGGCTGAAACCAAGGAATAAGAATGGGTTATACGATTACTTTTAAAAATGGCTGCATAACCCATATGTGTTTGAGTTTGAGGTCAGGTATTGATGGGTGGACATTCTCCTTTAGGATTTTCAGGTAGACAACAGAGTTCATGGTTTCATCACTGACAGCAAGTTGTGAAGAAACGACTTCACAACTATGGACTATGTTTTGTTGATCTATCACATGAAATCTCACTAAAGCACTATGAGAAAACCTGGAAAAGTTCAAGGAATACTAGTTGACCTAATGTGGGACATTTGTTTGACAGGCTCATACAAGCCTCAGTCTGAGTATTTTTCAATTTCAAGCTAAATTAATTCATTTTAAAGAGCAGAGTGAACTCTGAATGAATTCCACATACTACTCATACTAAGCTAAATTGGATTTATACACAAAAAACAAACTTGTTTCAGAGTAGATCCAAATAAAAACTAGCTTATTCTCCTTCTTGTCCACATTTTTTATGGACACAACATGTCTACTGTCACGCTGTCAGACACACTCTTGGACCAGCACAGGTTTCACATTCACCAGATCACTAGGATTGGGTTCAAAAGTTCAACATACCGGCAGAACAGGGGTACACTGACTCCATTACCAAGCACCTTACAACTTTAATAAGCTGCGACACAGCTTGAAGCCAGAGACACTCCTCTGTTGGACTGTGAGGCTCTCTGATATCTGTTAATATACAGTGTGACTATTTTAAATGGTGCAGTTATGCATCTGTGTCGGATAGTTGTTTAACAGGTCTAATGCATGTTCTCATGCTCTTGAGAACACACCACTTGTTTTATTATGTCTCTTCACTTTTAAAGTCAAAGAGATATCTAAAACCTATAAAGCTTAGTTGCTTAATTTAACCAATTTAAAAGCAGAAGCACAAATTAAGCAACAGCTCTAAGTCTTTTCTTTATTTAGTTGTTGAGAATCCTGAAAATACTACTTTACCAACAGCAAGTGTTTTTAAAGACCCTCTGGGTCATCCCAGGGTAATTATCCTTCAGACAAACCAATGATTATCTCTGTGAATTGAATGTATGATAGCACAGGAGAGGGACACTCTGGGGCTAGATATACATTTACATTATGTATTGCAGGAATTTCCAACCATTAGAGTCCACATAGAGTAGCCAACAGAAACTATGTAACAGTGAACCAGATATAACATCAGTATATTCAAACAAAAACATACACAGATAAATGGTTATACTGTCTACAATGGCAGATTTACATTTATTGACTTTTTAAATGAGAAAAATACGAATTAAAGGACCGAACATCCATAAGTCTGCAGTTTACCTGACATGAAGTTCTATTTTGTGTGTGATTGCTCTAGTATCACCCTATCTGACCCAGGATGTTTGAATCAAAGTGTGAGTGGTCACAATCTATGCTGGTGTTTTACGTAAAAAGGACCTGACCTGAACATGACATTCTTCCACATGGTCCAGATGTACCTCAGTCTCCGGCTCTACTCATCGACTGAAGACACCTGAGGAAGAAATGACGGAAAACACATTTCAACTTTATTTATATAACACCTAATACAACACAGTCATTTCTAGGTGCTTTAAACAGAGAGAAACCCAAAAATGAAACCCACATAAGTAAGCAGAGTGACTGTGGAAAGGAAAAACTCCCTCTGACAGGAGGAAACCTTTGCAGACACCAAACTCAGAGGTGGCGGTTTTCTGCTGACCGGTTGGGGTGAGAGGATAGAGGAGAGGAAAAGATAGGACAGACAGACAGATTGGGGTAGGGATACAGACCCTAGTTCTGGTAGCGGGCAAGAAACAGACCCTGGTTTGGGAAGGGGGAGGTAGAGAGAGGCTGGGGGGCATGGCAGAGTCTTGAAACAGCCCTAACTGTAAGCTTTAGTAAATAGAAAATTCTTCAGTCTGGCCTTCAAAGTAAAGACTGTGTCAGCTTCCCTAACTGAAACTGGGATCTGATTCCACATGCGGGGAGCCTGAATGCTCAAAGCTCTGTCTCCCATTCTACTTCTAGAAAACCTAGGAACCTCCAGTAAGCCAGCACTCTGAGAACGAAGTGTTCTTCTGGGGAGATATGGAACGAACAGTTCTTAAAGATATGATGGAGCCTGGGTGGTGAGCTTCATAAGTTAGAAGGAGGAATTTAAATTCTGTTCTTGATTTAACAGGGAGCCAATGAAGAGAAGCTAAAATTGGAGTGATTCTGATTTCTTATACTAGTTCTTGTCAGGACTCTCGCTGCAGCATTTGAAATCAATTGAAGGCTTTTTAAGCAGTTATTTCGACACCCTGATAATAGGGAGTTACAATACTCTACTCTGGAGGTAACAAACGCATGGATTACCGGTAGATTTTTTGCATCACTCTGAGTCAGCATGTTTCTAAATTTGTAAATATTACGTAGGTGAAAAAAGACAGTCCTAAGGATTTGATTAATATGACTATAATTGAAAATTCACAATATTAAATAGTTTTCTTTAATGATGTGCCCAACATTTCACAGCAAGTAATGTAGAATGTGCACATGTATGTTTGAGGCCTAATAACTGTTTTGGATTTCTATTTGCAACTGTACTCTGTTGGATTTGTGTTGAGAAATAAATAGTGTTATACTTATGTTGATCATGTCAGAAACACAATATTGCAGCTGACAATATGAAGTCCAGAAACAATTCACATTCTGCTAGACCAGGGGTGTCCAACCTCAGTCCTCGAGGGCCCCTGTCCTGCATGTTTTAGTTCTCTCTCTGCTTCAGCATACCTGAATCTAATGATGATGTCATCACCAAGGTTGTGAAAAAGCCCAATAACGAGCCCCTCATTGCAATCAGGACCGGGGCCCTCGAGGACCGAGGTTGGACACCCCTGTACTAGACTGTAGATTGTAGAAAACTCTAAGTGAGTGGAGTGAAGGATAATTTTGGTCGATTTGCTCAGTAGAGGCTACGGTAAACTAAGCAAAAAAAAAAACACAAAAAAAAACCGGCGACAGCACAGTGAATGTTCCAGACAACAATACTGAGACAGTGTGACCGAGACGACACCTCAGGCTCTGATTGAACGCCACACACACAGTCTGCCCAGAGGCTCGGCAACAGGTGACACAGTCACCTGCAATCAGCACAGTTGGTGAATCAGATTGGATGGTGGTTTTCCTCCAGGGAATGTGGAAAGCAGCACTTTCTCTCTAAGCATGACAAGAATGACAGTCATCCATCGTGACAATCCTTCAAGTGTTTTTGTTTGTCGTTTGGACAAAGGGACCGTTTCCCAGAACACGCTCTTCTGGTGAATCCACAGCATAAGAGCAACAATAACCATTGCCGTTTGCCATAAAGTGTTGCAAATACTACAACAAACAGTCCTTCACATAGAAAATATAGAGAAGTAAAACATTTTCAGCAACACATAAGCCTGGAGAACTCACGATGAAATGAAGTTAAAAACACAGTGGAGAATATTTTCGCTTAACTATGAAAATGTAGCTTTGCCAAAACTGCACAGTGATAGGTGCAGTGAGCATGGTAACTTGGAGCGCCAGGCCTACTGGAAAAATGTGGACATAGCAGCACTGTACCTGACTGGGCCTGCTGAATTGAGCTCTGTGGTTGCTCCTGGTTTTGCTGCAAACGACTGTCCTCTCACACTCCTGCAGGTCAGGCAGCGACTAAGAGATTCTTCCTTCAGGATGTCCAGCTACTGAACCACAAAGGAGGCAGGGCGTCGAGAAAAGGAGAAAAATCAATCCAACATAGAGAGGCTACCCTTTCTGCGCAGCCAACCTGCTCATTCTTTAGCTGAGGCTAAAATGCACCATGGTTCTCATCCTCCAAGTGTATACTCAGAAACAAAGCCAAGCAGAGTTCTCTCCTGCACAGACAGACCTAATATCTGCATCTTCTGCAAATAAGTGGCACAATTAAAGGAAGTAATTCAACAGAATTACCTCTAAACCATGATTTAAAAGCCATTGTTTCACCATAAAAAAGTAAAAACACCCAACCAAACATTGATGGAAATAGAGGATTTTTAAAAACTAAAATCCACTGATCATTTACACTATGCAGACTAAAATGATTTGGAAAAAACAACAACATATAAGTTAAACAAATAAAGGTGTTTAATCTGATAAATTCATGGATATGGATTTCATGTATGAAAGGAACTACTAAAAATAACATCTGAGTTGTAACGTTGGCATACAGATGAGCAACAATTAAAAATGACAGCGTAAAAAATGTCACCAGCAAATTACCCTTCAAAAACAACATGACATGAGTTAAATAATTTTGTTTTGCACAGAAATGTTTGCACATGTCAAGCAATGCTGCGGCACAATACAAACATTTGTAGCTCAGATGTCGGTACACAACAACATGAAATGACTGGAGACAATCTTTTGCTTGCCTGGCATGAGTGCCGACAATATTCAGCAGGCCACTAATTACAACCTTCCCGTGCAAAATCACAACACGGGAAGCAATGGACGGAGAGAGGGAGAGAGAGAGAGCAAGAGAGAGAGAGAGAGAGAGAGAGAGAGAGAGAGAGAGAGAGAGAGAGAGAGAGAGAGAGAGAGAGAGAGAGAGAGAGAGAGAGAGGAAGAGGAGGGTGCTTGGACGAAAGGAAGGGAAGATAGCAGGCGGAAGACAAACAGACCTAGCTCCTGGTTCACTTGGACAAAAGCTGTAGTCCAGTGTGCCTGATGCTGCAGCGTCGTTGATACAGAGGGAATAAAACCTGGACAACATGGAGACCCGGACAAAAACCTGGATAAAGTATCATTTGACACGCTGCATATTGGCTGGCAAATAATCCACAAAATCAATAACAAGACAAGAATTGAGAAAAAAAAAAAAAAGATCTTTCCATCTCGGTTCTGCTCAAACCGCCGGTGTCATCCCAGTGTCCGTTTTCACTTCTCGGAATAAGTCAAACAAAAGAGCCTAGCGGTTATCCCAGAATTAAAAATACAGATTATGCAGAAATCCATTTCACGGAATCGCTTAAAACGCGTCTCATCCGTTAGCACTCTCTTTCTGTGTGCGATCCACACCGATAACCCTGGTCTTGCTTTCTTTCCCTCACAATCGCTCCCTCTCTCTCTATTCTCCCCTCCTAAACTGATCAATACTTCATTTAAATCATGACATTAGCACACTACTACTGGAAGAAAGCAGACGAGAACAAATACAAACGAGTTTTTCATGTGAAGTTACACAGTGAGCGATGTTTTAAGTCCAAAGATTTTTAAAATTTGCAGAAATTACAAGTGAGGGTATATGAAAATGAGTATATGCAAGTGTGCGGAGCTGTATTGCTGTTTTGATTTGAGCTCCTGAGCCTCACGTTGATCAATACACATTTAAATTGAGGCTGAAGCAAGCTATCACAATATCACGTCTCAACAGAAAAAGGCAAACATACTATTCCAATTATCATCTCAAATGACTTGTGTCAGGGGACACAAGTCGGATGCTGATAGAGGCATATTTCATATTTATTCAGCAGAATTTTTACATTAGCACCTGAGCGCATAATTGCCTAATATATATGCACACTCACACTTTTATCTATTCACATAATTCACAATGAGTACAATCAATACTGCCCTCTCTATATGCTGCACCATGCTCATAAAGTGCGTCTGCATTAGATCATATAATAAGCCGTTCAGAAAACCCCAAACGAGACTGGCTAATTTCCTGGCGCTCATTGAAATTGCGAGCAGCAGCTACCGGCTAATCTTCCTGTTCGTCATTAAACCCGGATATTTACCTGAGCAGCGTTGGAGTCATAGGCCTGGTGAGAGAGCGGCGTATCTTGTTCTAGTCTCCTGACGGTCTCATCCGGCTGAGCTGACTGAGGAGAAGCCGATCAGGTCAGGATTTCTCCGTTCCGAACACGGGTGAACAGGAGCGAGAACGCAAGAACAGAGAGGAGAGTCAGGGGCAGACCGTAAGCCCAACACGAGGCGGGAAGAGGTGGAAATGGAGCCGAAGTCGATCACTCGGGGGAACATCACTTACATATAGTCTGGCGCCAATGTTGACCAATGAGCAATTAGGCAGACAAGACTAAAGTTATTGATCGGGGGTTCAGGCTCTTTTCTCAGGGCTAACTAGCCTGCCTGAGGTTGTGTGATGGCTGCTACAGCTGTGGACTGCAACGCAGGGAAAAGGCAGTACAAGAGGAAATGGGAGGAAGGGCAGGGCGGCTCTTTTTCACCCCAGGCCTTAAGCCCTTCAGTCGGGCGATGGACACCATCATTTAGGCTGCTATTGATTACCACAAGGTTAATAAGGCTTCACATCAAGCAGTCACACACAGGTAGAAAGACACTTAGTGGAATTCAAACATCCAATCAGAGATATTATGGAAAGCAAACAGCTGCAGTGATTGATACTTTGCCAAGACGAGGAGTGTTTTTCCTTTGATTCACAGGGATAATGAGACAGATTAAAGTCAGGAAACAACTTGACAGATTGAAGTTCTCCATTACATCAAGTCTCAGCAACTTTCAACAAGAACTACTATTCAAATAGTATAGCTATTGTCAAAATACTTTTAATGAATATAACTTTAATATATAAACTGATGGCGATGCTATTTAGTGAAAAATCTTGCAAGACACTGCCAAATAGAAACTTCATAAACTCTGACCTGAAAGTTTTAGGCTACGCTAAGAACACATGCCTGAATATATGGTGAACAGAAAATAATGAAATCAGCGAGCTATCAATTCTGGCTGATAGTGCAACATAGAGCAGCACCACTTCTCTGTCTGTTCTGGTAGCACTACTTTAATGGAGCAGCAAGTACGGCGTCAAATAAAACAGAACAATCAATTAATCTCTAATCATCACTTCCTGGAACAACCAAATAATAATTAAGATATATTATAGCACAGTGACATATCATTAAAATTTCTCAAAAGACATCTCCTACAGATTTGACGGCCCTCACAGAGCTCAAACCAAACCACCTGTCCACCTTCAACTCTCAGTTCACAGAGCACCAAGTTGTCATTCCTGGTTGAATGCTAGACTTTTTCATGTCTTTCACATTGTAAGATATTATTGTTAACTGTTCAAAAAGAAATAACAAGCCTGCTGTTCTCTATTATATGCTTTATATATTAATGCATGTTCTGTAAATGTTTCACATCGAAGCTTGTTTCATCTTTAATTAAATGAAACTTACTTACTTTCAGTTCTAAAGCTGTGTGTTCAAATCACTCATAAATCAACAATGATTGTAACTCGTTTAAAGGTCCAAATTAAAAATGTTTTTATCATTAAGTGATACAATCATGCTAATACACAGTATCTCCCTTGGAGCTCTCTAATGCCAGTTTGACAGTTTTGACAGTTTTTTAAGCATTGGACAACAGAATATGTTTTACATTGTTTTGAGAATGTAGTTCGCTATCAGTTATGACATTCATCAAAGCATTTTTATTTTTTTTTTGCACTGAAACATGCATTTGACGAAATACATCCTAAATTCTTTAAGAGAAGGGCACCATATCAGCCATCTAATGAAAATAACCAAAACATCATTTGACCTTTTGAGGAGCATTGACGTTACAAAACTAATAAAATAACAGGGCTCCTGGTCCATCTTTCTTTTGAAGTATTCAAAAATCACATATTGTCACAGATTTCGTTTAGCCTCTGTACATCCTCTACTACCAAGGACATTATTTCAAATCAAAATCATTGAACGCTGCATTTTAAGAATTAGGAAAATGAAGAAAGAATTGGTGCTATGAAATATGGTCACGTCAATGTTACTTCTAGTTAGTTTTTGCCTTGAGAGCAGATAAGATTGCTGTACTTAATATTGGATGGATACTCAGAACAGTTACATAGTACGCAGACCATACGTGTCTAAATGAGAAAATTAATGAACACGCATTGTACAAAGGCAGTACTTTCTCCTTTCGCTGTGGCTGGCGTGTGCCTTTATCTGCTGTCCTTTCTTATGTTTTGAAAATCAATTCTGCTATTTCAAAAGCGAGAGGCATGATAATGAAAGAGCACATTAAAAAAGCTCTCTGAGGCGATTGCTCACTCCACACAGCTTCCATCGCCTCTGCATCAGAAGGACACCTTTAATATTTGGACTTTCCACGTCACTCTCGACTAAATCCCTAGCAACCACCATAGCAACATACAGAGAGTTCAACGTGAAATGCATGGCAAGTCCCTCCTGCCACCAGCCAGTATAAAAAAAAAAAGGGGGGGGGGGGTCTGGAGTGAATCATAAATAAAAGCCTGATATGCTTACAAGAGCTAATTTAACTGCATAAAAAACAATAACAATATACATATTTATTTTTCATAATCACATGATTGAGTTAATCTATGAAACATAAAGTGGACCAATCTGTACAATGTGGTGAAAACAATACCTTGTAGATAGTTTCCCAATTTGATGTAGCATAAGCACCGATCTACAGATATCAACTAGTATCAATTGAGGTTATCTTGCTAGATATCATTTTATAGTGGTGAGGACATACTGTATCTTTTCTATGGAAATACAATGAAGCTACGCCTAAATGTTGTTAGTTTATTTTGCATAACGTATTTATTCTTTAGATGTCATATAAATGCTAACAATGTATCAGTGTAACTGTGTTGCATTGAAAAAAAATTAAAAAGCAATCATGTTTGTGAGATGTCCTGCTCTTCCTGTTAGGAAAACTGTACAGATGGAAACCGCACAGAGCAGATATAGCTGAGCAGACTCTCTATAGGTGACAAGAACAATCAGCCATAGTGTTCAAACAAAGGTTATTATAATTAACTATTTGAATTGAAAAAACATTTTTCTTAATTGAAAAAACAAACATTCCGCATTGATACAAAACCCATTAAAACAGTTACATTTTTTTTTAATAATCTAACATAAACTGACTAAAACTACAAAGAAACATCCTTCGTTCTTCGTCTTTGTAATTCATTTAATGTGAAATATACTTATCATACTGAGCCGCCCAAGTTCACTTGTGGTACAGGACCCCAGGCTCTGACAGCATATTGAAGCAATTCCTACCACTAGAGACCTGACTCTGCTAAATTATAACTCAGCTATAGTCATTTGATTTAAAAAATAATCTTTTGGCTATTTTTGAAGACAAAACATGTTAATGAGGTGACCAGCATCTGTTGTTGTGTTTGTATACAATTTAAATGCACTCAGTGTTGTTTAATTATTTGCCTGGGAAATAGTTAAAATGCCCTTGAGTGTTTGCAAAAGTCATAGTGGAAGCTTTGTGGGTGACATTTGCCTCTAACAAACGCCAGCATCCTTGTTGAAATATGCATGCACTCAATATCAGCTATTTATAAAACGTTCACGTAACTACACCAGTAAAATTGTGGGTTTATTTCCTTTATTTTCTTTTATAACAAATTTCAAAGTTTTGCAGATACTCCGTTCTCAAAGCCGTTAAATCAGATTAACATATAGCTGATCGTCTGATCAATTTTCTGAATTACATCTCTTGTTGAGTTGTTATCATCCATTAATTTCAGGATCTCGATTCTGATTTTACAAAATAAAAAAAAACATGAGAACTAATACAAATGTAACCAAATTTGAAAATAAAAAGTCAAAATAAAATTAAAATTAAAAGTTATCGCAAAATCTAAAACTCTAACAGTCCTCGTTTGACTAAAAATCTATTTTCAATTTTAAAACGCTCACTGTAGAAAAGCAAATGATATAAGTTTTTAGTATCTATATTTTCTAGCTTTTAAAGTAGAAATACTGTAAACCATTTAAGAAGAGAACCAACAGGCCAAATCCATAAACTGTAAAGGAAATATGTCAAAAACAGTTAACAACAAATAGAGTGGCACCTGAGAGTTATTGCATGAAGACACAAAACATTGGTTTTCCTTGAATTCATTTTTTATTTTTTAGATTTGATTTATTTTGTCAGGGAGTGTTTGGGCAAAATAAATATTTCATAAGGCATATATTATTGAAAAGCCTGAGACCTACTATGATACATTGATACATAACCCAAGGGTTGCCATGCAAAAAGTATTTATGGACGTGCCTACGAGCTTCAGCTCCACAGGCTGGACACAAGAAGCCTTTGTACAATAGGTGTGGTCATTCCTGTTTTATCATAGAGTAAATATGTTCTGCAGTACTTTATTTAGTAACCTGTGTCTCCTGAAAGCTGGGATATCCTACATCTAATTTAGAATGGAATAACACCTACCAAAGATTTGGTTCTATGCTTACTGACGCAATGACGTTAACCTGGCTGTCGACTCCTGCAGCGTCAGCCATGTTTGCACGGTTTGTATCAATGATGAATAAGAGCTCCAATCATATCAACAAACAGAACCCGTGTGTTTAACAATATTTTGCCCCCAAAAATATGACTGTTTGAAAAGTACTGACAGGGGTGGACAGCAAAGTAGTAAATTATGCTGCACTGGCCTTTCTGGGTCTTGAAAATACTTATACGCTACCTGTCCTCCTCAGAGCTACAAGCCTTTAGAGAGTGAACTTTTGATTGTATTTTTCCTAAAAAAAAAAAAAAAAAAAAGACATTCCTTTAAAACACAGAGAAAGATAAACCCAGAAATGTCTGGGTGTATTTATGGCCAGCCTGGGCAAAAATATACTCACCAAGGTGCTCTGAGTGGCTATTAAACAAGTGTAGAGGTGACCTCTGCTTTTAAGTGGCTGTATCTCTGACAGCCAAACTAGAGAGGTCACCCTAAATGGATATCCTAAAACTGCATTCAAGAAAGAAAAAAAAAAATATGGAAAGAAATTCATATGCAAATCTGTGCAAAACAAGGTCATCATCATGAAGAAATCGGCTGGAGAGGTTCAGATGATCCTGGACAGGGCAGCCCCTGGTCAAGTGGAGGTCCAAAAGCAAAAGAAAACAAAGAGGCCCCTATTCTCAGATGTTGACACTTAATCTTTGCAGCAGAGTTTGCTGTACATGACAGACATCCCATTCTCACTAACTTACGTGTGCCTGCTTTGTGAACATGAGAAACATGGGGCTGCCCGACAAGTGGGACACTCTGTGTCACAAATAATTGCCCTGCAGTTTTTAATGAAATGAGAGCGCCAGCATAATGTAAAGTGCTGCTTATAAGTAGAGGGATCATTGATCCTGGACTTGTATAATAGAAGACTTGTAACTGTGGCAATTTGAAGAAACTATCGATCAAATAATACTAAGCGCTGCATTATGCTTGCATTTGTGACCTACTCTGAAGATGAAGGGTTTCCCACTTTGTATCAATACACACTCACTGGTCACTTTATTCATTATACCTCTTCAACTTTGTTAATGCAAACAGCTGAAAAGCCAGTCAGCCAATCGCATAGCAGCAATGTAATATGTTAGGGTATGTAGACATGGTCAAGTTGCTGAAATTCCAACTGAGCATAAGAATGTGGAAATAAAGTTAATTCAAGCGACTCTGAACATGGCGTGATTGTTGGTCCCAGACAGGCTAATCTGAGTATTTTGGGAATTGCCAATTTACTTGGATTTTCACACACATCCATCCCATTGATGCCACAGGTCAGAGGAGAATGGAAGGTTTGAGATGACGCAAACAACAACTGGTAACAACCAAGCTGTGCAACAGGTCATCTCTGAGGACACACCAGGAGGAACCTTGAAACTACAGCAGCAACACACTGAGTGTCTCTCCTCTCAACTCAGAACAGAGAACTGACAATAGATGATTGGAAAAACGTTTGTTTTCATAGATCTCAATTTCTGCTGTGACACTTACAAAGTCAGAATTCTGATGTGAACAAGATCATTTGTTGGCACACTTTGGACCTATTAATATCAATTAAGCATAATTTAGATGTCACAGTTTACCTGAGCCATAGTGCCTCCTCATGGGTACTTCATACTTTGTCACAAGGCTAAAATCATTTGACACTAGATTGTTTAAAATGATGAGTCCAATGAACTAAACAGTCAGCCAACCGCAGTCCATTAGAGCTCTTTTAGGACATGGTGGAAATGGACATTTGCACCATGAAACTGCAACTGACAAATGTGCAGCAAATGTGAGGCGCTATCTGTCAATACGGATTAAAGTATCGGACGCTTCCAGAATCTTGTCGAATCTGTGACAACAAAAAATAAGGCAGTTATGAATGCAAAAGAAGGTCCAACCAGGTCTGAAGGGTACCTTGTAAAGTGGCAATTGAATATTTACATCAGACATGGTAAACTGCAGCCTGCAAGCCATATGTGGCCCAAAGTTTCAAGTTATTGGTTTCACAGGTAATAGTAGTTTGCGGGTCATTTTAGGCACATTTGAATGATTTATTACGGATTTTATCTATTTGTAAAAATATTAAATGCAGGCATAATAATTAAACTTAGATACATACAATCACTTTATCCCTTTACATTCATTTCCATATTTCTCATAAATCCTTGTGGTAGAGAGTCTTACTCCATCTTTGGCTTTCTGTTAGTGTGGTTGATTCCTTTGCAGCCCTTTCAATGAGATGGGTTGCAAATATGTGGTATATGGTTTTTATACATCATCTTTCTCAATGTATAACATGACATGCTCTCTACATATCAACTACTACTAATAGAAACAAAACAAATGCATTTTAACATCTTTGTGGTCATTTGTGTTTCACAATCTGAATGTTGTACTAATATTATGACAACATTGCTTATGCTTAGAGATCCATAACAACCCTCGAGATTGAAACCACTTTATATTAACAAGCACTAAGAAAATGTTAAGAAATCAGAACTTTTATGTGTACTATAGAATACTGCATTATGTGAGGGGTATTGTAGAATTAATCATTATTATTAATGTAAGCTTATCCCAAGTAGCAGCTGCACTCTGGGGGCGAGCTGTTGTATCCATTTTGTCACTGTATACACAATACCGCCACTCTGCTGCAAGTTAAAGAGATGAAACGGCAGTTGCACATTTAAATGAGAATCTCAAAGAACCCTGTTCGTGACCCTTTAGCTTTTGAAGTGACAGGGCTTTGTGCTGCAGTGGCCGAGAAGAGCTCAAATGCAGGGCCTGCATCAGCTAGATTGCATCCTATCTTAAATGCAATTAATGAACCTCACAAAAGGGGATTATGCTGACAGGATTATTTCCAACAACAATGCCGCACCCGCTGCCAGTTACAGAGACACACATGCACTATTCATGCAAACACCAACTCTCTTTAATCCTAGCACCGAACAGATTCCTAATGAGAACCATCAGCTCAAGCATAGTTGACCGTATTAAAGTGACCGCAACAACATTATCTGGTGACAGTGAAGTTTAGACTTCCTGTTTACACACTTCCATACTGGCGCCACTTCCTATATCTTCCTCATCCACTTAATCATGTCTCACAGGTCTCACTAGAAATAATCTGCACTGCACAAATAGTGCCGTAGCGGCAGCAAGAACTCAATCAAGTCCTGTGAACTTTACAGAGGAAGGGAAATGTTTGCCTTGGCCCAACATGTGATCTCAAGTCCCTGACAAGGATCTCAAACTGTCTGCAGGCAAATGAGAGCTGTCTGGTATTTCTCGGGGCAATTCTAAATGAAATTAGTGAAAGCCATGTTAATTTCAAGCAGCATTTCATTAAAAAGGAAAAGATAATCAGCAACAAAGACTCCATGTCCTTCTGACTAATCTAATATTGTTTCGTTTGTTTGCTTTAATCACATTTAACGATTAAGAAGCAGAGACAGGACTAAGTCGTGTAGACAGAGGGATCTCATAATCTGCCTGTCATGGCCACCATCTGATTTCCTGCCATTCGTCACAGTTTGGGTGGAGGGATGGGTGGGTGGTGTTTCAACTCTTAGCTTATGTTTTAAGAGGTGCAATAGCCCCAGGATGGGCCTGCTCATCTCTACATGACAGGAGAAGGGGAGGTGCAGGAGATCACTTTACCTCAAAGAATTGCAGCACTGAAGCTTGGCCGCTGGCTAACAGAGCTATTAGCTCTGAATCTTAGTCCCTCATACTAAAACAATAAACTTAAGAGATTTGTGCAGAGCCAATGTCTATAGGGGACATCTGAATAATGTTTTATTCTGTCATGTCAGCTTTTCCTCCTTGGCTGACAGGGAAACTGAAAACTTATTCGTCCAAAAAAGGTGAATACAATGTGCAGTGATGCTATCAAACAGATTGTGCGTGAGCTGAACTGATCCTCATCCAGTTTAAAGTTCAACGATTCATTGTCGGGGGCATGGAGGCCGATGGTTGTGTTTTACTGAAAATTATCATATTGCTAAATATTGCATCATTAATTTAGAATGGGTAGAATCAACAAAATGAATCTATCCATTTTTATGCTTTACATAATAAGGAGCCTGCAATGCAAAGTACTTTGTCATTTACAATGGTGTGGAAATTACACTCACATACAGTAACGGCATCTCTTGAATAAGAGTTCATTCACGAGGACTTCACATTTTGAGGTCTCTCCACTGTGAAATCAATAAGTGTTGCATGCAGCTTGGTGGCTTTCATATATGTTTTCACTGTATACAACATCAACCATGTGTTGCCATGTTTGTAGTTCTGTGAGTCTATTGTTTGCAGAAGACTTTGCTGCATAACAGGAATTTTATGGTGGCTGTTTACGTTGGCGACTGTAACCATTGAGGGACGACTTTGCTGAATAAGGAATCGGGAATGTCAACATTTATGTTGACTTTTTTTTTTTTTTTAACTCATCAGATCCCCCTCCCTGAGAAAAAAAAAAGTCATTCCTCATCAGTGGCTACGATCACTTGAATGGAATCAATCAATTGTGTTCCGCTTGGCTTTGCTCTTCTTTGCTCTTCGTTTCCAAATCCAATCTCTTCCATGTCATCTCAGAACACATTTATAAGGGCCCAGCCTCTTGATTATCTCCCTCCCTCGCCTCAACTCCCCCGCTGCTGCATGCTCCAATGTATTAAATTAAATGAGGTGTCTGTCCAGGTCACCCTCAGCCCCCTCACCCCCTCCTCCCGCTCAGCTCTCACTGCTGGTAATAAAGAGAGAAGACCCTCCCTGCTAGTTTTGTGCCAGCCAGGCTGCATAAATTAGCATTAATGAGAATCTGGAAAGACCTGCAGTAAAAGGAGGGAAGGAAGGACAGAAGGAGCAAAACAAGAATGGGGGGGTGCAGTTTCAAACTGAACACCCACAAAAGGTTACATTTCTCTGTCGTCTTACCATCTCTGCTTTTATTCCTATCTTTCCCTTCTGTACCTTCGCCTCTGTCTTTTTTTCACTGGCTATCTCCCACAGACAGACCTGACAAAGCTCTGAGGAGTAAAACAGCAGTGGCTTGGGTTCTGGCAATAAATGAATCATAGATGAGGCTGTGTGAACACTGTTAACATAATCCCATGGCTCAAGCTTAAAAACACTGCAGGGCGCTAACATCTTTGTTGTTCATCAAATATTGATGCATACATAATTACTTAAGCACAAGTATGCAGATTGTGCAAATATGTAGACACATGTCCGTGGCAGAGGCATTTTTAGTATTTGCTTCATGAAGGGAAATTTGATTCCGGCTGGTCACATTTGACTTAATTACCTGGGGGATACATACAATTATCTTGTCATAAAGCAGCACTCGTGTGTCGTGTTCTATATCGACACTGTTTGTGTGTATCCAGCCGACTGAGATGTGTGAAAAACTGTCAAAGCTTCATGCTGATATATAACTGGAAAGTACTCTCTCTGCCCTCTTGTAATAATCTGCCACAGCTATGACAATAACCGGAAAAATCACAGCATCACTTCATTCTGCTGCTCCCCAAGTTTAATTGCTTAATGCATCCTTTACTGCTGCAACACTCTGCCCCGCTCAAGTTTCCCCCTCCACCTCATCATTCCTCCTTTTCCCTCCCACTCTTGCTTATCTCATCCGCTGCCAACCTATTTACTACCAACTTCGTCCTGGTGATTAAAGTTGGGCTGCATGTTAGCTTCTTGTTTGAGGGCAGTAAATTGGCACAATCAGCCAATAACAGCCCAGTATAGTTGGATTTGTTTCAATATTGAAGATAACTCTTACGAGATTTACCAGATGTGCTCCCATATACAATAATATGTCATGAATGCAAATATTATTCTACTGTTTGGAAGTTTAATCAATGAAGCATCAAATGTGATAAGCAAATATGTAGCTATACAAGGAGGAGCTGAAACAGCGCTGGGTGAGATAAGTGTCACTGCAGTTTACCATTGTGTATTGATTGATTTGAAATAATTATTTGCAAAGCAAACATTGTTCTCTTGATTGTCAATGTTTGACGTGACAATCAGAGAAAATGGCAATGATGATTAATACATAAGCACGTGCTCTGGAGATGTTTTTTTGGTTCAGATCAAATGAATATGAAACCCTATGAAATATCCTCACCTTAGTCCTCGGTGTCCTGCCATGTCTCCATATCACTAGGCATGTCTTCACTTATGGTGTGTGTCTACATGTGTGCGTGTGTGTTCACCTGCTTTTTATTCATCTATTTTATCTTTGCACTGTTTTTAATTCTTGTTGAAGCACTTTGTGTTACTTCCATGTATAAAAAGTGCTATATAAATAAAGATTGATTGATTGATTGATCTTATGAATAAATATTGAGCACCAATGTCCTCCCCTGTTGCAGTTACAAGCAGTCAAATATTGTGCAACAGCTGATGAAATATTACTGTAATCTAATAAGATGCTCATTATGTTGAATTAACTCTTATTCTGATAAAACATCTTTTCTTTGCATTAGACACTATCTGGTCAAAAAAATGAAAGAGAAGTTCAAATATCAAGATAAATAGAAAGAACTTGACTTTTAGAAAAAGAAAATAGCTATCAACTTGTCACTTCATTAAGTGTAATGAAGTAAATCCTATGAATACTGTGACCAATTAATAACTATGGTTGAAATTTAGGGTTGCAGGATAGTAGTGTTGAACCAACATGCTGGTGTATTCTGAGCATGTTGACAGATACCATTCTTCATATACTTCATATGCAATGCTTTGCCACACCACGTCGCGCCACGCTCTGCCAAGGGATTAAGACTTTAAGAGATTCTTCAGAAAGTGTCTCTGATATCTGGACCATTAAGTTGGGAGAATTAATGACTTAACTGAATTGGAACTAACATATTAGCTGGAGCTAACGCATCAGCTTAAGCTAATGCTAGCAGAAAGATTTGGAGTTGTTACCCTGCAGCCTGAACTCTGAGAAAGCACTGTGGGCACCACCCAACAAAACCATGCCTTCTGAGGGTTTTACCAGACTCCAAAAGGCTAATAAAATGATCCCTTACCTTAAGGATGACATACGATGGCTCTCCAAAGAACTCCAGAAGAAGGACTCCATGTTGTCCAGCTTCATGGAGGTAGCCGTTGGCCAGTCCAAACACATTGCTTCTCTGTATGCTACAATTCAAGACTTTTAGGATGCAGTTACTTTCCGATCCCACCACTTGTCCTCTGTCTTCCTCCTGCTCAAAGCCCAGCCATCAGCCGTCTTGGTCGGAGGTGGTGATCTCTGGTTGTAAGGGACACTCGGGTGAGGCAGCCTCACCTCTTGGTCCAACTGCTATGTTCCCCTTGCCAGCTATGTCCCAGTCTACCCAGCCGATGAACCTGCTTCTGCTCCTGCTGCTGCAGCCCCCAGCAGCTTCTCACCTGGATTTCCCCATGACTGCACCCCCAACAGCCGCAACTTCTTAGTCGGCGGTGGATAACATTGCAGGAGCGACCCATGACCCTTTTCCCATCAGAAAACCACCTCTTCTTGCCGTAGACCCCTGAAAGAGACAGTGGTGAGACACTTCAACTGCCTCCCCCACTCCACTTCCATCACTGTCACAGCCTCACAACAACACCAACCTGCCAGGTCATTTCCTCGCAATGCCTTCTCTCCAACCACAATAACAACTGGAGATTCTATCACTAGAAACATCCCTTTCTTCGATTAGAAGTATTTTGAACAACCTGAGAGATGGTTTGTTAATCAATAAAACATCCCTTAACAAAACTCGAACTGCCTACTATTCCTCCTTAAAAGAAAAAAAACAAAAACAACCCTGGGTTTCTCTTCAACACTATAGCTAGGCTGACAAAATGCCACAGCTCTGCCAAACCTCATGTCCCTTTAACTTTGAGCAGTAATGACTTTGTAAACATCTTTCATGACAAAATTCTAACTATTAGGGACGAAATTAAAGACAAACTGTTCAAATCTGTTACAGACCGATCAACCACATCTTCAGATCTCCCAGTGGAACCTGATATTCAGTTAACCAGTTTCCACCCTATAGAGCTCTCTGGGTTATCCTCAATTGTGGCTTCATCTAAACCAACAACTTGCCTGATAGATCCAATCTTGACCAAACTGCTTAAAGACATTTTCTCCCTGATTCGTGCAAGATCAGATCAACTTCTCCTTAGTAACAGGATATGTACCACGGGCCTTTAAAGTTGCTTTTGTTAAACCATTTCTTATAAGACCCACCATTGACCCAGGTGTTTTACCAAGTTACAGGCCAATATCCAACCTTCCCTTTATTTCTAAAATTCTAGAAAAAGTGCTTGGAAGTCAGCTATGTAACCATTCAAGCAATTGTGACCTATTTGAGTCTTTCTCGTCAGGCACCAAGACCTCTGCTTGTTGTCTTGTTTTGACCAGTGGCAATCACAACAAAGTTAAAAAAAAACATAGCAGAAAAAAGAAAGAAAGGAAGGCAGTGTTACTTCACACATCTATTTCCTCTAATATGTTCATCCATTAAGGATTCTACTCAGGGGATCTGTGTTTGCTTTTGCATTTAGCAACAAAGTTGGGAAGACCAATTTTGTGATTATTTTAGATTGTTGAGTCATGAAGTTTCACATTGTTTTGTTTGCTATGTAATGTGTTTCATACCGGCCCCTTTTAAGTTGACGTCTTGAAAGTTTTGGAACCAAGTACAGTATGACAGGATGGGTGTGAACATACCTCTCACATGCTGGTGCTGACCGAAACAGCAACTCCAGCTCACTCGCTACACTCAAGTAGTTTTAACATGTCTTGTCCTGCCTGGTCTGAGTCTATAATGCAGCTCATCTTCAGGAAGGTAAGATGTTGAACCTGAATACAAGGTGCAGGGGCAATTATCTAGGCATATGTATATACCATATTGTTCCAAATAGTTGCACAGTGCACAAGTACAAGCCTCAGGGTGAGCGTCTATTAGGAACATTTTAACAAGTTATGACATTTTCTAAAATACGGTTATTACGTACATGTGCCTTTGTTGACACCACGCATGCGCACTTGTGCATGTCTGCCTGACATTGCGTCTGTGGATACAAAAGTTATTTTCAATTCTACTATTCATGGTTTTCATGTAGAGAAAGCCTTTGGGAAGCCTGTTATCGGCAAAGACATAGAGTGTGCTGTAGAAAAACACAACAAGCAGAACAGATTTTCTGTGGCAGTCTTAAAAGATGGTGTTGAGAATAAAATGTCCTGAAGAGGGCCCGGTGTGCATCGAGAGTCGTCCCCGCCAACCTGACCCCCTTTGCCGACCCCGCTTCCACCTAAAGGTGTACAGTGCCCTGTGAGAGCTCTCTGCGACCACTCCTGTGCCGCACCTCAGTGCAGCGCAGAGATTCCAGGGGCGGAGAGAGGGGGGGGGGGGGACTGCTCCCCCCCCCCGTGGCACGCGCCCAGCCCCTGGCAAAGTGGTGTTAAGAATAAAAAAACATGTTTTTATCAAGAAGTGAGGTTTGTTCGTTCTTTGCACAAGCTATATCTTTGAAAAAAGGTGGGGTGCTCTTCAACTATACATTAAAATTTTTATTTTTAAATAAATTCTAACCATCATAATACTGCATGGTACAAAGTGTCTTGTATTTTCAGCAGAAAATCAATCATCATAAACATCTCTAACAGTCCGAAAGCTTCAAATGTTTTTGGATTGTGTTATTACATGGGTCTTAGTTGTCATAACATAATTTCCAGCATATTTACATTTTGTTGTAGTCCTAAGCACTTCAGAATCTCAGAAATTATATATCATACCATGAAGCTGAAATAACTTCCAAAAATTGTAGTCTATATCGAATAAATTTGTATATTTTGACATGGATTAAAAAACAAGCAGGAAATTGTTAGACAGAGGTACAGTAAACCCTACACATTGCACACACATCTGCAGTCTGCCATTATTCAGCCCGACGCTGCTTTTGACAACAGCCTCTGGAAATGCTGCTCTGAGGGGTCCAGGATACGATGTTATTAAACAGCAATCCAGTGCCTGTGCTTGAGTAACTGCACACAATAAAATTTCCTTTTCTTTAATTAAGTTTTATGAGTGGCAAAGAGGACATACTGACACCTATCTTGTGGAGTAGCGCAAATTACTTTTTCCTTTTCAATCTCTGCATGGTGTGTGTGTGTGTGTGTGTGTGTGTGTGTGTGTGTGTGTGTGTGTGTGTGTGTGTGTGTGTGTGTGTGTCTGTGGTAATTTCCTGCACTAAGACAGCATTGCAGCAAACATCATGAAACATGGCCTTTCCCCTTCAACGTCCCTTAGGTAAATATCAGAACTATCATGATATATAACAATAATCCCGACCATAATAAGCAATACCGATTGATGTGCAATATCCTTGTTTCACCATGCATGCTGAAGTGAACAAATAATAACATAACAGATGTTGTTTTCTAACAAACTAATCACATTTTTTCTTTCCAAGTGCCTCAACTCACTGTTCTCAAAATGTAGTAGACCTGTCTGCATAGGCACGGTCACATGCACGCACGCCATAGTTGACACAAATTGGATCATCTAAAAATAGAAATGCATTTCTAAAGCACAGCAAGTTTAGCAGGAGCTAGAAATATCGGAGCTCTACAGGGATTTTAATTAGTGTTGTTCAGTCAGAGGCACTGGAGCTTACTTCTTTCTTGATAATAAACAAAACCAGACTTCTTTTCATCATGTACTAAAACATATAGTTGGAGCTGATGGGGACAGCTTCTTTCTCTCTGGTTAGTCTCATCTCCTCCATCTTGTGCATGATAAAAGAAATGTTGAGAAGCAGACATTACATTTGTGACAAATTTTAGGACTATGTCTGAAAAAAATCTGCCCCAGTGTTTGAATGTGGGCAGTGGGAAATTGTAGTTTACCTTCTGATTAATAAATCAATAGGCAGAGAGTTTGGGATTATTTGATATATGAGTAGCATTATCTGCACAGCTAAAGACTGGCCATGCAACAGTTTTTTTTTGCCACTGAAAAGATTCGCCATGCCTGCTTTTCAAAACCAGAACTCCTAGAACACTGTTTTTAATATTTGAATAATAGGTAGGGATTGAGGTATTGAGAGAGAGAGCCTTCTTCCTACTCATTACAGCGGCGACTAAGAGTTTCTGCTGTATGGCTTTCCAATGACCGACAACACTGAGAAACTTGTTATGTATTTGTGACATGAGTTTCTCAAAAACACACAGCAATATTGAACAACTGCAAGACATTTAACGTTGAAACCATCACTCACTCACTGACAATTTCACTAGCCATAATATCCAAATAAATACAGTTGGTCAGACTGCAATTAAAGTCATAAGCAAGGTTAAGTCCGAGTAGTTTTGTGGTTTTGTTTTCAACAGGGAAACAAAGAAGTTACTTTTCTGAACATAGATGAAACTGTTTGATTTAACGCTATCAAATAATCAGATTTCATGCTAGAGTGTAGGGACTTACATACAGTGCACTAAGGATGTTAATACTACCCATAAGTGCCTCTTTGGGAACACTTGTATGTTGCCAAGTGAGGTATTAAAGCCATGTTTTGCAAAACAGAGAAATGTTATGATGAGTTTGTGAAATTGCCCTTCTTAGCTGGGGGAGGAAGGGCTGACTAGAGAGACTGAGTACACAGGCAATATTTTCACACACATACATAAATGCATATATAAATATATAAACCAAAAAGAAACCCAATAGAAATAATTTGTAATTTTCTTTTCTTCTAGAAAAGAGAAAAAAAATGTATTACATTAACGTGTGTGTGTGTGTGTGTGTGTGTGTGTGTGTGTGTGTGTGTGTGTGTGTGTGTGTGTGTGTGTGTGTGTGTGTGTGTGTGTGTGTGTGTGTGTGTGTGTGTGTATATATGCAATATGAGGCAATAACCCTATGTGTGATGTGAATACTTACGTCGCCATATTGGTGGGCAAGATTGATAGATGATTAATGGTGATTGATTGATTTCTTGGATAAAGCTACTTTTCTAAATGTGTTTGACCATGTGTGTGATTAATTCTGTGCCTGATAAGCCAGTGTGAACTGGAGGCTGCTTGACATCGAAACAAATCAATCATTCAAACATCTGGCAATCAGTCATTTCTAGATCTTTTCAGATACTTTGCCAAATTCATACACACTTTACAACATTTTGTTCAAAGGCCTAAGAAGACACATTGGCTCTTGACGAGTTGGCAAGAATTACAGTGATAGAAAAGACAGCAGTAGAGCTTGAAGGTCAGAAGTTTTGATAAGACAGTTTGTGCCTAATGTCAAACCTCTGATGAAGACAAACTAATACGAGATGTGATTTTCAGGATGTCACTCAGTGGTGTGCTGGTTGGGGATGTCCCAGGTGACTAATTATTTTGTTGACAAAACTACCTAAATTGACAGGCTGGACAAAAAGACCATTGATCAGAGAAGCAGCCAAGAAGCCCATGGTAACTCTGGAGGAACTCCAGAGAGGTGGGACTATAGGTGGGACTCAGGTGGGACTATCAGTCCACAGTCATGTACTCCGCAAATCAGGCCACCTGGAAGAAGGTTCTCTGGTCAGAAGAGACCAAAAATGCACTTTTTGGATTAAATGCAAAAAATAGCACTGCCCATCACCCTGACCACTCCATCCCCACGGTGAAATATGGCTAAAAAAAACCAAACAAACAGCTGAATGACCAACTATTAGTTGTTTTGGAAGAAATAAAAACACAGACCAACAAAATCTACACAGCACTGTGGGCTGTTAGTGGTGTTATCATTTTGCCGTTAAACCCTTTAAGATCAAATGTACTGGTGTACTTCACACCAGCCGCTTGACTCCCAAACGCCTGCAGTAAAAGTTCTCACCTTACACACTTCTCTGCAACCTTGAGGTTACAGACGGCCACAAAACACCAGGAACTGCACATTTATAGAACTCCATCTAACGCACAACAAGAATAATGAGAAAACTATTTAAGTGGCGTTGATGATTATAAGCATTCTGGGAGGCCATTTAAAGTGTCCTTGCAGACTCCCAGGATTTCTGTGGGGGTGGGAGAACCGGAGGGGGCGGGGCCTTGATTGATTGCCAAGGATGAGTGATTAGAGCTGTGAGCTGCAATAATGTCCTCCATGGCCAAGCAGGCTGCTGGAGCCAACCACAGTGCTGTAAACATTTCACTGCATCCCAACATGCTTTATTGCCTTTAAAGGGAGGGAGATGCACATTTAATACTAAAGCTAGATGCTGCCAAGCCTCATTACCACAACCCTGTCCCTAAGCATCACTGCACCAACAAAACCATCAAGATATACATAAAATAGGTACAACTAAGCATAACACATTAATATATCTTCAGAGAATTGCCCAGTATACACAGAACACCCACATACAGCATCCATAAGTATATAAGCACACATCATCCATTTATTTTATATCTAAAAACCCGTATTAATTATAGTTAATAATTGTTTACAGACTTTAATGTCCGTGTTTTTTGACACAAAAAGTTTTCTTTGTTAAAAAGTAGCTTGTACATACAGACATATCCCTATGTCCCAGGAGACGTTGCACAACGGCTAATAAATATGAGTATATACAAACATGGTGGCTCTTTTACGAGAGGTTACCGCTGGAGTACATCTTCTGTTACACACGTACTCCAGTTGGAGTAAGCAATAGGACACATTGAATGACCTTATGTTAATAGCATTAAACCATCATCTTGCAGTGAATGACGAGCTAGCTGATGCTTTTTTTCTCTTGAGAAGGTTGCTGTTTTTTTCGAATTGAGGTAGCCAGTTGCCCATCATGGGGTTGACAACGTAGAACAGCATTTTATCTTTTGATATACACATCGAGGAGTAATGTCCACTTGTCATTTATTTAAATATTTACAATCTTTGACTGTGCGTGAAAGCCAAAAGACTTGGAAGAAGCATATTCGCTTATTTATTCACTAACTTGCAGTGATAGTTTACTTATCATATTCATGCTGTAACCTTTAAAATATACATGCTATGCAATGATAATATAATAGTAATGAATCCTGAAACCTTTATGATGCAATTCCTTTCACTGTAGCAACCACATGTGTGAACAGTGACAGGCAGAACCCACCAGGGTGAAAAATTACAGCCCAAATGGCAAGGGTTGGCACTGCTCCTGAACCCTGTGAGTGCATAAGACGTGAATAGAGAGACCGAAAGACAGACTTGGAGCAATGACTGCAGATATAAAGTAGGTATAGGAGTGGAATGAATGTACGAGGGAAGGAAAAGAGGTGAGAGATGGAGAAGAGAAATTAGGTTGTTATGTATATTGCTGGCAATTCACACATGCACATTCCATCTGAGATCCCATCAGCTGTCAAATTGAGAAAGCGATGGGGATGTGGGAGTGGCAGGAATCTCAACAAGGCCAGAACTTGGTGCACCACTGAGACCTAATCAAAACACAATCACGTTCACTGCCAGAACAGACACACACGGGCCCACATCCATATACACTCATTCTATCCACTCACGATCACAACCAAGCAAACCCCACATCACTCCCTCTCTTTTTCACACAAATACTGTCAAATAAATGTACATACGATCATACACACGCTCTGAAAAATAACCATTAACTCATAGTCAAACATTTGGTAAACACATCCAATTCAATGCAATCACATTTTGGTTTATTTCAAACTATCCTCTGCTTCAAGGCAGAGAGATGACATATGAACCTGCACAGTTAAATACCGGCTCTTATCTTTCTCTATGACCCGTGACTTGCCTTTATCTCCATTATGCAGTGGTTCATTCTAAAACTTTCACCTCTGTTGGAGGTTATTGGTATGGAAGACACAGACAGGAAGTCATGTTGCATAGAGGGATCAGCCAATGTATGTTGCGTAATTCCCTAGACTTCCACTCAGTCTATGTCCTGCCATAGTCAAGCCCAGAGTCCACTCACTCAGGTGTGACAACATCACGGCTGACCAGCTCCCAGGTCAGCATTCTCACCGTTAATCCACACAGATAGGCCAAATGCTGACCACTAGCAGGTAATTGCCTGGAGTTGGCTCTGCAAAAGCCACTCTAATGTGGGAACAGGTGTCTGAATGTAAAAAGAGTGGGTTTTTTTTCGCTCCCTTGTGATTTTTTTCTTCACTTTTGCTCAACTAAGAAATTCCCTTGGGTAGATGTCGCAGATAAGATTAGATCGGCTCAGGTATGCAGTATTTCTGATAATGCTCCGCCTTCAACACGAATATTGAATGTTTATTTTTCCATCCGATTTGGGAGCCAAAGAGTGTTACTGTGTGCCAAGTGCACAAATATGTCTGTTGCTTCAACGGGTAGGAAGTACTGGCTTTGAAGCGTTTTCCTATTTACTACCTTCCATTGAATTTGGCATCCTTTCCTGAGAGAACAAAGGAGGTGAGTTGCCAAAGCTCAGCTGTGTCAAGAGCCCTATCAAATACTCTTGACTTCAGCAGGCAAAAAGCAGACAATGGAAAAGCACACGAAAGATAAACCAATGACACGATAGTGATGCACAACAAACTTGACTTTATAATACTGAAATACCATAAATAAAACAGAATACAGTATGCCCTTAAAAAAGAAAGCAAACAGATGCACCCTCTGCCTCTTCCTCTCGACATGATTTACTTTGCTATAGTTACACAGATAAGTGGATCTGTCAGATAGTGAAGAAAAGTCAACCCAGTTACAAAAACACAGACATCTTGTGGGAGGTTTGTGTAGAGTGTTAGGCATTTGGCACAGCTGCAAATGCATCACATATCAATGAGATATACGATAACTCTGGAAATGTTTCAACGGCCAAATATTTGCCACTGAAAACAGGGTTAGAGCTAATGTATAAATCATTTGTCTATTCATTAATATGGTGTCTGCCAGGCACAAAAAGTTCAACTAATAGTATAGGTTTTTAATCAATATTACCAACCAGCCTTCAGTATGACAGTAGGAGCCTGGAACAGGCAATCTGCCAAACAATGAGCATGAGTTCTGCACTAAATTCACTGTGCGAGTCACTGTGAAGAAGAGGATAAATGGTAGAATCACCCATAGGCTTCAGTGGGGTCCTGTGGGGCCAAAGAGCAGGCTTGAAGCACAATGGAGTGAGTGGAAAGAGAGAAGAAGCAAAAATACTTTGTTCGGAGTGAATTTTTCACACATATACACTTAGCTGTCCTTTTGAGAAGGATTATGGGGTTTAGGTGCTATGGTGGAGCTTCAGATATACATGTCCAGAGACAGAACCCCAAAGCTTGGTATCAACTTAACACTGACACACCACACCCTGGCTTCAGAGATTACAGGGGACTGGTAGAGGTGGGAGGGGGGGCTAGACATGCCATTCCTGACACAAAGTGCAGCGCTGCATACTTTAATGCTCCTCTTTCTCTTCATTTTTTCCCTCTCATCTGCTCTTGTCTCCTTTGCAGTCCCTTTCTGTCAAGTGGCACAGAAGAGAAAGAGCCGAATGCCTGTGCCTGCTTACTGGGGCAAGTGAACATTTGAAATGACAGAGGGTGACGTTGGCTTGAGTGCTGAAGAAGATGCCTTAGAGCTAAGTGAAGGACCATTAGGGAGACAGTGATAAGATGCATGCATGTAGACAGGACTACAGAATGTTCACCTTGAACAGTCTGGTGTCATCTGCTGAGGAGGGCTATCACACGGTGAGAGCACAGCATCAAACTCCAATCAAACTTCATCACAGTTGACAGCAAAATCAAACTGATGCCTACGCACATGCCAAAAGGTGCTGTGACCCCCACACCCCGTTATTATTCATGCACAGTGACTAGCTATTACTTTGATGCCTTCTCACTTCAGTTGGCATTCTTGTATTGGGCAACTAAGCAAAAAGCTTTCAAGAGCTCCCTTAACACTGATGAACTGAACACTGCTTGTCAAAGGAGACACTTTGAGGTAAAGACAAATTGAGGGAGAGGAGGAATAGTGAGATGAGGTAATGTAAATATCAAAGCTTCACTCAATTTAGGTAGCTGTCTCTCCCTACAAGAAAACAGAACCACAGCAATACTTTTTTTTTTTTTTATGTATCTATTTTTTCCCAAAATGGGCAAAATGTGTTCTATTATAAGCCATATTGAATGAGGAATAAACCAGTCTTAAAATGTAAATATCGTGAATGCAGGTCTGTAGATCATATAAATTGGCATTAAATGAGTACTATGGGGTTTGTCAAAGCCCAGATGACCTAAAGAAACATTTCCCACCAGGATAGCAACAATGTAAGGAAATGAATATACTGCTGGATGTTATATAACTAGAAAATACTGATAAACCATAAAAATGGTTGTTTACTGACACCACATTTAAACATCTATTGGCTTCACCTTTCTGGAGGAAACGCAAGGAAAATATATTGCACAAACCTATTTATTCCTCTGTAAGAACATTTATAAATGTAAAAAGTTCTAAACCTACAATATGGATCTTTTAGCTCACAGAGTAAAATGCACACACGCAGGTTCACACACACCATCTTGTCTCTTCCTACCAGTGTTTGCAGAGTTGGACATTTCTTAAATAATTTATGCTGTTAATAACCAACTAAGTCTCTCTGGCACAGAGCAGTCCTGTTCAAATATAGCTGCCGTGTGTGTGTGTGTGTGTGTGTGTGTGTGTGTGTGTGTGTGTGTGTGTGTGTGTGTGTGTGTGTGTGTGTGTGTGTGTGGGGCATAGTGAAAATGGAACAGTGTTTGAACAGTGGGGTGAAGGTGTATGTATGAATGTGTATGAGATTGCAGTATGAGTTATCGCAGAAGAGGCAGAATTGACTGATGCGATAGTTCACGGTAGTTATAGGGTGGGCTCCTGTGTCAACACCGGAAAAAATACAGATTTCTTCCAACAGACTAGGAGCTGAAGGTCACACACTGAGCTATCCTTGTGAGCACAAAGAAGCAGGGATAATAAAGGTATCGCAAACAAATAGTTCAATCAATGAAGACAACAGAAATCACTCTCGGCAGCCAGAGTCCTAATGATACAGTGACTTGATGAGTATCTCATCATTGTCATTGTTGTAATCACCAACATCATATCATGGTCATTTTGCTCTGTTCAAGGATTTAGTACTTCCTGTCCTGTACGTGATTTCACTCTCTTTGTTACTCTGTTACAGTCAGACAGTCTGTCTTCCAGTGAGCTTATCATTTTTTTCAGCCTCTCTCTGTTTCCTGGGATGGGAGGTACAAAAGACAAGAAGGGGCATCCTCTCTGTGAAGATGACCTTGGCAAAAGTCTGATGATTTGCAGAGAGCAGCAGTATAAATAATAATGAAGGAATTAATAAACCGGTGCAGTGGCCTAAGGGGCAGACTGCAGGAGGTGGTGGCGGGACAGTGGTGGGTTTTAACAGTCCGGTTGGGGGGCATGGCTGGCAGGCTGGAGAGATGGGAAGAAAGGGTGGGGGTATGAGGGTAGCGTGGTAGAGGGGGTGGTAAGTGCACGATTTCCTTAGCAGCAGTGTGGTGCTGCAGTCCATGCTGTCACACGTCAAAGAGGGAGCAAATCAAAGGCAGCTCTTTTGATGAATATAAAACAGAGAGTCCTGCTGAGCAGCACTCTCCCTCCCTCCCATTCTAATCACAGAGCCGCAGAGGCAGCGGGCTGCACCAATCCCCTCCAGCCCAGCACAAAATGAAAGGGGAGCAGAAACAAGGAGAAGGGGACAGAGAGCACACACGATCACAACAAAGCCTGCTTCATAATAGCAATAAACATTTGTCCTCTTGAGACATCTGCGCAGAATGATGGGTGTGGTGTGCTGAGACGTGAGACGAACTGGAAAGACATCAAAATATTTTTACCCCCTACCAAATCTTGAAAAAAGGTTCTGCTCCTATATATAAAATCATGCTTTTTTTTTTTTTTTTTTTTATCTGCAAGCAACAAACAATCTACTACAAACCAATACCATGTAACAAGGCATACATCTGTGTGCTCTGAGCTCGCAGGGTTTCAATAAAATGTCTAACATTCACCAGAAGATGCTAAAAACAGAAATACCTTGTGGGCATAAGTCCAATTAACCTTTACTTCACTGGGACAGAAATGCTGACTGTGCTTGTGTTGAATTAATAACATGCCCATCCACATGTCTGAAAATGGTATTTGGGTGCAAATTCTGCTCCAAAGATTGAAGGGGAAAAAAAAGATACAAACATGTTTAGCAAGCACTTATTGTGTGATGCTTATGTTGTCAGGATCTACTAAAACATCCTGGTGGGATATGTATATTGTGTAAAGTGTGCATCAAGAGTGGCCATTGATCATCAGAAGAATATTCCCCATCTAAAAGTCCCAAAGGCCAGCAGGCCAAAACAATCCATCCTCTTTTTCACCCTTTCTTCACATATTATACTTCCAAAACTGCATCGAACATTTTTTTTTTCAATTGGCAGCCTCTGCCTTATCAAATCTTAACTCTAACGTCAGCTTGCATGTGATACCTCAAAGATACTTATCTTACAATCTTGCAAAACAGCTTTTTTTTTTTTTTTTTTTTTTAAGTGTTCCACCTCCTCTCACTTGCCACCAGTTGATGGTGAAAATACCATCCAGTTATTCTCTGTGCGTCAGAAGAAAGGGAGGAAAAACTATTAAACCTTGCAGGCCAATCACTACAACCATCATGACAAGCTGGTTCAATTCCAGTACTGCCCAGTCCAGTCTATGCAGCTTTTAAAGCTCAAGAATCGTCATTGCTATATTCAAGCAGATCTCAGTTTTCTGTAGCAGAGCCTGGCCTCTGCTCCCCTGGGCAACGCTCCTGTACTGCTCCCCAGACGGCATTTGTGTGTGACACCAAAGCTCACTCCCACCCACGCCCTGAGCCTAGAAAGTGACACATGCATGGGTGTCGCTGCTGTTTCACCTCCTGCCTGCTGAAGTATGAGGCAATTTCCTGCAAGTGGCGCATGGTGAGAGAGAGAAGCAAAGTATAGGGCTAGGCACAGCCCAGCTCTGCTGCTCTCTTTGATACTGTCAGAGAAGAGTAATGGCTCTCTGCAGTAACAGCCACCACCAAACTAATGTAGTGTGACTTTGGTTCTCCTTTCCAATGCATTACCACCATAGTGAGTAGGAAGAGGATGGGAAGAAGACAGCCAAACTGTGAAGAATGTGAGAGGAGTGCTTGGTCTACACAGGGAAAGACAGAATCCCTTCACAGTTAGCATTCAATTTCCTTAACTCCAAGATAAACAAAGACGTGACAGGCATGTTTTTGTAATCAGAACGGATATGTGCCATTGGCCAGCTCCTCCCAAAGAAACAGGATGTTACTCTGACTTTATTCCTACTAGAAATGCCACCATAAGCAAAAGACAGTGCTGTTAGCAGGGACAGCTTTAACTAATCTTTACAATGATTTCAAGGTCACAGTGCTTTAGTACACACAGGGAGCAGCTTATCACTAGAAGGACCTCATCTAATTGGGCAATCTACTATCTCAGCAGCTATTACAGCCCTGTTCATTGAGTCTGACCTTGCAAATTTAATAAGCAGAAAATAAATACTTGTCTCATTCCAATTTTACCCATCTTATTCCACAATTTTCATATTAAAATAAAAAGAAGCAAAGAATATAGCTATTTGCAGGCCTGCATACCTCTACAATTGAATGGTTTCCCATCTCTTAGTTAGAGATGTAACTGCAGAGGAATTATACTGTAATTATGCAGAATTAGGAGCTGATTTAAACCGCACAATATTACAATTCATTAGAGCTAATTAAATGTCATGGTCTTTAGGCTGACTGCCAGATGTGTGGTGATGTGAAGAGATAGTGGGTCTTCTGTGAAGCCCTGAGGCTGCGGGTTAGAGAGACAGGCTGCTATTCAGCATGGCCTTGGTTTTGCCATTACTAAACCTACGTAACAGTCAACCTTTCAAAAAGTCCCAGTGCCGAGCCATCACAAATACCCTGGCAACCAAAAACGTAACCAGTTGACTTGTCAATAAAAGTGTGGAAGCAACAATCACATTTAAAAGACTTTAGTGCTTTGTTTAACAAGTATGCCTGGTGCTAAATATCTGAGGGAACTGTACATATTAGCTCACAACCATTTGTTCTGTAGAACAACTTTTTCTTGTTGTACTGTGATCCTGAATAATAACATTATCCTGAATAATAACATTATTCACAAGCCTGAAATAGCGGCAGAGAAAATGAAACACGTTGATATAAAACATATAACTTGCTTGATGAAAATACAAACAAAAAGACTCTTAAAGGATAGACCTTACTAATAGATCATTGCAACCATAATCATTATCTTCCATAAAACACCCTGTTTTAGAGGTAAAGAGTGTTTTCCACAAAGAAAATACACATATAAATCGCTAGATGTTTTCAAGGTAAATTTAAATGTGCTTGTATTCCTGAGATTTAGACCTATTTCAAAAAACAAATCATCACCGCTGCATCAAGCACCACTTTTTGCACTGAACACTACTGGCCTTGAAAGGCACATAGAGAGGATGAAAACAGTTGGGGAAAAAAATAACTCCAATTTACTTCATGAATCACTCTTGAAGGTTATAAGCTGATTGGCTCTTGGGCCTTACCCTTGTTAATCTGTGACCACTACTATTTTAAAACAGTCCTTTAGAAACATACTGGCATTTTATAAAAGGGTAAGGACAGAAGTATAGTGTGTGTTTCCTTTGTCAAATGGGTGGTGATTACATGAACTCTATCTTACAGAATATTTAATTATAAAGCTTTCTCTGCTGTGTAGTCACCTTTAGCATTGATCTAATATAATTCAACCAAAAAAGTCCTTCCATTTTGAAGTGCAGACACAAGGTTGCCAATATGTATTTAAAGTTCAAATCAGAACAACTTTTTTATATTAAATGGCTGTGGCGACAGCTTACATGCCATAACATGGTAAATGTATTGGGGAGACCTTTCATATAAATTAGAGTAACAAACTGATGAAGTGAGTCAACAATTAAGGTTTTTTTTTTTTTTTAATAAGAGACATTTTCATTGGTAATATATCATTTGGATTATAAACAATTTTCTAATTACTATTTTGAATTAAAAAAGCATATTCTCAAAAGATTATTATTCAGCACGGTCATCTGTTGAAATACTGGTTTAACATAAGACATCAGTTGTCTCCACAATGGACACTTCTTGAATGGGTAGGAATAGATTAAATTGATGTCGACATCCGTGGACAGAAAAGGAAAAATACTACGACAAAGAAAAATGGAGACCAAATGAAAAAATGAGGTGGCTGAGAGAAATGTAAGAAGGCAGGGTTTGTCTGGAGCCCATGGCCTTGGGGCAGCGCATGAAGAGCAATGAGCTGGTGTGCACACCGTGGGGTATCATCTCTGAACGTTTGGACTCCCCTCAACAAATACTGAGGCTAGGTTTGTTGCACAGTGGGTCACATCCAACTAGAGTTCATAGTGTTTATCTGCATGTTCCACTGATGCATTTCAAACAACTCGTGAACCACAAACAAGGGCACAGACAAATACCGAAAATATAGGAACACATGGCAGAAGCAATTAAACAATAAATTTGTTTGCATTGAAACCATCCCTAACACACTTTTGTTGAAGCTGTGTTTGTATTTATATTGTAAGCTGTGAAGTATATGACTTCAGCCAAAGACAGTCCTCCCGGTATCTTTAAAACACGATCCTTGAACACATAGCGCTCTCTTTCTCTATGAAGCCAGCCCTTGTGTCTGCCCCCTGCCAAGGCCTCCCACCCACACTTTTTATTTGTTCATTGTTGACTTGTGCAGCAGTGTGACCTGACCGCATGTATACCTGTGCTTCTCTTTGTCTGCCGTTTCCCTGAGGAGAGTCTGGTGAAGCTGTGTTTTCACCGTACAATGTACACATTTGGCGAGTTTCGTGTTTTCTAAAGGGCTATTATGCCACGCTCATTATTTCTGACCTGGCGCTAGCTGCAGCCAGCCCAGCACACCGCTTGAACTGGGTGTTCTAGTTCTTCCTAAACCTCAGCATTAAGTAACCCCTTTGATCTTTCTCCACTGTGACAAAGCAGCAGCACCAGACTTCCTAAATGAACCACTCAGAGCTCAAGCAGCGAGCAACAACATCAAGTAGAGATGGGGAGAAAATGTGCAGATCCTCTAAGAACACAGAAAAAAAAAAGAATAAAGATGAGAACACAAGGTCCTGAGTATAATTAACTACAATGAGCTGGAGGCAGATGTGCAACTCCAAAACATAAAAGAAAACCCTAATGCCAGTCGCAAATTGCTCAGAAAATTTGAAGTTTACTTAATAGAAGTAGAACATTTCATCTGTTAAAGGTTATTTGTTATCTTGAGGCCCCCAGAAAATACTTCAATTGTCTCGATCTTCACAGGTTTCAGCACCAATCATTAGCATGTAAATCATAGATGATTTTCCAGATCTACAATGAAAAAAAAAGAAGCACATTGGGTGTCTTTTTCCTCCCAAGGTCCCTGAGCAACTTCTATTCAGGATGTCAGAGAATAGATTTTTAAACTGAATGGCCAAACCTCATCAAAATAAGGCTTTTGCAAAAAGCAAAAAACATCTTCAAGTAGTCCAGGTGCCCCTTGTCTTTCCAAGATAACTAAATAATTAAGAAGGGTTCAATTAAGCACATTTCAAAACCAAGTTAATGAACAAAGAATGTAATCCATTCAGCTAAAATGAGAGAAAAAGACAAGTGGAAAAAATATATATGTATTTTTCAAAATGATATCATATTTTATTCTTATATAAAATATAGTTCTTCTTTATCCAACAATATCAAAGCAACAATAGATACATAAAAAAAACATTGAAAACTTAGTTTAAATGTTTTGCGCTTGTAAAAAAAATTATTTACCAAGTAATTGTCGTGGCTTATGTTGGGGTGTGAGCCTTGAAAGTCTAAAAATTAAGAATTTCTGTACATGTAAACTCTCCATGCATTTGGTTTTGACAAAGACAACTTAACTGTTTTGAAGATTTTCTGAAGCTGCTGAAAAAAATATATGAAATGAACCTCACAAAGTGCTACTAAACAGAAAACCTTTAAAACAAATAGTTTTCCCACATATTATAAAACTATTTCTATTGACTACACTACTATCTATTAAATTAAAGGTCTGAAGGTCAATGCAGTCTTCATGAAGTGTTGAAAATGTAAATCATTTTACAAAATAGATCATCGTGAAATTCACACTTAAAAAAAAAAAAGTATTGAAGTTATATTTCTTGCTTGAGTCCAACTTATGTAGCATTTTTGGCTTCATGCCAAACAACCAAACCCACCAACACAACCTCAAATAGTTCCTCCAAAAACATACTCTCGGCTAATTGCCAGGGGCCACCATTCTCCTTCAGCAAGAAATGAAAATGATAATGGGCTCCTTATTAGAAAATCCATCTGGAAGTGCACAGAGTAAACATCAAAAGGTGCTGACAGGGTGACTGGGGGTAACGATGAGGCTCAGTGATAATTCACATCAAAGCAGAGGCTCAGTGAGGACATCCATTGGGGAACTAGGACTGTACCACATGCGGCAAAAATAAATACAGGGAGACAGAAATGTTCATTCTACAATTGGGATAATTCACTCCTGTGAAATTGAAATGTATTAGTGATAACTATTCCCAAAAGGAAAAAGCACTTTTTAGGGGTTGATGAGGCCAGTTGAAGGATTTTTAGAGCAGATAGGATGATATAGTTTGGTAGATTATAAATGATAGCCACACGGTAAAATGACATAAAGGAAATAATAAAATATAACACACAGTGGAACCGTGATGAACGTACACTGGAAATGCGCACTTCAGAAAACAATCAGACAATGTCAATTATGTGAAATTGGGCTGGCTATGGAGCATTACTATTTCTGCACTGGTGCAATCAACCTTTTAATGGTAGGCTATTAGATAATAGCTGTCTGTCTGTTGCCTTCCAGTTGGAGTCCCCAACAAATCCTTTTCACACACTATAGAATGGCAGTGTTAGTTCGTGGCTGCACGAGGGCAGCCGATTGTTGCATGGACACTGGAACAAGCTATGTTTCTATGGACTGAGTCTACAACTAAACGTCAATTGTGCAAAACCTCTAAATGGGCCCACAGGCTCCATGTAGCTCCCACCCTGAGTGTCTGTGGCCTCCTAAACCAAATACCAACAAGTAAATACATCATTATTTCCCACAAGTTATGAGAGGAGAAAGTCATTTTAACGACATCTGAACATCACTGATGTTCAGATGATTTTAGCGACTATGACTACTGCATTGAATGAACTTATTTTTGTTTTACTTAGTTAGAAATCTTATACACACACACACACACACACACACACACACACACACACACACACACACACACACACACACACACACACACACACACACACACATACACACACACACACACACACACACACACACACACACACACACACACACACACACACACACACACACACACACACACACACACACACACACACACACACACACATATATGTGTTTTCTGGTGGTGATGGTCATTCCTGATGTTCATTTACCATGCATGTGAAAGACTTTCCTGGGTATGTGAAACACAACTAACTATGCTATTACCACAGGAGGTAAAAATCTAAAACACAAAGTATTGCTCCAATACTTCAGGGAGTGTTTTTTCAGTACAAACAACATGTTCAGTAAAGATAAACCAAGACCAGCTGTCAGGAAAGATTTTGAGGATTGGTCCACTTGAAATTGTTTGTGTGATTGCAATTTGTGCAAGAAAAAGGCATTTTGGCTATACACAGTTTTGTTTCACATTGCAAGTTTTGTAAAAGTTATCCTGAAATCGAGGAACACTTGGGAATATGGAAGTAATCATCAAACCATATGATTCTCCTTTATTCCCCACACTGTGTACCTGCAAGAGGAGAAGAGAGCAAGAAAAGTGTCCATCATACCCACTCACATTTCTCATTCCACATTCTCCCCTCTTGCCCCTACTAACCTAATGCTCCACCTACAAACCCCATTCCTCAACACAACTGGGGAATTTCAATTCTATTTCATATCCTAGAACAAATTCCTTCCCTGATTACTGATGCATTTCAAAGAAGGCATCATTATATTTTCAGACCACTTTCTTTTAAAAATGTACTGAAAACCTGTATGCTGGTTCCCAGGGGCCCCCTTCTCCTCCTCTGTTATGCTCTTATTAGTCTGTCTCTCCTTCTGCCTGCTGGGGGATCCGCATTGCTATTCATTTTCTGTATCTCTGACCTCTGTGTGGATGGAATTCATCTGGCTTATCCCTTGTTCTTTACATTACTTTGGAGACAAGCAGCTATTGTCTGGTGCAGCTATTAAAGCATAAACACCATTAAATAAAAATGTGCAGCAGTGAGGCATGTGGAAAGAGCTAGAGAGAAGCAGAAAGGAAAAAAATATGCTTTTTACTGTGCTTATTGTCCAGAATAGCAGAATGTGGCCAATCTTGTGATATATATTATGTGAATACATTTGGAACTTTTAAGTTTCGAAAGTCTGCTGCCATGACCTTTGCTGATTCTCAATGCTAATACTTACAATTATTTGTAACAATCATGCAACAACAGTAAGATGTTTAAAACTGAAAGTACCTCACATTACTGCAACCAAGAAACAAGATGCCATATGAGGGAGGATAACCTATGTCAATTCAAGACAAAAGAAGTCACAAAACCAAGGGTTTACTCACATGACAAAATATGTATATGTTTAATAGGGCTTGTCAATATGCAGCTGAGGTGAAGTCAATGAACCAACTAAACAACTATAATTTTTTCATAAATCTTAAGACTTTTGATTGAAAAAAGTATATATATATATATATATATATATATATATATATATATGAATTTGATAAATATGAATGAATATTTTAAAATAAAAAGTCTGTTGATGAGCCATCACAGACCAATAGTTAGGAAAGTAAACAAGGCAAAACAGACAAGTATTTTAAAGTGGTGAAGCGAGAAAAAGAGACAACTTTCATTTGGAGATGTGTGGTAATCATAGAGTGGTGTATATACAAGTACACCAATTGGAAACAGAGTGACAGGACATTATGCCAAACCAAGGATCTGGGTCAGCGATTCTGAACACCTGCACACAATTCCGTCCACTGTGTCCCCAAGGAGAATAGGCACTATTCTTCAGAGACTTTGCACACCTTCTGGTTTGTATCGTCATGGACAGGAATTCATCCTGAAGCAGGACAATAAGACCAAACGCACCCCGACTCATTACAGGATGGAATGTAAAGAGTAAATAAAATCTTCACCACTGTAGCCAGTATTGGAACATTACATTTTGTTTTCTGTTTTATTAAGTCAATTATCACAAAGTTGGGAGGATGAAATTGTCCAAAATGTCTTGGTATGCTGAAGCATTCACAGTGACTTTTGCAGGGCCAAGGCTAACTACCTAAAAACAACCCCACGCAAAAAATCCCCCCTCCACCAAACCTTACACTTGGTACAATGCTGACAAGTACCATGCTCCTGGCAACTGCCAAACATCAGATTGCCAGATGGAGAAGCATGATTGGTCACCCAAGAGTTCCAGAGTCCAGTGACAGTGTCCGTTACACCACTGTGCAGCATTGTGTTTGGGAAAGCGATGCTTGCATGCAGTTGCTCGCTCAGCCATGGAAACTCATCCCATGAATCCCTCTATGTAGCCTCCCACTCCATGGCCAAGTTGCTGTTGTTCCCAGTTGCTTCCACTGTTATAGTAATACTTACAGTTGATTGTGGAATATTTAGTAGCAAGGAAATTTCAACGCACACACACACACACACACACACACACTGCACCAACCCTTAAAGAATAATTTAATTTAAAATTGATCCAAAAATACCTTGAACATGAGTGAATTTACATGAAATCTGATAGTCGCTTGCACATTCTTAAAGGAGTATGTAACAGAACAAATGAGTTTAGACAGAGAGAGAGAGAGAGAGAGAGAGAGAGAGAGAGAGAGAGAGAGAGAGAGAGAGAGAGAGAGAGAGAGAGAGAGAGAGAGAGAGAGAGAGAGAGAGAGAGAGAGAGAGAGAGAGAGAGAGAGAGAGAGAGAGAGAGAGAGAGAGAGAGAGAGAGAGAGAGAGAGAGACGTTTTATTACAGGAATCTTTAATGTGAACCCTGAGTCATTGGTCTGGCTTTGAAACCCTGCAAAGAACTGTTGGAGTTGATGAGCTCGGCCAGCTGAATGATATACATCGCGAGCCATAGGCAAGAGATGTCCATTAGTTACAAGGGTTCCTGTACTGCCCAGCTCCAGTACATTATTTCCAAATGCATCAGTCAGCGTCGTGCAGCACAGATAAATTCTAATGCTTAAGATCTGTAATGCATACTCTCACCACTGCTATATTACGCTACAGGTTAGGAGGGCAGGAAGAGAGCGGGGGAAAAATGTAATTTATTTTTCACTGCAGCCAGTATTCTTCCCATTAGCTTCAAACGTGAGATAAGTTATGGACTTTAACGAGCGCCTTTAGCCACCAGAGCACGCTGCGCACAAGACTGCAGGCAGAAGAGATGGGATAGGGGCTAAACAAGGAAGGACTTGCAATCTAAATGTAAAGTGCTGATGACCCAACACAAGTGCTTCACTATCCTCAGTGAGACCCAAATGCAATCTGCAACACTACAGTATTTAAAAGCATTTAATGTCAAATGCTTTAAAATGTCCCTATTCAAGGGTAGCACAAACACAAGAAGTGTGCGAACAAGAATAATTTGGCTTTTACCCACATTACATTCACATCCTGTCCTACACTGCATCATAATGCAATCACAACTCAAAAGGTGGCTAATAGTTCGCTGCAAGACGCATAATTAAATATCAGTCGCTGACATGGGACATTTCAGATGACTAAATACCACATACGCACACACATATGCTCACACACACTCATACCTCTACCTTTGCCAATCAAATGTCACAGCTGGAAAAAGCAGAGCTGTCCTGACCTTTTAAAAGTCTCTGGGATCACTCCCAATGCTTCAGAATGCTAAGATATGTCAAGGAAAAAAGACGCACGCACGCACGCACACACACACACACACACACACACACACACACACACACACACACACACACACACACACACACACACACACACACACACACACACACACACACACACACACACACACACACACACACACACACACACACACACACACACACACACACACACACAGAGAAAAGGTCACACGTATCAAAATTTTCTGAATTGTGTGCTTTGATTTATTAAATTACAAACTAAAGCTTCAAAGCTTACCTTAAGCCTCTGTACGTAACTTTGCAATCTTTTCACATGTTGCATATGGGTTAAAATCTGCTATAAACTATAAGTATCATAAATATCAATGTTGGAAAAAATACTTGAATGGTAATCTGGACTAAAGTTTTAGGATACAATAGAGTGATCACCATCAAGTACCTTTTATGACTTAAGGACTAAACTATCTACTCACTAATTTCATAATCATAAAGATATGCAGTAGTTTAGACAGTATCCCACCATGCCCTCTAAAAAATCCAGTACTCTAATATCAATCTACCACCTTAACGTTTAGAATCAACAACCATATTATGTGCCGATTTAGCCTTCATTTAAGACATCATTAGCCTCCAACACAGTTGGCAGTGAAAATGATTCTGAACTTTATAAAGAGAAAAACCTGGTGTCTACCCATTCAGTTAATTCCTAGAATATTATAATCTCACAACAGAAAATGGCAAAACTTACCTTGCCACTCTGGAAAATATTTCCAATTCAGTGAATCACAATGTAAAAATAATCATAATAATTTTTTTTTTTTATTTTTTTTTTTAATGTTAAGCACCTGTTATCGTTTGCAATCAACTATATGCAAAATGCATTCCAAATTGCTACTTTGGATAGCATAAAAGGCAAACCCCATATATTGGCAGAGAATATGAAGAAAAATGGCTTCTTATTTAATCAAACACTAAACCCTTCACGGCCACCGTTCACCCGACACCCACAGCCGTGGGCTAAATAAGAAAAGACAGCATTTCTATGCACAAGTGCCATGTTGTCTCATCTTCCATCCCATCATGTGCCAGCTCTGTTTATCCCACAAAAACTGCTGGGGCTTTAATGCAGATAAATTATGAAGTGACTACAAGAGTCTTAATTACTCTTCCCACCATGTCTGAATAATGCAGGATTCTGCATCCAACCAGATCCATCACTTGCCATAGTTAACATAACTGCTTAACACAGCCCTGGGCTCCTTTGGACGGGTGTGTATTTCAGGATTAGACTCCGCAGAGATCTGTATGCATGTGTGAGTACACAGATGTATATTCCTTCACTGATGTGGCACATGGTGCATACTAAATGGAACCATTCAGAAAAGAGATGTGTGGCAGTGGACATGTTTACCCTCTGGCACTTGTCTCTGGTTCATTGAGTGTGAGAAAGCAGGGTGCCTCAGAAGCATATGCTGCTGAGAGTGGGGTGCAGTGAGGCAAAAGATGTACACAAATACACCAACTTGTGCACCTGCACAGCAAAATAACTCCCACGATATGAATATGAAAATATAATAAGGTTGCCAGGACAGTGAATCTGCTGTGTAATGATAGACATGAGCTTATGTTTGATAGAGTTTAGCTGTTATGTTGACGAAAGATTATTTCTGAAATGCTTGTTCATGCACGAGACAAAAGATATTCGCTAATACGCAGGTCACTGAAGCAAAGAATTTCAGAAGCATCAATTCAGTACATTGTCTACATCCTTGCAAACCAAGCAACGTGCATCATTCGCAAAGAAAACACCGGCCATTGCATTGAATGTGACATTCTGTTATCAAGCAAGTGTGTTTCAAAAAGTATCACATGAATAAACAACCTTTGCTCAATCGGAACAACCTTTGACGTGTTCACTTTCTTCTTCTTTTTTTTTTTGTTGAAAACAAATGCTCTCACAGGTATTACATTTTCTTAGTTTTCTCTGTTTATTATACTCCAATCGATGGTTATGATTGTTAAAAGGTAAAATAGCTAGCTCTCCGGATTTAATGAAGGCATGCTTTCATTTTAGGGAATTTGCATGATCATTCTTACAAACTGCTGCTGGTGGAAAAATGTGAATATGTCTGTTTTGCGAAATAATGACATTGTTTCTAATGAATTTATTGAAACGCATATAGTGTTAATAGTGACCAACTACAAAATGAGCCCCGGAGAGACAAGAATATATCTGATTGGATTTGAGGCAATACACGTTGAATGCAATGTTGTTAGACCTCTGACACCTATACCTGACAGTATAATATGGAATCATTAACTTTTTCATCCCAGCATATATACACATTCTTACTGCTTGGAATTGGATTTTTGGGCTACAATTCCGTTTGGATAAGAACACACAGACACAGAGCCAAACATTTGTCTGTGTGTGTTTGTCTGTGGCCTTGTCTGTGACCCACGTAGACGACCAATGTTCAAGTTAAGATAAGAGTTCAAGTTATGATGGTAGAATTTCCAGCAAAGCTTAGGGAGTAAGTCAATGTCATATCCATCTTAGTCCCTTTCAAAGCTTTGCTCTCTAAACAGTTAAAACACTAAAAAAGAAGACTGAAAGTCTAATGTGGTCAAAAGAGGGTTCCATTGACTTGTGCAAACATGGATTCCACTAAACCTCTAAAGAGGTGCAATGCTACATGGCACCAATGTTGTTCACAGCAGAGCCTGTTGGCAGTTCATCACTTTTCTTCCTTGGACTATTTTGATAGATATTAATAATGGCAGACCGGGTACACCCCAATAGACCTTCAGATTTGGAGATTCACTGGTGTAACTGTCTCAATACATACAATCTATCATCCTGTTATAAAAGTGTTATGTTATGTTCACATATCTTGGTCTGATATTAAACATGGAGTGTGAATTGTGAAAAGCGGGCTTCAACCACATACTCATCATCACAATGGAGAAAGAAACATTTGTAGAATTAGTGAATCAAATGTATACAGTGTGTGTGAATTTGATGCTCAGACACCTAACCTTTTAAACTTTTCATCATATCCTTAAAACTTAAAGTTTAAAAAAAATTGTAAAAGTTGTATTTATATTCAAAGAGGAATGCATCCTACAGTATGCGCTTTTACATAGGCTCCATTATACTGTACATAAATCCATCTGTGACTTTAGATGCTTTTACCAAGAATGCTAAAACCTGCATGCTCGAGGAAAAGATTGCCACTTTTATGGGAACATACTGTGCTGAAATGAATTCACACCTATTAGCATGTGTTTAGGGATCAAGGAGTGCAATGAATGCAGTGGGAGCTTTTAGTGAAAGTAACAACTCAAATCACTTCGTACAATCATGTTTTCCACATACCCAGCTCTTAAGCTTGAAACGTAAGCCATCTATTACCCTTCATTGAAAGACGTTTTTTATATTTTTTGAGAAAACTGATACCAGAAAAATATCATGAAATCAAACCAATGCAAGAACCAACACAGCATTATAAATCCACGTTTGATCATTTATTGTCAGAAAAACAAGGTCAGACAAGAATGATCTCCACATCAAGTCAGTAAATAAATTGCATTATGTGTGATGTTTAATCTCTTTATTATAAAAGAAAAATATTAACAGTGAGGTCAAAGCAGAGCGTTGTGGGGGCAGGCACTGTGTTTGTCACACAATGGAACATGGGATTAAAGCATGCTTGAAAAACAGATTCCGTTCCAAATATCACTGATGAAATATATTTCCCCCAAAACAATTCATTATATGGGAAGAGATAATATAGATTTAGGTTCGCAGATAAATCTTAAAATCCAGCGCCTCATTCATGGCTTAACAATTGGGTGTGTTGTTTTGTCCTTGATCATTTTCTTAAGTGTTCAGATTCAGATGGAACAATAGGCAGTATTTTTCTTTACAAATGCTGCTGTAAAGTAAACGAATACGAAAAAAAAGAAAAGAAAACTGTCCAATAAACTCTCAATGAGTGGAACAATTCTTTTGGTTTTATTCTACCAAGGACATCATGAGTTTAAAGGGCATAGTTTATATGTAATGCATGCTAAAAAAAACATTTTTCAAACTAAGGCCACTATTGTAATACCCATTCTAAGAGAAATTGCTTATAAGAAGTTCAAACAAAGACCTTTAGAGATAAACTACATTCATTCTGACTAGAAGAACAGTGGCCCAACATATGTTGCAGAGTTATTGTAGACTCAAAATGTGGCCCTTTGGTTCAGCCAAGCAGACCACAAATATTGTAACAAACTCAAATGGTTGAGAACCACGAATACTATCAGAGAGCATTCAGCTGAGTACTGCATGACTTTATTACACATGCAGAAAACTTTCAATGGAGGGAATCACATAAATAGTATGTAATGGCACAAACGGCTTAGATGCCTTATCCTTCTCACTATGAATACCATTCTGTTCCACATTATAAAGTATGTCACCCTGCACCTTTCATATAATGAAAGTATTGTGTATTGATGCAGAAGATTATATTTACTGTACTGCTAACCGAAGATGACACTAGCCACTTTAACATACTAAGTTCATACATATCGTGATTTTTTTTCACAATGCATTTCTTTATTGTATTTCACTACATAACTGTCACCCTGAGAGAAAGGAAAAGTTTAGACCCAGATCAAAGCAATAAATACAATTTTGACGCGAATGGAAGAAACCGAAATTGTAACTAAGACAACATTCACAAAACAGATTTTAAATATTACCAAAAAAACCCCCCCAAAAAACACTTTTTTCTTAGAAAAATAAAGTTAAACTGTAATTTTACTTTGAAAAACAATGTTTGTGTTTGGGTGTTTGGTTCAGTTGTACAAATTCTTTGGGAATCTGCTGTTTTAGGCAAGTCTCACTGCCAAGTCTTACTTTGTGACTATTTTATTCAAGGATTTATTAAGTGAATTCAAAATGTCACCACACACACACACACACACACACACATACACATACACATACACATACACATACACATACACATACACATACACATACACATACACACACACACACACACACACACACACACACACACACACACACACACACACACACACACACACACACATAAAATACTAACACATGAATAAACATTCACTATCACAACAAAGTGGTCTTCTGAAAGTGCAACAGTGAGTCGTGTTGATGGATCCACTTTGTGCCAGAGTTGAGTTACTATGTGTTTTGTAGATCTACCCTGGAGAAAACTTGGAAAACAAAGTGTGTTAGTTTTGCAAAACTTATAAAGTGTCTTTATGGGCTGAAATGTAAAGAATTCCAATTAGATTTGGGATACAGTGTAATTATATTACGTGAGAATAATTGAGAATTAAATTAAAATCTGATGATATTAAAAAGCAAGGTCATTAAAAAAGGCTGATCTATGTTTGCCTTTGTCATTTTTGTTTCTTTGTGTTGAGTGTTACTGAATGAAATTACTGAGGAATATTAAATAATTAAAATGATGGATTGTATTTTCCCAAGTTGTGTTCAACAAATGTCTGTGTTTAATCCCATCACAATGTTACAACTATAATCGGAAAATATATTACTTTGATTGTAATGTGTCTGTTATTGTTGTTTTTCACTATTATTTCTGATTTGATTGATTAATAGTAATGGTAATAATAGTTACAGAAAATGTTATTAAATTTACTATAATACAAAAACAATACTGTGCATAGCAACATATTGAAACATCCAAGGGTGCATTAAAGCAACTGATGCTTTAATATTTTTTTTAATCATATATAAAAGGCTAATCAAGAATAAATTAGTCCACATACTAAAATGCATATCACAGAAACCAATTAGAAACACAATACCGATGTGAATATTCAAGACAAAATTCAGTTACAGTGTTTGAGTGGGAAAAATAAAATCCCATATAAATGTGTCATTTCTCAGAGGTAATTAACGTCCTGAGCAATACAAAAAACTGTCAGTCTGATGCTAATCCATAAATGTAATCGCTCGCGTGAGTACTATTCATACAGAAAATTCATCTTAACAATTCCGCTCCTTCATTAAACACAATAAACATTTCAAAAAATCTTAATGCAGCCAAAATAGCACTGCATAATGACCTGAAGTCTAATTAGAAAAGGTCAGAGTGGATTCATTAGTATGAGCTCTGATTATGTGTCAGGCAGCAGGAACAACAGTGAAGAAGTGAAATTACAGAACACCGAAGAAGAGCCAGTATTCCCATGAGGTGGTCGTCTTTCTTTCCCTCCAGTCCAAAGTCGTCACACGGCAACACGGTGGCACACTCCAGTCCGTCAAAGCATGGGTACAGGATAAACAACCATGGAGAGACACATGCTGACTTACATAATGAAAACTCCTTTGTCTCTTTTTCCGCTTCTTCTTTGTGATCATGTACATGCACACGTGAGCACACACACACACACACACACACACACACACACACACACACACACACACACACACACACACACACACACACACACACACACACACACACACACACACACACACACACACACACACACACACACACACACACACACACACACACACACACACACACACACACACACACAGACGTGTGCAGACATCTGCAGCTACACAATCACTGTCCAACAAGAAGGGAACAGATGCCCCTTCAGGCTCAGGGAGAGGCGGGCACACTCTTTTCTGTGTGCAATGGGGCGGTCTTGGCACCAACATCACTCTTCCATCATGAGCTAAGTAGTGTCCAAAGAGTGAAGAAACAAAAAGGTTCCAACTTCCAGCAGTTGATGCAAAAAACATGACAACATGACATCAGAAATTTCTGTGGTTACAGGCCCTGAGGAGAATTTCAGAAGAAGAAAAATCATCACTTTTTTTTTTTTAAACATTCAAGTCCTCATTGTGTTAGAGAGTAGTGGAGGAAAGCTTTTCATCCATCGCGGTCCCCTGTCGTTTTTTTTTCCTTCGGAACAGTGCAGATTTGTCCCATTAGCCTCACATCAAATATGCAAAGCAGGCCAATCGTTTAGAAATGAGTCGTAATGGAATAATTGCGGCAAACAAGATCCTGCTGGGAAATGAGAAGCCCAAACAACTGGTGTGCAGTTTATATCATACATGAGGATGTCTTGTCCTAGTCTCCCTGGATACAGTCTGGATGCTCTGTGCTGGGTATAGCTGGGCTGAGTGGTGGCATCCCAGGGTACTAGTGGCGACTGAGTGGAGCCCACACATGCGTGCCTTGAGATACAGCCTCTCTCTCCTCCTGCGTTTCTCTCTCCTCGCCATCCGACCCAGTACTCAGCTGCCTTCATCCAACTGACTCATGAGGAAATCCTCCACAAGAGGGAAAAAGCTGCCAGCTCCAATGGCAAGACAAAAAAAAAAAAAGAAAAATCTGAAACGCAGGCATCAAAGAAAAATAGCGCACAACAAACGTTCTCGCAACAAAGCAAAAAGAAAAGTCAGAAAGCGCTGTCGCTCCGCCCAGTCAAAATCTTCCGCCTTTGTTTTTTGTCTCTGATTTTATTTAGTTTCGTAGTTGTTTTAGCAAATTAGCATCTGCTACTGAGCCTTTGTAGAGGGATTTATGTGCCCCCCTACACATTTCTCCCATACCACCCGTCCCCTCCCCTTACCTCCTTGTCCCCCATCAGTCTGCCAGACAAGTTTTTCCCACCCAGTCACAGTACCCAGCCTGCAACCCCTTTTGTGGGTGTGCTTGTTTAGCGTGGGTCTGGTCTGTGAGAGTGGTGCATGTCGTGCCAGCTTGGATAGGAGGAGAGATGAGGTGAAAAAAAAAAAACTCTTTGTAAGTTATGGGAACACTATGAGACAGACGCAGGCGCTCATAAATTATACCGCCCATTTGCATATTCTGGGCATAAGACGTTATGCAAATACCAGGCAATTTGCATAATGAATTCCTCTTGTTGCCTCAATTGCCCAGTTGGTTCTTTTTATTTGATAATAGAAAAAGAGAGTAAAACAATAAAGAACAGCATGCTTGAGCTCTATGAGGCACTTTGAGCATGATTCCCTGAAACACCAGACTTTGAAAAGGAACATTTCAGTGTCTTTAAATATATATTTTAAATAAATGCCACGGATAACGTGAACAGTGGACATGGAAATACAAGACACATAGTGTATGTTAGAAACGATGTAGCAACTGCAAGATGCCATGCAGCATCCATATAGTTCCCCATTAATTAAGCGATTCAGTCGCGACTCATAAAGCAAGCCACTGCATTGCTAATTAAGAGCAGTGGGCAAAACCCCTTAGGAGGGAGGCTCGACTTATTAAATAATTAAACGATTTCTTTCGCCCGTCCGCTTTGAACCGCTCATCAGTGCCGTACTGAACGACCAAAATTATTTTTTTTTAAAAAGGTAAGAAAGGGACAGCAGATGCGGCGAAGATAATTATTTAATTAAATATGTGCGGCGGATCAACATACTAACGATAAAAGAAGAAAAAAAGGATCATTACTGCGTGCATATACAGCTTTATCAGTAATGTCGGAAAAACACAGTCGTTTACAACCTGTTCGTTACGCTTCTTGTCCGTGTCGCAGAAAATTAACAGCAAAGCAAAGGGTTGAGTGCCGTTTAAAAGAACAGCATAAGTGATTGTGACACAATTAAACACGGAGAGAAATAGAGACAGCGATATCGCAAAAGGAAGATGTGTGTTTTGCAGCAACAGACGAAAGAAGACTAATCTGGGAAACTGCAGGCTGAAAAAAAAAAAGAACAAAAGGTGGTAAATAGAGAACTGTGATTATGTGTAAAATGCCAGGACATCACTGTACAGCAGGATCAGCCAGCAAAAGTCGACTTCTATCAGCTGCACTCAGATGAGCAGCTTCAGATTTTTCACTGTGTACCGTGGCACAAATATACTTTCTCGGATTCGATTATTGCAGTACGTAATAGCAGCTGGCAGGGATTGAGGCTCTCGCTTTCTCCATCCAGGACCAAGAGACACAGACACATGAATGCCAGGTACCACGGGTATACAGTACGGCACAAAACCACTACGCGAATTGACATACGATACCATTACAGGAAACCATCAGCTTTTAAAATCAATTAACCCAAATGTTAATTAATGTCAAACTCATAGAAAAAAAAAAAAGGGTGAGGGAAGGTGGGTGTAGTGGGCATGTGGAAGAAAGCAAGTAAGAGGAGGAGGGTGAGTAAGAGAGGGACTGAGATAGAAAGGGGATGGGCAAATAAGGGAAACAAGGAGCGAATGCGGTTGATGGCAGAGAGAAGTTGGCACAGTGCCATCCATTCAGTGGTAGCACCAAGGCAGACTTCTGTTCGCTCTCTAGGGTAGGTAGTTAGATGTAGCCCGAGAGAGAGACGGATTGAACCGTCATTTGGAGGCGTAAAAGAATCTGAGTTTTTATGTCGTGTATTTTTTTTCTTTTTTTGTCTTTTCTAATACCACAAGTTGGAGTAAAGAAATGGGTCTTCATGCCAACATTCATCCCAACTTCAGGACCACCTTGAACTACTTCAAGACATCTGCTGAGGAAGACCCAAAAGATGTCACTTGAACCAGAGACTATTTTGGAAGCTGACACCTAAATGGATTAGCTGTTGCTGTATGCCACAGATATGGTGATCCAAGGTAGGATTTCCACCACTCAAAAGACAAAACAAAACAAAAAAAAAACTGTGTTTCAAAATGAAAGACAGGAAGTGCATCGGAAGTTGTCCTCACCAATGCAATACAAGTGGGAATTGAAGCAAGCGTCAAGTCGGACTATCAAAGAAGATGGAAGAACCATAATTAAAGAAAACAACAGAAAGTTAAAGCTATGTTGTTGTTCTAATGATAAGTGGAGGTGTGGCAGTGGCACACAGCAAAGCCCCTCCTACTTAATTCTTCTCGCGCTCTCTCACTAACCATCTGAGGCACAGCTCTCTGTGCCAGCCAGCCATCTGGGCAGAGGACGCCATGCCAACTCATTCTTTAGCAGTGAAGGACGTACCCTTGGAAGTTTACAAATCAGTTGGCACGGATAGACGTGGGTAAGTCACTGGTTTGGAACGCGGCCAAGGAGCAAGAATTTAGCACTTTCGGGTCTCAGGAGGTTTGCCAGTGGGAAAGTGATGGCATCTGGCATCGAACCTGGCGAAGGACGGAAGAAAACACCAGCTATTTACGCCGAATCGACTCAATCGGACGACCAACATGAACCCGCTGGCAAAAAACAAAAGAAAGAAGACCAATTGATATGACTAATTAGAGCCGCATTCGCTTCGTTAATTAGGGTGTCACAATTAATCAAAAGAAGGACTTTAATTACCAACAAACGAATCCACAATGGGGATCAAATAACAACAACAAAAAAAAAAACCCAGACAAAAGCAGAAAACTGTTCGAATATTAGTTAAGGGTGTGAAGAGAGTGCCAACTCCCTTCCCCCTTCATGTTACATTTTCCCCAGTGTAAACTGACGTTTTTTTTCTTGCACTGGTTGGCAGTCACATTGAATGTCTACAACTCTGCAACAGACGCTACCAATCTGCCAATCGCCTGTGTGCCTGCCTTCAGGAGGAGGAGGAGGAGGGACGACTGGACCTGAGGGACTCTATCTGAAGCTCAATAGCAGCTGTTTACAATGTGACAGACACAAAAGGGAGACAAAAAAAATGCAAACATGGGATGCATACTAATGAACTGCCAAAACAAATTATAATCAACGGATAGATAGGATACAATTAACCCTTTTTTCTCTTTTTTTTCCCCCAACTCGTGGCTGATCACTCACCCTGTATTTCTTTTTGTGTGTGTGTGTGTGTCTGTATCAGTGGCAGCTCACCCCCTTGGCAAGCAAGGAAGACAAGCAAAGTGAAAGAGTTGGCAGCGAAACAACTGGAAGTTGGTGAAATGGGTACAGAATGCACAGGAACAATCAGGAAACCTGAGTTCAACAGATACTGAGGGGGAGGTGCTGGCCTGCCTGCAACCACACTGGGTGTAGTGAGGCCGTGGGAACTCATTACATCCTCCACACCCACACCACCCATCTCCACGACTTTTTTTTTTTGCCCCTTCTTGCCAACCATCCAAAAGAAATGAATAAACTCCACCCTTTGAGGATTTTCTCTCCTGCGCTAAACTATCACAAACAGATGCAAAGCAGACTCACCAACGGGTCTGAATCACAGTTCGAGGTACTCTCTGGGTCTGAAGGAACATTTCCGTGGAGAGGTCTGCTGGCATCGGGCACAGAGCCAAGGATGGGCATCGCTGCAAAGACACGTCGGAGGATTTATGAAGTTCTTTTTCTCTGTTAATATGTAATTAGCAACGCATGGATATCATCCACTGGCTGCCAACTATTATTGTTGATTTTTTTTTTTTTTCTGCTGGATTTCTTTGGACAAGAAGCATGGTTGTACAATATGAATTATTGAAGAAGTCATCCAAAGGGAGGGATTATCCTTGCGCATGCTACCGACCATTGGCATTGCCAAGATGTCTGAATGTGGTCGTGCCATCTCTGACGAAGGACCAAACAAAAGATGGCATCTTTCGGGCATTTCAAATACGATAATCGCGATCGCAACTAATACAATTAACAATTTCATTTGTAATTGGTGGCGCATTTCTTGCATATTAATCACCGGGAAACTCGTGGATATTCCAATCTTTCGGAGCTAATGAACTTTGGATAATTATCCCGTTATTTAATTCCATGGGGGATGTTAATTGTGAAGCGTCTTCATTACACAAATGGATTACAAAAAAAAAAAAAAAAAAGAGGGCTTGCACGGCAGAGCAGAATGGAATGGGGGTGGAGAAAGAGAGAGAGTGTGTGTGTGTGTGTGTGTGTGTGTGTGTGTGTGTGTGTGTGTGTGTGTGTGTGTGTGTGTGTGTGTGTGTGTGTGTGTGTGTGTGTGTGTGTGAGTGAGAGGGAGAGAGAGAGAGAGAAAACGAGAGAGGGGGAAGCAAGAACAGAGATATTTTTCTTCCTTCGTTATATGCCAGTAGTGAAATAATGCCACAGTACTCACAAACAAGCAGAGAAAAGCTCCTGCATTGCCACTGATGTGCAAGTGCTCCCTTTGCTGTGCCTGCTGTCAGGAGCTCCAACTCTCACATATGAAGACACCTGGCTTTCCTGGTTCTGGATCTTACAAAACTGGAATGAGAAGAAAATGTTCCTGGAATCTAATTTCTGTCAAATGGGATGTTACTCGCGTTATTGAAATGATTAGTGCATTAGCGGCGTTAATCTTTGTATGAGTGGTGTTGGTGATTTGCTGACGCGGATTGCAGAAGAGACTACAGACTGTGGTGGGCACTGGCTAATGTCTTCTGTGCTTAATCATCCTACAGCAGAATGGTTTTATGCATATTTCATTTGCATATCATTAAAGCACCAAGGCATTCGGGCAAATGGCAGCGGAGAGCGAGAGAGTGGAAACAGAAAGGCATAAAATATAAAGAGGTGAAAAAAAGCGACTCATTATGCGATGGCAATCTTCAAAGCTGTGCATCTGATTTCTGGCAACCTGCCAATTCATTTAATTTGACATTAATTAAAAAGAAGTCAGTACGTTCAGCTTTTTCAACACGGATTAATTGAGCAACCGAACAATTTTTGCTATCGCAATGTCTTTTCATGCAGAACTAATGTATGTTTGTGGATTTGTGAATGAAACGCAAACGTAATTACAATTATTATTATAAATTTTGTTGCGATTATGGACTTGTGACGAGCTATCATGAATATGAGAAACTAGTTTTAATGAAACATTTCCCGGTCTATTGTGGGAGAGCTCACGTAAGGGCTTAAAATGTTTAACAAATCACAACAGATTACTGCAGTGTACAGCAGGTGTGAATTGGATACAGATTAAGGGAGACTGAAGACTACAAAAAAAAAATTTCTTGAAGTGAATAATAACACGTCCTGCATCATCCTCATTTGCCACAGAACAAAAACGACTTCAAAGTACTCAATATAAATATCCTGAAACATGACCCATTACTTATCCAAAACTTTCTCGTTAATAATCAGGCCCATTGTTTTTAGCCAAATTTGCACAAACCAAACATGCGATGAGATTGGATATTAAATATACGTCTATAAAAGGAAAACTGCCCACAGAAGGACACATTTTCTTAAGAAATAGATTGTGACTGTCAAAAGCACTAAGCGATCATTTATATTTCAACAATAATATTTCACATCAGTTTTAAAGGCGACAACGAATGGCATTTGTCTTAATTCATCGTCAGATAATTACTCTTAAAACCAAAAAATGCGTAAATAATTAAACTCGCATCCTCCTTTGGCACATTTGTTTTTGGTATAACACACTAACGTAGTTTGGCACATCATTAATAGCATGTGAAACAACCTTAACAAAATTTCAACTCCACAGAGACATATGCGGTTGTTGCTTCTCCCTCTTCCAGACGTTCTGGCTTAATTTTTGCCCTATGTGAGGCAAATCCCCCGAAGCCAGAATATTCAAATGAAGTGAGCTTCACGCCTCACACAATTAACCATGTTTAGTAATTTGAGAAATGAGTGCCGCAGGCGCGAGGAGGAGGGGCTGCACAGACGGGAAGCAGAGGCTGGCAGGGAAAGCCCAGTGAAGTGGGTGGGTACGAGCCTGGCGCTTTGTAACCATGGCACATGCAGATGTCGCTGTAGTTCTTCCAAAAGCTTCAACGAAGTGAGCGGGAGGGAGGAAACGAGGAGCTCGTTTGGCATCGCATACCTCCACCACATATTTAAGGAGTCAAAACTGGTGGAGTGTGGAAAAAAGGGCTGGCAGCCATGGCCAGAGGAGCTGACGTGGGCAAGACCAGACGGAGGGGCAGATTTCCCACAGTATGGATGCAAATAACGAAGCGAAAGGGGTTAAGCAATACCAGTAAGGCGTCAGTGCATTTCTGAGCCTGTCATAAGATGGAGACATTATGCAGAGAGCTGATATTAATATGCACGTAGGCCCTCGTTATTATGCAGCTCAGCGTGAGGTAATATTGCCGGTCTGTTCTGCCATGCTTTGGTGACACTCTGAGAATGTTATCTCTCTCTGAACAAACACAGCCCTCATTTCCTCACCCTCCTATCAATTTTCTAATTAGTGATCATATCCGTAGAGGTCAATTTGAAAGGGAAACACAGAATATCAGGTGACAAGCTGCACCACTGAGAAAAGGCAGACTTACAACAGCAAAGATGTCAGCAGGAAGATTTTTCCACTGTATGCTACAAACGTGATTTCATGGGTTTTTTTTCCCAGCATCACATCTACATATATTCCAAAGGGCAATACCTAATTTTCAAAACTTTTGAAAGATCATGTCCCCATGTCGTAAACATCCAGTAATGGAGAAAATTCAAGCCTGACAAATTTTTTTTGTGTTTTTGCAGTCGTGCTACACACAAGTATATACTTTTCTAAATTGTAACAATATAGGTGTTTAAGTAGTCACTCAAATTTGCATTTCATTTGTGAAAAAGGAACCTACAACTACAGGTGGATGAAGTTGATAAAACACGCAATAGCAACATTTACCTGACCCTATTAGGGAGTTCAACACTAAACAATGAAGCAAAACAACACATATTTCAATATATTAGGTGCACAAAGCTATTTATATCTAAAATATGCACTATAATATGCACCATATTTGCTTGTCCGCTGAACTTATCATATCTGCTCAATATGTGGCATGTGAAGACAATCATTACTATTATTTGACTTATTCAAGTCAAATCACAGATTGTTGGTCATCAGAAATTATCATCTCCTGTTAAATCATCTTCTCTCTTACGAGATCCTCGTAGGTGTTTCAACAACTCACTCAGGTTGTATTATCTATGTAAACCACACGTGTTTATCTCAAACTAATTTCCTGCTTCAATAAGTCAGCTGCATACCACACAAGGCAGTGTAACTTCACCCAAGCATGTGTACAACCATGACACCTTACCTTTAGGGTTATCACCCAGTCACAGGGGCAGAAGGAATGAACTACTTCTGCAGTGAAACACATGAACATAAGTGCATGAACTCACTTGACACTGCTGAAAAATAGCACTATTCCTTTAAACAGAGCCTTGTCTGGGGTCCGCAGATTAATTGGCTCCTGGTAATTCTATCAGATTATTATTAATATGCTGTCACGGAGGCAATCGAGGTGACCCACTGTATCTGGCTGTTCTTTATAAAGTGGTGTGAAGGTCAACTGTCAATCAACCTCCACAATATGATAATCAGTCTTTAAAGTCAGCATGGGCATGCCATTAACACCGGCAGTAATGGCTGACGAAAGAACTGTCATAACTGCAGGCCTCCAGGGAGGAATGCTTATAGATTTGCTGGCAGAAGAGGGGAAGAGGAAAAAGCAGGAGAATCAGCCACAGTGAATGGGCAATATCTGAAATCGTGTCTTTAAGACTACAGACGTGACCACAGCACATCAGCAACATGAAAAACCGGCTAAGGACATTGTATAACTATCTAGGAGGCCTTTTTACATTAACAAAATTCACAGTTGAATGTCAAACCTGCAACCCAAAGCTAAAGAGTAAAATGACCTTGCAGTACACTGGGAACAAACTCTACTAACAGAGCAGTGCTGAAAAGCATACTATGGCTGTCAGAGAGATAAAGATGTACCACCAGAGTGTGACTATTCTGCTTGGTCTGATGAGAAGCTGACTGTTTCACTGAGGGCAGACTTGACTGCCCATGAGAAATCCACTGTACACTGAGTAGAGGAGCCCATCCTTTGGGACCTAGTCACTAAATGCCCCTCATGAGTCCTGCATGCTCTGCAAGATTCTGTGTATGTAATTGTTAGCAAGTGCACAGTTTACTGTCTGTGGAATGGAAAGAGACAAAAGATTTTAGAGACCTGAATTAGTCCTTGTCCAGGTCAGAGTTTAACAAAGGAGAAAGAGAAAGGAAGCGGGAGAAGAGGAAACACAAGACCAAAGAAGAGAACAGGAGAGAGAGAGAGGGAGGGAGGGAGAGGGAAAGCGATTTCAAGAGATGAGACAGTGTAAAAGAAATGGTTTGTCTGTGCTATGTCCCACAGGGCCTGAACTGGGCGGCTGGCAAGGGAGCCATTACATGCGTGCCTCTGACAGCTCACTCTCTCAATGCGCCAGCAGACAGTTAACACCACCACTCTTACACCCCAGCTTTGTAATGCAGACGATATCATCACCCACCGCGCACACTTTAATAGTTTTCGTGGCTGCTCCGATATACTGTGCACTTAACTGGGAACTTATAAAACATGCTACTTTACATCCAGGCTTTATGGAACCAATTAAAGCCTGGACCACATGCCTATGTTTTTGTCATAAAGTTAAAAAGTAGAGGCCGCTGATGGCAACTTCTGAAAAATAAGCCAAGTTATTTACAACCGGTGTTGCAAACGCAGAAAGGAATCCATCTCTTGCTCACATTGTCACATGTAATATTTTAACATTTCTATGAAATGAATGAATAAATACAAACCCAAGGATAAATTTGGGTAATTAAATACCAGGCTCTTGCCTCAAAATAAGGACGTAAACATAAAATAAACAACAGAAACGTCCACAGCATACTTAAATTAAAAATAGGAATGCACCAATATCCATACCAGTATCAGGTATTGGGTTCTATACTGCACAGAGTATTTGTACTCCTACTCAGAAAAAGATCCCCAACACACCTTGGCGTCATGTGTGAGCAACATCGCTCACTTTGCCACTCTTGGTTAAACTCTGATGTTTGCATTTGATAAAACGGTCTGCAACAAGAAAAATGAGGACTCAAGCAAATAGAGATGGCCACAAAATATGATTTAGAATAATGCTTTTATGTGTTTCTGACATCTCTGTTCAATCGTCATTTTGGAAATCCAGAATTGATTATTGCTTCACGACTATACACTCTCCTTTCTACATATACAGGCAGCATAAACACTGGGAATAGGGCTGCATGTGTAAAACTAGGTTACAAGTACTCTGTAAATGTGACATTATCAAAGCCAAATGCTGCAATTTCCGGTCATGAAACATTCTGTTTAATTGTTTATACACTTATAAACTTGGTGTAGTCTCGGAGAAAACTGCCTCTTTGAGTGCACTTGCCTCTCCCTTTTCTCCAGTTCTCTTTCTTTATAAATCCTAGTATTGGTTCACCACCCCAATCATTTCCTGTTTTCACTCATACAGATATAGCCCCGTCCTGATTCACTATGGCTGCCAAGATGATCTCCAACAGTTCAGTATGTTGAACGAGCAGCTATAGTTCTACGAGAACAGGATTTAACCTGTCCACCTGTCACACTCAACTAATAATACTAAAGTCCAGCTAAAACACTATGAGTTTGAGACACTGAGAGCCTAAAGAAATTGCATGTTACAATTTACTGTACTGTCAGGAGACAACCTGTCTAGTTGAAATCTGTCCCACCCACTCAAAATAGGCTGAGGCTGAGAATGTGATGAGGGGAAAAAAAAGGCAAAAAGCACTTATAAGAATAGAGCTAAGCAAGCACATGAACATGACCTCTGCTGGCTGGAGAAAAAACTTGCTGCCTCCACACTTTACTGCTAAAGGGCAATGACAGACATAATTGGACTGAAAAAGACATTTCTTCAAGACTTTTTGGCAAATCATACTGCTAAGTTTATTAGAATTCCTCATAAGAAGGTGCCAACTTAAACAAATGGATTTGTGAAACACGACAAAAAGCATATGTAACTTTAAACAGCATTCAACTGCAAATGTGGTTACAAGTAAAGCACGTCTCCAAAGTCTGACCAATGTCATTTTAAAATTTTTGTACAGTATTTTAAATAAGATCCTAAATATGAAAAGAGACATTTAGCACATTTAACACAACATTCAATACGGTATTGCAATGAAACATGATGCCCCAGTAACTGTACACTTTAAAGTCTGCTACCTGTTGCACCTGTAAAGGGAGCACTTGCATGGCTGTTCTGCAATGCTTTCAAGATAGTGTTGGTTTTTTTCAATACGTTGAAAAGATTGAAAGGGTCATTATTATTGTTGTACCTTCAAATATTCAGATAAAATCCTGTTTATATACCTCAAAACACTTAGACAGGGAACATCAGCACAATGTCTGCTTCACAAATAACATAAATCTTACAGATTCGTGTAAATCTTAAAGTTACAAAGGCAGAGATGAGGGGACAAAAATACTGGCAAGGGTCTTGTTTGAAAATGACTGACACAAGGCTTGTAATAAGGACCTTGAGGTCCCATTTTCGTTCTTATTCCCACAAGCCAAAGACATTAAGCAGTGTTTTCAGTACAAATGTGGGGAATTGCCACAATCAGGGCCAGAACAAAAGGAGGAAATATGCCTTTTAGAGCTAACAGCCTTTTATGCCTTTTACTTCTCAGAACTTTTCATAGGTTTGACTGCTCGTGTGTTGGCTTTGTGCAAAAGGTTTATGAAGATCAAATACCTTTTTCTCCTTATATTTCTCAGTGAGCAAAGAGAGAGTCAATCTCTGGAGGAACTAAAAAGCCAGAATTCTCTTAAGTGAAGCTTTTTAGTAATATCTACACTGTGCTATGCACTTTCCTGGTTGGCATCACAGTAGTCACAGCCAACAACATGAAAAGAACAACAACAAAAATGGGTGGGGAATTTGATTGAAGGACCAGAGGGAAAATAATGATGACAAGCATGAGATGTAAACAATACTTGGGAGAGGGCCACACATTTTTGGTGTGGTAAGCACTCTCGCCTTGCAGTGAAAGATTTGATTCTGGGCTTGGTGTCTTTCTACAGAAAGATTGTGTTGTGGCTACTCTTTCGTATCAAAATCAAAATTAAGAGTTGCCCTTTAAGGAGGAGATTTTCGATTTGCGGAGAGATTTTCCAGGTTTCAAATAAAAATGCACAATTCATTTGAACCAAAAAAATATTCTCTGTGGTTGACTTTCTTAAAAAACACAAATACTTAACATAAATTCTAGTTTCTATAGGCCTGTGCTTGTGTCTGTGGTAGAAAAACTGTCCCTTCTTCACAGCTGCACCTACTCCTGATTATAAGGAGGAGGGCCTGACTAGGAGGAGGAGAGATCCACACAATTCTCATCATCCAATACATTACAAGAACAAGAATTAATTCAATTCATATTTCTTATCATTACATAAGTTTGCACCAATTTGACAAAATACAAATGATTAGGACATCACAGATGAGCAGCATTTAGGTAATATATACCTTGCAAAGAGGTATTGACCAACAAGAGTCAGTGAGAGCAAACTTAATGTGTTCAGGAAAAGACTTTTCTCAGGCTCTCCAATTTAAATAAAATACTCATTTAATATTGAATTGAAGATATTTCAAATAGTGAAGTTATTACAAACACGCAAGGAAAGAAAAAACACGGTCCATTTGCTTACAATAATAAAACATAGAATTGTAAAATATATTTGGGTTTTTTGGGGGTTCGCAGAGTTAGGAAATTATCATTGTGGGAAGAAAAGGTTTGAAATACAATTAAGTTTGTTGTGTCTGTTTTATTGGGACAATGAAAACACAGGGCAGAATATAGTGGAGCTATGGCCATTGAAAGGATTGACTTCAGCTATTGGAAATAAACTACATGATGCTCCACAAAGGAGTGATGCAGACAAGGCTTCACCAATTGTTCACCAAGCTGAATTGAAGTGACGTGGAGAGAATGAGGACATTTGAAAAGACAAACAATCCAAAGACAAAGACAAGCAACTGAGATAAGAAAACGTAAACAGATACATTGAAACACTCTTGAAATAATCCAGCCATCTAGTTGCAACCGAGCTTTCCGTTGTGCTGCAGTGACAAGAAACACTGATGTCAGGTCCCGAACAAAATATTCTTAGTTGTTTAAATAAAATAAGTGCTCTGGACAGGTCACTTGAGGACTATCACAGATTTGTGTTGAAGCCGCTCCAGTGTTGTATCAGCAGCACTCTTTGGCTCACATTTTGTGCAGCACTGTGAACTGCCACCAAAATTTAAGGTCAAGTGATTTTTATTTGCCCAAGACATTATTTCTCTATAATATCTCAATATTTTCTCTCAATATTTTTTTTTTTGCTGCATGGATTCCTTCCTCACTTCTTCCCGGTCTCTAGTTCACTACTGTTGACAATCCCCAACAATTAGCATGATGTTGCCACCCCCTTGCTTCACAAATCATCATAGTAAAAGTTGTCACTTAGCCAGTTAAAGATACTAACTGATAAAAACACAAGTAAGAAGCAAGTTAACACTCTCCCAATTAAGTACAGCTCTGGAGACATCCGAGCTGTAGCAGAGAACTTTTGCACATAATTTAAGCCTCCGATATGATAGCTTTCCCACATTTGCCTTTCACTTAATGATGAAAATGACTAATAAAGCTGTAAGGAAAGACATTATGTGGTGCACCACAAAGCCTTTATTTCCTGACTTGATTTGTTTCCCCTACAGTGTTTTGAAGCACAGTCCGGGTGTTTGTGTCTTAAATTAGGTTGTTTTTTTTAAGAGGTGTGGGAATTTCACAGATGTGTTTCTTGCCAAGAAAGTGGGTGTGTGTGTGTGTGTATATATATATATATATATATATATATATATATATATATATATATATATATATATATATATATATATATATATGTGTTGGTCCTGACAATACATTTCACACATCTGGATCAGTTAATCATTTTCGATATAAAAGGAGTCACATTTTCAAGGCAAATGTATTTGTAGGATGAGCAGCTGAATATGTGGAAATGTTTAATTGTTCCTCTGCCTATACCAGAGGCTACTGACTGTTTGGTGTTGTTTGCTGGATGGAGGCTGAAGAAACAATGGTCATGGTAACTTGACCTTGTATTAAGTTGACAAATGGCGTCTCAGTCGTGTTTGGAAGACCCTTACAATGCCACCACTATCTGCCACCGTCTCCACTTGGTGGTAACCAGGCTGCTGCCACACTGCTGTGGGATTGCATATTATTGTTGAGCCACTGTTTTCAAGTCAAAATGGTTCTGTTGGTCATGCTGGCACATTCATCTTATCCCACAAGTGTTCAATTGTGTTGTTGTGGGACTGCCAGAAGGCCATTTCATTCTACATTACCACCAAACTGTAGTAATATAGGATTGCCACTGGTAGCAGAATAACATCTTGATATTACTTTAAAATTGAGGTTTGCCAAACGCTCTGCAGATTGTCAGCACACGGGGGTTCTCGAAGCTCAGGACAAAACGTTGATACCAACAAAAAAAATAAACAAATGAAAATCTGGTTGTGGAGCAGATTTGGGAAACTTTTCATTGGTAAAATCTCTCAGTTCTGCCCTTCTGCTTGTCCTTTTGCATGTTCTTTACAAATGTGGACACATTTGAATGTGAAATTAAATTACTTTCTAATGGTGTAATATTTTTGAAAATGTATAAGTGCAACATTGATTTGTGTCATCAATGAACCTCAAACAGAGGTCTTGAGCCTTAAAGAAGATGAAATACAAGTATCATTTGTAACATACATAATCTATTCAAACAGATATTATGTGTTATGTGTAATATTATGTAAAAAGTTTTTTGTTTTTTTCGCAGAACTGCAATCGCGCTTGAGATCTCATACGCAGCAGTACACCTTACAGGAGAGACACTACAGGCTGAAATGAGCTTGTGGCCCATCTGCAAAGAACCAATAGAGTTGTGAAAGAAACTTTCCACACATTATGAAAATAAAGAGATTTAGTATGAGTATGTGAGACTACAACTTAGAACATTTGCATGTAAAGTCACCAACAAAAACAGCATTAAAAGAGCTCTAATGGGCAATTCAAAGGTCTTTATAACTTCGATCTTTAGCTACATGTGTGCAAAACAAAAGAATCAATCAGTCAACAAAAAGCAAACAAACATGCACTTCAGTTTAACTGGGCTGTAAATCAATGTCTAGCGAGAAAAGACCAGCAACAAGATAATTTGTTAAAAGCACATGCGATCCATTATCACATGGCACATTACATCATTCAGTAGAAGCCCCACTGCAAATATTAAAGTAAAACAAGAGACTTTGATACAAGCCTACAAGGCCCAGGATTAAATTGAATTTCCCCAGCACTGTTTTGTAATTTGAAACATCCATCATTTATTATTAAAGAAGGGAACCAAGAGAAGAAAGGGACGTGTTGCCTTTGGCAGCATCAGTAAACCCCGTGTTAAACACCACCCACAACTTTGTGTTGTATAGACCCTTACCTTATCAAAGCATGTAACTTTTAATACTCTCTTAGTACAGGTCAATACAATGTAAGGCCTGCTGAGTTTTGTCCGGGCCTCTCAAAAAGTATACACTGATGAACCCATTTTTTGTGCCTTTAATGTTTTCAGGATGATTTAGATATTTGACATGAGTGTTGAGCTAATGTCACCAATAATAGACTCCATGACTGCCATGAACATCAGAAATTGAAGATCAACTTCTGAACTGAAAATGTTGACACTTACATTTGAACATTATCTACTATTCAACACATTTATTAGTCTATTAAATGTTCTGAGCAACTTTAAGGAATTTTGCTATATTAAGGATGTCATCCAAAACCTGAGTTCAAATTAAAGTTGTATTTTAAAACCTTTTTCATTAATTCAAAATTTACTTTACTCTTAAAATATTCAAATACTACCAGAATACAAAATCATTTGCTTTTTGTCATTTTTGTGGTTCCTAGGACAGTATGACATCTGTACCCTGCACATATAAAAATACACATTATTATTGAATAACAGACAGATATTGAAAGTTATGATTATCTTGGAAAAAGCACTCACTCATTTCACATTTTTTTGATGGAGCTGATGATGAAGCAGCATTTTAACTTTATGGCATATGTGTTTTCAGAAATACATTTCTGACTGTATCTGAGCTGATGCCCTTGTTGAGTTTGCGCTCTGGGCAGCTGCAAATGTTCATGTTTTGCTGTAAAATTGACTTCATATCTTATATTTTTGTGTCAACAACATTTAATAATCCTCCCAAATGTGTCAAATATACTTTCAAACCCAATGCTTCAAATCAATAATGCTGAAAAAATAGTAGTAGATGCGTTTTCCAGAATCGTGTGGACGAGTTGTCCGGAGTTGCAGTTTTGTGGACGAGTTGTCCATTCACCGGGAAAAACTATGATAACAGGATGACGAAACAAGTCTAATCCACAGAGCTTCCAACTCCTCCCTAAGCACGTCCTCGAGTATTGATACAACAGGAACCAATCCATGTTGTGGAGTCCATGCTTTGGCAAGTTGAAGTTTAAGGAGCTCAAACAATACGAACTCATGAAGATAAATCTAAATGTCTATATCCTGCATCTACTGACAGACCCATTTAATCTTTGCAGTGACTTTTGTGTTAAAACGTATTACATTTTTTTTGTCCAAAATTGTTGGCATCACATGATCATTAAGTTTAAAAAGTAGAGATGTTCCTAGTGATAATGGATGCTGAAACAGCAATATGTATGCAAAAAGCACACACAAACACACACGGTGGCAAAGCATCTCTCCAAGACACCCAGGAAATCCTTCTTAATAAAAGCTCCTCCATGTCCTTTTGTAATCCTGCTCTTTATTATCAGTACGTTGCAGCTAAGTGTTGCAATTAGGCTAGCCTTTTTCATGCAAATCAATTTGACAGCACAACAATCAGTTAGTTATGCCAGCTCCTGCTCTCTCATTCTCCACTCTCGTCCGTCACTCTTTTGCCCTCTCCCTCTCTTTTACCTTATTTTCTCTGGCATTTGCAGAGGTTGCTACTTTGCATTATTTATCATATGAGGTTAGAATATGCATCAGTCAATGCGAAAGTGCATGGTTATTAGTGTCTTGTAACAAAAGATAAACACACGCAGCAATGCATCCCAAAAATGGAAGAGAATCATGCTGCATTTTACCCATTCAAATCAAACATGACAGAGAAGACATCCTTGTTTAATATTCAAAACCAAATAAACACGTCTAACTTTGAATCGTCTTATTTTACATTCTGTCTTTCTTCTTGGTCTGTGTGCTGAGCACTAATGACAAAAACAAAGGCATCTAGTACAATAGTCTTCAGTCATGACAGCATGTAGATAATTCAACGACAAAATTGAAAGCTAAACACAACTAAACCGCCGCACTGGTTGTCATAATGTCTGAGACTACTCAAGCAGCAGGTCTCACATGATGCATGAGCCGCTGAAACATTGGTCATTGAGAATATTAATAGATACCATTTGCTCACAGGAGGAGTCCTATCAAACGCCTGTGTGGACTTGTGGCTGTATGATCGATAGACGTGGCTATATTACCATTAAAGGGTGATTTACAAGACAAATAGGAACAAGAAATTTGAGTTATTGTTACTTTATAACACACTAGATCTGAAGTAAAAAATTACTAACAAGCATTTGATTTGCTATTGTGACGACTGCGGTCTGCTGTGGATTTCATTCTCTGCTTATATTAAGTAGGAAAAAGTCAATATGGTCGGAGCTGATTCACATACACAATATATCCATGCAGTGTGCGGGTGCGTTTGCGTGTGTGTGTGTGTGTGTCACATATGATCAGAAGGCCTTTTAGTCTTATTAACATGCCAGCCTTCTATAAAAATGATCTAAATTCATCTCTTCATCAAAGTCCTTAGTTATGTACAGAGGCAAGATGGGGAGACAGCCTGGTAAAATCAGAAGGAAATAACTGCATGTGATCTTTTTTCTAAGGGTCAAATAAATTAAATCTGACAGAAAAAATATCGAGGGAGAATTTAAAAGAGAGAAAAAAGAGCTGTGGGCGAGAGAGTACATTAGTGTGAGAGAGAGAGAGAGAGAGGAGAGAGAGGAGAGAGAGGAGAGAGAGAGAGAGAGAGAGAGAGAGAGAGAGAGAGAGAGAGAGAGGAAGGGAGGAACATAGAGAAAGCTGCAGGATGGTCTGTGTGCCTTTAAACTGAAGTCTCAATCTCACGTAGTTTTGTTCCTTAAAAGGAAATCAGAGGGCTTAGCTGAGGCATTGCCTTGAAAGTCATGAATAAACATTGGATTGCCTTTCTGTGCATACATCATACATCACAAGATGACACCACCTAATGGAGGAGGATTCCTCGCCCTCCGACACATGAAAAGGCAGCGAAATTACCCACCAAACCATGCAGCCGCATGGTTCTAAAATGGACCGCTGAGGGAGAGAAAGGAGGGGCAAATGGGGAGAAAGGAGGAGTACTGAGAAAAGAATCTCTTAGCAAAGTGGATCCCGGTGATAGCCACATTCACTGTGGGTGCATCAACCAACGTTAAATGCCGGCGAATTTTTTTTTTTTTTTTTTTCACAATCATCATTTACAACTACAGTAATAAATTAGCATTTTCATGCATTTGTCCAAAGGTAATTTTTTTTTTCATTCTGGCACTATATTTCCATAAATGACACCGCTCATAATTTCTACAGTTGTTGATTCTAATAGCACATTAACTATAGTCCCCATTTAAGACCAGTCATTTAGCAAAGTGAATAGGTTATTATTCTCGACTATATAGGGAATATATGGCATTTATCAGTATGTCTAAGTGCAAAGAGTGAATTTATTATGAGAGGCATCAGACTGACAGTGAGAGTTATGCGACTGCTATTAATAGTGAGTCCTCTTTGTGTCATCGCCAATAACTGAACAAGTACTGCATCAGGTGAAAAGGGCATGAGCAAAGAAATGCATTTTAAGGAATGACTGCAAAAACGAAACAAGAACAAAGTCCCCATAACTAAATGAGTAATGCTGCATTTTGTAACAAAGTTTTTTAACTACATTTTAAAAGTAATTTCAAATATATTGCAACTTTAAAAGTAGTTAATAACTGAATTCCTAAACAACACCCCACCCATCCCACACCAAAAAAAAAAAACCCACATCAAGTAAAATGAAAACACTGTTTTTGGGTGCATAAGAAAAGGACTGTCAAGGAATTGCCTGACGAAAAAAAAAAAAGAAAAAAGGAATTCCAGTTGGAAAACACTTGTGGTAATGTGTCCATGAATAATTTGTGGTCGGGGTATGAAGAACAGACTATCATTCTGAACTCACGCATGTCCTCCATTTCCTATCTGCAAGCGTGGGTGCATCAACTGCAGAAAGCCTAAGGCAACTACGGGCAGGACATTCCCACAGAGGATCCCTTGGAAAATATCCATCAGAGGGAGATACTAATTAGTGTGAGGCCAGTATGTATGTGTGTATCTGCATGTTGGTGCATGCTGGGGGAGAGGGATGAACACCTAGCCAGGCGTGAGAGCAGTGTTGTGCAGCCGAGTGCAGTAATTTCTTTGATCATTTTTAATGGCCATTCTTTCATGTGAGGCTGCCGCTCACACACAGCTCCCTGCAGGTGTCATCTCATTCCTTCAGTTGTGGGATTAGTATGCGGCAGGCAATAAAAAGCCAAGCCATTACACTGTGCAGCACACATACATAATCTCAACACAGTGGGATCATTACCTTTTCAAAGGATGATATCAGCTCACAGTCTACAGAGAGACACAAAGAAAGCGTAGATGCTGAGCAGAAGAGGAAAAGGAAGCAAAAGGAGACATAAATAAAGAGACAGCAAACCACAGTTGTAGTGCAGAATAGAGGGGTTGGAGGAAGCTCCATCAATCAGCATCGCAAATAATGGCAGACGGGCGGGCAGGTAGTGGTTGATGGTTCAGTTTCCTCTGAAGGCCAGCCTGATATAGACACAAGGGTACCTGTTGTATTCTGAAATGAAGTAAAAACACTCTCACCTCTTCCATTCTACAGTCCTCAGATAAATAATTTAGCCATTTCCTTCTTCTGTAACTTGCAATGTGGGTCTCATCTTATTCTATTTTATCTTCCAAAATCTCACATATTCTGACAATGTGGCAAAAAAGACGAGACAGATTCCACGCTGAACCAAAACTAAAAATGAATGTTAAGATTCTTTAACAGTCTATCAGGGTGAATGTAAAATCCAGCTGGCTATGCTGCAAGTCAGCAAGCTGGGCACTAGAGTGCCACGCTGGTTGTGGCAAAACTTCTGACAGACCAACTCCCCCACACACACTGTACTTTTGCACACAGAACAACGGTTTCCTACCAAAGAGCTCTCAACAAGGGCAAAGAGTCGCCCTGTTGTGCCTTCCACAAAATCCTCCACAAGTGTACATTGAGCAGACAGGTAAAATGCCTGTAACATCAGAAAAAAAGCCATTTTCACAAAGTGTGAATCTGTATAAACCAGCATATTGTTTCATTATTAATAGTTCTCAGGAGGATCTGCTCACTGAGAAAGACGGTCGGCTTCTATCATCCACTCTCGTACTGCTTCTCCCATGGTGGTCTAAACCTTGTGCAATTCATGCAGAGATTGTATCTATTTATTCAACTTCTGTAATCTACTCTCCCTCAAGCCAGAAGCCTTTCATCCAAAGAAAAGGTGGTCGTTATGCTTTGTACAGAATACCTATGTGCGTATGGATATGATGAGTGTGAGGAGTGGCTGATCGTTGTTTCAACAGCACTTTAAATACTGTAAACGAAAGAGCGCAACTGAAACACCAATTCCATTATCATGAGAAGTTTTAAAAGGACATGCAGTGAAATATTATTGATACTGTCAATAACATTTCATTTGCAATGAAAATCTTATCTTTTCACATTGTTGAATACATTTCTTTCAAAATGAATCAAAAAACCATAGGAATTTGAAGTGAGGAAATTAAGCAATAAAACATTATTTCAATATACAAATTGTTTAGTAGAGCCTACAGAAATGTGTCCATCTATTTTTCATATGATCAGCCGTCGTACAGAAATGTCGCCCATCATTACATTATAATCAGTAAAGTTCATTCAAATCCAAAACAAGTGAATGACACAGGTACACTTTAAATTCACGATCTATTGTAATTCGTGTAACTGTAGTTATATTTATTTTAAGGTGAAATCAGACTTTTATAACAGCTATCCCTCAAAAGAGTTTCAGCAAGTTATATACCTTCATACTTTTCCTAGAATAGATCATCTGGGAAACATGGCAAAAAAGGAGAAATCTGCTTATATAGTGAAAGCAAAAAAAAAAAAAAAAAACAAGTTGTCAAATGATTTTTTCTCTCTACTTTTTCAACTGCATGAGGATGTCACTTTTCAGTTAAAATTGCTCATTCAAGCATGTAAACACAAAAACTCAAAGTTAAGTATTTTGCACCTTTTGTATGTGATCAAATTAAAAAGCAAAAGCATAAAAAAAAGGTGAGCAAAAGCAATATTTCAATCAGCGTTGATCAGTGTTTTCAAATGAGAGAACAAAACATATGATTAATTTTTCTTCGTGCCTTTAGAGGAAATTAAAAACATAGTGATTACAAGATGTGCATCTTTGGCAATTAATTACAAAAGATGATTTTTAATGAGTGAATTGTTGTGAATAATGACAATGTGTGCAAAAGGTCTGGCCTTCTGTGTTCTCTGCGTTTGTGCAGTGTATAAAAACAGAAAAGAACATGATAACCCGACCACAGTAATGTGTCACACTATTATTACTTGACAGGAGAAAGTTCCTATTTTGAAAAAGTAATTATAGCGTCACATGTTTAATAAAACAACCTAATGAATGTTTGTCTGCCTGAAACAGAGTGAGATGGGAGAACAAGGGAAGACTGCCGTCGCAGTTTCCAAGAGAACAATAAAGATGATCTTGAACCCAGCAAGTTTTCATGTACATTCTACCAAAACTATGACTATTTGGACAACTTGTATGCTGCTGCTATTGTTGAGCAATGGCTGCTAATTCAACTGACCTTCAGTTCATGAGATGCTATATGCCTTCTTGTTAGGTTGAATGAAACTGCTACAATACAACAGCCTCAAGAAACCACAAAAGGTGAAGAATAATTTCATTTAACAAGATGAATCCTTCCCACATCGCTCGTCTTTAGTCTGTGGCAACTCTTAAGTCAACACGGTAATTAGTTGACTCCAGGGATATACAGAACATAAAGCTCCAGTTTCACATCGAGTCAAAGCTAAGCCCAGGTATATGTTAGTAAGCCCATTAATTACCAAGAATCCGATAATATCAATTATTTCCGTAAACAAGAAAATCTGGATCAAAAGCTTGCCCTCCACTCAATCCAGGCATTAAAACACTCCACAGATGGATTTAGCAGCTAATTGCAGTAAAATAGAGCTATGTAAGAATAAATTGAGGACTTCAATACAGTGTTTAGTTTTGTTTGAAAGAAAAGAAGGGGGAGATTGTGAGAGATTGGGATTTTGTTCTATATCTTATGTATTTTGGAACAGACTCTTCAAGTTGACTGGACAATAGTAACTGCTTTATTTTCAGGGTTTCTTTACCTACATTTATGAAGTCTTTTGTGGTAAACAAACAACGTCAATGGTCAAAACATATTTCTTTGGGATCCACTGGCTTTCATACATTTCAAGATATCCTTCTGCTCTTCGCCACTGGCCTATATTTCTAAATGAAAGTGAATTATTTCAAGTAAAAACATCTCCAAGAAATGTCTGACAGGCCTTCTGATTCCCAGGGTGAATAAAGGAAGACTCCCACTGGTCCGATAAAAGGCCTGGGTTTCTGCAGCAAATGATGCCTTTCTCCAGACTTATGCCTACGCTCTGCTTTTAATTGGCCTCTTCTGTAGCTGCGAACCTTAATGACTTTGTTCCGGGTTTAAAAGCCTCAGAGTGCTCAGGCAAGGCAAGGGTCCTAACCTTCTCTTAGCTGCTCTGTCTCTCTTGCATCAACCCAGCCGTTCATATACACTACTCACAAAAAGAGAGTTTGGGTGAAATTTATGGTAAATGTAAAAATGTTGCTGATATTATATCATGAAAATATGGTATTTAAGTAGAAGCATACAATGCCAATTCCCTCATCTCAAAGTATTTATTGAAATAAAAGCCAACAAAACTGGTGGGGATACTAAAACAAAAATGTCAATGTCTTGATAACTTGTGTCCTTGAGCTGATCCCAGGGGTTTTCTACGGGATTCAGGTCTGTAGAAAGTGCAGGCCATTTGAAGAACCCCAGTCTCCAGCAGCCATTCACCAATGATGCTACCTTTATTAGAGGGAGTGTTGTTCCTGCAGGAGCACACTAACCAGATACATTATGTTATTCAGGTAGTCTGGGATTGTCACTGTACCGTTCACAAAGTGTAGGGCAGTTCTCTAGAACTGCAGACAAACGTGCCTACGATGTAACACCTCCACCACCAAAGGCTCATCTGGTGACAACGGTGGCTGATACATAGCTCTCTCCTTGATGTCTCCAGCATTGTTGGCAGCCATCATTTCTGCTCAGCGTGAATGGACTTTCATCAGAGAACAGCACCGAGGCCCACCGTCCCTTGTCCAGTGTAAAGATGATGACGCCCGTCTCTGGTGGTGTGGTCATGAACCATTGCAGGTTGTCTAGCACACAGACCACACTGGTGTAGACGATTTCCATTGGTCTGATGTGACACTTGGTCCCTTTCACCTCTCTTAAATGTGCCTGGAGTTGAGTGTCATTCGTAATCCGGTTCCGCAAGGTTCTGTTCACAATGAAGTTATCATCAGTGTGGGATGTGGCCAGAGGATGTCCCCTTCTATGCCTTGATGTGACTCTTCCAGTCTCTCTGTATGTCTGTTCAACATGGCGATGCCACCTCCATCTGAGAACATCCTGTTTGAAACCTTTAACTTTGAGGTACTGTCGATCAACAGTTAGGTATCGTCTTGGTTTCATAAGGTCAAACTGTGAACAGTATGAAAAGAACTACTGTTTAAAAAAATTGCGCCAGGAAATGTATTGGTCAATTCATGGATTAAACACCAGTTGTGAATATGAAATATTATGAAAATAAATATATAATGGAAATATAAATATAAATATAATAAAATTGTTAGTATAGCGAAAGTGGTCAAGGGGCTTGCTCAAGGGGTCCACAGTGCTGACCTGTCCAATGAGGGACGTGAACCTGCTAACTTCCAAGCCCAACTCCGCTTCTCTAACCTCTTGTGAATGCATTGTCATTATGTTATCCATTTGAAGAACCAGAGAAAATCAAAGTAGACCAAAGATGGTTCATGAGAAATAATGGCAAGGTTTTACAGGTTCAACGTAAAATACCTACTGTTGATGAAAGAAGCTTAAATGTTAGAGCTTAATGGTTAAACAAAAATACAAATACAAGAGACGCTCGAATATTTGGTTTGATGTGCATTCATGATTCACTCTAAGTGAGGCCATTTCTTCAGGATAACTGTCAACCCTCAGTAATACCCACCACCCAGCTCACCTGCTGGCCAGTGTTGAATGATAGAGTAATCGATGGGCAGCCTAATCAGCCAGCTTAGCTCTAATACCCTCGACAGGTCCACATCATTATCATATCAGCCTCCACACGTTTCGAGGTGACATAGAAGGCAAGAGATTAAAGGCTATTGTGCAAGAGGTAGGACCATTTCTGAGGCAGTGACAAACCAAAAGAGACCTGAAGGGGCTGACAGCAGTGAGAAGCAGCTTAATGTACTACAAGGGATGAACAGAAACAAAGACGTCCACAAAAAGTTCTCATCAAATGGCGGTAGTCACTTACTTTGTGCCCAGAACATCATGCAGAAGTTTCATCCATTGCAGTACTGATAAATAAACACAAAGCCCATTACTTAGTGTATAACAGTAAACCGGTTGCATAACTTAACGATCTAAGTATATGTTTAGTATAGCTCACAGAACTATCAAGAGAAATGACCAATAAAGTACTTTACACAAACTGCTCACTGACAGTAAATGACCCTGAGCAAAAAACAGATTGTAACGCTCTACTGGAAGCTTGGGGCAAACAATTTAGACTGCAACAAGATTACAATGATCATTTCATTCACACATAATGTAATTTGGTGCTGATTACAATTAGCAACTGCTTGTCTGCACATTCAGTTTTAATTAAGCCCCTAAATGACAAGAGAACAAAAACTGTTGATTAATGTACTGTATACTGCTGCACGATACTAGGTGAATCTGTGATATGCGATTATGTTGTCAAGCAATGTTGGGGCAAATAAAAATGTCTTTGTGCTTAGGAATTCATTTTTCATGTTTCCAGATACCACTGCTCTTTTTCTTGTTCCTAATTCACACCAGCTGTGTGCAAACATAATTCAGTTAGTCTTTTGTAACATGTAAATTGTTCATGTTGCTATTGAGACACATGTATATATGTCTAATGAGTTATTTCTGCAAAACAATATGAAATACATTAACAGTTGGTCTGTTTGCATTGTTGGGGATGCAAAAGTCATAACTATAAAAGTGAAATTCTATTTATAAATATGATCATGGCTGTTGGAACTCTTTTAATATTGATAGAAAAAAAATTCTGGAACAATTAGCTTATTTATTTTTTCATACTTGAGTTTGTTTGGTTATTTTGAACAGTTTTACATATAACAGTCACAACAAAGTTGTCAGCATATTAACATCGGTCAACATTAAGCAGCATTCATGTAACAATAACCAAGTATCTGTTGTAGTGAATTATCTTGGAAAGGAAATGGGTAATGAGGTGCCAACATACAGCAACAGCCATCCCTCCATACATGATTGCAGTTATTTGTCTTGATACACTGTCCATTCTGGCCATTTTGAAGTGTAAATGTCAGTCTGCAATCTTAAAGCAAAAGTTAACCTTTCCATCTCATGTATTTCCTTAAGGATTTCAAGCCAATTATCTACTGTGGGTGGGTCAACTTGTAACCGCTTGCGAGTGATTGCTTTTTTCGCTGCTGCAGTTAGAACTTTTAATAGGTATCAATCATTTCCCATAATAGTTTCTGGTATATCAGCCAAATAGAGTGTCATACAGGTGAATGGGATCTGCAGCCTGAGAATGTCTTGTATGGTTTTCCAAAGGTTTTCCTAATATGTTTTCATTTTAGGACAACCCCCCCCCCCCCCCCCCAAAAAAAAAGCAGATTTATTTTTATTTAAAAATATACTTTACGAAGAATGTCAAATGAAACATGTTTAAAATGTTTGCTCTTAAAAATGCTTACTGCCTAAAATGTATAATATACTGTATTTACATGCTGGTCAAAGAAAACATGTTGTCAAGACAAGACGGTAGAATTAAACCCTCTCCCTGGGTGTTATAAAGTGACAGTAGTAGTTCATCACAGACATCTTCTTGGCCATAAACAAAGAAATGACCTTTTATTCAATTGAAAGTTTTGTTGAGTGTGGTTCAATTCACTAAAAATAACATTGTGCTTGAAAATCATTGTCTCTCTATATATCAGACAGGAGTGTAACTCAGAGCAGCTCCTCCCCATCATCATTAATGTTTAAGATGGCTAACAACTGTGCTGTCAACAGCTCCCAAGATAATCGACGTGTCAATCAATGGCGGGCGAGGCCAGCTTTTAGAGGGTCCCTGAGGTGGCTGCTTAGAGTACGCTCAGTTTAACACAGCAGCCGTGGGAGAGTGTAAACAGAGAAGAATATGGACTCCAGGATTGACTGGCTGATCAATGCCATTGATCACTTAGCCCTCAGTACCTCCACTTCTTTGTATGGGCTGCTCATTTTCCCCTGTCATGCCACCATCAGACTTCAAACCCCAGATCACAAAAACCTATTCAGCCACCACCAAGTGCGACCTGCACACTAGAGGGAGACAAAGAGGATGATTACCACTGTGCCTGCCTAATTGATCCTGGGTACTGAATATTAAATAGAGCATTATGCAAACATACACACACTCACACAGAGAAAGCATCCATACTGACGTAATTGACTCAGCTATTTGTCTGAGGTTTGTGCTTTATTTTGCTTCGGCTTTAAAGGTTGTCATCCAGCCAGTCATCCATCTTTTATCTAATTAATCGAAACATTGATATTTGAAAACATTCATTGAATAAGACATTTAAATTAAAGCCTTATTTTTTGTTTTTGAAGGAACCTAAATGAATCAGATCCTACTACCCACTTCAAACTAAAATGGGCTTCTGAACAAAAAACCCTAAACCCGTCAATGCTCAGATTCTGTCGGGAAGTCTATCACATGATATACTGTGGCGACCCCAGAGAGGGGAGCAGCTGAAATGCATTTTCTCTTTCATGATACACGAGTAGAGTCGAAAACAAAACTGAAAGCAGCGGTGTGCATATGCACCGAGTTCGTCCCACCGCTGCCAAGTCAATAAATGTGAGAATAAAATTCAGACAGACAGTAGGTCAAGTGAAGCCTGACATATTCTTGATAACCCATTCAGTTTGTTTCTGTAGGTTGTGCTGGTGATCTTGAAGTTAACATTTTTGTAATTCATTCCTGCTGTTTCTCAGATAGTGGATCTCTAATTAACTGAGTTGAGGACACTTATGTGGGTCAGTAAAACCACATGTGAATTTCATAGAGGCATTGTAATTGAGATGATTAGTGACGGAACAATGGCAGAAATCAAATAAAACAATTTCTGAATAGGTAAATCTGTGGTTTTCCATGTCATGCCTAACACACGCTAAGTTTTGCAAGTCTATGCGTCTGAATCAAATGTTGATCACCGAGGGCTTACATATAGAATCTTGTGCTTTAATAACAACATTGGGTTAATACATTGTGATAGATGTTCCAAACTGACCTGTATTTGCGTTTCAAAGCATCTTTTAGCCGAGTGGAGGATAGAGACAAACTCGAGCTGACAGTTGGCAAACCTCGCTTAAAAAACAAGGCAAACCTTTTGGTTTGAACCTGCCTTGATGTCGGGCCTGGTCCACCACATCAATCATTGTACAGGGCGATGTGTTCTGACAGCATTCCCTCTGAAGTGTGGACCCAACATAGCATGCAAGCACCCTCAAACACAGAGCTAATTTCCCAATTCTAATGTGGTAGTGGGAGTCCTCTTTGTGCCCAAGAGACAGAATAAAACACACGGGAGGTTTCAAGGAGAAACAGCACAGCTAGTTTCAATTTTAAAGAGCCTTGCTGTCATGTCTGCAAGTACACAAAGTGACAAGAGGAGCCTGTTATCTGTTAGACCTTTTAAAAAGCTATGTTCCAGCTGTGAACAATGTCACAAAACAAACCTTCTCGCTAAAATAAGAAGATACTGTAAGTAAATAATGGCAGAAAATAATCTTAATCCCAAGCCTCTTTACCATCCAGTCAATGAAAGGCGGGGAAGTGGATTCCAGTATCTACACACCAATTCCACATCCATGATGAATTTTTATCCTTGCTCTTTTCTCAAAGCATCCATTTCAGATGAGATGAAAAAGTAATATTCAAGCAATAAAGCTTGATTTACATCCCCTTCACTGTTCTCCCTCTTTCTTTTTTATTTGATCATTTAGCCAGGATCATATAACTGTATATCAGACACAAATGAAATCAGGTCTCATGCACATTAAGGCCATGTCTTTCTGCAGCTAACATCCCCTCCAACCCAACTACCCAGCTCCACAGCAAGCCAGGGGCAGAGTCCCATTCATTTTCAGGCCCATTTCCTCCTATGATTAGGCGATCAATCAATCCCAGCATTCAATCTCATCAGGCAGACGGGATTATCTGCCCATCTCCCCCTCTGCCTCTTTCAACTCACTCCTTCCCACACACACACACACACACACACACACACACACACACACACACACACACACACACACACACACACACACACACACACACACACACACACACACACACACACACACACACACACACACACACACACACACACACACACACACACACAAGCACATTAACGTCAGATCAAGTATCACACAAAACAAGCAGTCTACCACATCCTCCGACCACAAACAGACAGCTTCTTATTCCAGCCGCCTCTTCATCGTCCACTGGACCTCTCCCAACCGGCTGTACACACACATATAAACACACACAAACGCACGCAAATAAACACAAAAGCACACAGATATAATGTAATATATAACCTGCCAGCAATAACCAGCCTGAAAAAGCAACGGCTTAGATCACTATGTGGAAATTTTAACTCCATCTTCTGAAGAAAAAAATGCTCTTCACATTCCTCCGGTCTGAATGAAAACTGCTTTCAGTAAACGGTTTTATTGAAACCGTTTGTTTTCTCAACGTACTACCTTCGCTCTTCGAAGCTGTGTTTCCTTAAGATCTAATGAATATGCTCAATACTCTTCTGCTGACCTGAGGCACAAATCTGAAGTAATGTTTACATTCAGGTCAAACAAAGAGGTGAAAGCAGTCTTCTTCCTGCCTTGTCACTGGAGCACTCTCGTGTTTCTTGGCACACAACTGCTTCCACCTGCACATCGGTATATCTGTGTGACCGCCCCGACCACCACCGCCCCCATCCGTCCACCCACTCACTCAGCCACTGAGCCAAAAAAACTCAGTGAAATGAAATAATGGGGGGGGACACACACACTTTGTCGATGTTGAACATTTTGAAAAATAACAACAGCGTTACGTTACCATGAATTTCTTTTAACAGATGACTACATCATGAGGACAAAGGGACTTTTCCAGCACCTCAATAATTAGGTTTACTGAAAAGCACTAACCAGAGGAAGGATGTGGTAAGTCCGCTTGAGGTCATAGTGAATGTAATGCCTCGCCCTGAAGCCAATGATATGATATGCAGACTGAGAAAGGCTAGGGATCTGCTCATCCCCATGATTTTCGTTATTCTCTAGGGGAGATGATTATGATAAAACATCATATTGTGAAAGGCTGAGGAGGAAAAAAATGAATAAGTAATAAACTTGGAGAGACTAAGAGCACACACACTCGAAAATGAAATTACTTTTTATGCCATCACTAATATTTAATATTGCTAGTTTTTTTTTTTTTTTTTTCAGATAAGCACTTGGTAAAATGGACATTTTCCTTACAGTTGAAAATATTTAATGAATTTTCCCTTAATGGCAAAAAGCTTTTTGATGTAGCCGTGCTAATTCGTACAACAACCCTGATGAAACTGTCATGCTTTCAAGACACACTACCTTTTAGTAACCATGTGCTAGGTTAATTAAAGTTTCACGTCTAAAAGGAAGCATTTCTCCCATGCCCAGACTTTTATGTCAGCAGATAGTAAAAATGTCTCAAGAGGGGATTTTAAGTCTTTGTAGTCACACTATCAAAAACAAACAATATTTTGAAAATATAAAAAAAAAAAATGTTCCGTTGATATTCAACAGCACTAAAGACAAAAATAATGTCTACATCAAAATTAAAAACAACTTGCTGAATCCACTTCCAATTCTCACTTTATCTTGAAAATGAATTTGCAAAACATGGCAGGAAAAGTCCAAACTGTTAAGAGGGTGCATCTCATGACTAGACTGGCGTGTCCGTTCAACCTCTACTGTATACCTTTGTTGTCACCTCATATTTACTGAGTGTAAATATTGTTGGATGGGAATGTCTTAATTCTTTTTCTTAAATGCATTTATGCATTTTAGGATTCATTTTGACCTCAACTGGGGACATTGTTGGGCGGTGGAAGGAATACTTCGAGGACCTCCTCAATCCCACCACCACGTCTTCCATTGAGGAAGCAGAGACTGGGTTCTCAGAGGTGGACTCGTCCATTTCCCAAGCTGAAGTCACCGAGGTTGTTGTGAAGCTCCTCGGTGGCAAGGCACCGGGAGTGGATGAGATTCGCCCAGAGTTCCTTAAGTCTCTGGATGTGCAGGGACTGTCGTGGTTGACTCGTCTCTGCAGCATCGCGTGGCGGGCGGGGACAGTACCTCTGGACTGGCAGACCGGGGTAGTGGTCCCTCTCTTTAAGAAGGGGGATCGGAGGGTGTGTTCCAACTACAGAGGGATCACACTCCTCAGCCTCCCCGGGAAAGTCTATTCCAGGGTACTGGAGAGGAGGGTCCGGCCGTTAGTCGAACCTCGGATTCAAGAGGAACAATGCGGTTTTCGTCCTGGTCGTGGAACACTGGACCAGCTCTATACCCTCCACCAGGTGCTTGAGGGTTCGTGGGAGTTCGCCCAACCAGTCCACATGTGTTTTGTGGATCTGGAGAAGGCGTTCGACCGCGTCCCCCGAGATGTCCTGTGGGGGGTGCTCCGGGAGTACGGAGTCCGGGGTCCCTTGTTGAGGGCTGTTCGGTCCTTGTATTCCCGGAGCAGGAGTCTGGTTCGCATTGCCGGCAGTAAGTCGGACCTGTTCCCAGTGCACGTTGGCCTCCGGCAGGGGTGTCCTTTATCACCGGTTCTGTTCATCATATAAATGGACAGAATTTCTAGGCACAGCCGGGGGCCGGAGGGGGTCCGGCTTGGGGACCACAGAATCTCATCTCTGCTATTTGCGGATGATGTGGTTCTGTTGGCCCCATCAAGCCTGGACCTTCAGCGTGCACTGACACGGTTCGCAGCCGAGTGTGAAGCAGCTGGGATGAGGATCAGCACCTCTAAATCCGAGGCCATGGTTCTCGACCGGAAAAAGGTGGCTTGCCCCCTCCAGGTCAGTGGAGTGCCCTTGTCCCAAGTGGAGGAGTTTAAGTATCTTGGGGTCTTGTTCACGAGTGGGGGAAAGATGGAGCGTGAGATCGACAGGCGGATCGGTGCAGCGTCTGCAGTTATGCGGACGTTGTATCGGTCCGTCGTGGTGAAGAAGGAGCTGAGCCAAAAAGCGAAGCTCTCGATTTACCGGTCGATCTTCGTTCCTACCCTCACCTATGGTCATGAACTATGGGTCATGACCGAAAGAACGAGATCCCGGATACAAGCGGCTGAAATGAGCTTCCTCCGTAGGGTGGCTGGGCGCACCCTTAGAGATAGGGTGAGGAGCTCAGTCACCAGGGAGGAGCTCGGAGTAGAGCCGCTGCTCCTCCACATCGAGAGGAGCCAGCTGAGGTGGCTCGGGCATCTATTTCGGATGCCCCCCGGACGCCTCCCAAGGGAGGTGTTCCGGGCATGTCCCTCCGGTAGGAGGCCTCGGGGCAGACCCAGGACACGCTGGAGAGACTATGTCTCTCGGCTGGCCTGGGAACGCCTTGGGGTGCCACCGGAGGAGCTGGAGGAAGTGTCTGGGGCGAGGGAAGTCTGGGCAACTCTGCTTGGACTGCTGCCTCCGCGACCCGGCCCCGGATAAAGCGGTAGCCAATGGATGGATGGATGGATGGAAGGATTCATTTTCAGGTTTTCAAATGATGAAGTCCTAATTCATAGAATTTGAACAGAGCTCCCTCACTCGTGCACACAGCACACATCATTTTTAAAAGGTCTCCTTTCAATATATATACTAATAGCTTTTTGGATCCACAGAGAACAAATAAAATAACTCTTCTAATGTTAAATTGCTTCAGATTTGAAACATCGGCTAATACTTTATAGCTTGCACTATAGCACTGTTGTTAGCTGTTACACTTGTGGTTTAACACCAAAGTATATTTATAATTATAAGTAAAATAATTAAATTCTAATAATACACTATATTGCCAAAGGTATCCACTTGCCTACCTTCTCATGCATATGAGCTTGAGTGACATCCCATTCTTAAACCATAGGATTTAAGATGTCAGTCCACCCTTTGCAGCTACAAAAGTTTCAAATGTTAGAGAAAGGCTTTCCACAAGGTTTAGCGGTGTGTTTATGGGAATTTTTTAGTGCAGTCATGTAGGAACGGGAAGGGGCCATCTCCAAACAGTTCCAACAAAGTTGGGAGGATGAAATTGTCCAAAATGTCTTGGTATGCTGAAGCATTCCCAGTGACTTTTACAGGGCCAAGGTTAACTACCTAAAAACAACCCCACGCAAAAAATACCCCCCTCCACCAAACCTTACACTTGGTACAATGCTGACAAGTACCATGCTCCTGGCAACTGCCAAACATCAGATTGCCAGATGGAGAAGCATGATTGGTCACCCAAGAGTTCCAGAGTCCAGTGACAGTGTGCTTTACACCACTGTGCAGCATTGCTCGTCCCATGAATCCTTCTATGTAGCCTCCCACTCCCTGGCCGAGTTGCTGTTGTTCCCAGTTGCTTCCACGTGTTGTACTACTTACAGTTGATTGTGGAATATTTAGTAGCAAGGAAATTTCAACACACACGTGTGCGCGCGCACACACACACACACACTATAAATAAATGAATTCTTGCCCCTTACTCAAGTCTATAGGTGCAAAACTGTCAAAGTATCATAGCCATGAAATGTTTAAGAAACTCTCTGTGGAGCTCTTGACTGTCGAGAGAAGCAGAGCCTGCTGCAATAAATGGCTTTAATAACACACTTGAATCCTCCTCAGCCTTTTCTCTACACACATCATTGTTTTTAATTATGTTGCTGGGACCTTCCAATAGCAGCCCACGATCGCTTGGTGTCCGCTTTACTGGCAACGATTAATCTGAAGTATGACGCTACTTCTTCTCAAAGATCACAAACCAAACCGCTAAACACACAGACTGGAGGTCAAACAGTTAATTTAGGTCTGTTTATGGCCATTTCTAAGCACATAGGAATCAGGTGGTCCACGTAGGACAGGCAGACTGATCTGGCTCCCTGCTTGGTACAGAGGAAACCTCAATCCTGAATCATATAATTATTTTATGGACAAAACACAAATGCAGACCATTTTTGACATTCAGCCTGAACCCCTTACCAATCTATGCCCTCCAATAAAAAAAAAAAAAAAAATCATGAAACGATCATATACACACACAACAAAGATGGAGGTGGTTCTGTTTTGCTTCACTGTGGGAGGCTGGTGATAACCCGGGGCAGGGGTAAACGGAAAGCTGTGAGGGGAAAAAAAATGTTTGGCTGCATCATATCCTCTCGCAGAGTAGCCTTGACCTGCTGGATGATCTTGATAGAGCTGCTGTCTATTTAATTCGTATGGATACACTAACATCCCCCAGTATGCCTTATCTCAGTGAGGACCGAGTAATATATTTGGGATTGGATTAGAGTGATCCCACTGAGAGAGAGGATGGTTTTCAGAGATAGACAGCAAGGTGTGCAGACCAACAGAATTGGTGCTACCAACAGCAAATCAGCTCATAACCTTGGAAACTTTAAAATTACGAGAGAAAAAAAGAAGCCTCAAACTTTGGCAAACAAACTTTGGGCAATCGTAATTTGCTGTTACATATAACCTACTTTGAATGGATTGTGAGAAAATGGCGAGCGCATAAAGGAAAATATATCTGCATGGGCACTGAAGGACTTGCATGACACAACGTGAAGTTTGAGGAAAAATACTCCTTATATTTAGCAAAACTGTAGTGAAATACTTGTTTTCTGTTAACTGATGTGGAAAATGTTTCAGTTTAATAATTAAAAACCAACGAGAGGGTTTTAAAGGTGGGAGAGGATGAGTCCCTCTTTACAGAGTTTGGACCATACTTCACCAACACTAACACTAACTCTCATACTGTACATGCTTTGTCTCACATCCACTAGTCATTTTTGGTTTAATGCCACAAACTTCCAAATGTTTTTCACACTATAATATTGTTAATGGCTGCTGCGCTACATATGCAGTAAAAATGCAAAACTCCTGTTCATTAGATGTTTCAAGATGAAATATATTGTAAAGTATATATATATGCATATGCAACTGTTGTAACAGTGATGCTTAAGTTGAAAACAATGAGGCCTGTGAGCCAAAACTAGCTCAAAGGAGACTCCAATCCTGCCCAGGAAACAACCAAGCAAACAGTAAGAATTGCAATGAAAGCATCACCTTTACAATGGCTTTCTTAAGAGTAGCAGACAAAACACCACACTGAAACTCAAGCTTGCTTCTTCATTGTACACAGACTAGAATTAGCCTTAAAGCCATTGCGTCGGGGCGAGTTTCAATCAAAAGACTGAATAATGCGGCACTTATAGGAGTTTTCTTTGGGACATTTCACTGAATTTTGCACCAAGAATGCATCATTAAAATTGGCATTATGTTGAGTTTGTAGTTATTTTCTCTACTACTTGCTAAACATTTTGCAAAAGCATTGACTTTTTTCAAACTTATACTCGATGCCTCAACAGAGAAATACTTACAGTTAAAAGTTAAAGGTTATTATGCCATTATTTTACCAGTCCAGCCCACTCAAGAGGATACTGGGCTGTGTGCAGGCCCTGAACTAAAATCAGTTTGACACCCGACATGAGATTATTTAATAATTTAAATTGATCTGTATAAGTAAAAATACATTCAGTTCTAAACACGTTTTTGATGTAATACAGTTTTATTCAGCACAGTTAGTTTTTTCTTCTTCTCAAAATTAAAAGGAAAAGGCCCTTTTTGTGAAAAGGCATCCTCTTGACAAGCTCCTGCTTTGCTACTCCACCACACAGAATCCAAGTGTGATACTTGTTTAATATACGAATATGTTTTAAACTTTGTTTTGTTATTCTTTGCAGTGAGAAAATCTTGTTTGACTCAATCAAGGAACTAGTCTGTTTTTTCCAAAGCAGCCCAGGCATGCAAACCTGCAGGACTATTAATCTAGTATAATTACTAGTATAATAGTAGTACTACTGGACTGTATGAACACTTTACTTTAATTTATTATAGTTTTGTATACATTTCTGACACTTGAACTATTTTTAAAAAGTGATATTGTTCTAGGTTTTGATGTATTGTTAAAAGGGTTTCTGCATAGATTGTGTTTAGCATAGAAACCTGTCTTGTATTTAAGATAATTGTAGCTTGCTTAGTTTTCCATTGTGCCACATAGTTTTTAGGTGTTGTGTGAATAACACCTAAAAGTTAACTTGATTTAAATGTGTCATTCTATAAAAAGAGCAATGCCAACATTGTGTTGGACATGTGGGTTGTTTACATTGAATGCAGATCAGACACAAAATATTTGCCAGACCTGCCAAATGAAATTAAAATATAATGAATATGTCAATGGTGGATGTTATGGTTTCGTATTTTGCCTGTAATGGACTGGGATCCTCTCAAGGGTGTACCCTACTCAGCCCATGCCTCATGAATAAAGTTATACAGAAGACGGGCTGACTTAGGACTAATTACATAGTTTTGACAGAAGGCACGGACAGAAACAAGTCGGAAACTGGTTTAAAATGTATACACATTTAAATACATATTCAAAAATCTAATTAAACTTAACATTGTGCTGTTTTGTTAGATTGAGATAACACTGTCGTCAACTGAGTCTGTGCAGTCAACGAATATTGAAGACAGAACATTATTTGGAGGAAGAATAGAGGCATGATAAATATTAAACTTCAAACAAAGCAAGCTTCAGATAGACTTTTGGCCTAACTAAGAGCCTTAAGCAAAACAACTTAAAAACAGAAAATATTTTTTAAGTGTACTGAATTACAAATAACTTTGGCAAAACTTTAAAAACATGTAACGAAAACAATTCTTCTCAGATGATAGTTCTGAAAGAAGTCTAACTGTGCCTGTGGGGCCAGTATTGTGTGAAATACTGCCTAATGCACAAGTTTGCCAGAGAAAAACTTTTTAAAGTAGATTCATCTTCAATTTGGAGACTGAGAGAATAAAAAAACAAACAAACAAACAAACTACCAAGAGTTACAGACTTGAAGTATCTTACGTGACCTTAACTTGCGCATGTCACACATTCACGTGTCACACAATCCCGTGTGTCCTCGACCAGCTGCGTGTAAAATAAATAACATCCACCGATATAGTTCAGAGCAAAAAGGAAAAAACCCCGACCTCAATTGAAACAAAAAAAGAATGAACGTCAGACCTTCTCTCACGCATGCGCTGCAGGTCCACGTGGTTTCAGGTGCGCAGGTGGGCAGAGATCCTCGAATGCCAGCGTCCTGCACGTCAAATGTTTCCCTGCTTCAGCATCAGCTCGCCTAAATTTAATGTCGATGCCCAGAAACATACACTTGAGGTTAATTGGTGATCCTAATTACATCACATGAGGGAAAACCAGGTGTGTCAGCATTAGTCTATTTTTATTGCTCACTATATTCTTGTATAATGTATTTTTGAATTTTTTATGAATTTTAGGAATCCAAATGTTGAATCTTAATGGTTATTGTAGATGTTAATCATAATGTTACTGTATTTTTTAATTGTATGTTATATTTGTAAATATGCATTATTATGTTGTGTGGCTGCTCAGGGACTGCAGATGGAAACTAGCAACAGATAAAATCTGGTATGAAGCATATTTTCTTCAAGATTAACATTTTTGTACATGGTCCCTGAAAAAAATAAATGAAATAAATAAAATTTATAAAAATATATTTGCCCCGAGGTGTGACTGTGAGTGTGTATGGTTGTCTGCATATCCACATGCCACCTGGCAGCTGCCATGCAATGCGCTCAATCCATCCATTGTGGGAGTGATTTCAGTTCAGCGTCTTGCTCAAGGACACTTGGACAGGTGGAGATTCAAACCTGCAGCCTTCCAAGAGAGAGAGACAACCACTCTACCAAGCCACAGCCGCTGTCAGGAAGTGGTTAGGAAATGGATATAAGTATAGCTTTTTGGCACAATAGAGTATTACAATGTTGAATGAAATCGATACATGGTAGTACAGGATTAAAAAAAAAAAAATTATCTGCTACAATATGTGAAAAATCAATAAGTCTAATGCAACTTTCAGCTAAAGGCTACTTGATAAAGGTTTTCCCACACCGTTTCTTTGGCCTTAGGCAGCTCTTATTGTATGAGGAGATCATTGGCTGACCCGTTAATTCAAATGGCCGGGAATAGGATTGTAAGGAGGCAAACACCAAGTCTGGGACAATGATAAAGTCCTTGCTCCTGAATATGTATTGTGAGCATAATTCAGTATAGTTTAAAGTTGCACAATGGATGTATTTCAAAGAGGACATTTGAAATGGTTAAAAATTCTGACATTCAGACCAATAACAATGAGCCTCAAACAAGGGCATTTGGACTGTGGGGGTGAATTCCAGTACAGTTCAGTTGACTACAAGCAATGCACATAGGGATAGCATGCAAACTCCGTAAAGGAAAACTTTTCAATATATGCTAGATACTCTAATATTTGCTTATCAAAATTCTTATAAAAAAATCAGATTTTGTGATATTATGGTGTGGACTCATAAAATTGTGGAAGGTTACCACATTAATGCACATATTTAAAAATGTTTCTGTGTAATATGAAGACATTTCCTGGCATGTCTTCAAAAATATTGACACAAATTCAGATTTCTGATTCTGCCCAATGTAAGCAGGGATAAGCAGTCCTCACTTGCATTGAAGGATGGAACTTATGGGGCTTTCAAGAGCAGCTAACAAAAGTTTATCATCCAAAAGAAACTCCTATGAAATATAAAATGATGGTATGATGAAACAACAATGGTAGTTTGACCAAGTCTCGAGTATGTGTTGATGTTAATTAAAGCTGATAGGTGAAATGAAATCATCTGTTTAGTCAGAAGAGTCCATGGAAGGAATGCTCTCCTCAGGGCTGGTGTGAATTATCTGGCCAGTAAAATTGGCTGTGCAAGGTTTATAATGTGACTCTGACTTGGTAACATCTTTGTTACAACCTAAGATTATTAAAAATGTGTCCTTTGGCAACTCATTATAGCATCAGCTCAGGCCATTTTCTTTTTAGGTCTTTAATTAAATTTGAATGATTACAAAAGTACTGAACAGTCAACAGCTACATGACTTCTAGCGAGAGCTGCAATGTGCCAGAAGGCAGATGACTTATTAGTTTATATATATATATATATATTTTTTCTTCTTCTACTTACTCACAGCTCTTTTGCATTTCTTGTTGGTTTTGTAATGCTGACATTTATTAATGTCTGAATTCCTTTTTGTGTATGCGTTGCCCCGTTCTTCTTTGTCTTTAGGAAGGATTTATGAATCGGTTCCTGCAAATTCTTTTTTTGTGACATTTATAAGGGTTCGACGCTTTTGGAAAGTATAATAATTGTGGAAACAGTGTAGATTAATAGAGCAGTGCCGTTATTCGGATGCCATGAATCCAGTTCTGGTTTCAGCATGTCCAACCTGTGCATCTATTAAAATATGAAGTTTATGTTTCGGTCCAATTAAAAGGAGAATCTTTGAGTTAACTGCACTACACTAATAAGGGAAGAAATGCCACAAAAGAGGGAGTTGAATGATTTGTTTTTCTGTGTTTTTCAATACATTAAAAAAAAAAAAAAAAATTGCAATCATACTTTAGTTGAGTGGGTGCTTGTGATAAAAGCAAGTATGTCAAAGTACCTTTTAAATGGTGAGTTCTTTTTTCCCCCCAGTCTTTTATAAAGAACAAAATGGGATCCGAAAATGACTTCTTAAGAGGAACAAAGTATTTATCAAGACAAAATAGAATACACTCAAATGTCATGTTTTGGATGAGAGTTTGAGAGACTGGTCATTCAAAAGGAAGCCTGATGTGCTATTTTGTAGGTGAAAGGCCAATGAGAGTGAGAATCTAGCTTTAAAGAGAAAGTTCATATATGGAATACAATAAAACCAATACATTCATCCACACTTGCTTATTGTCAATAAGTATTTTTGATTTGGCAATTTGAAGTTAGTCCTGAATCTTATTCAAACGTGATTTCATTCACCTTCACTGCGCCTGAAAGGAGTGAAATGTCATAAAGTATCAAGGAGATTATGGTCCTTTGCTTCCCACTATTAACTTGGTTTTAATAGATCTTTATGATGAAAAATTTGGTTATTGTGGCACTGGTGAATTATGAGGCATGCTGAAAGCAAGTAATGTCAAGGTAACATCTGAGAGGTTGTTGTTTTTGACAGCTTGGAAATAAAGCGTGAAGGCATAAACAACATACAAGATCAATACACTGCACGACATACAAAACCATAAAAGAATGTCATTGGAAAGGACGCTATTCAAATAGGACACTAATGGCTATAAAGCAGATAACACAATAGGTATCAGCTTCATTTGAGACACAATGCAGTGTGCATGCATACATAAGGTTGAACACCTTTTGTTGAACTCATTCAAAGCTGTCGTGGATAACATAAATTAAATTAAAATGTAAAACATGTATATTACAGAACACGTGAAAATATGGGGTTGCAAGCGCACGTCCACAAAGTTCATTTTAAGTGTATACCATGATGCTTTCGCAACATCTCATTAGAGTGACATATCCGCAGCAATGTTATATCTAAATGTGTTAAAGTAAGATGATTTTTTTTTGTCCAGTTCTGTTCTTCAGAAAAGTTCCACAAGACCAAAATATTCAGCATACACATTCAAATGTAAAGTCTATGTAGAGATCTGCGAGTCAAATCAATACAAGTCAAAGCTTTGTAATACGTTGTTTTTTCTTTCCCTCACAATATGTATATATCTGCATTCTCTTTGGGTGACAGTCTTTGAAAAGAAAATCTAATATTGTTAGTCTCTCCAGAAAGTTAAACTCCACAATGACGTCTTACAGTCAGTTTTAAATCTGCCCTGTGATGAAGTCCTCTGTTGAAAAAGTGTTTTTCCAACAGTTGTTGGTTGAAGATTGATTCGAACATGTTTTATCACTCCACAGTATGTTTAAAATACACTTGTCTCCCACCATAGTTGATAGTCAATAGAGGGGGGAAAAAGAGGAAATACACATGCAAATAATTTCCTGCCTGTATTGTTGTAACATGTCCAGTTGTTGAAGTTTGTGAGTCATGAAAGAAACAATCTTAATGGAGTTTTTAAATTTTAGTGAGGGGTGCAAGCTGAATAGAAATGAGCTTAACAGCAGATGGCTGGTGAGAAATGTCCTGCAATTCATGCCAAATTACCCTACAATATAACTTTTTTTTTTGACATAATGAAAGACTGCCTTTCTATGGACAAACACAACTGAGATCCAAACTTGATCTTTTTCCTCCTTTTTGGGTTCAAAATCTTGCTGTTGAAGTAGGAATGGCATTTTGTTGCCCTCTGGCATTGACTTCATATCCAGTTAGCTATGAGCTGGTCATAGAAGAGGTCACACTGCAGAAAGCCGAGATGGGCCTGCCATAAGTTACAGCTGAAGAGAGCAACATGAGCAGCAGCTGTGATGGATGAACCTTTTATTGTTGAGAGTGCGAATGTGCATACAGCTGTCCCACTCATGAATCAGTTTGTTAGGAGAAGACAGTTTGATTAGCAGATGTGTGAAACTGTTGTAGGCTGCCTTACAGTCAGGACTAAAGATGAAATTTGTTTTTGCTATAATCAAGGTTCATGAACAACAGAAAGTCTCAGGTGCAATTTAAGGATTATCCACACATTGCATACTGTACTATACAGTCTATATTCATATAAAATTGTTTTTTTCCCCCCACAATTGCTCATCTAAAATTTTTTATATTTTTCTAGGTGATCTACTTTTGATCTTTTCCATTTTATGTTTCTATCAATATCCATTAATAGGTACTTTGGTCTGAAATAGATGGAATAATACTGACTTTGCATTTGTGTGTTTGAAAATTGGTTCTATTGGAAAAGCCAAGGGTGGTCCCAGCAAATATTGATTTGACTCACTATTGAATTTGTTTTTAGCACCTAAAGTCTTTGTCATAGTCAAGTGGCATACCTGGCACGTGCTGCAGACATTTATAATAAACTGGAAAAGCTCCATTGGTCCTGCATTATCTGAAAGCGCTCCAACAGCTTCTTCTGATGTCAGGAACGTTGGGTTCTAGCACTCATCACAGGTCTCAGTATATGTTCTGTGGAGTTAGCATCCAGAGACAGGTCAGCGCTTCTGAGGCTTCCTTGGTAGTACTTCTTCGCAAAGGTGCTGGCTTTTGGGTTATTATTTGTCACCAGTATATAAAAAGATACAAAGCAGAGAGTTTATCACGCGTCCAAAGACTGACATGCTATGTTTTTCCTTTGTGTCGAGCAGTAAAACATACCATATTTGAATAGTTTCCATCAACATGTGTAGCTGTGGTTTTAATACACTGCAGTATATTTGTTTCTATTGCTCACCTCTGTACATACACTGTCATATATTCCAGCCAAGAATCTCAAACCCACAAACATTTAACTTTGGCGAGTACTCCAGCTAACTTTTCTAACCATCCACATCTATACCTATAGTTAGCTGGAATTCACAGATTTTAGACCTGTGAATGTAGGAGTAGAATAAGACTGGGTTATCAATCTGCTTTATATTTGAAAGTAATTAGAATTCTTCATTTTTGAAGCCCTGCAGAAAGACACAGAGTGGTGGTGGTGGGGGTGACAGGTTAATTGAGGAATAATACCCTTCAGAATGATGGATTTTGGTGACTTGAGATGTCAGAATCCATTATAGGAAATTTAAATTTGCAATTAAAGTGGGAGGTTGGGTGCAGATTTTTTTCATTTTAATTCCCCCTTGCCTCCTCCCTTGTTATTATTAATGTTCCGCATTACAAGACCAGGCTCTCTTTTCTCTCCTTTGGCACTCATCCACTATCCAATAGTTTACTAAAATGAGGCCTAATTAATGAACTCGTGCATACAGTAAATCTAATATTTTTTTCCAAGAGTAAAGATGCTGACCAGAGAGATATTTCATGAAATGATTGAAAAAAAATAAAAATAAAGCTTTATCGGGTTAATATAACAACTTGAGGAAAGTGTGCGAGCTTCATTACATTAGGCTTCAGATAACTGATTACCACTGAAGTATTTGTTCTTTAATTCCTGTTTGAGTACATTCTGAAATGTAACATCTTACAGTCAAGTAAATATCTAAATATTTCAGTTTTCAAGCTTCAAGAACACTGCACTCTGAAAAGCAACAACAATGTTATAGTAAGTTTATGTTGCCAGTTTATATATCTTATTAAGAAGAAAAAAGAAAAAAAACTAAACTAAATGGAAATCTTTACCTGGCATCCATGTGTCTAAATATTGTTTCTGAACCGCAGACTGAACGGTGGGATTGGTCTAAGCGATTCTGACCATTATTATACACACTGAAAATTTCTTCAAGATTTCCTAAATGAATTAAATTTTATTAAAGACATCACAAAGTCTCCCAACACATCGCCTGCTACGAGGCTCTCAAAACTCAACTAAAAATGTCAAAGGAAATAATGTCATACATTCTAAAATCTAGAACAAACTTTTGAAAACTGCCCTTTTCTTTTCAGTTGAAGGCTGTACGCTAATGGAAGAGTTAAGCTTCACTGTAATGTCCTGGCAGATCAGAGATTAGTCAGGGAATACACAACCCTTCTCAGAGGCTGATTAGAAATGACAATTGTGATTTTAATCTCTCAAACCATACAATAATCAGGTTAATTCAGCTTTAATGTTGGACACAATAAATGAAGTAATGACAACTAGATAAAAAGAAACTACATGTGTGCATTAGTTCTGAAAGTATTTGAAATGATTCTGCCCATAGGATTATCTCTGAAAATGTTCACATTGACAACAGTCAATTTTTCCCATTTGAATTGTAAGTATAGAAACGAAGGGGGGGGGGTCCAACGAATATTTGGTATCCAATGGCAAAATGGATGCCTTGGGTGAATAAATCCACCATATCTGTTTTCCTGTGAGGACTATCTTCAGCAGCAGCACATTAATGCCACTATCAGCTACTATATCACCAGTCAAAGTGACAAATGGCAGACAAGCGCCTCTCAAATATTCAGGGAGGGTGGACTAGTGCGGGGGTGGTAGTGGGACATACTATTTTTCTCCTTTTGTGAAGAGGACATGGACAACATTTGTGGTAAAGGATGGTTGGAGTCAAAATCTAAAGTAAAAATAAAAAGCAGTGTTTGGATGCCATGCGTTTGCATGTCTGCATGGCAGTGTTTTAGGGTGGGGAGCAAATGATTGCCTTATTGTCCTTCTCCCTTCACCCCACCCCCACCCCCACCCACAAGCCCCCTCATCTCCCCCATCATTCGGACAGCTGGAAACAGAATTCATCCGATTCGTTCTGCTGCTTTTTTCTCTCCCAACTGCCCCATTCCCCCCACCATTCCCCAATCCCCCTCACTGTCGTAATAGGATCTGCAGGAATCATTCAAAGGCTAGATATAATTTACTGCTTGCCGTGCACAATAGCCCCCTCCTACTCTCACCCCCTTTCTCAATCGCACAAGGTGCCCTGCGGATGAACTAATCATACTTGAAATATTATTTCTGCTTCTTATTCCTCCATTTTATGAACAGCTCCTTTTTATGGTGCAATGGATTTAACCCCTGCCTGGTCACACTCACACCCTGCTGTACGATAGAGGGTGGCTGGATGGGAGGGTTGTTGTTTTATTTGTAATCATTATTTGTACATTTATTCATCATTTTTCATACATCTTCCCATCTGTTTGCTTGATAAAAGTCATATTTTACTCATAATTTAAATTGTCATCTTTTAAAAAAAAAAAAAGTAGTCAACATACATGTGACTCAGAGCCGCCTCAACAACAAATCCATAAAAAAATTATTCCAGGGGGCTCTTTTACTCAAAATCCCCTTGCTCCCATTATGCAATCCACATATTTGGACTAGTAACTCCACTTCATTCATAATACATACACTGCTGAAGATGTGTTCATGCATAACAACTAGTATTAGCATATGGGAAGAGAAATGCTACTTCCAATATAAACCTTTTTTTTTCACATAGCAAGGCCTGGCTTCTCTCTCTAGCTCTCTCCCTGTTCTCTCTCTCTCTCTCTCTCTCTCTCTCTCTCTCTCTCTCTCTCTCTCTCTCTCTCTCATTAATGAAATTGTAACTTTAATATCTTCTTTTGCCTAAAGATTAAAGTTACAATTCATTGTCCTGCAGTCTTTAATTGTATTAGTTGAATACAATCTCACACCTGCTCACATTCTAAAGAAATAGCTATGTTGGATTAATACTTACTGTACTGCAGAATAATACTACACTGACATAGTACCTAATAGTTTCAATTTGATTTCCTGTACCAAGATACAATAAAAACCCAATCAAAGCATATGTATTAATTAAAACACCTGCCGGTGCATTACAGATGTCCAGTAAACAATTTCTTCAGGTGTATTTCCTTCACAGTGATTTATCATAAGCTCAAAAGAAGACATTTGTTCTCCTGTTTCTTCATCTCGATGTAGTCACACTTTAAAGACTGTGCGGTTTATAGAACATTTACATCGAGGATGTGTAAACAGTTGGTAAGAATGAAATGGTGAATAAATGGAGAAAACAAATGAACGGGGCATTGAAAAAGTAGGCTTAAAAAACAGACCGAGAGCTTCACAGAAAGCAGCTATCAGCTGTTCACCTGTACTTAGGGAGCACATTTACTTTCCATTGATTTCCAATGCTTTAGTCAATTTCCTGTCACTTTTCATTGCAAGTACATGTGATCTCAGTTTAACTGCTTGCAGGAAAAAGGAGGAAGCTCAAAACGGATGTTTTAGAGAATCTGTAACAGAATTGCTATAGGCCCTCAGCAGGGATATATTATAAGGAAAATATGTTGATAATCTGGAGACATCAACTTTATAATTGTAACTTAACAATCATAAAATTATAATTGTACAACAAACACAACTGTCGTTTTAGAAAAGTGAATACAGTAAAACTAGAGACAATTTGAAAGCCTTGCTGTGGATGAACATATGTTACCCAGCAGTTCCCATGTATCACTGATTCTAGTGTAGCTTTAACAAAACACATTTTGACAGTTTCTTTTTATCCTGGTGTATTTTCTCAGGCTCAGGTTTGTACTTTTATTTTATTTCGTTTGTTTATTTCAAACTTTGTGTCTTTCGGTGGTTCCCTTAATGCAAATACTTTCGCCTCGTTTTTATTTTGGTCATTTTTATGTTGTCTACTGTCAGAGGGCATTGCCAGCTTAATATTCGTTTTGAAATAGCAAAACTCCAAACAAAGGCCTTTTTTTCCCCCAGCACATCTGCTTGCAAGGGAGACAGGGCCTTAACACCTGGAAGTAATAAAAGACCAACACTGAGAGAGAAAATAAGGTAGGATTATTGTTCTGTGTGAGGAAGAGATTATGTTCAGAGAAAAGACAGGGAGGCATGCGGCTACACTTTCACCTCAAACAACGGGACTAGAAAGCAACCACTGATTAAAACTGAAATGAGGGGAGGAAGAATATCTGAAAATGAAGTGCACTTTCATGCCAAGACAACAACCAGAAAGCTTTATCTTAAATGGAAATAAAATAGACTTGAATATTCCAAAGCTGCTGCCGTACAATTACTCAGTTACAATGTCATTATCTTACCATGGCTTAAAATGATACTAGCAGAGAGAAAGCTGCATTGCATTGTCCCAATTGTGATGAGACTCATTTGTTTCATTTCCCTGTTTTCTCCATTCCGTATTGAAGACGCTGTGCATTTGTCTGCTTTCTTTTCTCCAAACCCAATCACCCTGTCATTTTTTCACAGTTGTACACAAAATGAGAATCCTAAGATGTTATCTTATTTTTCATCAATACTGTCCTAATTGACTTCCTTTGAGAAGGATATTTATTATAAATATTTTACCCCAAAAAATGAACATATTTCTTTTTTTCCCCTTAAGAGGACAGTCAAATGGATCTAGAATTTCAAATCATTTTGCAAGAGAAGACACATAGAAGGACAAAACAAGCAGGAGAAATGCCTGAGAAAAGTAATTATTCGGTTACATCCAGAGACCCATTTCCATGTGCAGGACAACATCAAAGCTTTGGGATGTGAGAAACACACAAAGACAACGGTAAATGTGCCTCTCCCCAGGTGTATGACCAAACAATGATCCTGCACAGGGTGTGTTGGCCTGTAACATCCAGCACAATCCAAATAGTGCACGCACGCACGCACACACAGAAACAGACGAAAGGGAGTAAGGGAGTAAGGGATCCGACACAGTGTCTCCCGCTCTCTTCATTCTCCCTCATGTTGACTGGAATGACATTAGATGCCAGTGCTTGTTTGTGCTCTAATGACAAGTAAGAGGGGACTGCTGTCTCCATGGCAACAGCCAAGGCTCAATACATCATACCTCATTACAGTAGTCAAGCAGGGACGTTTGGTCAAAAATTAATATATCAAGGGAAGGGGAAAGGGAAAAAGTGCATTGTGGGAAGATTGCCCAGCATTTGTTAGATGGGTTTGATAACTGTAGCATTTAAATGGTGGCCTTATTAATGTCCTTCTGCAGCAGCGTGCGACAGTTTGAAATGGCTGTTTCGGCGACCTTGGACCGATATGTTGAGAGTGTCATGTCTCTGAGAGGAAGACAGTGAGGAGGATAAAAAGGCAGACTAAAGAATAGCCCATGTTTGTATTAGTGTGAGTGAGTGAGTGTTGCGGGTAGAGGCAGGCTGCAGGCAGTATGCAGCGGATTAATTGGGTATGATTCACAATTGCTGGATATTAAGACGAGGAAGTCAAACTGCTCAGACTTCTTTCCACTGACTCCTGTTACTGTGTAGGTGGTGTTATATGAACTAAACAGTATAGTGTGGAAAATGAGGAGTGGAGACAAAGCAGTGACTGTTGAATGTGTTTCACGTTGGACATTATGTTTCTCCTTTTTGTAAAGCAGAATTCAACAGAATTAGGGCAGTGAGAAAACAGACTTGGTTGAGGCTTGTACCAGTGGGATGTCAACACACAGTTTGGGCCAGATGCTTCTCTCGTGTCTTAGTATTAAACTGGACTGACATTTTTTGTCCACAGACTTTTAATCTATGCTCCATCAGCCACTGAACTGATCAGCCAGTGAGATCCCATTCGTCTTTGTTTAAACCGACTGGGTCTGTCTGCTTTAGCTCCCCTAATAGATTGCTGACTGTATCGAAGGCTTTCCTGGAGCATTCACATATATTCCAACTGCCTATTTTGCATTCGAAGTTTCATCAAATCATTTGCAGCAGTGTGTCTCACTGCAAAGTATATAGTAAACATAATAACTGCAAAATCTACACAATATGAAAAGCCAAATTGCGAAATGTGAAACCACATTTTAGCTGAGAAGATAAGCCATCCTGAATGACAGACATTTTAACAGCAAAACAGGGTAAATCAAATAGGAAGCCGGCTTTCTGCAATACCTTCATATTCTTATGGATTCCCATGCTTGTTCATATGGCAGGCGCTGTCATTGCCCATTATTCATGTGGGAATAATGAGTAATTCACTCATTTGAAGAAAAGAAAAGGGCCCTGAGTAGGACCCTGTTAGGTTTAATTATGGGATTATCTCTTGAAGACAATATGCAGTGATGATAAAGAGCATCTTTCCTATTTATATCTAATCAATGTTTAATATTTATCATTCAACAAGCTCTTATGTAGAAAGCTTTAATGAGGACTTAACTTCACTTGAGTCCCTCTTCAGCATTTTCAGCTCACTCTCCAATTGATATTTACTGACCTCCTGTAGAGGACAGAAGTGGGGCAGAGTGTTTCCCCACAGGATCCACTACAATCTTTGAAACATGTTCTTTGGGAATTCCTATAAAGGGTTAAATTGTTGATGTTAAATGGCATGTTGAATTCTGCCGGCTGCCTGCTAATTAGATTGTAATTACAGCGGAGCTTTGCAAGCCTGCCTGGTCCAATTAGAAACGCCTTCGTGGCGAGTCTGCTTGACCTTTCCTGTAAAACTTTCTCACTTCCAATTAATGACAGATACAAGGGCCAAACGTTCAAAAGTAGTTCTGAATGCTCAAATTATTGCGTTTCTGAATACCATAGAGACACAGATGCGGATAATCAAAACAATGTAGCACTCATGATTGGGAAATTTACAGCAGAAGATCCCAAATAAAAGTAAACTATGTGTGTATGTGAATGGCTCCAAGATGTTAAGAGTATACGCTTAAAGAATTCGGGATATATTTATTTTACTATATGTTAGATGTATGTTATGGAGACAGAAATTGGATTGTGGTCCGATCTGTTTTTCAACAGCAGCAGTGCGCCCTCCCTCTCACTGAGAGGAGCCCTCAGACTGACTGAACAGTGTCTCAGGCATCCACAGCACACCTGGTCTCCATTATCTCTCCATTTCACAGGCTTGCACCCCCTAACAGGGCAGCCTGGGAATGGGCCTGGCCCTTTCATCTTCCCATCATTATAGCAGCCAGTCCAGGGTCAGGGCCCAGTCTGACAGGCATTCCAGCAGCAATACACTCCAACTGATTTCAGTTAAGGCTTAAAAAATACAAAATCAAAGTCAGAGAAATATTAATAGGAACAAGTCTCAAAGCAATTATTGTATTAAGAATTCTTCTCAGAGTTGACATTTTCCCCAAAGCTATGCGAAATATGACGCTGCATCTCAAAGCTGCAAACCCCCCACCACAACCACCCCCACCACTCCCTCAACAGCATCTCCTTCCCTCACCCCTGCCTTGAACACAGGCTTCCTTTGTGCCACATGTACTGTTTTTCTCACTGGAACATGCACAGATACACAGTTGTTCCTCTGTTTGCAGACAAACACACAAAGAAAGTCTAACAGACAGATAATGTCATTTCTTTACAAACTTTCCTGTGGACAAGTTGTGTTTACAAATGTGCAGCGGCATCATGCCGAGTGTTAGATTTATTCTGTTGGTTTATCACGGATAAATCCTGTCCTCAGAGGGACATTTGAAGGCAGATCCAGGAGAAGCCAAATTCTTTCCCTTCAGTGCTTTAACCATTAAAGGGATTTAACAGACCCCTTCAGACAATCTGTGAAACCCATTTATGGAGAAAGGACACACCACCTGACGGTTCAGGTCTGACATGGTCCACCCATTATCATTTTGCATATGAGAACAAAATGAGGTGTGATAATTGATCTCTCATGTACTCCGGCTTACTCTCTCACGATACTATCGGTGCAGCTTTGTTTCAAGGCAAAAACACTCACCCGAAGCCTTTTAAATGCATCATCACTTTGAGGTTACAGAAATGACACCATGAGAAGCACTTTGAAGTGAAGTAAAATTATACGCCATTTCTCCCCCCACAAATGATTTATTAAAGAGTGAAAAAAAAGAGGGGGGGTAAATGAGGAAAGGCAAAGGGCAGATGATAGAGAAGGATGGAGAAGGACAAACACATTCCCAGCACATATTCTCTTCATTATGAGTAGGGGGGGTGAGGGGGGTGAGGGGCATCATTCAATTACAGACTGCCGTCACAGGCTAATATTCCTGCCTGTCAAGGCCTATTCTGGCTCAGTTTTGGTCAGAGTTCTTCTGATGGACCTCATTTCCTATTAAACAGAACCAGAAGGTGCTGTGAAAATGGTGACACCTGATCCTGTGTTCAGTGGATTGGAAATGCTTCGGCAGGGCCCGAAGCCTGCCAAGACACCCTCTGCACCTTCCCCAGCATGAAGCCCATGTGGTCGCAAACTTAACAAGGTGGAGTTTATAAGCCACCGATTTATCCTTCACAGTTGGGGTTAAACACTGACTTCTACATTGTGTTACATTACATTCTAGGCATGAATTGAACAAGCATCGACCACTTTTTAACCTGGGAACTTTGGGTCTTAATTCAAAAGAAACTGGGTGTCTTTTTAATTCTTTTAGTCGATTCAATTTCTCTTTGATCCGCACTCACCTATCATTTTATCTGACACATTAGATTGAAATTAGATTGAATTCAGTTTGTCCTCAAGGCTGTAGTAGAGTAATTTGCCTTTGACATTGATAGGGGAAGAAGACAATGTAGCTGACCAAAGAGGCATATGAGGAGGTAGAAAATGGGGAGAAGTTGCAGGTGTGTGAGGACTGTGTGGCTTTTGAGTTCGGCGGTGAAATTCCGTTTCTTCACGGTCAGCTATGTTATTTCACCTGACTGCCTGTCAGGGGTTAACCCCTGACAGTGGCAGTGCAACCTGTTCCTGTGCAAATCAGCTCAGCTTAACTAAATCCTCCAATGGCTTTGCTGGAAATACAACAAGAATGACCACAGTTCACACAATTCAATTTGCTACTTCAAAGGAACAATTTACACACACTACCATTTTTTTACTTTTTTCATAATTTGTTGCCAACAATATTCACAACAACACTTGGCTACAAGTGTGTGTATCACATTTGCACCAGTCCACATATGTTATATACAAGTTATATATTACAATATCAATACCAGCAAATGCAGTTAAAAACCATTTCTCCTTCGATCCCCTAAAACCAATGCAGCATTAATTTATATTTGATTCCAGGAGCCACAAAGAACAGGGCCTGCCATTGGCCAAGGTCTGTCATAGTAATATAAGTAATACCAGCCTGCTCGGGTCAAAGTACACAATTATAGTGTGTGACAAACTATCTAGTGATGCTGAGGTTGCCTTCTGTGCTGCAACAGTCAACGCTCTGTGTTATGTCAGGATGTATTTGGGAAATGGTAAAGGTTGACCGCTGTAGAGAGACAAATCATTCGAGGAAGCTGTCAGCTGCCCCTCTGACTAAAATGACTGACTTAGTGAGGTGCATTGAGAATGATAATTAAATATGGAGCCAAAGATTTGCAAGGTGGCCTCTGTACCTTTAGGCCTAGGGAGAATGGGTTTCGGAGCTCACATTGCCCAGGGCCCATGTTAGACTCAGACGCTAACCCAATTTCACACTGTGTGACTGGGCCTGGCCTGTTTCAATGCAGCATCTGAGTGTGAGTGCCATCTGGTCCAGGCCTGTGAAGGAAATGGCCTTGCTTTTCACACTGATCGGATTAGGGCGTTTTTAATTCATTCGGGATGTGCCCTTGCGTGTTAATTGGCTCAACATGGCCAATGAATCTCGCCTGTTGCTTGCCACAGGATGTCCTCTTCTTTAAACTCACTGCAGGGGTTTGATGCCTCTAAGATTGCAGAGGTGCTCACATTTTTCTTGCAAATCAATGGAGTTTTAAAATGTGTATGATGACATGTGAAATCAGCAATTCAACAATATAGCCTGACCAAAAATGTAAGTAAACAGAGAATACCCCATTTTCAGAATAAACATACCAAGTCTATAAAGGAAGGTCCGCAAGCCAGTTGAACTGGTAAAGTGTGAACATCAGTATTTAAATGAATGGGGGAATACTCAATAATGCTTAATACTGGAAACTTGGCACTCAATTTATCGGGATTGACTGCATAGCTGAACATATGCTGCCTGTCGGCTGAATATAATTTATTGGGAATTAGTAAAGTCACTTCACTCAGCCAGATCGCATAGCATCCTGGGAGTTGAATGGAATTACATCTGCATATTGAGCCATACATTCTGCCTATCTGAATATAATAAGAGTTTAGTTTTTATTGTGATTGTTGATGAGGTTTCGATTGAATGTATTTTATTTCAAAGGTTGTTGATAGAAGTGGTATTTATGTTAATGCAGTCACCAAAACAGCTGACTTATGAACAGTCTGCAAGGCCATCGAGGCGCAACCATGAAGAACGGACATCATCAGTATTGTCATTGGAATATCTACAAGCAAACAGATGATTTCACGTGGACTTGATTTCCAGCCCCACCAGCAGGTGATCAAGTTTAGCTTCATTTTCATCATGGCAGCATCTTGCTGAAAACATTCTCAATGCAGTCTGTCATTTGAGTTGGAATTTATATATTGGCTTGTGGTGTCAGCATTTACATTCATAAGGGCTGCATCCCTGTTGTCAAATTGATGTAAATGATTGTCAGATAGTTGATGTGTGATAGTTTGCTATGTAACATCACTGAAACACTTTTTCTTAAGCACAATATGTAATTTGTTTGTTATTTGTAGCAGAACGTAAGGCTCTAGGGACGTTTTGGTGATAGAATAGCACGTGGACCATAAAAATGTAAAGTAATAATGAAACACAAAAATAGAATAAAAATAAAAATGTAAATAATACACCAGAGTAACCAGTCCATCACGGGACAAACACAGAAAGCCAACCACACATGCTCACATTCACACCTGTTTAGAGTCACCAATTATCCTCAGATGCATGCTTTTAGACTGTGTAGAGAAATCAGAGTAACCAGAGGAAGCACACACACAGACACACACAGGGAGAACATGCAAACTCCACACAGAAAGGCCCGGCCGGTACATGAACCTTATATTCTACGTACATTACATTCCAGTGATATTAAATAATTGGCCTAATTTCTACAGTATGCATTGGAATTACATTTTGTTACTCATTGCAAAAAAGGTTTTCAACACTTGTAGGTGATCAATAATGGGAGTTGATCTGAATAAACAGAAACATAATGCCGTTTAATGGCTGGGAATTGTATGACTGTTATTGTGTCATTCCAAGTTTTGAAATAAAACAGCATTACTTAATTATTCAATTTCGTCAAGATTCTTGATATAATTTATTTTGCATTTGCAAGAATTAGCTTCACTGGCCAGACTTAAAAGGTACTGCAAAGAGAAGGTATTTGATGAAATTCACCTCATCTCAATATATATGTTCAGAGATTATTTTTCAGAAAAACAAATAAGTATATTAACAAGCAGGGATGTTCTCTGATGAAATATTAAAGATTTGAAAATTCAGAAGGGTTAGATATTATTTGAAATTGTGGACCTTCTGAAGCCACTCGTTTTAAAAGTAGTGAACAAAACTTAACAGTTTAAATTGTACTAGAATTACAGCAAGTTACTAACCAAACAAAAATACACAAAGCACACCAAGATACGACCTCCATACAAATAACGCTTATGTTTCATTCCTGAAAACAGCTACAAACCTGATCTATTGATGGATGGAAAGCATACTGTATATATTTAGGTGCAACTTTTTGTGTATTCCTAATTTATATACATTTTCATGCTTTTCTCTGGTATGTAGCCGTTAGTTGACCAACTATATCTGTACATCGCAAGATGTGACACCAATAAATGAGTGCTGCAAGAAGGAAACCAACAACGTTAATACTAATATATAAATAGGATTATAGTCTTGGTTGTGTAAATAGTAAATTCTGTATAAAGGCTGAAGTATGCCCTGTGTAGATACACACACAATGGCAACCCCTAAATAATAACAGCTGGAATAATGTAAATGAGAAACATTTTGTAATCAGTACAAACTTCATGAAATATGTGAAAACATCCAATACATAAGCATACACAACTTTTACAGTTCAGGAGGGGAAAAAAATGTTTTACAACATTGAACTTTTCCGGTGTTGAGAACTGTCAAATGATTGGCTCGTCGTGATCAAACCCCCACAGCCCCCAAAGATGAGTCTGAACCAGCACAGTTTATGCTCATACTTTTTTAATGTATCACAATGAGCAAGAAACATACTTGATGAAATATTTTCAAAGGAGTATATTCAATTACCATCTACAATCAACTTAACTAGGACAACAAGGTTTTGTGACAAAAGTGTCTTTAAAAGTCTGAAGTTCCATGTGGTTGTATGTATGTTAGTTTCCATGTAATTTGGTACAGTTTGGAAATCTTCATATAATTACAGTAACAAAAAAGCTAACAAGACTACAGTATAGAAAAGACATCAAGAACAACATTTTTGGTTTAACTTGCTCTTTTTTGTACATTGCAAGGCTGTTTTTTTCTACCCTCAGATGGGCTGCCTGGAGCCACAGAGCCATGCTTATGAGGCTCAAAGGAGGAGTAATTCAAGGAAACAAAAAGAGAAACTCAAAGCATAAAAAAACATTGTGGCACCAGAAGTCACAAAAGGAACAGAGAGCTCCAAGTAACAGTTCATCTTTGAAGTTGGAGCAAATGGTTGTTTGGTTGTTAGTTTGGTTGTTAATTTTGGTTAATACGCTTTTTTAGTGTAACTGCCTTTTTAAGAACGACAGCTCCGAGAACCCATCCCCTCTCTATGTTATTAATTTCTCTATTTAGATTATGTAACCAACAGAGAGAGGGGTGAGCCGCCATTCGACTGGAGAGCTTTACTTGTCAACCAGAGACAAGCACGAGGAAATGAAACAGGTTGCAATATGAACTGGAAGAAATGAAGCAAGCATCTCTGTCCATCCTGTCCTGAAATTTGGTAAAAATGTCCATCAAAGCGCAGAAGCAGAGGCAGAGCTGGATAAAGAAAGGACAGACAGAAAGGAGAAAGAGGCAGCTGGAGCCACTTAAGTTCAGTTTCATTTAAGGACTTTCCTCTGTGTCACACATGTCCATTGGTTTCAGAGTCCATTCCCATTAAAGAGTTGTCAGTAATCAAAATCGGAGGTGGTTTTTAAAGCTGTTTTGAGCCTGCCTTTGGCTCCCATGCCCAGTTTTGGTGTTCCCACAGCCTCTCATGTCCTTTTAACAAGTTCTCCAAAGCTTCCCAGAGTCCTTCCTTAATAACAAACAAAAAAAACAACATTCCTTCTTCTTCTTCTGAGTAGCAAAAAAGGGTGATGCCATGTTTTAAATATATCTATTTGTTTACAGGGACATGTTTGTTTTCACAGTGGGCAAAAAAATGACCTCTACAGCAAAAGCTTTACTTTACATCTCTTGTAATTGTCCATTGAAATCAAGTATCCCGATGTTAATCTGTGGATCCTCGTGTCTACTATCGTGTTTTGTGCCACAATAAAATATACAGTTATCTGGGGCACAAATTCCTTTTTTTTTGTCATTTGTTTTTGTTTCAACTGCATAAAGCTTTGGCCACATTAAGTGAATTCAATCAAAGTAAAAACTGCTCAGTGCTTCAGCATTATCAATCTGATCATTATCTTTTAAATTAGATTTCTGAATTTCAGTTAATCACAATCCAGCTTTGTGGTTCAGTTTGTTGTGGTGTGTAACAGAAAATAAAATACAAAAGGCAAACAAGAAAAAACAATGAATTGATGCTGGCTCTTGACACACACACACACACACACACACACACACACACACACACACACACACACACACACACACACACACACACACACACACACACACACACACACACACACACACACACACACACACACACACACACACACACACACACACACACACACAAAATGCTGGCTGATTCCAATGTGGAGACTATAACCTAATCTTCCCAAAAAAAGAGCCATAAAGGATTACACTTTGGAAATAAGAGAGAAAACAGCATCATTGAGACAATGATACTGAACATTATCACACCATAAAGTGGCCAGGTCATATTTTTTGTTTTCAGTTTTCAATTTCAGCAATTCAAATTCAAGCTAGTGTTAATTTATGATATAAAGTAATATACATAAACTAAAATAAAATTAAAAATACTTACAAAAAAATTAACAATACATGTTCACCATTGTCTGGAAATAAAATAAAACAAACATATTTGAGGAAAAAAACTGTACAACTTAAGATTTTTTTAAATCAAGATATTACATTTTATGAACACTATTTCAGGGAACTGGACTTGAGAAGTAGTAAGCTTGCAGACCAGATCTACTCACTTTTAAGAGCATGCTGTGGTATGAACACCAAATCACGTTTCTCTGCAAGACGTAGCACTTCAAAACAGTTTGGAGATTGTGCCTTTATTCATTAGGGTGAATATATGGGCTATACAATAGTGGCCAAAAAGTTGCTTCACAAATGTAAATATGAGTTAGTTTTGGTTTAAGGAAAAAAAAAATTCAGTGAGAAGGTAGGGGACCTATGCACATCCATTTCCATTGCAACAAACTGAAACAGGCGACTTCTTTGGATATGAAAGCATCCTATTTGAAAAAAAGGGACATCTTCAAAAAAACCTCCTACTATTTCCAGAAATAATGCTTTGGAATGAAGATGTCCCTTAAGAACCTGTAAGCTATTTGTGGACGTGGCACCCTGCAGACACTAGCGACAAGTCACTGATGGACCTCCCAGTAAAAGGGGGCAGCAACACCTCAGTAAAACAGCCATGATTTCCCTCTGAGACTAGTTGTTGGTTGACTGGCATAAATGTTACTAAACCTATGAGACGCGTCAGTACCAGATGTATTATATACATTTTTTGGTAACCACTATTACTTGCTTAACAAGTGAGCAACAACCTTCACTGGATGGAGGGATTTTCAGCAATGTTCCATGCCAGCACAAAAATGACAAATGGAGGTCACTTTGTTCAGCAACCAATGATGCAAAAATTTACACAACAGTTTACAGTCACTTTAAAAATGAGGAAAAACAAAATAGATTGTGATAATTAAAAGCAGTCAAATGAAACAGGATCAGTCCTTGCTTAAGAAAAAACAAAACATTGTGATATTTGGAATGCACTGTTCTTTACAAACGTTATAGATCATTGGCTTTAAACATTGGTCTGTTCAAAAAGAAAATCGGCAAAATGTCCTTTGGAACATATATTCACAGTCTTCAAAGTTCCGTTTTTGCAACAAGAAAAAAAAAAAAAGTGTTGCAGAGGCAAGAAATTGGTTTATTGTTTGTTTTAGTTAAAGCTTAGCCAAAAGCAAAATGAGCATGCATCTAGGTACTCTTTTTTTTTTTCTTTTTTTTTTCAAAATTCTACATTAGCAGCAAAACGTATGTCCTTGAAGACCAGACCTTATACATTTTCATAAAAAAAAAAAATGGACATTTGAATGTGACAAAAGTCAAACAAAGATTAATAACCTCTATCTTACAAACTGCAATGGCTCTGTAACGGTGCTACTCCACAATGCAAGGACATGGGCCCTTTTTGGTTTTTGGTATTTACGTAAAAAAGCCACCTGTTTGCTTGCAAAGAAGCAGAAACGGCAACTCTGATGCGTACTCCTTTATCTTTTAAAACTTTGTTTTCTTTCCCCTAAAAACAGCAACAAATTCTCAAGTATAAAGAAGCCTCTTTTCTCATCTTTATGCACCAATGGTGAAAGTGTTTCGTCTTTGGATTTTCTTTTTGTCTTAAAGCGTGAGAATTATTATTAGTATTCTTTTTTCATTTTCATTTATGACAACAAAAATGTCAAAAAATGAAATTAAAGACTGTAGCCACACTACATGATGAACAAAAGACCTGCTATGTAGTATACATATCTACAAACACAGGAGAGCAGAGAAAAATAAGTGCGAATAGAGGAACAAGAAGAGTGAGAAATAGGAGTCAGACAGTGATAAGTGCACAAAGGTAACAAAGAAAATTAAATAAAATAAATCTTTCAATATTTCACCCAGGATCTTTTTGTGTTGGCTGGCGCAGAACCAACCAAATTATAAAATTTAAATATTTCTGAAAGAGGATCCTGCCTTGTCAGGGGGGAGGGGCTTTTGGGTGAATGTTTCCCATGAAGCTGAGAAGAAGACAGAAATAAAGTTCAGATAAATTACCTTCCCATAATCTAGACTATCGGAATGACCAGGACAACATCAAATGAAGTGTCATAAAATTGGACAATACAAAAGCTAAATGTACACAAAGTTTTTTTTTTTTTCAACCTACCATACTGTTTAAATTCATTTCCAATGCAACATTCTACTTAACACCAAAAATGTTCATATCTATCATAAATACAGAAGGTTGATTTTTTTTCTTTTTAATCCAAACTCTTTTTTAATGTTCATTAATATGTCTGCAATGCTCTCCTTCTCTGGGTAAAATGGGATTGTGATTTCCTCACTTTAAATGGATTTTCATATTTGAATCAGCAAATCATTTACCCTTTTTGAATGCCCAGAAACAATGCCTTAATGAAAATCAATTAAGTTAATGTGATTAAATCAAGTTTTGAAAGAAAAAATAATGCTAATCTCCTGTTGGAAACAAAATCGTTAAAACATGGATTTCTGTAACAGAAAAACATCAGTGAGCTGTTGACCTGAGAATAAAATAGACATTACATTATTCTTTTACTTTTGCAAGCCATTGGTATCTGAATGCTTAAATAGCAAGAAAACTGAAAGACTATTCTCCCATACAGTACATACTGGCTTTTTGTGACTGTGCTGTTAAGTAGAAACTATTACAAAAGAAAGGGACAGCTTGTTGACTCGCATTTCTTCAAAAGGGTTCTTGGGCCGTTTGTCAACTTTGAGGCAGTCAATTGCCATACAGTACAACATTCCTCTATTATCACCCAAAACAAAACTGCAGCGATCTTTTCTGTTCTCACATATTAGTATGCATGTATCTTAATTTAAAATTGTAAAAACAAAAAACAAAAACAAACAAACAAAATAAACAAACAAACAAAAAATAAAATAAAACCAGCATGTTGATATGGGAAAACAATCCACTAACATTTAAATTTTTGGTTACAAGCTTTGGAATTGCAGTTAGTCTTTACACATCTTTTTCTGAAATTGGTTTGTATACTTTTAATGTATTTTTAACATTGCTGCTTTTTATGGGTTTTTTTTTTCATTTGTGATTTTTTTTGTCTTTTTTTGTGTTTTTTAAATATTGTCCATCACTGAAAGCTCTTTTACAATCTGATGGAGTCTGTTCCTACACTAGCAAGATTACTACTACAACTATTACTGTCTTTGACAAAGCCAGGCTGCTGCGGCTCCTCTGCCGTCCTGCCCAACCTGTCAGCTGACTTCTGACTGCTGTCAGAGTCAGACTCGTCGGTAAAGACGTCTGTTGGTATCGAGGTCTGAACTCCTGAGGTGCTCAATGAACTTGAGGTAACCGTTGAAGGTGAGGACACTGGAGGAAAAGAGGAGGAAGAGGAGGGACTAGCATTGGGCTTCCCAGCTAAAGCTCTGGAGAAAGGGGCCTGGGGCCAGGGTTTGCCGGCAGCTGTGGTGTTAAGTGGGGTAGTTGAGGAGGAGCACAGGGAAGAAGATGCAGCAGTGGATGGCATGGTGGCTGATGTTGTTGGCAGGGGAGGGGGGCTGCTGATGGGATGAGTGGCAGACTGCGAGGTAGATGCGGTGTTAGGATTGGGGAAGCAGGCTGAAGAGTGAGGTAATAAACTAGTAGCGTGCTCTTTGGCATTTCTGACTGATCGCTTGATTGTTCTGTGTTTGTGCAATGCCGATTCCAGGTGTTGACTGAGTGCTTTCTCCCCATCCAACGTAGTGTTACAAGCCAGGCAGTCATAGAGACTTCCAGCCCCTGCACCTACGCCACCGGGGACACGCAGCAACATCTCTTGCAGGTTTGCCACAGACTGACCGAAAAAACAGTTTGATTTAAGATGGGTTATAGCCGCATCTTCCTTGGTGAAAACAGCTTGACACTTGCGGCATGCCAGTTTATACTGCACCTTGGGGACAATGTACTGGTCTAGATGGGAGTCCACAGCTTTGCCATCCATTTCATTCTGCTCAGAGGGTACTTTATTATGAGAGGAGGAGGAGGATGACGAGGTTGAGGATGAGGAAGTGGGGGGTTCGCTATGGGAGTTGCCCTTTTGCTCCTCTGTTTTCACTGGCTCTTTGGCAGAATTTTTACGATCCCCCAGGTTTTGAGGGGGAACTGGAGTTTGGCTGGCCTTGGGTTGCTGGATCTGCTGAAGCTGCCGCTGCTGCTGCTGCAGTGCCTCTTGCAAGCTCTGCTGATATTGCTGGTAATGCTGCAATAGGGACCCTGGAGACAGGCCCATCAGTGCTTGTGACAATGCTGGGTTGTAAGGAAAGAGACTTTCCATTCCATACATGGGTTGCAAATAGCCTCCTTGGAGGGCACCGGGGATCTGTGGGGTGTAATATGGGGAGAAGCCAGGCATGAAGTAAGGTAAAAACTGGTTCGTTAGAAGTGCTGTGGGGTCTGATGCCAAAGCAGCCTGTAGAGCCTGGAGCTGGGCAGGATCAACCACATATTCCATGCCGGGTGTTGGCATAGACGTGGCCGGAACTGCTGTATCTGGCTTTTCCTTCTTGGCGCTGGCCGCAGAAGTTGAAGGGGCAGGAGTGCTTCCAGTTGATGAAGGGGTTGCGGGCTTATCTGTCTTTTCCTTGGCCTTCTCCTTCTCTCTTACCCTCTCGGCATCACGTTGTTTGGGGGCTTCAGGTCGTGAGCTGGACTGGGTGGTTGAAGAAGTGGAGTTTGATGTTGAGGTGGGGCTGGAGTGGGATGCAGCAAGAGACGATGAGGAGGGAGGCTTGTTGGGCAATCCAGATGTAGGAAGGCTCGGTGAGGGGACACTGGCACCAGGCATGTTCAGGAGGTTTGAAGGTTTTGGAGGAGTTAAAGCTGGAAAATATTCAAATGTAGAAAAACAATGAAACAGATTAGACACAGTTATTTGATAGATCTAGTTTTTTATAGTGTTGTAAAATTGGTAATTTCATACCTAACATGTGCATGCAAGAGGTAAAACATCAGTGAGGTAATAAACTAAAGACCCAAAGTATTTTTGACTGAAATGTTGACTCTCTTATGAAATTTGTCAGTTCAGCAATTAGGTGTTATCAAGTAAAGCACATGTTGTATATATGTATAGATATTAACTGTGTATATCAATTAAGATATTGTCCATGTTGTGTAATGCTTACAGATGAGGTAATAGATTGACTAAAGAGTAGAACACTCATAACACTCAATTGCCCATCTGCAAATCTGCACCGAAATTTACTTCGCATCAGTGAATGGATGCCAATTTGTGACGTACCTGAATTTGATGAGTTAAAGCTGGAAAGAGATGGGCTGCCAACCCCTGGCAAAAGGACAGGTGGGATGCCTTGCAGGTTTGGATAAGCTGACTGGAGATTTAGAGCCTGCATTGCAGGGTTATCAAACATCCCCTGCTGTTGCATGGCCTGCTGCTGCGCCAGTCCTAAAACTTCATTGGCCTTCTTAATGCGGTCCATCTCTTGCTGGGCCATAAGTTGGCGGACAGTGGCTGGATCAAAGTATTCCTTTTCTTTATCAATCTGGCTGCCAATGGTATCCTTCACCTTGGAGATGTGTTGCTGGGAGAAAATGTGATCACGAACTGAGAGGCGAGCACTATACTTGACACCACACAAAGTGCATTCAGTCTTCGGCCCCTCATAAGATGTGTGATTTATTCCAAAGTGCTTGGCCATGTTGAGCTTTGCTTTTTTCTCCTTGGCACGGGCATTTTGAAACCATACCTGAACCACTCTCTTTGGAAGTCCAATGTCATTGCCAAGTACCTCACATTCCAGCATAGTGGGAGTTCGGTAGTCATTAAAGCAAGATTTCAGTAATTTCAGCTGGAGGTTAGTCATCTGGGTTCGGAAGCGCTTTTGGCCAGGTCGATCTCCACTGTCAATGCTCCTACTCCCAGAGGCTCCAGGACTTGGTGAACAAGGGTCAGCTAGACTGGAAGTCTCGCTATGGTCAATCATATTTTCATTTTCATAGTCCTTAGCATAATAGCTTGTTGCTGGGCTTACCAGCCCTGAGGACATTTGATCATCATTTTCAAGACTGGGGACTGTGCCTCCAGACTTTGATAGGTAATCACCACTATTGTGGCTGTGCTTTGCATCAGCACTGTCATTATCAGCATTGGCCTCATCACCTGTTGTTGTGTCTGTGATGGCTGTATTCACAGAAGAGCAATCGTCATTATCAAGTTTGTTGTGATCAAAGCTGAGATTAACGGAGGACATGGTTGCACTCTCAAAATCTTCCATTCCTTCAACTTTGATGGATGAAGGGCTGAGTAGAGCCCTGGGAGACAGATCCAAGCCTTTGTTCACTGGTGACATGGAGGAGCTTTGTCCATCGCTGTTTGTGGCTGTGGGTAGTTGAGAGTAAACTGATGTCTCAAGAGTATCCATTTTTATTTGCATGCTGTCCTGCTCTGGTAACATACCAGCGAGTGCTAAATTATATCCAGCACGTTTGGCTTCATGCCAGTGACGAGAGCGAATGTGTGCCTCAAGGGCAGTTTTTGCTTTAAAGAGAGCTCGACAAAAAGGGCACCTCCTATGAGCTTGAGCTGGCCCAACTGCTCTAAACTGGCCTTTTCTTTCTCGAGCTCTGGTATTTTGGAACCATACTTGCACAACTCTCTTTTTTAATCCCACTTCATGGGCAATGTGGTCAAGCATTTTGCGAGTAGGATTTGAATCCAATAAATATTTTTGATACAAGATCTCTAGCTGCTCAGGTGTTATGGTGGTTCTCAATCTCTTGTCTCTCTGTGGCTCTTCACCACTATTTGTGCTGTCATTCTCTCCAGGGCTAGTGTTAGCTTTCTCCTCTAACTTCCTCTTCAGAGAGTTCATGGTGGAGGTTGGGGTGGACGGAGAAGTGGCTGAGCTGCTGGGAATCTGTGGCATTGCCCCAGAAAGTAGCTGACTTGCCAGGAGAGGATTGCTTGGGTCAAATAGCATGAAAGGCATGTCAAGTGGACGGTCAAGGAACTGGGGGTGGATAAATTGATTTTGCACAGAGAGAAAATGAAGTTGCTGGTGTTCCTGCCAGTGCTCAAAGGAAGGGAAGCCTATCTTGCACTGCTCACACTGGTATGGGATCATTTGTTGTGCAAGTTGTTGTGTGGCAGAAGTCAGGTGTGCATTGAGGCTCATATGGGAGCTTTGAGAAGAGGCCTGACTTGTCTGTGAGGCTGAGGGACCACACTGCTGCTGTTGCTGAGAGAAGGAAGGTGATGAATGCTTAATGTTCTGTGCAACATTTTGGATTTTCTCTTCTCTCTGTGGTCTGTGGTGATGTGCCTCAGACTGTGGTTGGTGCACAACCTCCTGTTTAATAGAGGTTTGGTTTTCTCGTGGATCAGCAGAGATTTCCGGTAACTGCTTGGGCTTCTCATCATAAAGGTTAGAGCTGGATGCTGGTGAAGCCTCCTCTTTTTCAGAGGATGAGAGGTGCGAGAATGCCGAAGTTGAGGGTGGAAGAGGGCAGAGACTTGAAGAAGTGGGCATTGGGGTGTGACAGGAAGACCCAGAGGGAGTGTAGCATTCATGGGACAGATCCAGTGAATCCTCATTTTGGCTGTCATACTGTCCTTCCTCGTCTTCATCTTTGTAACACAGCTTCTTTTGGTGTTTTATTAAATCAAATATACGCTGGAAAACCAGGCTACATTTCTTGCACTGGTAGTTCAGATTTGATGTCCGGATATATCTGTCATTTGACAGTTCTCGTCTTTCACCCTCCTTTGCACCCTCACCCTGGTTCTCATAATTTTTCCTTGCCTTCTGGCGAGCATTTTGGAACCACACAACAATAACTCGAGTGGGAAGGCTCAAAAGGTTGGAAAGCTGTTCAAATTCATCATCCTTAGGATAAGCATTGGCATCAAAAAAGTCCTGGAGAACTCTCAGTTGGTAGTCAGTGAACCTTGTTCTCGATGATCTCTTACTACCATGTAACTCATGTCTCTGAGGTTCAGGGGAAGGAGGTTTGGAATCAATTTTTGTGTCTTCTAATGTTGTTGTTGGTGGATTATTGAAGTTGTAAGGTGAGTCTTTATTGCGCTGCCGTTCCTTGAACAGGGTGTTTCTGAACCAGTGCTTTATGACCTTTTGAGGAAGTCCTGACTTGTCAGCCATCTCTTTAATCTGTTCTTCATTAGGTGAATTGTTGATATCAAAGTACTGTCGCAAGACCCGAAGCTGGTCGTCAGTGATGCGTGTTCGTGGCCTCTTGTTCTGCTGCTGTTGTAGCATGGCTGGTGTGAGTTGTTGTTGATAGAGCTGGGCAAGGTCTGATGCCAGACTTGGCTCAACAGATGATAACTGAGGAGGCAGCTGAGTGGGCAAAGACTGAAGAGACATGGGTTGCATCATAAGAGGTGAGAAAAGAGGCAGATCCATTGGCATGGATATTTGTGTCATAGAAACTTGTGGCTGTGGAGGAGGTACGGTTGGAGGTGTGAGTGAAGCAGCAGAGACTGGAATATTGGGTGTTGGAGCTCTTTGGGGCGCAGGAGGGGGTGGCGGTGGAGGAGGTGGTGGAGGAGCTGGAGCAGCCTCTGGTGTAGGAGGTCTCAGTGGATAGAGTTTATCATAATGCTCTCTGTATTCCTTGGCAAATCTCTCAAGGGATCGAAATGGAAAGAAGGCCTGGTGGATATGCTCCTGGTGACTCTTTAAAATCAGGATGTTTGAAAACAGTTTGCCACAGGCTTCACATTCCAGTTTCTCTAATCCTTCAATAGGGTCCACCACTCTTGTTATTCCACCTGGACCACTTGATCCGCTAGGTCCAGCTGTCTTTTTCTGCGCTTTCTGTTTATTTTCATTGTACTGAATTACTAACTCAAACCCAAAATTTTCGAGCAGGGCTTTTGTTGCATTTCCTCGAGCATCTGAAGCTATCCTGGGCGGAGGCAGACCAGTATCATGGTTTATATTTATTGAAATGTGCTGAATGTCCTTTCTTTCTTTAGGCTTGCTCTCTGTAGAATCTTTGTTTACATAGTCCTCATTTCTTTCAACTGAATCTTTTTCTCTTTGTATTTCTCTGTCCTTCTCACTATGAGAGGAGGTCTGTTTCTGCTTTTTCTCAGACTGCTGAAGGAGAGATGCACTTTGTTGAAGTAAAGCCATTTGTCCCTGAACTTGTGAGTGAGCCTGTTGCTGCTGCTGTTGTTGCTGCTGCTGCTGTTGTTGTTGTTGGTGTTGCTGCTGAAGGTGATGGTGCATCAACTGCTGTTGCAAGCAACTCTGCTGGGCTGAGTTCTTTAAATCTTCCAGCAGTGAGGAAGTGGAGGATCCTGCAAGGCCAAGTGCTGAGCTGCTGATATTAATCTCTGGGTTGAGCTGAAATTCTGCTCCAGGGATGTAGAAAGGGAACAACAACTGTTGTTGTTGTAGAGGAAGAAGTGCATCAGTTGTCATAGGGAAGTGCTGCAGAAGTGCTGGGTTGAATAGCTGGGATTGTAACAGTGCAGCCTGCTGCTGGAGCTCTTGTTGCAACTGGGCTTGGGCTTGGGCTTGCGCCTGGGCTAATTGCTGCTGTTGTTGAAGCTGTTGCTGTTGCTGTTGTTGCTGTTGTTGTTGTTGTTGTTGTTGTTGTTGTTGTTGTTGTTGTTGTTGTTGTTGTTGTTGTTGTTGTGCACCCCTTGCAGAGAGCATTTCTGAAAATTTGGACTTCTTAACTTCATGGTTCTCAGATGGTGAGGAATGACAGCTCATTGAAGAATTTCCCATGTTGTCCATGTTATGGGTCTGGTTTATGTGGTTTCCTCCAATAATACTTTGAGCTTGAGATCCAGAAGAGTTGTGGTTATTCGAGCTACTTGTTGAGTTGCTGGCAGGGCTTGGACTAGATGTTGAAGTATTCATGTTGGACCCTCCAGCACTCAAACCAGTCGAACTTGTTGTGCTAGTGATGCCTCCTGCTGCTTCAAGTTTAGCTGCTCTAGCTTTGGTCTGGTGTAGAACAGAACGCATGTGAATTTCCAGAGTAGAACTCTGACTATACGCCACATTACATGTGCTGCACTTGAATGGCTTGTTGTCAGGGCTGCTGGTAGGCTCAGGCTGGCCAGTAGTAGACTCTTGCAGAGCCCTCTTCACCTTATGCAGGTGGGAGACAGAATTATAGTGAACCAGAAGAATGTTCTTCTGGGTGAAAGACTCTTTGCATACAGTGCATTTGAAGGGACGAGATGGATCCAAAAACTTCTCCATAGTAAAGTTGGGGCCCTTTCTGAATGGCAACGCACGTTTAGGTTCAAGTCCAGAATCTTCTTGCAGTGATCCAGAGTCACTGCCTGTTGGGCTTTGTTTCTCTTCTGGATCACTTTCATCTCCTTCTTTGTCATCTTCTCCCATACTTCCATGCTCTTCACCAAGGGTTGGATCACCCATTACCATGAGGTCACCATTCATGAGCAAACCACCATATAATTGTTGGATATCAGCTTCACTCAGCTCCAGGTGGCTGGTTTCTAAATGCTTCTTCAAGGCCTGCAGTGTTCTGAAACTTCGTTGGCAAAGACAACACATAGTGGCTGCCCTGATCACGTGATACTGTGAATGAAGTTGTAATTTTTCCACAGTCTTGAAGGCCAAGCTGCATTGGTTACAGCGGTATTTGTAGACATGGCGATCTGAAACAGGCAACTGGGGCCTTTTGTTGTGAACTTCATTGAAGTGCATTTGGAGGGAGTTGGATGACTTGAATACTTGGTTACAGCCTTTCTTCCAGCACAAGAATCCTGTGGCATCGTCTCTTTCGGACTGTTGATCATCGAGAGGTGACTTGCGAGCTTCAGCTAATTCTGTGGGGAGTGAGGCTCCCTTCTCTGCATCTGCATCTGACGCATCTGTGAATAAACAAGTCAAAAGTAGACAGTGAATTAGGTTAGAAGATTTGCTGACGAGATTTTTTTTATAGTTTTTGTTCAACACCCCCCCCACCCAAAAAAAAAAAAAATTCAAATAAAAAATTACAACTTCCATACTGATAATATTGTGAAGGGAGTGAAAATATGCAAAGAATTACTCATTACAATATGGATCACATTTATCATTCATATAATCTTGTTTAAAATGTGGCAGGCTAAAAATAAAAAAAAGCTAATCTATTCTTGAATGTCTCTTCTTAGAAATTCTGTAGACTCATCTTATGCATTTTAATGTGCCATCAGAAATATTTAACTTGATAAAAATGTAATCCAGAACACATACACTATTAGGCATGTAACATGTAACTACATTCCTTAAAATGAAATCAGAAAGTTAGAGTTCAAGAGTTAAAGTATTGAGATACTAACCAGGTTGCTTCTTTGTATCCTCAGAGTTTGAGTTCGGTGTTGCATGAGGAGTGCTCTGGGACTCTCTGTCGGGACTTGGTACAGGTATAAACATGCTCGCTGGTAGCGCCTCAGTTGCTGTCACCTGGAAAAACAAAGTACAAAGAATTTTAGCTTACATTAGAATCAACCTGACAATGTCAGTGAGTGAATCTCACATCCTAGCCTCTTGCAATACCCCCATATTTTCTTACCCTTCAATAGTCATATATAAGTTAATGAAGTTAGGAATGTAATTGGTGATTATGAGGTTTTGCCTTTTTCACCTTCCTTCATAATGCCACAAATACAGCAATCCGCATGGTCTGTGTGATGCATTTCAATTGACATCATCCCCCTCGTTTGTACCCTCGCTATTATGTCACATAATGTACCTGTTAGCCAGAAAATGGTTTGGTGGTTTGGAAAAATATATAGTCGATATAAATACGTGAAACTATATCAACTATATATTTTACGTGAAACAAACACAGAAACATGTTTAGGGATGGCGGCTCACACACTATTCTACATTACTTCACCTCCACACCACTAAAGCTCAAAATCCTTAAATTCTTTTTAAGCTCAGTTCTTGATTAATGCTTTTGAAATTATTTCAGAGAACATGAACAGTTGTGGTTGACCAGAATTATGGCATGTTTTTCTAAAAGGTCAGATACCACAAGTGTTCGTAAATCCACTATAAACTGTACGTTGTCATTACTTATCTAATGATGGAGTGACACCTCTGTTGAAATTACTGCTGCATGTCACATTGTCCACAGGTTCCCAGAGGTTTCAAGGTTAGTTGGAAGTGTGAACACTTCAAATACAACATTGTATGATAAATCTTAGAGAAAAAAAGAACAATTCATGCATAAGTGTTGGTGTTTTTGTTTTGTTCAAAAAGAAAAGTAAACGTGGCATGAAATGAGCAGGGCAGGAAGCAAAACAAAAAGTCGCAACAAGAGCAGTGATTAACATTACAAAGTGGACTGTTTTAAGACAACTGACTCACTGGATGATTACAGGAAAGAGCTGAGTATCCCAAGGTCACTTTTAATTTGGACTGCGTAATTAGCAAACATAGTTCAAAATGGCTATCATCCAGCCAGACTTGGAATTAATGAAGCACAATTATTTTCATTACCCCAAGCTCACGCTGACAGAAAATAAGACATGGAGCAAGAGAGGGAGGGCTGGAGGAGTGCGTGTACATTGTATCCATAAACTTTATTAGTTCACTACAGATACACTTTATACGTGACAGACCCAGAGTGCACTGGGCTGGAAAAGAAAGAAAAATCAAAGGAATGGAAAGGGGAGTACAAAGACATTTGGCGAATACGGGAATGAAGGGTAAGAGAGTGAACATATCATTATGCATGCTTGACAAGAAATAAAAGTCACCTATTTCAGAATTAATTAGGCTCCTCTCTGTAGACACGTGAAAAGGATAAAGTACCTTCCCATCTGCATTCACCAGTTATAAAAAGGTGCTGGCTTTAATGCGTGTTATATTACCTCTGTTCTATCTCCTCTTGTAGTGGTTCAGTACATTACAACCTCTATAAAAGAAATAAATATTGCTGTCTACCATACTAATGTGCTTGCCATTTACTTTCTAGATGGGGGATGAAGATGGTTAGGCAGCCGACAGAGCAATGCTTTATTCGGTGATTGTCCAGCAAGCTATTTAGCTTCACAGGATAGGACAGAACAAAGATTTGCTCACTGATTTACAAGAAAACAGGGGAAATAAAATTTTATTTCCCCTTGATTAACAAAAGTAAAGGAATTTTTCTCTGTCTAGAAAATGGTGGACATCTCTGCGGCGAATATAAATCTAATGCGAGTCAAAGATCACATGACTCAAGCTACAAACGATGTGAATTTTGCCTCTTATTTTCTGCAGAAGTATAGTAACATTTTGGTTTCTTCACTATGTATTTGAGTTTCTTACATAAGAGGTCGACTGTGACCCATTGGTTTCTTTTGATTGCTTTTAGTGGGATTTCATGAAGTGGTATGAATACTAATTAAATGTTGAATAATCTGGTTGTGTCTATTTGAGCTTTTACATTGATAGGCTTTGTTTTGACTAACACACAGGTGATCATAGACATAGCAATAATGTCAGTGAAGTGATAAATGGACTGGGAACCGAGAAAGCTGCTCATCGTAAAATCATTAAGAAATACAAAATCAGATTATGAGTTTCCCTCCCCAAATGACTGTGATTAGAAGAGAGATGAAAAGGCTCTCTGATGATGGGTGCATTAAGACAATTAAAAAAGGGGGAGAGAAAGGCATCTCGAAAGGTCTAATCATTTCCAACACATGCTGATGGGATTGCCTGCAGCTATTTCACAAATAACAGCCTTCTTTTGTGTTTTATAAAAGAATGCATGTTGGCAATTTAGAGCGGGATAGGCAGAGATGACAACTGCTCTCATAGCTAGGCAGCCACTCCAGGGTGAGCGATTCAATAACAGTGACTTTCTCATCTCCGTGGCATTGCAGAATCGCTGGACTGGTCCATGACTCGACACATTCCATGCAATCTAACTGGCCATGTGAGTAAGTAACAATATGTTGGACCTATATAATTCAGTAGTTCTCTTGACAATGTACAATTATAAATGACTAAAGTAACACTATATTTAAGCACAGTGGAGAGTTTGAGGGTCCTGATTCAAAGAGTAGAGGTAATCAATAGCACATGGCCTTGCCAAATATGCATGCTATATTCTTTACTTCACACGTGCTGTGAAACTACCACTCCAAACTTGTAAAAATTACTCCAGGCCACGGCAGTTTAAGTTTAATTTACTGTTACATATGTATATAGTAAACTCATAAAACAAAAGTATGAATAGATGAACCAGCCCCATGGTTTTCTGAGCGTGTGGCAGGCGTCCTGTACAAAGAGATTTAGGGGGGAATGACAGCAAGAATAATTGGGGATGATTATTTTTTCGTGTTTTTCTTTTTTTTTTTTTGAAGAAAACATTATGTAAACGCATTGTACAGGAAAAAACTATTTTACAAAACAAATTCTTGTGTTACTGAATTTATTATAAATCTGGTGAGATTAGATGAAATGATGACTCAAACTTTATTAGAATGCCTTAAGTGTAACAGTACAGACTGCATATTAGGACTTACCAGATATATCTAAATAAAAGCATCTTACTCGCACAGGAATAGTTCTACTTTTATTGCCGAAGGATCCCAACAGCCATTAATAATAGTTGATTAAAAAAATGAAAAAGAATAATGAAATCTGGCCTCTGAAGCTAAATAAAACATATATGGCATGAAAGTTGCAGTTGTGGAGGGAAAATGACAAACTACTTTCAAAACTGCAAAAGCAATATTTGATATCACATGCAAAATACACACTGTTCTGGACTTACAGTGGCAATTAGCTTGTCCACGCAGTCAGGTGCCACACTGTGGAGGTGAGTGAGGTGGAACTGCAGGTGGATCTTGTTGTTGAGCATATCCTGGCACAGTGGACATCGCAACATAGGCTGGACCGAGTGTTGCGTCATCACGTGCATTCTGAGCCGATTCAGGTCTGTGTTGGTGAACTTGCAGTAGGGGCACTGGTACATCTACGTGGGGGTGGAGAGAGGAACGGAGAAAGAGAAAACACACAGAAATGGGTTAATTTGGTTAAATGGGTGTGCTCAGCATAGTGGGCCTGTTTGGAAAGAACCTGCAGGTCAGCGGAAAGAGTAGGGCCCACCCCCTTCCTTCAAACCACCAGATCTCTCTGATCAGAGACAAGTGTGTAATACTGAGCATGGCTGAGTCTTGGCACCCACATCAAAGTCCACCTGTCAAATACTATATTGATTATCAACCTGATACACAATTAGCAGGGCATCTGTAGCAGGAAGGCAGAAATATGTTTTAATGAAGTCTTAAAAAAACCTGCATAATATCATAAGCTTCAGTGAGATAACTAACTTACCAAATTACTGTGTTTTTTTTTTCTCAATTAAGTAAGTTTTGGACTTATAATGAGTTCTCGACCATTAAAGATGTGATAACCTTTAGCAAGAAAACCTTAATTCAAAGAGTTATAAAAAAGTGAATTACATGAATATCCGAGGGCATTGATGTGAACAAAAATATATGATTTGCAACGCTCACCTGCTCTGCAGCACCCTTCTCTGCTGTCCTGGGACGCTTGGAGGAAAGTGGGCTCTCTGATGTATCAGACCGTGAAGAGGGCCTTTTGGAGGGAACAGGGGACTCTGACTGGTGCTGCTCCAGGTGGCTGGACAAAGCTGAACGTGCACACATTCACACAGACAAACAGGGGGGAGGGATAAAGAGAGGAGAGCAGACATGTCAAGATGAGGTGAGGACTTGGCAGCCTGGGAGCAGGTCAATCAATAACACTGTGGATAAAGGGCTTTGGAATGTCTTTCTTAAATGTGATGTAAGTGCCTTTAATGGGAATTGGGTCGAGAAATTGTTATCAATGTCGTGCATTTGCATAAAAAAAAGACAAAAGGCACCATTTACACACAGATTTTAGTTACACGCCACCTAATATTTTTGATCCACATACAATAGGTGTCTAAATATGAGACAAACTTCTCAAGATTACCATAAAGTGAAATAGGTAAAGAGATACAAATGACTGTCAAAGTGCTTTAAACATGATTTTCTGTTTATGGGTGTTCATTGGTCAAATGTCAACACAAGAACAATATTTTAATTATTACAACGACAAAGCTAAACCTTTTCTAAGAGGCTTTCCACTATTTATTTAGCATTCCACAATATTTTCTCTCCGTCTCCAAAGTAAAGCTCCACAGGCAGAAAAGCAAAATATTATCAGGTGTTTTTTCCCCCCTGACCATTAGTCATAGTTTTGCCTTACAAGGAGTGATCTGGCCCTAAAAATATATACATATATCAAACATTTATGAAGCTGTGTGTTCAGTTTGAAAGATTTTCTTCCCTGTGTTTCAATGAAAGGCATATACAGTCAAAGTAAATCTATTTCATTTCACATTTGTGTAACAAGCGTTCCTCAGCATGCTTTTTTGTGATCATGGTCTGTGTCAAAGAGAAAATAGGACAGCAGGATTATAAAATGTTCTCTCAAACCTCTGAGCAAATCTCAATACTTTCCCCAAGGCTGGACTGCACATGACAAGCTTTCATTTAACTTTTCGAGACATAAAAACATGCCACTGGGCTGAATGACGCCATCAGACTGATGATTAGTCATACACAAGCATTTATACAGGGTACAAAAATGCTTTGATAATTAAAAAAAGTCTGTGGGTATCTAAAAAAAAAAAAAAGATGGTTACAGTCATTTTCAGGTGGCTTCCAATCTTTGTCATTATATATCATTATTTCATGTGTCTCACTAGCGCACACATCAAATCAGATGACAAATCGTTTTAATGCAAACAATGCTAATATTAACAAAATACAGAATCTCTTTTTGCCATTTCTGCAGAGCAAGGTCTTACCTGATAACCCCTGCAAATCACTTTAAACCTACTCCACAGTATAAAGGGAAAATGAGTAACTCAAGGTGGTACACAGAGAGGCAGGACAGTAATGGAGCAGTTCAACATGGGTTGAAAGAGGAGTGAAATCCACATAGGGCCCATATGGGTGAGCTGCTGGAGCCCCACACTTCGTCAACAGGGGAAAGAATCCACTGTGAAACTTAAGGAGGTGTCTTCCCAAACCCTAACAAGCCCATAAAGAGTTAAATTTGGCCTAATTTGTACAGTCCAAGAAGGGCAAATTGAGAACAGAGGGCACTGGCTGGGGAGGGGTGATTTAGCAGGGGGTCAGGTTAAGCGGGCTGACCACGCTCTTGCTCCAGACATTAAAATGTCAGCTCCAATCAGGACGAGGGCAGTTGAACTGATTACCCAGTGGGGGACCTGGCTTTGGACAGAGCAGCCTGCAAGATCTCCCAGAGACACTGGGATCAGCCAGCGAGGCCTTATTACGGTCCAGTCACAGCCAATCCTATTAAACACATCCGCCAATAAACAAAGGGAATGTTAAACAAAAGGAACCTCCCATTCCTTGACATTAACCTCTCAGTCATGGCACTGTCCTCACCAATTTCTCCTCAACTCCACCTCAGTCCACTCGTACTTTCCCTGAAGTCATCTCGAGTGGAAAACAAAGGCGATCATTTGGGATCACCCTCACCTTGCAACTCCTGCTTGACCTATCAGTTCAAACTTAGGATTTCACCTTGGATTTCATGACATTTCAATTTATTAGTATTATATTGTTGTATATTGCATATATAGGATCATCACATGCTCCATCACATTCTCTTTTAACAAAACATAAGCACAACAGAAAGCTTTTTACAAAAATGTCCACACCATCACAGTCACGAATGGTAAGCTTTCTATACACAGCAGGACAAAGACAAGAAAAAGAAATACATAAAGACTAATACGCCGAAGACAAAATAGTTATTATCACTTGACTATAACTAGCAGAGAAGTAAAGTGTGAGGGGGGAGAAGACTTGAATTTTCATGTGAACACAAGAGCAGTTAACTCGCAACTAATGTGTAAAAGCACATGCATTCAGCTTGGAGAGTATGCATGGAATTAAGCATCAAGCATCCTCTCAGCAACATGACTGAGAGGTAAACATACTGTAAGTGTTAAGTATATTTCACTTCCACAATTGCTCAATTGGCGCCAGCATGGTTAAACAAGTGGCTGTTTATGTTGAAGCACTGGAGAGCTCCTGCAGAAGGACCCAAACCGACTTTTTAGTGCTGGTGCTCTATGTTTATGTGAAAGAATGTGTGTGGGAAGGCAGAGGGAGAGGGGTGAGGTGGGGGGGGGGGGGGGGGGGGGTGCTGAAGAAGCTCACTCAGAGGCAGTCTCTGTCTCGTCATGGCCAATTATGACTCCATAAATCTGATCAATCGCTTTTCTCTTAAGAACACTACACCCCAACACCATCACCGGCACCGCGACTAACATCTAACTACTGTATCCAATTTTTCTATGTCAGAGGTGATGAAAAACTGACTGAAACATTGGAAAGAAATGGAAGCAAAAACTTTTACCTCTTCCCCCCAACCCCTCTGCCATTATATACAGTCTAACTCGACAAACATTGTTGTCCAAGCGTTGATGAGCGTACAGATGTGACACAAGGATCTATAATACAAACCAGTGATCAGAACCAATAACCGAAACATTGTGTCTTGCAGGGTACAAGATTATTACAGGAACAGTGTACTGTTAAAAAGGCCAAAGAACAACAGTCCCTGGGTACAGGTGTGAAATATAGCTGGCAACAATTAGAGGTTTGAGAGCCCCTCCAAAAAAAGGTTATATTCTTCAGTCATTCTGAAAAGTTACTTCTCAGGTTAGTTTCATTCCAAGTTAACGCATGACCAAAGGATAATTTAAACATGCCCAAAACAAAAGTGTTTTTGTGTATTGAAACATCAGTGGCTGATTTAATCAGCAATGTTTCTTCCATGCACATACGAGGCATCCACAGGGGCGACCACACGACACCCCCTGTTAATGACCTTAATGTCTGCCAGAAGCCAGCCTGTTACCCAGGCCCCTTTAAGACTGGTCTTTAGACATGGGGCCCCATCGACATCAAGCATGTTCTGACAGATACATGGGGTGAGCTTTTGTTTGGAAGCACAAAGGCCAGAGCAAGAGAGGAAATAAACAAAAAAACAAAAAAACAAAAAAACTGAGTCAATTAAGTGATTATTAATTCATGCCCCCTTTCCGTAAACCAGTGGCTTTTGAGTCCCGTAAGTGAATTAGACTTTGGCACCTTGTCTCTCTCCACAGCTGGACTGTATAATTCAGGCAGCAAAGGGGCTGTTGGCATACTGCACTGGTCTCGGGAGCAATCACAACCTTGTTGTGCTTTCAGGGGGAGAAAATAGATGGTTGCTGGACAGACTGGCTCAAACAGTACAGACTGAATTAACCACAACGGGTAATCTGCCTTTGAAATCTTCCAAGACAACAATCCCAGTTTTAATAAAGGTTTTCCTGTGAGAGGTTAACCACATTCTATAAAGTTGCAAAAACAATATGTAAGGATGCGAGATACGGAAAAATGATTCGGCGGGGATTCCCTTCCTACTGACCAAGATCAGGTGCTCTCCCACATTCTTACTACAAGTCTTGTCTTGGCATAACAGTTTCAAGCAGTGGTTGTGGGAAAAAAAACACAACCTCTCTCATCCACTCTGTCCATGCCAGAAAGGGTGGATAGCTTAATCCACAGTCTGCCATTCAGTTGAACTTTGATGACAATTTGTATATGGAGTGAAACTCAATGATCGTTGATGGTACACTTTGTGAAAAGTGTGCCTTCTGATCCCCAGCTCCTTAAAACCTTTCACCTTCACACTGCTCAGACCTTGTGACACCCCTCTGCTTCCAGCAGTGTGGAAAATCCTCACCTCCATTCCCTCAGCAAGTTGGCCATTAATATGGAGATGATTCAACTCCCCGAGTGGTGCAAGTCATTTTCTTTCAGTGCTGTACTAACAATACCTGGATATTGTCTTTTTCTTTTCCCATTTCTATCCAGGTTTTTAATCTACAGTCTGTGTCAGAGCCCAGAGCAATAAAGGGCAGTGTTTCATTTCATTTTATATTTGTAAGGTAATTATTCTGCATTAATAAAAACGAACAGCGAAACCCTGGACTGAAAACTGATACTGGAGGTACATGTGAAGTAATTTCTAATATTAATAAAGTCCAAATAAATGTGAAAATAAGAAAACAAAAGCTTGGAGGAGAGAGAGTGAAAATATTGTGTTTTAGGTAGCATGAATTGGTAGAATTAACAGGGGTTTTATTAATCTATAGGTGGCTGAACAACAGAATGACAAGTTGTTCACCTTTACAGGACGCAGCACGAGCACTTGACTATTAAACACTCCGTGGTAAAACTCATAAACACCAAGCTTTCAGGGAGTTGTCTCACAAACAAGGACAATTTATGGCCTATTATCTTCAAAGACAAAAGGAATTATAATGTGAGGGATGACAAACAATGAAAGGACGTGATATGAATATGTAAATATTTTTCAGTGCTCTCGCACCCGATTTCTCACCCTACTTCGGGTTTAAAGGCAATAACATATCACCACCACCGCACTGAACGTCTTCCAGTTGAAAATAGCAAAAACATAAGCTTGTAAAAATGTGATTGTAACAAACTGAAGGCAAGCAATTTGAACTTTCAGTCACAGATAATGTTTAATCTACATGTGTGCACTGTTATATGGAAAACAACTCATAAAATCAGGCAAGGCTGATTGTAAATGAGCAGCATACCAAGGATAAAAGCACAAGACATGAGCAGACTGCAATGCCACGGTGCTGCATCTAGGGGATGCTAATCACTATGTTCGTTATACAGATTAAATACAGCAGCTACAGTGTACATGTCTCCCTCTCATCCACACCTCACCTGTACACACACTTACTCACACGACCAGCCCACCCACGCACACATACACAAGCAGTATTCAGCTGCTCAGACTTTGTTTAGACAGTTTTAGAGCTTTGGTGTCAATGCTTAACTGAAAATAGTTTGAGACCACTTTTAACACCTGTAAAACCCTATTGTTGGAGCCTGGTAAGAAAAACAGCGAGGGCAGGTTTTGCACAATATTCTGTGAAAGGCTCAAACTAATGTGAGAGTTATGGTCTTGTCAAATAAATCTGTTCAGCATCTGTTTAGAAATGCATAGCAAGGAAAAAATAAACTGTCGCTGTCTCTTTGCAAAAAATTCCTTTTTTTTTTTCAAATTCAGCCATTCTTCGCAAGCTGAAGAGGTGTACTGAACTGCCTGTTCAGGTAAAATTGCACACCTTAATTGTGGGTAAATATACATTTCATCTAATTTGTATAATCCATTAAGCCCAGTGTTTTCAGAACAAAAAGTTCTGCTTCCACATGTCATGAAGTTGGATAATACCATTATAATTTGTTCACTGGCTGAGTTTAAAAAAGGGAGAGAAAAAAAACAGTTTGCTGCAGCTAATCGAAAGCTAAAGTGGAACCTGCATGTCACCTTTAATTGGTGCTTATCAAAACCACGTCAAAATACACCTACACACTTAGCTCAACAACACAGGCAGACACTGAAATTGTAAATGGCAGAAAAAAGATCTCATAATAAATGCAAATTTGCATGTTTGTATTTGACAAGTTGAGTTCATTTGCCTGTTTCATATGAACTTGCCGAGTGGGAACTTTGAATCTTGTATATATAGATTGTTTTATATATTTCTATATCCCCTTGTTGCCGTTTACTCTCGTATTTCTACAACAGGCCTGTCAGAGTACTTCCCCTCCATGCCTCATATGTACTTTCAGTATTCTTAAAATGAATCTAAGGAAAGTAAAAAAATTAAATAAATAAATAAATATATATATATGAAAAAATATATATCAAGCTCAATTGCACTGGATGGTACTCCATTACACCCATGATATGAGAAACTATTTTGGAAATTTGGATATGTATTAACTCACCCTTGTCTCTGTGGTTTTTTTTGTTTTTTTTACATTTTGCTCTTTTTGGCCTTACATTTTATTTTCCTTTGCCTCCATCCTTTCTGCCTTGCTCCTTGCTGCATTTCCATACATTCATCTGCTGCTTACACCACCTGCTTTATTGAAGGTAAGGATCCTGCTCCTATGCAGAAGCTCTTCACTGCCAATGCTGTCTCAGCGAGGTGAGAAAAGTGTGAGGAGGGAGGAAAGACTCTCATGGCGGTCCGTTTATACATATTTCATAACGAGCATTAAAAATGACCCTTTGAATTCCTAATCAAGCCAGTTTTCAGCTACCGCCAACATTTAACCATTTTCTTGTGCGTCTGAATGTATATTTACGATCATATTTTTGTATCATCTCAAAACCATATAATGTGTGCAGTGTTGGGAGCATATGACATTTACATATGTCTGAATGCCTTTACATGCACATACAGTATATGTATCATCAGTAGGATATATAACAAAAAAGAACAACAGAATAATGAAGGCATTTTTCAAGAGATGACATGCCAAATACATATGCATTTTACAAAGGCTTCTGATGTACCTCTAAATGATTTTAATGAATACTGAGGAGCTATGGAACCAGAAAGAGAAAATAAGATTGACAGAGGCTTTAAAAAGGAGGAAGCCTTTTTTCTGTGTTCACTAATGCCGTGTGTCTGACAGTGACTGTCTTTTGTAAAGGAACAATGTTGTGCTCCGTTTCAACTGCTACATGACAACGATGAGACGAAATACTTTTGTACTTCTAATGATGGACCTTAGAAACAGCTCAGCCTCAGACAGTGGGAGACTGAGCACCTTTCGTATAAATAACAGGTTCATCCAGCATATTTTAACATACACATCATCTGTACATATACTGTAGAACATTTCCAGACAATCACCAGCCCAAACAAGTGCCCCCCTGTTTATCGAATGCATTGTGAGGTCTTCCTCGCTTTCTCCCGACAAGACAGGTTTTCTGCACTTGCTTTTAAATGGGCATGACATTCATCAATCACACACAAAAAAGTTTGAAGTACAAAAAGAGACACTTCCATTAAACTACAGCTGTCTACCTTTTGCTGACAACACAGCCCTGAACCCACTACCCCAGCATACCCACCCACCTTTTCACTGACATCAAACAGAACCTCAGACTTGGTTCCCTAATGCAATGCTATTTTTAACTAAGCGTTTCTAATAAGCTGCTGGGAAGCTGTAAATTTTTCATATGCAAGCACATACTTCCTTTGTGAAAACACAGAAACACACTTATTTGGTGATTAGCGACTGACAGAGGGGAGGAAAGGAACTGAATATGCTTGTATCAAATTGCATGCCTTTCAAAAAGGAGGAATCCTAATGCGAGGAGTCGTCTTCCTGTGCACCACAGGTATGAGTGAATTATTAATCGGCCAGCTCATTTTAATGCTTTTTAAAGTGCTTTATTTTGATGTGCTAAAACATACTTTTAGCCATATTCAGTCAGGCATGCATATCATTATTTCTCCCATCAAAGAAGAGTGTCGCCCTTTCAAAGCGCACAAACAACTCAGCCTCATTTAAAATAGAAGTTCGAATATCAAAGACGTTTTACAAAGGCTGGGCTTCAAACACTGTGATGAAGTTTTTTTTTCTGCTGCACTTTATAAAAACTTCGGTATGCAAAAGGTCTGAATTGTTTTCCAGCTTTTAACCTGACTAGTGTAAATCAAAACATCCTGCCGTAACACAAGAAGTTAGACAAGTGAAAAGCATCTATTCAGGCCCGTTACTGTTCAGTGTCATCATTATCAGAAATCTCCACTATTGAATAAGAGATGTCTTTACTGGCACTGTTGTTTTTCTAACAGAGGCGTACTAAATAAATCCTGCGTTGAAAAAACTGAAACCATATTTAATATACACACTGCAACTCAAACCTGAGCACAGACGCTCGCTTGTACGCATGCACACAAAAACGTTTAGGGTTTTTTTTGCAATTAAAGTACAGTAAACCAAACTTTTACAAACTCTGTTAGATGTACAAACAGTTCTCCAGTCAAAAAAGGCCCATCAGGCTGTTGACTGCAGCTCAAACTGCTTTCTCTTCAAGAGCTCAACAAAAAGGACAACAATCAGAAATACATGTACTTTGTACGAGAATGTACTCAAGTTGATAATATTTCAAATATATTAACAGAAGTTATTCGCTAAAATGTTCAAAAGCAGTGGCTCATAAATGCATCTTGCACTTGAGAGTTTGATTTGGCCTAAGATCCGCCCCCCTGTCACCAAGCCCAACCCCCTGCTCAGGCCTAACCATCCACACCTGTAAGTAAAAGAGAGCCACTCTGATTTGACAGTATGAAACACAGGTAAGCGTTGTCTTTCCTCCTCATCTGTGTGCAGAAAAGTTTGAGAAGGGGGCAATGCTGTTGCATGTGGTACAGCTTGAGTTACACTCTCAGGCCTGTTCCTCACACCTATTGATCCAAGACAAGAACATGGGTCAAATGTCTTCTAAAAATATTCCTTACATTGTCATTTTTATCCTTTATCTGATGAGATTGGTGGAGCATGAAAGAGTGGTCCTTAAAAACTAGATTAGGATGTTTAATAAAATGTGTTTATTGCCTCAAAAGGGTCTAAATGATTTGATAAAATGTGTTTCATTTGATTTTGTTTAGCACCATTCAGCACCTTAATCCTGTGAGAAGCACTCCCTAAGTACATGTGTAAATATTGGCCTTACCTGTCCCTTTGGTGAGCTCCTTCTCCCCCCCACTTTCTCTGTCTTTGGTTTGGTCCTCCTGGTCTGTGGTGGTCTCACTAGCAGCCTCCACATCCTCGCTCAGCTCTCCTGAAGGGGGAGGGAGAACGGGATATGTAAATCACCACGCCATCAGAATTGGTGGAAGCACTTAAAGGGACGGCAGCGTTTTTTTCTATAGGAGCTTGCAACAATTACATTTGCTGACACACAGTTGCAAGGCGAGCAGACAAAGAGGGCAGAATCTGCTTTCTGTCCTGCGCTGCCTGATGTCACTGTGAAATGTATTCTGACGTGAATTATAAAATCAGAACTGAATTATAATTGAACGGAAAAGGCAAATATTCTGTCCTTTATGTTGTCATTATTATTATTATTATTAGTAGTAGTAGTAGTAGTAGTATATTATTGTAACTAAGTATTCAAAACCATGAGACAAATCTGGTTTCTTCCGTTTAAAGTGGACATAAAACTGTGGTTGGGGGGAGCACACGTGTCTTGGAGGGGGCGGATGGAAAAATAATTGTGTGAGCGGTATCCTTCAAGAGAAAGAGCTTATATTAAATGAGCCCCCATTTTCTTTCTTTCTCACGCACGGACACACACACGTGTGCACACACAGTCCCCTGTTGCAATCTGCTAGGTTACTTACCAATACAAACCTCTTTTCACTTCTGTTATCCTACTATGGCAAAAAAAAAAAAAAAAAAAATCATAAATATTTAAAACTTTCAGAGCCACAATTCATTTTATTTTTATGCCAAGTCAAAGGCAGGAATCCCCTGTAACCACCTTAAAAGCCTCAGCTCGATATATCAGGCCATTTAGGAACGTCGAAGTCCAAACAATGGATATCCAATAACGCCATTTGTAAGTAACACACAGAGGAAAAGATAGCAAAAACAGATAATAAAAAGGGCATCAATCTTTTTTATTTCCCTCCAGTGCCCCCTGAACATCCCCTTTGCCTGTTAAGTTTGTTTAAAAGTAGTGAGACTTGCATGCAAGAGCATTGATTTGACAACAGTAAACTAGGCCGCAGTCAATAGGCCCTATCAGTTATTACACAAGTCAGCTAATTCTCAGCAAATGTACTTAAATGCTCTTTTGAAAATGCTTTCATGCTTAGGTCTCTACTATATGAGCTATTGATATATTGACAAAGCTACAACAGCTACTGAAATATCCTGTTCAAGTATTCAGCCCTGCAGTCATCACACATCCAATCTCAGCTCACCACATGACTACCCACAACCAAAACCACTTTGATGATGGTACATTATCCCCAACACTTGCTTTCAATGTGTTGATACAGGTATGGACGTGTTGCATACCATGTCTACGGTTAGTATTGTATTCTCCCACTCCTAATATAATATTGCTTTATTCACAGGCCTGTCCTTAGCATTCTTAGACATCAATAAAATATTTGAATGCATTGTTTTTGTTATTTTTATGTGGTGAACAGCTGAAACAAATTCATATAGAAATAAGTTATACGTTCAAGTGAAAATACATTAAATTAAATTACTGTTTTGTAGTCTGACATTTTTTTCACTGCTGTGTGTATGTGTCTCATTTACTAGCTTAAAAAAAGGCATGGATATTTCAAATATCAACAATACATTTGTCTATTTTTATTACAAATGCACAAAATATTTTCTTTGTCTGGGTTAACTGGATGCACATAATGGCGTTAAAATAATAATGAATGCTTATTTCAACAACAATGTTATTATTGTTATTCTGCATCTGAATGAATACGGAGAAACTGTCATTTTTTCCTTCTTTTTGTAAAATAACAAGGTCATTGGAAAACACTGTTATATTGCCAACAGGAAAGGAGCAGCATCCTTTATTTCCTGCTTGCTGGTACGGTTGTTTTATGAAACAGCTGCCTGATGAGTGATAGGCGTATGGATTTTGTTGTTAGACATTACAGCTAAAAGCAAACTGTGAGCCAATGCTGTTATGTCTAAATAACAGTATTCAAAAGGGATCACTGGCTACTTGTGTTAGTTTCTTTTTTATTTTTAAGTGTTCTGTAGATTCTCCACACAATGAGGAGAATTTTGTTCTTTTATTTTTAACCGTGTGTCTATTATGTTTCCAAGGCAACCTATAAATTCCATGCAGCGCTGGTGAGGCGGATCTCAAACATTCCCAGAAATAAAAAAAATAAAAAAACAAAAAAATAGATCTGCTGCAGTCTCCAAATCCCATCTAACTCCTGCCTGTATAAATCTCCACAACTGAGCAAGAATTAGGATACTGTACAACTGCATAGGTGCTCAGATTACAAAATAATCCCCAGGTAAATTTTTTAACCTTTAAAAATGGGGCAAAGTGTCATTTCTTAGCTATGTGACACTTGTAGTGAGACTAATTCCCCACCTACGCATTAATACACACTTTGTGCTTGAACATTACTGTGATAGGCAGCCAACATTCTAATGCTATTCAGCCTGCCTGTACCCACCCCCAATGTCCTACATGCACGTGTTCAACAATGTTGTTGTTTTTTTCCGCCTCATGTTTTCTATACTTCTTTATTTAGATGTTTAATCAACTTATATGACACATTCAGTGCACACAGCACAGAGACCCATCCATAATTTATGCAGAAATGCAGACGTTTAATTCCAGGAGAAGCGTTACATCTTTAAGTGGCAAATGGCTTTGCCTATTTCTTGTCTCATCTACAGCAGTATCACAGAATGATTAAAGCTAGGCTGACTATAATTAATGAAAGGTCATGAGTGGCCTAAGAGTAGGATGCAAATGGAAGAGACACTAAAACTGCAGCCATAGATTAACTTGAAAATAGATTAGGAGAAACACTCAAAGCTATGGCAGCAGGCCATTTCTAACCCAAATCTGAGAGATGTAAAGGACAATAGCCCGGAGGTTGTCTTCTAATTAATTGTCTTCATTAACAATCCTAATACAATGATATGAAACAGTTCCATTAATCTAATCATGCAAGCTGAATAAGCTCATTGCGACACAGAGATTACGCTCATTTATTCTGGGCATATAAATATCAGCTTTGCTCTGCCAGTCACTCAGAGGGGACAGTTCATGAGTTCCCTTTTCCAGCATTGCGCACACACCCGCACACATGCACGCACGCACGCACACATGCACGCAAGCAGGCCCCATCCAGGAGCTCAGCGCTCTTCCCCTCTTGTGTTTTGGCAGTGAGATTGCAGAGTCTTAATCAGACCCATAGGTGTCACTCTATACAAGCTGGGAGAGAGCAACTGGCACACACACATTTAATGAGGTGCAGGGGGGAAGGGGCTGAGCAGAAACAGACAGAAACACACAGGGAAGGGGAAAAGAGAAGAAATATGTGGAGATGACAAAAGCAGATGCTATGCAAGAGCTGTCCAGTGAAGATGAGACACTGAAAATGGCAAGATTACCTTCAGATGAGAGAGAGCAGCCTTCCTTTCCCCTGAAGAGCAGTGATTACACTAATGCTAATCAGACTGACAAGCACAAACGGCCTAATAAATAATTGATGGTAACCACTGCACTTTCCAGTATTCCTTCCCAGACTGTAGAGAAGAGCAGCGGCAAGTAATAATAGTCACTCTAGATATCTTTCACTAGGTCAGGCTCCTCCTCTATCCTTGGCCTCAGCAGAATATACTGCTGTGATGATAGCTGCCGCTCTTAAAGTACAGAATTCTGGTCCTACCTGAGAAAGGCTCCAGTGTTCCTGAAACAGCAGTGGCAGCCTGCTCTTTTTGTTGCATATACAGTACCTCAGTCAACGATCCTGTCTTATCTATCTCGCTTGGCTTTCGTAAGTCATGGAGAACCAGCGCGGGGGCTGAACTGAGCTTCTCCCTCTCGCTGGCTCTCAAGTACTGGAAGCGAGAGTTGAGCTCTGGTTCTCTCTCGGCTCTTGTGTGGAGCTGCCTGCCTAAGCTCTCATTACTCTCATTATGATTATTGAGGCTGTTGTTATCATTTTAACCAGGTGTCACAGGAGCTTCACTGTAAATCAGAGAGGTGTTCTCCCCCTGCTTTATCCAGGGCCGGACAGCTTCCTTTTCTTTAGCACTGCACTGTCGGATAAAAAGCAATCTTATTTCACACTTCACAGACTATCTTTCTCCCCTACTTCTTTTTAAAAATCCCCCTCTTGCTCCCCCGTCATCCCTTGCACCCCTTCCTTATATCAAAGTTGCCCTGACTCTGGACAAGAGGGTGCAAAATGAAAGTGACAGGAGGGTACCATGGGACAATGAGACACAGGGCCCATGCTGAGGGCTTTCATGCATTGTCCGTTCCTCATATCAGCACCTCTGTGCCCCATATACAAGACCCCCCCCCCCCCCCCCCCCCTCCTTTTAAAAGCACAACACATAGGAAAACACTCCCACCCTTTGTGGATCCCCCCCCATTCTCGACATGCATATGCTCACTGAAGCTCTCTTCTTATGTACTCACGAGCTACAAATTCATAAAACCACAAGTGAACGAAACATGACCACAACATCGCCAAAGTCAAGAGCAGCTTTTGGTTATGAACAAGCAGTTAACCACAACATCATCAGTAACCGTAATGGCCATGGCCTGACGACACATAAAGCAGAATTCAAGCATGTAAATAAAAGTCATTGAAATGACTCACAAAACATTCATCACTCCGATGATGTGTCATGTACTTGTGATATTTATTAAAACTGATATCAGTTTATATTCAAAACACAAAGAATGATATGTAAAACAATGCCAGGTGTCGAAAAATAAAAACATTTTAGGTTGGTTGTGGTGAGACGTCACAACATTACAAATACACCTGCAAACATACACACAATATAAAAGTATGCAGTATAGAAAATGCATACTCTTCCTTTCTTACTCATGCTCTCGCTCCCTCTCACCCACACAAGTTCACATTTTGAAAGGAAAGAAGAGTGAGCTACCTCAGCGCTGCTGGTCGGAGTTATGTGTTAGATTCCTGACCTGTCTATGGGGGGACTCGTTGGCCTCTCCCTGCTGGCCCTGCTGTGACCTCAGGATCTAAATGTGAATGAATACTTTGTGTCTCCAAGGGGCTGAGGGCAAGAGTAAGGGAGGCAAGGAGGGGTGATATAGTGGAGAAGGAGGAGGTGCAGAAGATGGAGGAGGGGTGCAAGGGTAAGGCAGCTAATAACAAAAAAAAAAACTTTAAACAGTGAGTTAATCACAAACAGCAGTGATGGCTCACACTGCTCTCCTGGTGGTGCCCGCTCATCAAACAGCTCATAGCTCCTGTACACAAAACTTAATTTCATCCCTCTCGCATCTCAAAGCCACTGCCCATGTTTCAGGATTCACAGTGTATTCAGGTCAGATTTTCCGTTTTTAAAAAATTTTTTTTATATATTATTATTAACAGATAAAATAGATCTCAAAAAAACACTTTGGGAGCGGATAATTTCACTGCTTTTGCACTCTTGATATTTAGTAAATTAGGAAGTTATCAAGCACATTGTAAAGAATTAAATATTCTCCCTAAAGTGTTATCTCGGGGGAAATCATGCTAATTAGAAATACTTCTCATGATAATGGCATGTTTAGATACATTACAAATAAAGTGGATAAAGTGAGTGCTGCTCCAGTTATTTTCTCTTTGTGTTTTACTTCGGTGATGAAGGAGAGGAGGATCTAGGTTAATGTGGCTACACAGGGACTGAGCATTCAGGGACTGCTCACTCTTCTGCCCCATCAGACACACACACGCACCACACTGAGTTCCTTGAATGCCCAGGATGACGACTCCTAACTAACACATATTATGTCCACAATGGAAGATGCAGACTGTGCTTTTCCCTGCTAGGACAGTAGGCTAAAAGCCTGGATGGGGGCAAAAGCGTCACCGGGCCATGCTCTTCCATCTACTCTGCCTGAGGGACATGGTCCTGCACAAAGAGTCACTCTGCCTCTCTGCCTCTCTGCCACCCTCCGCCATGCATTTATGCTTATCGTCTTCCACCGCTGCCCCCTCTTAAATCAACCTCCTTTTTATTAATGCATCTTTTTTTTCCTGTTTTCCTCTAGCTCACACTACAATACCTTCACCTATTTACAGCTAGTCAAAGGGACCAAACATAACAGGGGTGGGTTGACGGTCTATGGGGGTGGCTGAAGGGGTGTGTGAAGAGAGAAAAAAAAAAAAAGCAAAAAGGGAGGGGCGGGGGTGGCGGTGGGCATCACGGCTGTCATAAAGGGCAATCACATCAACTCTGAAATATTCACCAGTGGGTTGGAAAATGCGATGGTACAGTTATGACAGGCGAACAGGCAACTCCCCCCACTCTCACCCACAGTCCCCCGCCCTCCTCTCCATCAGGGCGGAAGCATGGTGGACACTCTGAATATGTATAACCCGGAAAATGTATTGATTTTTCATTTGGCAAAAAGGGACACAAAAGTCACATAACCTGAAACTGTCACAGCTCTTTTGTTCATAGCTCATCTCTCCTGATGTTTGGCTTTTGCCACAAACTCTCTTTAATTACCAGGTACAGTGAGCTTCAGAGCCTTTCTCCACAGAGACACAGCCACATGCAGCCTGCTGGGCTTAACAAGACAGCCCACATCTATTATATATGACATACACCCAGCAGCTTTTGTTTCATATCTGACTAATAAGCGCACTGAATATGACTATACCCACAGTTTGTTTTGTTATTATACACAAGATACTGTGCAAAAAGCTTTCCTGAAGAAAACCTTGAAAATTAAAAATATTGCATGCCACTTTAAAAATAGCACTTTCATACTAAAAGCTAATGCTGGATAGTCCTGGCATTTATTTGATGTGCTTTTCTGAAGCACTTCTGCTTAACATGAAATTCTATTATAGATCAAAGTTTTGCCAAGGTAACAGGCAGGTGCTTGTATGTTTGTCTGAGTGTGCACACTATGTGTATGTGTGTCCATTAACAGGTAATAATCTGTTTATCTCTCCTTTTAGACACTGCAGACCAGTACAGTGGACTGTCTGAAAAAGATCTGTCGATTTATTGAATACACCATTTGCATATCTTTGTAGTGCTTCCATCTGCCTGTGGACTGTTCTGTGGAGGTATTAGCTCAGAAAATCAATGTTGCCATGGTTGGATGTATGTAGCCCCTACCTCGGCGCGTGTTAGGAGTCCGGCTCATCGCTCCCACATGGGTCCTATTTACATGAGTCCTGCCGGCAGAGGCTTTCCTGCCAGTTCTTCAATCTTTGTAAACTTAAAGTACACAAACATATTTCTCAGCATGCCCCTCCAGAGTGGGCTGGTTTGCCATCCTCCTCTCTGGTCGTTCGGCCTCCCTGTCTCCATCCACAGCCCTGGGCTTGACTGTCTGTTTGTTTATGAAAGCGTACGCAGAGATAAAACAGAATCTGACAAGGTTATGAATACCAATTTTGCTAATCAATTTTATTTAAAATATAAAATGTAGTGTATCATTGATGTGTGTTTTCTCTCAAAGGTTCAGTGGTCTGCTAAGTTCAGAAGTTTGAAGATAGTTAAGAGGAGAGATAGAGTATGATAAGCCCGGGCTAGTTCTGATGCTTTATTTCATATTACACTTATTTTAATTGATTACATCACAGAACTGTAGTGATATACTGTACACAAAAACAGCACAACATAACTTTGTTATGGATATTTTTTTTCTAGTGGAGAGATTGCACTGAATACCCTGGGTAAGTTGTCTTCTAACAACCACCTGGCTGGTTGCTCATAGCTAATTGCTAAAGAAATCCAATGATTACATTGCACAGGCACTTTAAAACATCCATGAGAGTGCGAGCACTTATTGAAAAAAAGCTTTCCCTACCTCTATCCACTCAGTTTCTAATACAAATCAAACATAGGGAGCTTTCTTTCACCATTTGTCTTTCTTTCTGTTCCTCTTTGCATAGCCCATCCATTACTTTCACATGAAATATGAAAAGGCAATATCCTCTCTGTGTTTGTACTGAAGCGTAATGCGATTGTGTTGTCATTTATAGGAAATAATCACAAACCTCTCTTTCATTTTCCAGTTCAAATAACCATGAAAAATTAGCCTTCAATGTCAGGGAGGACAACAAAGGGATGCACACACACTATTGCTTCACCACCGCGCTTGACATTTCTCCTTAATAGGAAAACGGGTGGTTGTTTCTCTCTTTCTTTTTCAATCTTTCTTTTTCTAACCTCTTTTTTTTTGACCTAATTAAAAAGTTCTGCACTCAGATCTTTTGTAAATCTCTCTTGCGTCTTTATTCAGTGTATCGTCCACATAGTAAAACAATTTGGAGGGTTGGAAAACTCTGGTTCTGCGCACACTGCACCCCGCTCATTAGCACCCCCAGCACTTGTCTGTTAATGGCTACTGTTGAAGGGAGATGTCGCCAGACAGCCACTATGGGGCTCAGGTCACCGTGACTACCGTCCAGTAGCCAGATGGATAAATAATTCAAAAGCTATCAGACTCCCTGGCAGCACAGCCGTCCCAAAAACACACACTCAGGACACAGTTTGTAAGGGCCTTCCTAGCAGATCAGCATTTAGCCCTTACAAATGATGTACAACCAGATGTCTGTACAAGACCCCACACAATTAGCTTTAGCTGTAGTTTGAGGATTCTTTTAATTTAGAGAAATCCTTATTTTCACTGTGTGCAGCAAAGTAATAGTAATCGCTTTCTGTTATACTGCCATTAAATGCTTAATAGGCAGGTTGTTTTTCACAGTAATTATGTACCAAATAATCAACTAACTCCGCAATGCAATTATAGGAGATGCATTTGGATGAGTTAGATTTTTGTTTGCAATCATAGACACAGAGAAATACAACAAAACAAAAAATGATTCTGCAAGGTGTTTCATAAGATGAATCTATGATTATCAAATTGATTCTGTAAATATCTTAGTGAAGGAAAGTCTCAAAAGTGAAGCCACAGATACAGATTTTAATATTGTGTTTTTTTTTAGTTCCCAAAAAGACTTGAGCTCAATGCGACTGAAAAGCGGTAAACCTTCAAAGTCACAGAGACAACACCGGTACAGGTCTGAATGTTTCTCTGGGTAATGAGGCATTTCTCTGCCGAGATTCAATGTTGTCCTCTTTGTTCCTGTGAGGAGAGGTTTAATGAAAACTATATTAAAACTAGATAACAAAATCACAAATAGACGTCTATTCAAATGCAGTGTATGACTCCTATGATATTCTTAAGATCCTTATTTGCATACTTTTAAAAGTGGATTTCATCAGGCAGTATGGTTTGTGATGCATATAATGAAATTTCCTCTCAAAAGGCTAATGAAAAAGACTCATCTCATGCAATTAGCAGCTTCTTTATTCACTTCTTATAATGTATTAATTTATTATCATATAATTCTGGCAGGATTATTTATTTATTTGATTAGGCGCACACCTTACAGCCTTAATTACAAAATAGACTCTTGGCGAGATGATAGGATGCAGAACGCCAATGCAACTATAATTTTATATCTAGTTATCCTTCTAATCTCAGTGGTATGTCCAGCCTGCATTAATCTGAGCCTAGTCAGTATGCCTGAATGCTTTAGGCTTTCAGTTTTACCTGAGATTGAAAACTACCTCAGAATGACACTTGACAGAGCAGGCCTACACAGTTCACCCTGCATGAGCTCTTGCTCTTTTTTTTTCTTTTTTTTTTAATTGGCAGCGCCTACCCACTTGTTCAGCTGAGCATACCCTCTTGGAGTGGGTCAGATATGCTCTCCTCCCTCAACAAGTGTAGATCAGTAACTTGTATTTCTAGCCAAAAATATAAAGGTATAGTTTCATGCAGTGTTGAATTCTTAAACAGAGAACAACTTATACAGAGAGGGTGTGCTGAAAGCTCTTAGAAGGGAGAAACTGTGCTGCCCGCTGCACTGCTCTCCAGAGAAGGAGACTTGGAGTGATTACAGTCAAACACTGCTACTTGGTTATCTTTGGCTCAGCCACAGGAGAGGGAAAAGACGAGACAGGAAAGGAAAAAAGATGGAACTGATGATGTGGCGAAAACATGGGCCAGCTGCTCCAAAATGACCAAAATGACTAGTTGCATCTGATACTGTTCTTGTAAAATTTACCCTATGCTAAAAAAGAAAACCCACAACATCCCCAGTAGCAATCACTGGACCCAGAAAATCTTAAGGATGTGCACCAGGACTGTCTGATGTCCACGAGCTGCAACGAGCTCCTTCACCAGAAGGTACATTCTTTCCAAGCAATGTCAAGAATAGCCCTTAAGGAGAAGGTGAGGGAGGAGATGTTATTAAAGATACATTTCAAATGTCCTTGGATTTTGAAGTGGAGGCCAATTAAATGGCCTTGTAGCATCCATTTTGTGCCGAGTGAACAGGTATGAATGGGGGGGGGGGGGGGGGGGGGGGGGGGTGACTTGATGGCAGTGGGGATTCAGAGGGGAGAGAAGAGCAGAGTGCACTAGCTGGTAGGTAAGGTACCAGGTCATTCCATCAGCTGACTGCACACAGTGGATCTTTAAATAGATGCACGCATTTTGATAATTTTCTGATATCATATAATTTCAAGCAAAGTCTACTTTTAAAGGGATCTAATGGTTTAAAGATCATAGCTACAAACATTGCATTTCTCCTCCCCCTCCTCTTTCTCCTCGGTTTAATGCTGACTGCGCATATAGTTATGGAAATGAGCACGACCAAGTTGCGGAGTCCCTCGCCTCTCTGAGGCATGGTAAGGGATTAACAACCTCGCCCCTATGGAGACCTAGCCCGCTGCTAAATTGGTACCGTGCTATACCGCGTCTTGCATTTCTATTGTATGCATGTGTGGTTGTTAGTGTTGCTGCTGTTTTTATAATGGATGCTGTTATTGTCCTCGCTGCAGAAGACTCCTCTCACTCATTAGCTAGAGGTTGGTGAGTTAGAGGGTGAAACCCCAATAAGGTAAAAAAAAAAATTAATTATTCATCTCAGTGGTTGGTGTTTGGGTGCAACTACGGGCCCTAAAGCAGGACTCTAACTAGCAGAGGTCTGCCTCTGGAGGACTGCTGAAATAAACAATTGAAACAATGTTATGCCGTGGGTGTCAGTTACTAGGAGAAAGCAAACACTAATCACCAAACTAATCATTAAAACAAGCTGCCTACAATAATATGGCTCTCCGTGGATTTGTGGTTCCTCCCCCGTGTACTGATCCAACATTTTTAAGCTCCATCATGTCCTCAGTCTAGATTCTGCTGCTGGCTCATGAACAGGCCGTAGAAACAATCCCCTCCTCGTCATTCAGCCATAGCTTCTGTTGGCTCCAGCCAGGACCTGTGGCCTCCTGAGAAGGCTGTGATAAGAATTCATTTCTTCCTATTATGTGCTCTTGTCCACTGCCTCAGTTCATCAGTTCAGAGCAACCAAGTCAATGAAAGGGCCTGTAATGAAGCAATCAGATGCAGCCTGGTTCTCTGGGCTCGCCACTCCATTCTCAGCTCCCAGCGCAGGGTGTGTGCTGGGGTGGGGGCGATGATAAGGGAAGAACGGACATAAACCACACAGAGGCATTAATTCAAGACCTTGTCTTTCATAGACTCGAAGATAAGCTGCTCTCACATGTGTTTCCTTGCAGGGCCGCTGGCTTGTGGACATGTTGAGAAAATCATTTAATTTTAAACAGTTTAACTTCATTCATTAGTTTGTTTCATTACATTGAAAAGCCAAGAAGTGAGTTCCCTAACGAGTTGTATGGTAAAAATATGAATAAAGGTCCCAGATATTTCTCTCTTCATATTCCGATGGTTGCAGCAAGCCCTTTTTACTCCATTGTCTCCACTGCCACCCCTTCTCTCCTACGTGCACCTCTTAACAACTCCTCAACATGTGGAAACTATTACTGGGAGTTTGGGAGAGGAATGTATGTGTTGAATCTTAATCGCTGCCTCAAAGTAGGAGATTCTGGGTCTCCTTTGTCTTGTAATGTTGTGAAAGTTTCATTTCAAATTAAAAAAAAGCCTTTTTGATCTACCTAATATTGTTTTCTCTCCCTTCAGGGGCTGGAAATTGGTAGCTGTTTTCTTTGATCAGCCTCTTTTCTCTGCCCGCGACACACACACACACACACACACACACACACACACACACACACACACACACACACACACACACACACACACACACACACACACACACACACACACACACACACACACACACACACACACACACACACACACACACACACACACACAGTAAAAAAACACATATTTTACGGTCTGTTTTATGAAGTGGTCAGGGTTCAACGATAGGGTGCCAAGGCCCAAAAATACACATAACAGAGTAAAAAACGAGGCCGTAAACCTTGGTACCAACAATGATGCTCATAAGTTGCTAACACATTTAAAGTAGAGTCAAACATAGTTTTTGCAACACAAGAAATCCCCCCAAATCTCTTACTTCCAAATGAATGGGTACCTCCTTTTCTACCTTCGCAGTTCACCTGCTGCCAGCTTTGGCAGAAAGACCCTGCAGCTGGATTCTACCTGACAAGAGCTCCTTAACAAGCAACAGTCATTAACCTCAGGAGCAGGCAGCTGCCATGTGATGTAGTACACTCGGCCTGCTGCAGAAGGGCCTTATTGATCCCAGACATACTTGGTGCCTTCCTCGATGTTTAGAATCAATATGCAAATGGCTGCAGCATTGATTCAATATTAATTTTCAATTAGGGAATTCTCTTGGGGTCCTGAGGGGTCAATACCGAACCATTCAGAGGAAAGGCTTGAGCAAGTTGCAGGCATTGACGTTCCTTTACCCGCGACAACTTACTTACTGTTTATTTAGCCTGCCCTGCTGTAAGTCCCGATTAAGGCTTTGGATAATAGGCACAGAGACAGATGGGCCTTTCTTCACTTCTGCAGCACTCATTACATGAACTGGATTTTGGTGTAAACGGCTTGTCTTAACTAATAACTCATCATATCACACTTAGTTTGGTTTAATATTTTGCAGAGTTTTTTTTTTTTTTTTTTTAGGTTAGAGCACCTACTGCATTAAATTAATAATATGGTTTGGTATATGATCCTCACAGCTCACCCCTTCAAGGTAAAATATAAATAAACACATGGATGAAGCTACACAGCAAAGTAGCGGTTTTTGCTCCTTCCTCACACTGAGAAAATCATTGGTCCGAGACCGGTTAGGGATCATTCTGTGTAGAGTTTATTCTCAATATTTGGGGGTTTTCTCTGGGCATTTCTCTTTTCTGACAATCACAAAACATCTATTTCTCGGTAATTTGAGAATCTGAAATGCCTGTAAGTGTGAATGTGAGTGTGCACGGTTGTCTGTCCCTCTGTGTTTGCCCTCTGATTGACTAGTGACCTGTTCAGGGTGAACCCTGCCTTCGTGCACGGTCAGCTGGTATTGTTGCCAGCATGCCTGACTCTGCATTGGATAAAGCAATATAGATAGGTGAATAACTGGATAAGCATGTGAAGAATGGATTAATATATGAATGCTTCCATTACATTTCAATGGGCTAACATGGTATTGTCCTCACATCTATGTTTTAATCAGGAAATGTAAAACACATCACGTTTAAGTGATATTTGTGACTTACAAGATTGAACAAATACATTTTTCAAATGAGCCACTGTAATTAATTGATGCCAGTTACAGATACAGCCTGTAATGCTTTGAGAAAGAAAAACCTTTACAGTAAATGGTTAAAAAGAGACACGGAGGGTGGGGCACAACAATCCGGCACAACAAGGCTGTCATTTATGTACCACTTCATTGTTTCCAAAGTAAACGCAAAGTAACAAGCACCAACTGTCAAACTATACTTTGTATTTTGTTCTTAACAACCAGAGGGCCATTTCCTGTCTCACCATATGAATATGAGATGGCAATGGATGAGGTTATATAGTCCAGGTAAGACAAATGTGGTTTTAAAACACAACAAAAACATTGATTTGTAAGCCTGCTATTATTCATCTCCAGATCATGTCTTTCAGAGAGTGTTTAGGTTTGTTCTATAAATCTTGCTTGCTCTTTTTTGAAAATTGTTAAAACAACAGGTAGTAGTTGTAATATACTTATTTTGACCTAAACAAAACTTGCTTAAAACTTCTCTCTGAACTTTTAGGTGTATGCTACATTTCATTTAGAGCAAAAAAAAAAACATGGGAAGGACTTGGAAATTTCAAAGGCAAGAAGAAAAAAACTTAAATCCCCATATAAAGATTCAAGCTCAACTGGATTAAGATAAAACAAGAGGCCAACAGAGCCCACAAAAAGTGTGATGTCATTCACATCTAATATTAAATATGATACTTTCCAAAAAATATTTCAAAATTGTTTCATTGCTCTAATGTCACTCGATTTGATGTGGCCTGTGAATACTGTGGGACAGATGGTAGACATCCATGTTAACTGATTGAGCAGTAAAGAGGTCGTATGGGAGAATTGCTCAGAGTATAACAGAGATAACCTAGTTGGACTATTTGCTGTGCTTTCCTCTAGATGCACTTCCTGAGGTAATTGGTTTAGGGATAACATTAATTACCACATTGCTCATTAATGGATGAAGCCTTTATTGGTTCCATTGATCAGTAGGACCTGTTAGCCATCATCCTAAGCAATGGTGGATGTAACAAGCTTACATATTGGCATATCAATTAATGCAATCAATTCCTGTCTAGCAGTTGCCATTCCCCCTGTCCACCCCACCCCCTTTCTTTTCCTCTATCATGTATCGGGACGGCTTGGACAAAAAGACCTGTGTTAGATTAAAAAAAGAAACTCACTGAAAGATTTCCTAATTGTTTTCTAAGTTGAGGTAATTGTACATGAGTGATTGAGATAGTGTTAACGGACGTGAAAAATACTCATTGGCCACTGTAGACTGGCGTATGAGTGGAGCAGATGTGAAAACCGTCAAATTTCACACCCCTGGAAGAAATAAAGCTTTATATTTTCTGCAATAAACACTCTATCAACAGTAACTAAAAATTCCAACTGAAATGAAGTTTCTGTTGCATAATTTGGACTTTTACACATGTATAAGGGCTGGATTAAAAAAATTCATTGAGGATGTTTATGATTCAAACTTAATCTTAAATTCATGACAGCATCTATTCAACATTTGCGGCTGATTCACCATCCACTTTATCCCATACAGGAATAAACCCCAACAAAAACCTGCTCGAGAATGTCTTTTTGTGTTAGTTAGTCATTGATTGCAACCTGGAATCCTCTCCGTGCCACACATGCTTGGAAAAGGGTGGCTGACTTCAAATGCAAGGCTGCTGCCTGGTATAACATGGTGAAATGGGTAAAACATCAGGAATGAATGCGAGAGTAGGGTGTGATAACTGAGAGCACACCATGACAAAGTGGAGGGATTTACCGTTGGGCCCGCAGCACTTCATTTGCTTAATAACAGATCATTCTATAAGAAAGTGGCTGCACGGAGGGGGATATCACCCAACGAGGATGTCTCACTTGCAGAAATCCTATTTGAAGACAACACCTTTTGAGCGCTCATCCTCCTCCACGCCTAAGACGATCAACGCGCATGACAGGCCCCATTAATATGACGCCCCATGTAACCTTGCTCTTTCTCCCTCTCTTCCAACAGGAACAAAACTGATAGCCAAGGAGGAGGGGCATTATGTTCTGACGGAGCATGTAACGGGAGGGGTGGTGTTCATTTTGAAAAGATGACTTTCATATCCACGTCTGAGCCACCTCTTCCAAGGTGAAAACGGTGCACACTACAGTGTAAGAGGGAAGTGAGTTTTTTTTATGCCTGTGAGAAAGTTGGGTAGTTGTTGCACTGGATGCAGGTTCCCTCACTTCAGACTTGTATTTCAATTGTCTCCATCACAGCTATGCCCTCCTGACCAACCAGCATCCCACACCACTGAATTAATAACCACACCTTGAATGCCATACAAAGGGAGCACAACTAAATCCAGTAGAAAAGCATGATTGTTTGTGTTTAAAACATAATTAAAGTTAATATTATTACAGACAAGGTGATGTCTATTAAACAAGACAAAAAACAACCTCAACTTAACATTACTGGGATGATTCAGGCTAAATGTGTGCCCACACTGCTGAAACAAGCACATATTTTATCATAGTCATATTTCTATGAATACACTACATAGATTGTGTGCCTCGGGGAATTGCCTCGTCAATTTTGTGAAGTTGTCAGAGAGTGAGGAGAGACAACATGTTTGTTGGACAGCATTATGCGTTGAGTGGGACCCCAGATGTGCAGGCAGTTAGTTGGACAGCCCTCGTTCGCTCGATGTGGGACCTCCTGAAGGCCCCTGTCCCCTGAGCAGCACACAAGTGGGCTGAGCAATTAACAATTTCATGCTGATTGCCTGAAGCATGTTTTGCTATGCCATAAAGATAATAGCATGAAGGGTGCAGCGGCAGCAGCCCCCCACCCACCCCCGCCCCCACCACCTCTAGTGTTCCTCTATTGCTTCCATCTCTCAATTCTCTCCTGTGCAATTCACATGTTGGAATGGCGCTCTGCCTGCTTGGTTTATTAAAGACAGTCTCCCTGCTTAGAGGGCGCATTTAAGAAAAAAAAAATATATAAAGATGACTCCCTGAAGAGTAAACAGGGATGATTATTAAAGGGAAGGAGAAAACTAGAGTCTTGGTCTCCCACTGGCTTCTTGATTTGAAAGTCTAATTTGGCAACTGCACACAACAGGCGTGCAGGTAGACAAAACAAACAGGTTCCATTCCCCCTGACAAACCGAGCATGCTCAGAGTCGCTTCTGGTGACAGCCCTCATCTTCCTCATACCCTTCCCCACCGTGGCTGTCAACCATCCACTTTGACCATGGAGCGCAATGCTGCACAACGGGAACATATGTGCACCTGCTAGTTCTGTACAAAGCATTGAAAACAATTTACAGAAAGCAAAACACTGCAAAAACACGGTACAGAGCAAGAAATACTGCAGTGCTATGAAGCTACAATATGGTTATTTCCTGTCACAACAAATATCCAAATCGTTCAAATTGTTTTGAGAAAATGTTCTTTTTTGTAGTTTTTAAATGTCATTCTGTAATAGAGAAGACTGCATGAAAGAAAATGGTATAACTTAAGAAAAAAAAAAAAAAAGTCCCCAACCATAATTAATAATGGTGGACTAAACTGATGGTAACACTTAGCCACTTGAGTTCACATTTTCAGCAATATTTAAAAGGTATGTTTTGACATCTAAGCCCAATGTAATTTTGGAAAATAAATATTTTTTGCAAAATACACGAGTGAACTAGTGTTTGTATCTGGCAGACTCGAGGGCCACATAAGTTGTGGTACAGCCCCCAAGGCCATTGTCTTTACGATGTGAAAACAAGCCCTAAAAACACAAGGAGGAGAGCTGTGGACAAAAGGTTGTGGCACCAGCCCCCTCTGCCCCTCTGGCCCACCCTCTCTGGACGCCTTTAGCCCCCTCCATTCAGTGCTTCTGGTTGTTCCCCCAAATCACCCGCCATCCCACACCCCCTCCCCGGCTGGGTGTGAAAGTCCAGCTGGCACAGTGACATCCTCGACATTTGAACTGAACATTGCTCCATTACAGGCCCCATATTGTTTAGGATATGGAGCCTGTCATTAATTTGCATTTTGAAGCTGAAAACACACACGTACACACTTACAATGTGATAAGGAGAAACATGTTTTTGTGTTAATTTATACGATATGTCACCCCCCCTCAACCCAGACACACAACAACGGACACACACATCCAGACACGCACACACACTTATAAATTGCAGTCACATCCCCCTGCTAGAAGGGGATGATAATTGCGGACGGCCAATAAATTACTGCTGCCTCCACATCAATTATAAGCATCACGTCTGGCAATGAGGAAAATGAGATCTTGTGACAAATTTCATGAGGCTTGGCTGCCCAGCAGCCTTTCTTAACATGCTACAGATAGCAATCCCTTATCTAGCCTCTGTAATGGGGAGCTACGGATAGAGAGATGGAGCTGCAGCCATTTAATTAAAAAGCTGGGGGTAGGGGGTGGAGAGGTGTAATTCATTGAAAAGGCACAGGAAGGAGACAAAGGCTTTGTCTGCAATACATATTTTGTTGAATATTGTCACTCATCAGAGGCCAAGTTTGTATCTCCTCTGACAACAGTTGTGGATATTTTTCCTGTCTTTGTCTCTATTTGGCCAGTTTTCTTCTCTGTTTCATTCCCTCTTCTTTCCCTGTTTTTTATATTTCCCTGGAGTCCTCTGTTTTCCCCACTGGGACAGCCACAACGTTTTTTACGAATGACTGCGGTGGACAGGCAGTGGCACTGAATGAAATGGCCCCTGCACCTAATTGTATTCCCACCTGGGGAAGACAGGCAAGGGCGGAGGCTTCAAGAGCGCAGCAATGAGGATTTATGGCAGATGGGGAGACAGCAAAATAAAACACCAAAAGGGATGGCTCTTAAATCTCATTCCCAGTGCAATATTCATTGTAGTTGCAATCGGGTGTGCTGATAGAGCATTGAAAAAACGACTGCTGTGTTCAAATTATGGCTGTACCCTCTACTAATATTTAACATCATTAGAAAATCATTAGAAAACCATCATAAAACCTGGGATTATGACCAGCGCATTAAACACAATGATTATTCAGCGTGTTCCTTCTCCGCTTTGCCTTGGAAATGAGATTTGCACTGCTGCGGCTATGTAGGGGGAAAGTACGAATATTTTTCATAATTACTGTAACATTTGAAAAACATTGGCTTGCATGAATTACTATTCCATTATGAAGTTGTGTTTGTCTGCCCAAAAGCGAAGTTTGCAGTGAGGGTTTGCATGGGATACCATAAATGTGCTTTTATGAGGATATCAGTGGGAATAATGCTAATATATTAAACCTTAACCTTACAAAGCTTTACTGGTTAGGAAAACTAATTCAAAGAATGGAGAGAAAGAAAGCTTGTGTGTCCATATATATATGCTTCTTTATATTATTGCCTTTGCCTGCATCTTCATCATCATCATCATCATCATCATCATTATGAGAAGACTGCAGTTTCAAAGGAAGGAGAACATAAACGTCATAAAAACTGTGAGGAAGACAAAAAAGTGTGAAATAACTTAAAACATGTATCATTAATGAGAATCTACAGTGTAAATAGTCATGAAAATAAAGAAAAAACATTGAAAGAGAAGATGTGTCCCAACATTTGACTGGTAGTGTATATCTTCTACTGTACACTGACGTAGTGCCAATACTGTCAGAGTTGAGTCTTTACTTTTTGGGATTTCTCGGCAGCCCCATTATCAAGAGCAGCCATCAGCGTAAAGATAAAAGATCCTAATGGAGCTGACCGTAGTGGAGATGAAAGGTGCAGAGATGGTACACTGTTATGAATCTCTAATGCAGCCCATGTTTCTAAAGTAATGACTAACTCTCAGGCCCCTTTCACAGGGTTTCCTGCTTGGGTTCCAGATGATTAAGGTTCCCTGCTCTTTGTCACTAAGCAGTAAGGTAGAAACCTTGGACCTTACTCTCAGAAATACTGAGAACTGTTGTGAAAAAAAAACACACAGTTTTTTCTGTCAAAAGGAGTATGCGTCTACTCTCATTTCGTCAACGGGTTGACATAATCAGTTCAAAAAAGTGGCACGGCTCAAAATAATATTCCATGTCACTATTGAATTTGACTTATGGTGTGTTGCTACTCCTCAAATAAATGATCATTTTAAAAAGCAATGCGAAGTGTCAGATTGTATAATCTTGTCAGAAAATATCTCACTACCATTGGACTGCAGTAAAGATGGTGAATCTCTTAAATAATATCAGCAGCTGATGGAAGCTTGTTTTACAGTAGGTGAAGACTATGAACAACATATTCTTTTTGGGGTCAGGATGAGCAGAAGGCTAATGTAAGAGCAATTCCTTGTCAAGCTTTTCAGAGTAATTGAACTGACACTTATGAGAACCAATGTTCTTTTAAATGCATTACTTGGCAGATATTCGGGCTTTTGTCCCTTAAACTCTGCCAGCAGAAAATCATGCCCTTTGAACAGCAGGGAGAGGTGAAAATACATAGTGAGAGAAGTCTTTTCTCCAGTCCCTTTCACAGAACCTAATGGATTGTGAGCACTTAATGCATTAATCAATCAATATCTCTCACTGTACATCAACAACGCGACCAAGTTATGAATGACCTTTGCAACAAAAAAGGACACTTAAATGCACACGAGATTACTCCTAGGTTAGTAACTAGGGCTCCTTTTTTTTTTTTTTTTTTTTTACCACGCATGATTACACATTCACAAGGCAGAGGGCCATTCACAGTGCACTAAATATATTGAGGTTAGTTGTTATATAATTTGCACATGAATTTCCTGGAGGTAATGAAAGCTTTTCAATAGAAACATCAATTTATTTATTTTTTTTTCAACCTGGCTACCTGCTGTTGATTTTATAGTGTGGTCTCCAAGACATGTGAGTTAAGAACATTTTTTATTTAGGTTTACATCCCCTTTCTTTAACATTGCAAGGCCACGAATGTGTTTTAACCTATCGCATTATAATCTACTTTAAGTAGCAGGCTTGGTCACCAAGCAACATAAGAATTTCTTTGGCTTCCTCTGAGAAGACATCATGAAAGGTAAGTGCTCTTCTTTGTAGTGTGGGCTCAGACACTAATTTAAAGATAGCCCCTATCTCAAGATGAAATTATGTATATTTAAAAAAAAAAAAAACTTTCTGTTCAAAGGAATCGCAAGCACATGTTGATGTAATAGTAATAGTTGGCCATTTAAAGTGATTTGCAATATCATAACTCTCTTAAGGTCATTGAATTGTCACTCTTTGCTGTGGTTTGTTGCTATTTTGTAATTGCTGGTAAGTGGCACATGAAGTACAGAAAACATACTAATAGCTCTATTATTATGACATTAACTATTAAAATAAGTAGTTGACTGCATATTTGTAATGACAGGTGAAATCCCAACTATAATTATTAGTTTAATAAAATCTTATCAAATGTTTGATTCATTAAATCCAGAGAATAAATATAAAAAAAGAAAAAGAGAAAAGGACAGGCAGGCTACAGACAAAAGATACTAAAAGTTCATTTCAGTCCCTTACTAAACTCTGAACAGAGAGGATTGGAAAGGAACTGAGGAGGAAGATGGTAGATGGGAGCGTGTGATGGTGGGGCAAAAGAGTGAAGTTGAGGTGGTCGTGATTGGGGGTATTTTTCGAAGTACTATTGGAGAACGGAAGTGAAGCAGGTCGACAGAGTGGAACGGACAGGAGCTGACTGCATAGAGTCAGAGAAAAGAGAAGCCCAGAACAAGAGCACAAACTAATGCCATTGTGGTCAATGCACAATGGTCTTTAAAAGTAACTGCAGAGACCTTAAACAAAGAAGGCATTGCCATTCACTCTCACCAGCCCAATTAGATTCTTTTATGCCGTTTAACATGACAAAAAAAACACTTTTTTTTTTTTCTCTAATTCTGGCCGCCATGCTGGCCCCTCTGCCACCTTGAATCGAGTAAGCCTCAGCATATTGGCCTGTCCGTTAGACTGACATTGACTTGTGACATGGATTCAAACACATCCACAGTGTTCTCCGCTCTACATCTCACACCCAAATATGTGCCCCATCTCAGCTTTCCCAAGTGCTTGAAATATTCAACGTATACATGAGAGGGACTCATTTTTGGAGAAACTCACCAGGCACTGCTCAGGTTAATACTTTTAACTTTCCCTTTTACAGAGTTTAACAGGAAAAAAAAATACCTGGAAATTTCTAAAGAACAGATCTTCAACCAGATTTAATCTCCCAGAGCAACCAAGAGTTGATATGTTTCCTGCAGCAAGAGGAGATTACAGTAAATGTGGCCCTCTTGAGACGATCACAGCTCAGCATATGCTTCTGGTAATAAAAAGTGAAGAGAAAAATGCGGTGAAACACAAATGAGGTGATCATGTGATCTTCAAAGCTATTAAAAAAAGAACCCTGGTACAGTGCAATGTTTGCACATAAATAGTATTCTATTTAACACAAGCATATGTTTAATTGATTTATATAGCCTTTTTATAACCCATAGTAATATATATTACATTTCTTGTATGTCCCTGATTCTTTTACAATGATAAATAAAATATATCGGATAAAAATAACCCCAAAATTGCCATTCGCACAATATACTTGTACCTTAATAGTTATATTTTGTGACCGTGTGTGAAAGCACACAAAGCAAATCAAGACATATGAGGTCATGTTTTTAATGACAAAAAAACAAAAGATGCCAAAGTTGTATTGATCTGTGCATTTGTGTATTCCATAAACAGCACACATCATTATTGCCTAAACTTTTATATGGCAAGGAGGCTGATATACAATAAACATTTTACTATTCTCATTGAATATATAAAGAATGATTTAGGGTACTACTTATAAGACAAAGAATTCATCAATAAATGCTAATTGCTTCATTTGCAGGAAAATAAAAGAAGCTTGTGTTCTTGTGAGATGATCGCTTGTCTAACAAATTCTTATTATATGCTTGAGTATTTCCAGAGTGATTATGAAAAATATCCTATGCAGTATTACTGCAGTATGAAGAACAGAAGAACAAACAGATTTTGGTTTTATGAATAAAGACAATGAAAATGGCACTTGGCCAAAACTTGGCCAAAACTTAAAATCCAAAAAACAACCTAAATGGCGTGTCCTCACTTCTATGGTCAATTTTGATTTGCAGCTAAATTGACCTGGTGAGCCTTTCTGTATACTTACAGAGCATGAAGTATAAAAATGACCATCACTAGCTTTCTAAACAATGAGTTAGGTATACTAATTATTCAAATTAATAGATATACAGCAACCACTGAAGGATGTTTAGTAAAGCAACAAGAATTGTAGGGTTTTTCTACAAATGTTGGCTTTTCACATTGAGAGAAATGAAAATGTATTTTTCTTTTATTACAACAGGGCTCATTTTCTGCAATGTATTATTTTTCATGAATCCCAGGTACAAGTGCAATAACTTTAATGCCATTATTATTGTCTTAGGATATAGAGTCCAAGCAATCATGCAACACTGCTGGCATCTCAATATTTTCTGTCTTTACTTTGATTAATTAGTGGAAGTACCATTAATTATTGTGAAATTTGTCGTCTCTCTTGCAGGTTTATTGCAAAACATCTCATCGGAATGCATTTGCCATACTTAAATATGCTCATTATGCTCATCCATGTTCTAGTGCTGCAAATGGACAGTGGGAAGAAAATATCTCCAGCCAACTCATAAAACACTAGCGCCAGAGCAGAGCAGTGTTTCCAGCTAGATACAGAGAGACCGTAAAGGATACGCCATTTGCTGGACAGGAGGGACACTATAAATTAAACTCAGTCAAACAAAAACTGGTCTGTACCGGGTTGTCACAGTGGAGCCAATCATATCTGCTTAAAACAGTGTGGCTGTGAGCTTGACTGCATTGAAAAGTAGACATCTTTTCATAACAAACATGCCAGAACTGAATAATTACTTTCCATTGTCAAACGCCTTAAAACAGATACTGCTCTATAAAAGACTCAACCTCAAAGAATCTCTCTTTTACCTTTGGATGCCAAGCACAGCATGACAAATGAAGATGCTTAGTGTTCACTCACATATCATCATATCATGTTCAAAATGTGAGAGGAATTTGTTTTTTTTAAATAACAATGACCATCTATGGGACCAAACTGGACAATATTAAGGGTAACTAGATAAAACCAGGGTAATTCCCAAGATAAGTCCCAGATATGTCACATACACCATCACCAACTTACAGCAGAGGATTCCTCCCACACATATTATCCTTTTGTTTTTTACCAAACTCATCCATTTCACTTCATCTCCCCTCCTCTCATCCTCCTCAGGTGTTCAGTTGTGTACTGTCAAGCACAGCGTGAATCAATGACTGGTGTTCACGCCCACAGGTAAAGGTTAGAAAGGTTCACTATTGAATTATTTCTGCAATTCTCTCATTGCTGCCATCTGCCCAGCTGGTTTTAGTTGATGTGAATGAGGCACTACAGGGGACTCTTTTTGCTAATGCACTCAAAACATGAATACATGTGTGTACTTTGTGTGCAGCTCGTCAAAAACCTGTATGGTCTTTTTGTTTGCAAGGATGTTTTCTGTAAATGTAGTTAGTTCACACACACACACACACACACACACACACACACACACACACACACACACACACACACACACACACACACACACACACACACACACACACACACACACACACACACACACACACACACGTTTACTTTACTATCCGCGTCTATCTATCAGAGAGTGGATAATGAATCACAACATCTGTGCTTTCAGCCAGTCTTTATTTCATCTGCCTTCATTCTAATGGAGCTTTCGAAGTGTGAGGGCAACATGCTGCTGGATAGGGCATCCTTCACTCTCTGGTTTTGTTTTGCTGTCAGCGAGGCTGATCGTCTCTGCTGGACTGAGGGTGAACTCATCCATAGCACAGATCATGCCCTTTGATCCACCAGCTCTCTCTGGGGGGCACAAACAGCCTTATTAAAAATGGCTAAATAAAACTTTCCTAGCCTCGACTCGATAGTTCCCAAACTTTACCCCTGCTTCCTCTCTGATGCTGCCTATGGTCAAATTGAGCTGCCTAATTCTGACAGCGAGCAGCACTGCTCACCCAATACCAAAACATAGAAACAAATGAAGCGATGTAAGTGTTTAACAATTTATTGGTTCTAGTTCCTCGACTACCTGGCACACACTTGCACTACAATCAATACAATAGACGAGAACAAGTAAGATCATAATATGAGCCTTAGGGGAAAAGTTCAAGTAAGGAGGAGAATGAAACTTTTAAAATAAATAAATATTATAACCACTACACATTACCAGTAAAGAGAAGCCACACATGAACAAAGGCATATTTTTCCCCTTACTATAATATTTTACTGTATGTTTTGAAAAATGTGTGTGTTTTTGAAACTGTCAAAATGAGGGATGAACCCAACCTTTGTAACTAATTGCACAAGTCTTCATGATTGCGTTAATTGTTGTGTCACTTGTGGTTTATCCCTGGCTCACACCATATGAACTCACTCAGTTATTTTATATTCACTTCTTTCTGCTCGAGAATCCTATTCATATAAACTCCAAACAATACACTAAATACTTTATGAAACACATTTTATTTAAATCAGACATTAAGGAGTGAAAACCTGTCTCTCCATCTCATGTACCTATGGCAGTAAAATGACTGCTTCTATAATTAAACCCATCACAACCATTATGTCTTTGACACCTAATCTATTCCCTCCTCCTCTGCCTGTAACCACAGACTTCCCGCCCTCAGCCTTGACTGACAGACCCTGTGGAGGCTGTGGTCACTCTGCGTGAGTGACACGAGTGGCAGCAGGGCTACTGCATTACTTCCCTCCCCGGCCTGTGAGCTCCTTCTGATACTGCAATCCAGCACCTCACACCACCGATCGCCACCTCTGCTCCAATATCCAGCAGCAAAGCCTCCAGGCCTGAAAATAGAACTCATTAACACGTTTAGTAAGTACAAATGAGATGACTGTCTCCTGATGGACTGTCTATCTTTTGGATCAGCTTTCAAGGAGAGTGTGTGGTAATGACAAGAGAGAGGGAAACCAATATTATAATGTGCTGCCAGGCCCCTCTGAAAATGGGCTTGATGACAGGGAGAGCCTCTTGCACCCACCCACAGCCTGGTTTTCAGTGTGGACACCTATGTGCGTGCTCATTTATGACCATGTGAGTTTGCAAAATAAAATCTGGTACATATTTACACCCACATGACATAGCTGACAGTGCAATCACACACGGGGCATAAAACATACGGAGCAAAGATGAGGTGAAGTCAGCATGCACAAATCTTCCCCTGAATGTCTGATGCTTTAACAGGTTTATGTTATGATTTGGAAAGTGCACCGCCTTCATTGTGTTAATGTGGCTCAACTTAACCTAACTAAATTCATCAGTTGTCTCCTGCTCTTTTCTCTCTCTCTTTTTTTTAACACAGACACTCATCCCTGACTTATTTTCTTTGCTGAGCTAAATGTATTGGGCATGGTGGCACACAAGGAGTCAGACTTTACCCACGTTCGAGCCCGAGGGCAAAGCCAGTATTTACAGAATGAAGGTTCAGTTAGGAGAGGCAGTAAAAGTGTGGACACCAGGCATTTTTATTCACAGCCTATCCCAGAATAGAATGGCGGCTTTCTGGTCAATTTGCTATTACAGGATGAGCCAGGGAGAGGAATTCATACCAAGCCTGTAAAGCAGGGGGCACACGGAAAGAAAAGACTTGATCATGTAAGTTTGAGCAGCAGGGTCATATGTTGAATACTGAAATAGAATGGAAAACCTATAAAGCCATCATTTTGGCTTTTTAATAAATGTCTAGTCTTTTGTAATAATTTCAAAATGAAAAGTAATGTATTTATGAATTTCCTGGCACGTTCTGCAGACAGCAAACAATTTCCTATGCTGCATAGATGCCCTTCGGACAGGGATTAGAAGGCAGGCGACTGACAGAGGCCTGACTGAGCTGTGGGCCCTCTGGGGCCCTGCTCATCCAGGCCTGCACAGACCTCATCCTCATATCCACTCAGCATCACTGGGGCAATAACAGCCTTTATTAAAAGCGCACTGCAGCAGTGTCTGTCTATACAACTTACTTTCAGATTGCCCATAATGTGGCATGTAGAAAGAGTCTGGCGGTTAGGGGCTACAATATCCTGTTTCTGGAAAGGTTTACTTTGCATTTTAACAAGCATGAATAAAGAAAGACATTCCAGAAATGGCTACCGTCTGTTTTGCTGTTGCCTGTGGGGAACAAAAGCTCAGAATCTGGCCCTTGCATGCCATCAGAGCGTGGCCTGGCTCACCTCTGATTTTACCTAGCTTTAATGGCTGAGCATGCATATAGTTGGAATATGATAGCAAGGGGAAAGGACGCCCCTGTTAATATGTTGGAAAAAAGCGATGAGATAGCAGAGGATGAAACAAAAGAATCAATATTATGCATATTAGAAGTGCGGGATAGTAATTTTGACAGATAGGATGTCGACCCGTCGCATCTCCCATTAAATCTAAATGTGAGCTGCAGGGTTTAGTGCAAACCCTAAAATATGAGTGACTTTGCTTTCTATTTGCTTTATTAGTGCATTATTCCGTGTCACAGTGTATTTTCCAGCTTTTTTAGACTGTCTCAAGAATTATGCATGAGGCGGGTGGGGGCATGTGGGGGGGGCGAAGAGAAATACCTCTGTTGTCGGGACAGGCCTTGCTATTAGGTGTGTGACCCTGAACGTGCACCCCTTTTAGCAAAACAAGTGCTGGATCTCATATTGGATACCACTATTATGCAGTAATTTGTATGCATCCTTTCGTCTCATTTCCATTTAATAATGCACACCGCTCCCCTGCCCAGTTTTTCAAACTGGTCATTAAAAGTAACACAGATCTAAACTGGAGGCTTATGTTCCACTTACAAGCAGCAGCCGCAGAGTCAAAGTTAGATCAACCCCTCCCAAAAAACAGTTTTTACCCTTGAATACCCAGGCCACTGTGTCCACACAGACAGGAGACAATGACTGGTGGCTGCCCAGGTGGCCCCGGCCCCAGCCTTCTCCTTCCCAGCCTCCTAGGCTCACAGACAGGGATTTCCTCCTGCGATGTGAGCCAAGCCGTCACAGCCCAGCGATCAAGAGCCTGCCATCTGTGACTGAGGCAGATTTACAGCAGGAGCTAATCCACAGTGTCAGCCACGTTTATTCACCATTTTGCCTGCTCTACATACATAAAAATCACACACATATACATCACTGAAAAATAGCAATATTTTTTGGATTATTAGATGCTCTTTGCTGCACTGACACCCCCTCCCCACCCCCAGTCCTCACTCTCTTTGTGTTGCCGCTCATGCACACACCATCGTAATGCAAATAATTTCTTGCAGAATGGCCTTCACCCTTTAGTGCAATTTAACTTTGCCCTTTATAAAAGGCATGATCTCATTCTGCTCTATTCTCAAAAATAATAACTACAGTCGATTAAATGTTAAGAAATGAGAAACCTCAATGTGTCACTGAGTTATATGCCCTGGTGCACGTCTTTCATACGAAATAGGGTCATCATATAGTCAAGTGTCAAACTCGCTGTCCCATGTGAGCTCCCCAAACTCACTCCAGCCATTTCTGCTGCATCCATATCTTACTGTTTCCGCTCTTCCGCTTTTTATAGCTCACTGTCAAACATATAGAACTTGATGTTTGACACTGCCAGATTTCAGCAGTCACCATTAACCCCTGTACAGAACACTTGGTTTTACCTTTTCACAGCCACATCTGAACCTAAAATATATTTTGTTTTCATACTGTCACACCACCTGTCCTCACAAGTGAACACTTTGTGGGAGTTTTAAACATTTCACACTTCCCCTGTCATGTTGATATTCCAACTATTTTTGCGTAAATCTGCCACCTGGTATTCTTACTATTCTTAAAACTAGTAGCTCACACTGAAGCATTGGTTCAAGTCAGCACTGAGCTTTGTTCCGTGGGCTCTGCACACAGGGCAGCTGTGTGGGGATGGGTGTCCCTCCGAGATCTCCTTTGTTTCCCCATAGATAAAGGGTTAAAGAAGACAAATGGAGGTGGGGTCACAAGGCAACATGCCTAAACAGCACATTTATAGGATGGGCAAGAATTAAAACAATGCAGAGCTCTTATCCCTGTGTTAGCCTAATTAAAAAAGAAGCCTTAATTTCTGCTGTCCTTGCTCTACTTCGACATCCAAGTAGCACGAAATCCCCGCAGTCGACCTTTGCTGCATTCTCACAAGAAACATTGTTATGCAAAGTTGTAAATCTTCCCATATCATGCATGAGCTCGCCCAAATTTATTCCCCTGCTGTCACAACAACTTATCACTCAACTATAAAGCTCAAGACTCAGAAGATTGTCTACATTTTGTATGCAAGAATTATGTCACGCTACCTTTTCAAAACACCTCTCTGTGTAATTCTGACATATGTTTGATCATTGTAGTAGGCTTTTTGTGTGTGTGGAGAAAGTAGATTTCTAATGTTTTGGGAAAAATCCCATGCACGCTCTGCACCTAAACCAACAGAGAAACACTCGCAAGGATCACAGAACAGCAGCAGGCAAGAGAATTACTGTCGAGGTGACCCAGAAATCCAGGGGCAACTTTGTTTTAACAAACCAGGGACTGTTCCACCGCTTTAGCAACTACTTCTCAACCACAAAAAAGAGCCCTGTGCCACAGAAGAGCTGCAGGAAAGGAAGTTAAACATTACACTGGGTGGGAATGGTCCAGCCCCAGCTGAAGGGTGGGGCTACGTGGTGGACCAACACAGCTGATGCTTCTTGAGTGTGAAATGGTAGACTTCAGTGGTGTGGAGTCAGTAATTATAGAATTAATGATTAAAGCAAAAGCTTTATGATCATTGCAGTGTTAACTTGACAGAGATGTTTGGTCAACATCAACCAACGGTTGTGGTTTTATAGGAGTAACTTACTAATAATAGGCCATTATCACTAATTATAGATTTATCTTTCACAAGTACTTCTGGTAATGAAACCGTGAAACATTAAAATCAAGAAATCACAACAAAAGCGAGAATTTGAATGCATTGTCATATCTTTTTATCAAAATGCTCAATATGAAGGGAAAAACATTAAATCTAAAGTACGCTGTGGATTTGAGTGAAAATTGAAGGTCTTCGCAGTTCTGTTTCGTACAAGTGCTCTGGTTCAAAGTAAATGATGGTTACTGTAATTTGATCGCTCAGTACAAACACAGCAACCACTGCTGATGTGTCCATGTGTCATGATACTGCCCACACACAAGCCCAGTGCTGAGCCATGTTAACTCAAAGCCTGTATGCTTCATATTATTACAAACATAGATATCAAACATATTAAAAAGGAAAAAAGGGGTTGGGGGGGCAAAAGACTGATGATCACATCTACTAAGTAAGAAAAAAACACTTATTTGCAAATAACACAACTACTACTGTCTGAACATACCAAAAAAACAATATTCATTCACCATCTCCCCATCCCTTTTAACCTAATGGCCCTTCCTCTTTCCTTTGCGTGTCTGCTTGTCCACTGTACTGCAGTCATTAACATATTTGGAATGCAGCGAGCAGAAAGCTTAATTGTCCCTAATTGCTCAGCTAAATATGTTCTCTAATGATTTGCTTCAGATCTGTGACTGCCTTTTGTGCAATTTCCCGGACGCTGGCTTCATTATCCCTGCCTCCTTGGAACAAAGCGTCTTCACAGGCTGGCCATCGAGTATGTGTGCGAGGGAAGTAATGGTTCCCTCTTGGAAAGACACACAATAGAGCCCCTTTGTCAGGGCACAGGAGTTAAAGTGATTAGAAAACCAAATCTCTACTAAGAAAGAGTGTTAATTGACCACTGCTCACTCTTCTTAATCAGTTCCATAATAAATGGGCAGTTGAGATACTTTGTTTCAGTCGCGCTTCTGTTGTTGTGGCTGCGCCTGTTTTCTGGTGTTGGTGTTGTTGCAGCTGCTACTGTTCAGCTTCTCCTTCAACAGACAAAGTGCTCTGTCTCAATATGTCAGTAATGGTTAAAAAGACAGCATCCATTACCCAAGCCTTCTTTTTGGCAAGGAAATTGTTGTATGTGTGGGAATATTTTGTGGAAGTAAGCCTTTTTTTTCTAATTAAACTAAAAGATTTTTTACAAAAGTGCTCCTTAAAAATATTTTTATATGGTCATTTCCAAGCAGAAGTTATCCAATCATGGCCATGATAATCTTGACGGAAAGTAAACATAGAAGTAGGAACATGGTAAAAGAATGTGACTAAGTGTTTCGGCATTTCAATCATGTAAAACGTCTCTGCTGAGCAAACGGATGTGTGTTTGTGGAGAGATCAAGAAACAAACACAGACTCACACACATACAAAAAATATGTGAATAGCCACAGAGCTATGTTCTGACCTGTATCTGAGGAAGGGCATTTGCGAATGGTGAAGATGGAGTTGAGGTCCTCGTCGTCTTCCGGTAGGCCCTTCTGCAAGCGCTGAAGCTTCCTGAGGCTCTCGCTGCGTTGGTGCTTCATGGAGCGCACATGTTGGATCAGGTTGAGCTTGGCCTTGGTCGAGTAGTTGCAGAGCACACAATGATAATAGCAGGCATCACCCTCCACTGCATTCTCGTGCTGCTGCAGGTGCTGTGGTGGGAGGGAATTCAGAGAGAGGGACAGAGGAAGAGTAAAAGAGGAAGAAAGGGACAGAAAAACAGAGTGGAAAAGAGAAAGAAAGGAGTTATTGTAGATGGCAGATAGCTGGCTCGGCACCACCGACTCACTTTCACTCACACAGTTGGCAAATGAACAAATCAATTCTCAATCACAGCCCTGTTGTTTAACATCCAGACCTCTTCCACTTCAGGACAACTGTTTGGGTTGCACACTTGTCTGTGTGAGTGTCTGTATCAGTGGGCTAACAGGACAGGAGAGGCCTGGGAGCCACGCAAATCTCAGGGGCCCAAGGGCGGGTAAGAATCGCATCAGCCACCCTTCAGAAGCTGTGGGTCTGCAACCTCACAGACGGAAGGAAGCATTGATCCCCTTCACTCAACAGAAGCTTCCCGTCTCTGAAAAGGAAACTCCAAACATCTGCCTGTTTCACGCATGGGATACTAAATATTGATCACGGTGAGTTAAATCCTTGCTCTCTCATAGAGAAAGAGAGGCACAAGCCAGCCGGCGGTGAGACAGGAGGGAGACTGAGTGCATTCGGAGGGAAAATGCAGCATTCCACAACAGGAGGACAACCTTCAGAGGACAGGAAATCAGCATCAGTATTGACCTGTCAACCCGAGCACTTCCTCCAAGACTCAACGCCATGCTGAGTTCAGCTTGCAGCCCACCCTCCGTGCCGCAACATGCGTAACACCCCGTAGTGACACCATGCCACCACAACTTCTTGTCACACCACCAAGCTCCAGTCTAATTACCTCCTGCATGGCTCAATCAATGATGCAAGGCCGACACAATATGGCTGGGCCTGGTGTGAGCAACAGAGTTATTGACCATTATCCTAAAGCGTCACACTGATTGTTGCTGCATGTTTACAATAAAAGCCCCAGTCTCGGTATGGATACTGGTGTCATGCCTGTCATGTGCTGCACTTGTATCAAACTCCAGAGTCTTGCTGTCAATTTCTGGGGCTACAATCAATGTCAATCACCAAAAGTTTTCATCTAATCTCTTGAGGCCCTGCCCCTCCTGTTAAGCATGCTGAGAATGGAAAGTATTATAAATATGCATTGGGCACTTAAATAATCAGTTGGATATCTAAATCTATGATTAAATAAAAAAGAAACTATTTGAAATATATAATCATAACTAAATCCTCCAAATGATAATTCATACATAGGGCGCATAATTTGCACATGAATTAACCTGTAATATTAAGAATGCGTATCACTCAAATCATCAAAAGTGATGAAAGCTTATTACTGAAACTGGAAATGCGAGTATGTTTGATCATCTTTTTAAAAAAGTGTACATTTATTGTACATAATCCCCCTTTTATCAATTTAACTGAGAACATGGGTTTATAATTACACTTGTGATAAAGGATCAGACAACCAAAACCTTCATCTCCATGAATGCACTCTATCCTCTCCTGCAGTCGGTGGCATGTGTGCTTGGCTCTAGGAGGTAAAAGCAGTGGAAACATTACCCATTTAACCACATTACATCTAAATCAGGTGTTGACAGGCTGGTGAAAAAAGAAATCATAACAATATTATGCCTTCCCTAAAATGCTCCTGTCCCTTTCTCCTAATGTTTAATTTTCTGGCAATATTGTAATATTGCTATGGGGTTTTCTGAGCTATTGTGTTTCATTCTCTTTGGTTTCATATTTCTCACTTCTACACCTAAAATGTGCATTAAGACATTGCTTCCAGGAAAAGGAATAAGAGGGGGTTTTTTTTCCCTCTTTGTGAGCCCCACAGCTTCATGTAATAGAGTTATTAGGTGATTGTAAAAAGCTCTGCGTGCTCTCCTTTCTCGCCTCGCTTTAAGCCATCCATGATGTCATGAATAGGTGTTGCGGGATATTGTGAGAGCCCTCCTCATTCTCCTCCTTCTCATGTGAGCACAAATATTGCATCAGAGCTAAGGTAGACAGAAATCCGAGAGACAGATTCAGTTATAGATGACACCAAATCAATCAAATAGCTTTTAGTCATAGCAGATGTCTTGAAACTAAAAAAAAAAAAAAAAAAAAATGCATGCCACAAATTACTCAAGGCTTCAAAAAACCTGTGAGAGGATATGCTTAAAATATGACAGCACCTGACCAAAACTTCAAAGCAAATCTCATGAGGTAGAAAAAAAAATCTATGGAGTTTTATAGTTTCCCATAAAAACCCCAGGGTTTATATAGGAGTGAACCTCAGACCGACTGCTCTAGAATCACCCATAATTCACTATAAACCTGACTGGCCAAGAGGATGGCCTAAACAGAGCTAAAAACTGGTCTGCCCCGGTGCTTGTAGCTCTGTCGACAATGTCAGATGGTTACACCTGTAAGGTACTCTCACCATCTCTGCACTGGTGCACAAGCCATGACCCAAGGCAGTCTGGGGCATTTTAAAGTCAATGATGGAGGGAGGAGATCAAATCAATGAAAAGTGATGTGGTCTCCACTCATTCCGTATTCTAGAGAGAACTGAGATAAAACTGCACGGTGCATAGGAGAACGGCACAGCTGGACCATGAGAACAGGCACTCTCTGATCATACCAAACACAAACCTTCTTCAACATTGATTCTCAGTGGATTCCTGAGGAATTATCCGTGTGAGAGACTTTGAGGATCATGTCTAAAAGCACAAACACAGCTTATGCACAGTATACTCACAGGCCCGCTCAATCCCGGGCACGCACGCACGCACGCACGCACGCACGCACGCACGCACGCACGCACGCACGCACACACACACACACACACACACACGCACACACACACACACACACACACACACACTTAAAATGTGAAACATAATAATGCATGAGACAGGGCCCATGTCTGTTTCCTATGAACCTGCAATGAAGCCCCTAGCTGATAAATCACCTCCAACTGGAGTGCAGGAATTTGGCGGCTTAATGAAAAAGTCATGTTGGGCTTGGAGGGGTCGGTCTGCCCAGTTCTGGGATTTCTAACCGCCCTATCAAGGCCCCAACAGCAGTGGAGCTGTGGTGCATATAGGGGCATCTCGAAGGTAACACTTAAAGTAAAATCCAAATAATTGTATTTACGCATTTTCTTTAAAGAATAAGAAATAAAAATATAATGTATAAATGACAATATATTTAGATGTATACCTGAAATCTTTTCAAAAGAGATTTTTAAGTACAATCTGTCAAAAGGTCCAGTTACAAGCTTAATTTCTAACTGTGGTGGTTTTCATGATTTAAATATACAATCGTGGTTTTCAAGCATCTCTCTTCCTCTTTCTGTGGAGGCTGAATCAGTGCTCTGTGCTTTTTCAGGTAAAGAGGGACGGGGCAGTGTGGGCACCACCCCATCCTCTCTCTCACAAGTCTACAGTGCACCCTGCGCTCTGAGTGGGCAATACGTGCTTGTATCGGTATCACCACCCACCCAGAGCACTGCATACATCTGCATTTCCAACCACTTAAATGCAAAGTAAAAGTGCACCTTTAACACAAAACAGTGTGGTTGCTGAGAGAGTCCAGCTAACACAAGATAGAGGTGGGTATTACTGGAAGGGTGGAAGGGAGACAGAAAGCCGGTAATTCCAAAGAATGGTTCCCGAAGGAGCTGTATAATACATCATGTACACGCAACAAACACGTGCGAACGAATAGACAAAAAGAACTTCTCAAATATACACACAATCACACACACACACACACACACACACACACACACACACACACACACACACACACACACACACACACACACACACACACACACACACACACACACACACACACACACACACACACACACCATTATGATCAGAGCCTAATTTCCACCATTAAATTTAGCAGTACTGTTAATACAAAATTAATGCATTAAAACAGATGACTATCTGTGAGCTAAATAGCTATCAATTCTCAGCGAGCTGCCAAACTCCCTCTGTGAGAGAGCCACTGAGTATCTGCTTGGATATTGCTTTGTAATTGTCTCCCTGATTCTCGGCACTAAAAGCTCTTGTCTGTGTGTGTATACACATGCAAACGTGTACTTCACAGAAGGCTTGAATGGCTTAAAAAAAAAAACTGCAATTCACACCTGAAGCCAGGCATTGCAGCACAATAGAGCAGATCTGTGCAGATCTATGAAAATATTATATGCTCTATCTTACAAAGCTAGGAGTCAGGTTTTGGCTTTGTTATTCAAACATGGTGAGGTCATGGCATCACTCTAACCAATGAGGTAACTGTATTTCAATCTGAAGAGAAACAATGTAATGTGCCTGTTTGGTAGAAAAACACACTGAACCAGAAAGAAAAACAAATATCTCAATTGTCAGCCAGTTGTGAGGTTATGAAGAGAACAGAAGTCTAACTTAAAATCTGATCATTTCAATGATTTAAGATTTAGTTTGGAGTCAAGAGAATGAAAATATTTCAATGCATTGACCCATTTCTTCTCAGCAGCAGTGTATTTGTGCATTTGTTAGTAACTTGATTCTCATAAATCTGCACTCTGGGATTCCCCTGGAACATAAGCAGGTTATTTAGCAAAGCAAGCACAGTGACTGGAGTCACTGAGTGCTTGCAATTTGGCCTGTGATTCCCTGTCTGCCAGCAGCATGAACAACAGCTCCAACCACAGAGGCCCCACTGAGTGCAAAGCATGGTGACTGCTTTGAATTAGCCATGCCAAGTTGCAACATGCCTAAACGTTAAGTTGTGGCTTGAGGAGACGGTGTATTCCTGGACCAAACGGCGTACCTACCGCTTCCTGAACCTCATCCCCACCCTAGTCCTTATTGTTCCTGCTCTCTTTAATCCTAGCCGCTCCTCAACTGTATCCTGTCCCTCTGACATCCCATAATGTTTTAGGTTGTTTCCTCTACCGCCTTGCTGTAGAAATAATCTATCACTACCAAATAAAAATGGGCTGCATATTTGTCTCGAGGAGGAATGGGGGAAACAAAATGGACCACTGTGTCATAAGGAAGGGCAGCAATGTAAAGATGGATCACTGGAAGTGTCCTTGGAGAGGATGACTTAACGCAGACCTATGAAACAAAGTAGCTTTGGGAGGGGTCATAGAGACACTTAAAGACAATGCAGCTACTGGTGCTCCGCACCCACCACTCTTACTTACTTTAACATTAAATAAAGCAATAATTATTGAATTCCGTTTGAATGAGTAAGATGCTAGAAAGTAAACAATGGGAACATAATTGCAGAGGGAAGACAATCAATGCAGGCAGTCATTTGGGCCATGTTGATTGTGTAGGCTGCTGTATGTGGTCTGTGTATGTGTATGTGTAAGTGTGCACGCTTTTGTGCAGCTATTGCAAATCTAAGGTGAGCCAAGGGGAGTATGCGCTGTGACAAGGAGCTGAGTAATACACTCTCCCGCATGTACGTATAAAACAAGGGTTGGGTAATCCCTCCTTTAATAATGACCCAGGGCTCTAAACAATAGCTCTCAATCAGCTGATCAATGTGTCCACATAATTCATGTGCGACTCACTGTCTTTGAAAGGGGAGGAGGAGGATAAGCAAGCGGGCGGTAGAGAGATCAATGCCCTGTGTGGTGATAACGAGCCTGGGCCTATGCCCACAGGAGCCCAACACTGCCTTTCAGGGTCTCTCTCATTAAGAACATTTGGATAAGCATGGCTATACATACATAATGTGCACTTTTAATCATAGCCAGATAAACACATATTTCCCCTTCTTAATGAGCTGGGTTCTGCTTTTGTGACACATGGCAATAACTCCAAAAAAGCAGGCAGGAAATGATGTCAATCCCTCAATAAGAAAAAAAGAGAAAAGCAAATTAACAGCAAGCTGTTGGCCTCCTCTTTCAGTAGCTAATTAACAGCTTAACCTCCTGGTGCTTTTATGAAAGCCATGCTGGGAGGAGCTTGCCAAAATTGCAATACAATAAGTCTGCCTGCAGGAGGCGAAAGCAGGGTGGAGCCATGGGGGTACCCAAACAACTGTTACAGCTACTTGATGACATGTGTACTGGCAAGGTACCATCTGGAAACAGAATGGGACAAATCAAGACCTGCTCTGGCCCTTCTCTTCATTACCCAAAACACTGTGTCTACATAATAACCACTCATTTTGGACAGCCGTGACAATAATTACTTGTACAGTGGAGAGGAGCAACATTTCTGATTTTCATTTAAGCAAAACAGGAGGTGCACAACAGCCTGAGATGTTCAGATGTTGTGTTTCAATAATAGTTCCCTGTGTCTGTCATTTCTGATGCTCTTATTACAATAATAACCCACCACATCAGACATAAAAAGAACTAATTTTGTGTTGTAACATGTCATTAGTTATAACAATCCTGGTAAAAAGAAAAAAAATTCATACCAAGAATATACTTCCCTGTTATCCGGTAAAAACTACCTTTCCAGAACTGAAGGCTGACTACACAAATTTCAAACCATTTTTTTAATGTATTCTCCAAGAGCAAAGATGAACCAACTGAAATTAAACCAAAACAATATTTTCTTTTTAAGAACTTCGGCCATCATGACTTTATCAAGACCTACAATACTGAATGAAGGGAGGACACAAACAGCTATCAATCAATTTGTTGTTGTATGTCATCAGTAGGAATACCTAATTAGAAAATTGTAGGTATGCAGACAATTGTGAAGGCTAACTCACCAAGCATATTGGGAATGCCAATTCAAGAGAGTACATAATAGATAACACCAAGAGGATTGGCTTTCTGGATGTGTGTTCACAGATGTGGGAGCGGTGGAGGACGGGAAGCAGTATTGCAACTCAGACAACTCACAAAAGTATCCAAAACCTCAGTGCCACTCATCGTTATTTTCCAATAACAACAGTTTGGTGAGAGATGGTGAGTGGAAGAAGCCCTCTAACATGGAGTAAAATGGTGAGTTGCAGGATGAGTGGGGGGTCGGGGGGGGGGGGGGATTGACGGTGTTGGATTAAGATACAGGCAAACACCACTTGTAATGATTAATGCAGTCAGTGAGAATTAAATTCAGAGCAGGAACATTACCCAAACACAATTAGTTCTCGAGAACAAACATCACACTCTGCAGTGAATGCAGAAACACTGCCATATCACTGTGAACGAGTTGTCAACAGAAATCAACGACCCTGGGCAATAAAACTGAGCATGTCTGTTAAAGATAGCAAGAGAACAGTTGTCACAGTTAGTCTCCTTTGACTCCTACTATTGTGACCCACAAAATACCTTAAATGTTCCCACAGCAATAGGGGTGACCAAAAGGCATGCTTACTGAACTGCAGGTGTGCTCACATTCTTTCTTCGAAGCCTATTGTCATTAGCGGAGCTCCTGTTCCAACTTTTCACTGACGTAGCGGCAGACAGTAGACACAGAATCTAGTCTCCTCTCAAGCTTGTATTATCTAGATTTCACCCCTGGCGTTCTCAGTTTGGTAGTGTAAATATTTCATTAACACATAATTGGTTGCAGCTTCAGGCTACGCAATAAGGCTATGATAGCTGTAACAGTGTATGTTTTCTGAGTATCCTGTATCTTTTTTTAATGTAAAATTCATAGATATGTGTTTTGGGGAGGGTGTTGTTTGAGATCTCACGAGGGGAAATGTTTAGTTGTTCTTACATTTCTCTCACAGAAGCTCACCAGAGGCACTGGCTAATTAAGAACAGTGATGATGTGCTCAGCCAGTGTCAATATTTAACCCAGTCTTATGCAGCTATCTTTATTAGCTGCACCACACTGACAAAAGGAGCAATGTGGCCTTTGAGAGGTCCACTTCTTAAAATGAAAATTAATGAGTGGGGTTGAGTGGAGGTGACTATACAGAGTAGGTCTATATGTGGGCTTATTTGCATGGAAGGTGAAGTACCTTGCTGGAGTGAAACCGCTGTTGAGGGTTCTTCAAGCAGTTCCCACATCAAACACCCACCAGTCTTACCTAACAACTTTCCAACACTACAAACTTGCTATAAAAACGGACATTTTAAATGGTGCGCAAAAACCCTGCGTCCAGCAGCTACTCCCTCTACCCACAAACTTTCATTTCTTTTTATCAGTTAGAAGTATTTGGGCATAGATAAAATACAGAGCCACAAATACTAAATTCCCATCAGATCCATCAGAGCTGTTGACCCATGCCCACAGGGATGCTGTGCACTTGTGCTGAAAAATAGTGCTCTGTACACCCCCCCACCCTCTCTTTTCCATGAGCATAGGCGGCTCTATCACTAATAAATATGGCCTTGCAAACAAAAATATCTTTACGGGTCATTGTCGGGCCTGCTCATTAGCCAAAAGGAAAAAAAAAAAAAGAAAAAGAAAAAGAACCCCACTTTCCATTAAAAAAATAGAAAGAAACAAAAGTGCTCATTGATCAGATTGATCAATTGTGGATCAATAACCTAAACCTTCATCATTCCCAGTGCAGCATAATTGCAGCGGAGATATAGTTGTCATCACTGAAAATCAAACACAGACCAGACTAATTGGAAGAGGCCTATTGCTGTGGTCATGCTGGCAAAAAGCTTTATAAGCCCCAGAAAGACCTGATGATGAACGGTCATCGGAGCGTCCCAAAATAACTTCTCATGCCATTAGCAAGTGTCATCATGGAGGTCATTGTGCTGGCTGCCCATTCGGGGACATCTAATACAGGGCATAGCAGGCTACCACACTGGATATTTTTAATGCTTTTTTCTTGTAACTTGTGCACATAAGTTATAAGGTCAAATTCATCCCCATATTTATGAGACAATTTCAGTGATTTTAATATCATGTTTTGCAGGAACAACCTCATTACACAATTTGTTACTGAACTCCTTTTTAAGAGTGGTCAGTTAAAAAGAAAGTCATTTTCCACCACAGTAAGCATTGTAAAGATGCTCAGAGAGTGGGTAAAGCAAATCAGCATGGCTGGTATAAGTTTTATTTTTTTCAGAGACTGGCATCACAGAGACACTGCCCCTCATTGCTACACCATATACACTGCTCAATCGTGCAAGAAATCTCAAACTATACTTCAAAGCCTACCACTTTTCCCCTTCCTGTTTATTGATTAGATAGAGCTCTTGTTCAGTAATTGTGCAGTAAATCAAGCATGGTGAGCACTAATCTCAACCCCGGGAGGAAAGTGTTAAAGGTAAAACCTGCTGAAAAGTGCATAATTATGGAGCTGTGTTCAGCCAGGAGAGAGGATATACTCCTCCCTCTCAGGTTTTTTCGCTCACTGGCTGCACTGCACAACCAGAGGCAGCTGGGAGAGGGGTTGGCAGAAGAGCAACGGGAAGTGTATACAGTTTCTAACCACCTCTCGCTCCCTCCCTTGCTCTCTCAATACTTCTCCCTCTCAGTGCATTCCCAACCAAAGCGCCGGGGGCGCCACGCTTGTAAAGAAACCACAGCCTTTTGAGTGCCTCTTGTATTTACAAACGGAGGCATGTTGAAATCAAAGGCATTACCACATGACATAACACATTAAACAGTTGGCAGATTGAAAATGTATATACTGAATAGATAGTGAGTGGTGTAAACAGGAATAGTGCCCATGTTGGATAGGTTTAGCAAGCTATACTTTATATTAGAGCCACACTTACCTAAATCAGATCCTACAATATAGGAGTCAACTGCAGCGGCTTCCTCTTTCCCTTTTGCTATGTCTCCCTTCTTAACACACAGCTCAGGGTATACTCCAGGTGGAGGCAGCTATCACTTTCCCATCAACTTCCTGTTCCTCTTGTCTCTCCGCCCCCCCCTTTTCTCTCCTCCCTCCGACTCCCAGCTGCACAACTTTTTTCCCCCCCTGTGCCATTTTTGAAGTAATACAAAGCTGGATCTCTTCACCCATCTTCTAAAATACTCAACACTGCAGTTAAGAGGGTTTTTTTTTCTTTCGCTCTCCTGAAACCTCTTTCTCACATCCTGCTCCCTCAACAATTTCCCCATGTTGCTGTTCTGCCTAATCTCACCTCAGTTTTTATTTCACCCTCATCAGCAGGGATCTAAAAATAAATGATAAATGGAATATGATATTTTAAAGTCTTATCTCTTATCTGTTCTTACAGGGGAATAATAAGGTAGTTAATCCTGCAGATCCTACTCAAATTGATTAATCAGCACATGCGGACAATCAAATAAATGATTAATATTCCCCAGTCCTGTGGTCGGACAGTTACCCCTGAAACCATCAGTAATAATTCAGTAACCCTTCCCAGACCACAGGCTGCAGCTAGTCAGCCTCACTCAGTGTCAGCCCTATGATGTTAGGATAAGCAGGACTTTGAACTCCACGCACAGAAACTCAGACACACCAGGGGTAAAACAATCTGCAGTCTATACTCTTTAAAGCCCTCCTACAATGCTTGGTTACCTGAGCAGATCCACTCAAAATGTACAGTACAGTGTATATACAGATATTAGGAAGATGGATAGGGACATAGAGAACAAAGTGTAGTTCTTTTAATTGATGTTAAATATAGCAGCATATCTTCCCATCACTTGTGGAGGATACAGAAACAGACATGCATTATCTCGGTTCTCTGCAGAAATGCAAAGAAAAGGACTTTCACGAAATGTACAAGTCAATGAAATGTACAAGTTAAAATACTTTATCAATGCATGACAGCCTGAACAGATCTTATATAAGCACTTGAGTGACGGTGTCGGTAAAGAATTAATAAGTAATGCAACTAAGATGCCATAGCTAAAGAAGCAGATGTCTACAGGCACTAACTCACACAGAAAATGCTTAACAGGCTGTTTTAATCCTAACGCTCTCCCAGGCCTAGACCACACTGAGAAAACCCTGTCCTGCTGCTGGACAAAAGGACGACTCTTCTTTGGGGAAAAAAAGCCTTTCTTTTATCTCATTACCCATGCAATTCCCTCCCACAGAGGTCAGCTAACAGCCTTCTTCATGGTGATCTTTTGTATCTGCTAACTATGAGCGTTATTAATCAGGGAGAGGGCTAAAGGCAGAGGATAGCACCTCTTGCTCCCACACATTTGCACCAGGCCTAAATGAAAGGTGGGGGTTGGACAATGAAAGTCTAAGTACATGATAGGCGGTAGAGGGTGGTCTGTCTTTGCCAGAGTTCAAATATATGGCGTTATGCCAGTCTGTACCTCATGAAAATAAACATACTGTACATACACATAATGTTTCAGCCCTGACATAATCCATCCTATGTGCTTCACAGGAGACTCTGACTTTGTGTTACACCCAACAAGCTGATTGCTTGAATCGAAGCTTATAACTGTCTACTGTGCTAAGGCCACTTCACCATGGCCGGGACACTGACTTTTTTTTACTGCTTTACTATGTTTTAATATGGCTGCCGAGCAATACAAAGCAATTTAGAATCCGCCTCGGAGGTCCCTGATCTCAGGAAGTCTATACAGCCCAAGATCAGGTTAAGTTTTAGCTATAATATATAATGACGTGTTTTCACTAGTGTTTGAAAACCTTGGAGGGTGATGTTATAAGAAGTAGACTCTCAACTAAGCCCAAGCCCTAAAGTGTGAGTGGTCATTCAGCTTTCTTGCCAATATAAATTATGATATATGGCTTTGTCTTTAATAGGTATGAGCTTGGTGTGTAGAGCAGTGTCGTGAAAAAGCCTAAGTTTTATATATAAGCGTTACAGTTCACTTTGATCTCCCCTCCTGCTCCACTGTTTATAAATCAGCCACACAAATATTTATGAGCCAAACGGGGGAAAATGGCCGGTCTGGTTTGTATCTCTGCCCTCCTTCCCTCACACTCAATTTCCCTCCCTCCGCTTGTGGCTGATGTGTGGATGAGGCCACCACAGATGAAGAGCGTGCATACAGGCCCCAGGCCACATCCATCATATCTGCTCTGTCTCTGGTCATTGTGTGGCTCTGGATAAGGCTGAACGAACTCAATCCCCTAACAGAAAAAATGGCGCGTACATTTTGAACAAAAGAAAACAACACGTGTCACCAATTCCACTTGTAATAAAATGATGATTAATACTTGATTTGTGTTTGTGCAACATGTTGACAACCTATAATGAATTTTGATATGTGTGACACTTATGCATTTACACCCCTGACGAATGCTTCTGTAACAAAGTTTGATAAGTAAATATGACCCTGTTCAATACATTCTGCGTTGCCTGCCTTTCACCTCACCTATTCGTTTCTTCCTCCAACACGCACGCACGCACGCACGCACGCACGCACGCACACACGCACACACGCACACACACACACACACACACACACACACACACACACACACACACACACACACACACACACACACACACACACACACAAACACTTCTAGATCCATATGCTTTAATTGCTCCCCTCAGCCCTGACCTCTGATCGAGATCACTCTGATATACAGCATCCCTATTAAATTGGGAAGCAGGTAAATATTCTCCTAATGACTCGCAGGTCTAGCGACACCACTGAAAATGGAGTGAGGGAGAGAAATCAATCTTCTTTATTTTTTGTCCTTTAGTGACTGTTAATTCCATTTTATCCAAGGTTTGACTCCAAAAATGTGCAGGGAAATCAAGCTGAATGGAGTTTCTAGTCCCACTTTGACAGGGCAATGGACTTTACTGTGATGCATTTCAGTAATGAGGAAATTGCAAACCTGTGGTCAAAAATAAATAGCTTGTCAACAGCATCTAAACTGTTCTTCAAGTAACACGCTAAGTTTACTGATCCTGTGTTAAAAAATCAGATAGCCCTTATCAAAACTGATTGTGTTGATCCCAGAATCTTGACTCCAGATAATTTGAAAGATAACACACAGGGGGAGACAAATTGGAACAAATGTTACCTCTGCATTGCTCACAAAAAAGATGACGCCATGTCCATGGTTGTGTGCATGTGCCTGGCGTACAGTAAAAAGCTGGTGAACTGTATGTATGAGAGTGAGTGGGGGTGGGGGGGTAGAGTGGGTGGGGGCAGGGGAGGGATGGTAGTGGTGGACTGGCTTGTCGATCGATGCAGTGATTGGCAGTTAATGGCTTTTCCTGTTCTGCCTTGGTAACCCTGGCCTGATGGCTGTTGCTTCTGATCAGAGATGGCAGATGGTGTTTGATTTTTGTATATAAACCTGTGACTTTGTGGAGATGGCTTCATCATGTTTAATGATTTAAAAGTTAAATTGAATACTGGGAATACTCAATAGTTGAATCATTTACAAAAGCCCTTACCTCCTATAATTACATATTTAGTTGCTTATTTGCTACTTATTTTTTACTTGCTTTGCTCTGTTGTGTTTTTTGTTTGTTTTTTTGTTGTTCCCACATGTCCAAAAAAACAACAACAACTTTTCAAATCAAATCTATCCTAAGTATGTGCACCATTCATTGTAAGTAGCTTGTTGTGCACGACTTGCAGTCCTTACATTTATACATATATTTAATATAAGAATATTCAAATCATGTCAGGTATGTATTTTTCTGACATTTCAAAAAAGAAAGAAAGAAAAGAAAAGAAAAGAAAAATACATAAATATCATAGATAATCCTACATACCACCAGGTCTATTACTAAATTACTTTATCCTTTTCACCAAACCAGTGAGTAATGGCTGCACAAACCAGAAACTGAGGCCATATGAAAGAAGAAAAGGTTGTAAATGGAGGAAATTGAATGATAAGCTCCATTAGATGTGTAAGAGAAAGAGATAGGAGAGTAGAAATGGAAGGGCATAAAATCTCAGATTTTTCACAGTGAGTTCATGTTCAGATGGTTTGCCTTTATTTGGCTCTTCAGTTAACCTGGACAAACATCTTAAGGCTTAAGTCTGAGGTTTAAGACAATCGAATACCTTTAAACTCCAGGTATTTGCACATTTCATCTCCCCATTTAAAAAAGAAAAAAGTTTCTTCAGTGTGTGGCACAGTTACAGCAAGACTGTTCACTTTCCTGGGAAAGTTAAGAATAAACACATTACAAAAAAGGAAATATGTGTGATGATGAAGATGATGGTGTGCCTATGTGTGTCTCTAAGAGGGAATTAAGAGACACACTCAGGCTTAGCACAGCACAACTGGTATTCTCCAACTTCTGATAGATCAACAAATAATAAAATACTTTGCTGAACTGCTTGAGAGAAAAATGTAATTGGTCCTGCTCATTTAATACGCAAATCAATACACTGATCATTTAAATAACAATTGCACCGATGTCTAAACTTTAACAATGCTCAGAGTTATAACTGCACAGACAGCCTATAGGGTTCAAATCATTTTAACATGACTTTTCCAAACTAAAACGTATAAAGCATAAATTAAGTAGATTCCTATTTTGTAGGACTTAAGCAATCTAAATGAAGAATCCAAGTTTGAATCACTCAGCAGGCCTTAATTTGAGGGGTACTGATGAGTGAATGTGGTGAGAATATAAAATAGAGCTTGTGGGGCTGGCGGGGAAGGATGACAGCATACAATGTGGGAGTGAGTCTTGGAGCTCAGTGGCTGTCAAGACCTCCTCTGCTGTCTGCAGAGATCTCAGAGGAAAGAGGCCTCTGTAAATTTAGAGGAGAATTGGGGAAAAAAGCCAAAAACTCAATAAAACATAATTGTTTGAAACTTCTAATGTTGAACTCAAGCCTGAGCTTTCTCTATGTCTTACTACAAAAGGAAAAACGACAGTGTGACCTGGAGATTTACCACAAAACAAAGTAGGGTGAGGTGAAGGTGAGTGAGGAGGTGGAATGATCTGCTGGGGTGGTACTTAAAGGCATGATAGTTAATTTTCTTTTCTTCCAACACGGTTCTGTCTATTCTGGGCATCAGTGTGTCATGTAGGAATGTGAGGGCCATAAAGTATCTCTGCCCTTGAGAAGCGAAAGAGCATTCTTGTCCCCAACTCTTAAAGCTCACTCCCTCTCTCCCTCGTTCTCTCTCTTTCCAGTCACTTGCATTATTTCACCAGTAAGTTTAAAGTAGAACACAGGTGTAGGATATGGCACCCATGGGAAAGATAACCTTTGGGAACATTCTTTGGGTTAAAAAAGATTTTTTTTTTCTGATATTCTTCCTATGACAAAGTATGTAATTGCCTTTGTTCCACAGACTTGCTTTTGTCCCTTTGAGTTCCTCCACCCTTCACTCCCCATAGTTAACTCTTACATCATTACCCTGTAATTTCCATATAATAATTCAAAAAAAGTATTCTATTCCCTGCCACTACTTTCGTTTTCATCCTTCAATTTTATCCATCTTTTGTACTTTAGAATAAAAGGCATAATGAGAAAACAAGGTGCAAAATGATCTTTTCCAGAGCCTCTAATAAAAACCGCATGACACCCTGGGCTGCACCGCTTAATTACAAAAGGATGAAATCTTTTCTTTTACATCTGGAGAAAACATTGTCTGCATAACACTGAAAGATTTACAGCTCCCAGTTCTAACCCTGGACTTCAGCACACAGCAATTAGGTAAAACATGGACGGATAGCCAGCACCATGAAGTCCCGAAAAGTGAGGGATATTCTCTTTTGGCAACAGGAAAAAAAACGCCCCCAAGGTCCCACAATTTCAAATAAAAACTTTAGTATGAGGAAACTGAATGATAGCTAAGTTTTACTCAAGGCTTAGTAGTGGTCACAGAGAGGTGAGGCGGTTTTTCCATACTGAACCCTCAAAGTCACATTTCATCCTACAAAACTCAACAACATGTACTGCTCTGAGGACAACCTGCTTTACAGGTGTCAGCATATGTCCAAGTCATCACGAGCTGCAAATTCAATCCACGTGAAGATTTACTGAAGTTCCTCAATGTTGCACCAATACATGCGTCACAAAAATGAAAGAACTTATAAACATTGCTTTTTTTTCTTTTTTAAAAAAAAAGTATACGCCCTTGTCTTTAAAAGTAAATCGCTGTAGCATTATAAACCAGGGTCTGCAATGTATTTTGCATAGGGACTAAATCTTATCTATTATAAACACATGTAAAAACAGTCTTTCATTGCTTATAATATGGCATTTAGCTACTTAAACATCCTTTTTGGAACATTACAAGGCAAGGGAAATGACTCAACAGCCAAGGGCACATATCCATCCTTATGTAAGATTTATCAGTCCCATGACTGTACCTTCTCGGCCAAACCCAAACAAAATAGAGGTCCCTGTGTGCTCATCCTGGCACCTCAGACCTCCTCCCTTCCACTTATTTCTTTTTCAATCCTACCTTACTTTCATGTCCAGCTCCACTGAACACAGACTTCAAAACTGAGTAGTTTTGTGGCCATGACCATTCGGAGACCATTAATCTGGTGGCTAAGCCCCTGATGTATTGATGGCACAGAGCTGGTAAGCTTGCCTGCCTCAGTCTCTCCATCCCTTCAGCTTAGGAGCTATATAGATTCACGGGAGCCCCAATCTGGCCTCATAAGAGCAGCATTTACCTGCCAATTGACACTGTTAGTCTTTGAGGTCTGTAGCTATCAGCCACCTGATGCATTGACCAAGTAGGTACAAAGACCTGATTGATACGTAATCAAACCATTATAGCCAAATGCCCAAAGCCCATTTTACACAAGTATATAACCAGATGAGTCTGTTCTTCACACCACAAACAGCAACATAACTTTTTCTAGTAGTGCATTAGAGGTAGTAGGAGTATTAGGATTATTGCTTTGATGAAAGATCCATCATAATCTGTGCACAGCCACAAATAATTTCAGTTATTAAGAATGCTATCTAAATGGGGTTATATCAATACAACACAATCCTGTCACTGTAGTGGCACACAGCTTACCTGGCAGGACATGTCACATTACATTTACTACCAAGTTATAATCAGTTCAGGTCAATTGTTGAAGTTACTCATCGCTCGGGGTCTTTTTGAAGACCATCTCTCTACACTGGAATTGTGGTGGGCTGGTAAAAAGTCAGGGCTGTGCCTCATAACTGCAATATAATATTTACACGATAAAAACAGGGCAGAGTTGAGTATAAGGTTATATGCACAAAGCATCTGATTGGTGCTGATGAAATTCATTCAATATATTATACTCCTTTCAATGATGTCCTCTTACACTGTCTCAATTATGCACTTAAAAGACCATTTTAAACCTGGGAAGTTTTATGTGTCTTTTATATGGAGCCCTGAGTTGTTTGATCATAATGTGAGAGAGAGGTATGTTAGCGAGTTTCTCAAAGACAAATATTAAGTAGAAATAGCATAATGTAGATTGAAAACACTGATAATTAGACTGAAGAAAATGTTGACATTTGTACTATGGTTGAGTTAAAAGATTTAACCTTCAGCACATCCCCTTCACCACCCACTGTGTTGATACTCAAGTTTTACTTTGTTGCTGTACAAGTATATTACTGTATAACTTGGAGACAATGTCAAAGAAAAAAGTGAGAAATGTATTGGGAAGGATGTCTAATGTTACAATAATGTTCAAAACACTATCCGGGGCTTGAAAATAAGCTAATACTCGCATGAATTACTACACCACTCCAGATATAATTGCCCTTTGTGACAAAAATCACCATGATAATTTTTCGTATATCTCTGCCTTTAACATACATAGCTTGACCTCCTATACCTCTCTCTTTCCGAAACACAAATCATCTTTTCTAATCTGGATCCAAGACAAACATATAATATAAATGAGCAAGATTCATTAACATAATGATAGAGAATCTCTAACACCGCAGCAAGCAATATATCGCATGCTCTATTTCATTTCTTCTTCCTGATTGTTTAGTGTCAGGAAAAACAGAGAAAGGATCTATAGTTCTACCACAGAGCCAAAACTGACGATGTAGTCCTTTAATGTAACTGGACACTTTTAACTCTGACAATTGTGGTAAACAGTAACTGGGAAAAAAAATGGAGCTGAGAAAAGACCAGCCTCTTCAATCTATGCAGCTCCCCGTCTGGAGCATTTGTTCTCTATCGCTACCACTTTGTGAGTCTCAGCAACACTCACAGTAGGGCCATTGCACGTACAATCAACACTACCAGCAGCAACAGCTGTGCCACGGGTCAAAGCCCGACCCTTTTCCCTTGCCTGCTCAAGAGGTGGGAGCGACATGAGTTGTGAAATTCTTGCACACTGCCAAACACTAAGCCTTCCTCCCTCACCCCCCAAAGCTACTTGCCTGACAGCCCCTCTTGCCAATCCTCCATGACTGTCTGTTAAGCGCCACTCCTTCCTTGTTCCACCCTCCGTGGAGTAACATATCGGTTTGAGGTAGGACGCTTGAGTTCAGCACACTGACGGAAAGTGAATAACTGGGGTTCTGGATCATAACTGTGGGGATGTGTTACAGGAACATGGGACAAAACTGAATTTAAATACTTGTTCTTCCATTAACAATTATAATGATATAGTTCATGAGCTCAGTGGAATTTTAGATTGCTCTGTGTGTGTGAGTCTGTCTGCCTGTCTGTTTTTGTGGGTATTCACACGCTTGTGCATGTGAAAGGAGAGAATGGGCTGTCTCTCAGGATGTGCAGCAAGCGCTTTATTAGAGCGGTAGTACCAGTAAATCAGAGCTCAGCTCTTCCTGGAACTGCTGCAACCTTTCCCACTGAGCACTATTACTGAACAATCATAGGCTAGCCATGATAATTAGCAGAGTATCTATCCTTCCAACCCTCCTGTCGGCCCCCCACACCCCCACCCTCTCGCTCCTGTCTGTCTCTCCATCCTCCTTGTCGAAATGTCTGGCGGGTAAGCGAGGAAAGCAGGGAGTCCAATAGACATTACTTTGGGGACGTCACGTCGAGGACAACACACATTATAATTTTTGTTATAATATTAGTCACAACTGGGGCTCTAACAATGTAAGACCATAAAAAAAATGGACAATGAGAGAGGGATGGAACACTGACATTCTAAATTGCGCCAAAGTAGAGAACATGATCGCAATGTGTTAAATCATAGGAGACACCAGTAGTGAGCCAGTTCTAAGTGAGCTGGACTTGATGTCCTGCATGAGTGGAAATACACTTCAACTTTACTTATTTTCAAAAAGTCTTGAGTTGGAACACAAACATAACCTATCTGTGGTTGGCCAGTTTACAATGTAGTCCAAAAAGATTGAAGTAATTCTGACACATTTGGCCATTTACTGGGAGAGGTCAATACGGCTTGCATTCCTCAGTCTGGAGAATCCAGCATTTCTTCTGGGTCGGATCATTTGTGAAACACTTTAATGGCACTTCGTGTAACCACTAATCCCTCAATTTACATTGAAGTCTTTTTTCCTCTCTTATGTTACATTGTGATTATTTGCTCTCTGCAAAGTGGAGGCATTTTCTTTTCTTGGTGTTTGCTGGTTCTTTGGGATTGCACTGAGGGGTAAAATAGGACAAGTAATTTAATACAAGATGCAGACGTATTGCGTTCGTCATTGGGTACAGCATGTGATTGGTCTAAAAAAGTGAGCAACTGACATTGGATGTAACTGGGTGAGTATCGCTGAGAAAGAGAGAGTGAGAAGCAGGAAGAGAGAGAGAGAAAGGTACAACATTTTTACAGTTATGTATGCCCAATAGAGCGGACCAGGACAGAGTAAGCAATGTCAGGATTTTCTTGGTTAAAGATTCCCCATCAGATAGTGACGGCACTTTCTCCCCGTCTTTCTATAGCCAAGCGGCATCTGGAGTGGATTTTGTGCTAGCAGACACCGAGGAACATGATTACATTCGGCTAACTGCGCTCTAAACTGATTATGCATGTGCCAAGCTAATGGACTACATTTGCAAGAGGAAAAATAACATCCAATCAATCTCAATTACCGCCGATTGCACCGGCCCCCGAGACAAGGAAGGTAGCCAACAAATCCCCCCCCTTGCTCCTCCCCTTTCCCCCAACCCTTGACTGGAAGTTGAGGCCTATGGCTGGGCCTGGTGAGGCCCCACCCACTCTGTCTGGCCAGAACAGCCAGGGCCTGAAAGCTGGATTGGTCTCTCACCTCTCACACCAACACGTAGCCAATCCCTGAGGACTGCTTCTGATGTTGGATGTGCTACTGTCTGCACATGGCGCAACGTGAATATGGTTAATTGTAAACAGTTAGTTCAAGAGGGAAAAAGGATGTATCAACTTTTTAAAAACATATTTTATGAATCAACGTTGTGTTATCTGAACTGCAACACAGCCCATATTTTTGTCTTTAGGAGTCACCATTTTGGGAGTAAATGGGTGACTACCATGCTCTCATCAGAACCATGAAAATCCCCATAGTCCATGGGAAAAAAAGAAGGTGAAAGTTAGCTTTAGAGCACAGACAGCTGTTGGCAGAACACACAGTGCTCAGAATGGGTATCTTTCAACTGAGTACACAGCACAGAGGGGAAGACAGCATCACCCCCCACTGTGTGGTGGTCCAGTGGTCAGGATGACTTGCTGGATCATTCTGTGGTCTTTTGGAACATTCCAATACATGGGGTAGTAGGGGTGATATTTTTAGAAAGCCCTAATATGGGCCGCATACCACAGACTCTCAAATTATCCCATCCAGCTTAGCCCTCAGTTTAAACCTTCCTTTTTAATTCCAGTAATTACAGGCTCCAATTTATATGGAGCTGTGCACACAAAGGGGCTGTTTAATGCAAACCAGTTTGATTTGGGTGAAGTGTCCCAAGCATCTCCGACATCTTACAGTCTGTTTATGCTGACTTGATGATTTATTTTCTCCCCCAAAAGGTTGAAAATTGTGCTATTTGCATCGGATTTCATTGGGGAGGAATAAATGAATGGCGATTTTTCTTTTTTCGTCTTGCATATTTTACCGAATGGAGTTTACAGACATTATGGCTTTTCGTCTATCAGTGTCTTTACAAGGATCGTAAAGACAGCATAGTAGGAAAACTATGACATTGGCAAGTAGGTGCTCTGTAGAGGCCTCAACAACTGTCCACTTGTTTTCCCCTAAATACATCTGTGTCCTAAAATACAGTAATAACTCATGAATATTGATGTTTTCCACAGGTATTTATTATGACAACTGTTTATAGAACAGTCAGTATTCTCTGGTTGAAAGAGCAGGCAATTTCTGGACAAATTTGCACACTTTTAGAAGATCAATTGGTTTTAAGAAATATGAAACCATCATAAGAGGCTTAAGTCATAAAAAATTATCATGCCTGGATGTGTTGTACACATTTCATCTCCCTCAGTTTCGGCAGCAGTGTCACATACGTCTGCTCTCTCCAGAAAACACTTTTCTAAATTCATACTAAAAGTAGTATCATAATTGTACCTGTCTCAGAAGACAAAACAAACTATTTTCCCTGCAGGTGTGAGAAAGAGAAGGTATTAAAGCAATTTGGGCCCGTAAATGCAGTAGTGAACTTGAGAGAGGAATATCAAGAATTGAACTAGTACTGTACTTCCACAAGTCTATGCATTACAATGCATATACTCAATTCTTTGTATCTATGAATCTGAAAATGTTATTGTGGTGGTCTTCCCCTGGAGCAAACCATAGATTGACAGTCTAAACACTTATTTTTGTCGACTAATCTTTAACAGTAAAAGCAGGGCATTACACCTGACTCTTTAAGAAAACACCCGCAATTGATTTTTCTATTTTGCTGGTATTTCAATAATAAGGATTTGTGGCCAGAAAACATTTCTGTCATGCCAGTGGCTCTGTGAATCATTCATAACATTGGATGATTTTCAAATAGATGGGATTTTTTGGGGGGGTTATATTGATCACTTCACCTTAGAGTTTTCAAGTGATAAAAAGACCATACTTGAAGCAGCACATTTTTAGTATCCTTTTTTTATTTTTTTATATCTCCCTCGCAAAAGATATCAATATACAAATCTCAAAAAATAGAAATGTTTAAACAGTTTTTCCTGTTCACTCTTTAAGAGTCAACTACTGGATTGTAATTATTAGAAATAAAGGCCACATGTAAAAGGAGACCAAACACAATGTAGCCATTTACAGTATCTTAAGATTAGGCTTTGAGTGTGTTGTCCATGTGTACAGCAAGTATGTGTTTCAGTGTTTATATGTGCTCTCTTGTGTGTTTCATGTGCAACTATGCCAGTTTGGGTTAAGCGCAGAGTGGCCGAAGCCAAAGACACACAGGATAGGTACCTAAGTGGAATCAGGCCTGTTAGATTTATGGCCATTTGTTCGGAGAGTGTTCATCCACTGGCTATTATGGAATGATTAGAGGAGAAGGTGAAGCTCCAAGTCCAGCAAAAATCAATACGGCTGTCGAGAACAATTCAGCTTTTCCCGCTCCGAGGAGTATTAGCACCAAACCTCTGTCTCCTAACACTTCTTCATTCGTCTACAAGTGATTCAGCCATGAACCTCCGTACCAGCTTCAGCCTACCATGTTCTTCTCATGGCAGCAGGCTCTGCTTCTGCATAACTACTGGGAAGGCAACAGTCACACAACAAAGCCATCATTTATGCCTTGGGAGAGCAGCTCATAGTTGTGGGGGCAGCACTTGAGCCTTTACTGTGTTTTGTGGAGGAGTATCAAATCAACAGGAAGATAAAAGATGTTTTGCTATCTTCGTGAAAACTAATCCAAGTTTTGATGTTCTTCATCCAGGACAGAAACAATTCAATGGGTGGGGAAAAAAAACACACTACGTCTGCTAGTTACTTCATTAGAATCTCCAAGTATTCAGCAATTTAAGATAGTTTAACACACTGCAAGATTCTGCTAACACCAGGTTTTCTCCCCATTCATCCAAATTCTCGAGAATGGCAGAACATTCATGTTACACGGTGGCACTCTGACTTGTGGTGGTGTGCTTGATTAGAAAACCTTTGAATAACTAACCTTGTATAGTTTGAGGCTGGCTTCATGGCGGGAGTTGACTGTGTGCATCCTTAGCTTCTCCAGGCTGTTGGTGTAGTAGTCACAGGCATTGCACTTTAAGTGCACTGGATTGCCAATGGCCACACATTTCAGTCGCCATTCATTGCCTTTGCCCCCTTCTTTGATGTGAGCCACAAGTTGGTACTTTTGCACATGCTTGTCTGTTTTGCAGTGCAGCTGGAAGTTGGCCTTGAGTTGAGTGGTGTAGTGGCACAACTTGCACTGATGCGAGTCTCCCACCACAGCACGCCACTCCTCCTCTGGTAGGCTGCGTTCAGCTCCCATATGCATGCCAAGCAGATCCAGGTTGTCGGTGGTGAAGCGGTTGCACACGGCACACTGAAAGAGCTTTAGCGAAGGATCCGTTGTTTGTGAAAGACTTTCTCCCAGGTTCATCAGTTCTTCTGACACCAGCTGCCCACCGCCCAGCCGCACATCCATAGGAATTTCCCCACCTACTATAACATAGGGAGCACAAAGACAAACAAGGAGAAGGAGGAAAAGAACAGGAAGGCATTTAAGTTATCACTCGGGATGTAGGATTGCTGTTGATGAAACTCTGACACACTTCAGAAAACACTTCATCTGCGTATTTTTGCTAAGTTTAACCATAACAGTGTCTGATACAGTTTTACAAAGTCACAATTTGTTAAATTTACAGTGGTGCGGTGGAAAAATTAACCTTTGTAGTGAGTTTACATAATTCACCCACGGAACCTAAGGTAGGTTAAAGGGTTCCAGTGGGACAGTTGATACCGGTGGTATCTTCCTGTTTTGAGTTAGCATGTTAGCAACCGCAGAGTTGAGAGTCCATTCCGTTGCTGTTCTGAGTTAACTTCTGAATGTCAATAAAACTGCCGACGTTGGCACCGTCTTTTGACACGCCGCCTCCGACTCCCTTCCCTGCGCACTATGCCTTATTTTAAAAGCTGCCGTTATTGACAGTGACGGCTAATGGCGACCCAGAGGCCCACTGAATGATCAAAGTTCAATATTCTGCTCAGTGCTTTCAATTTCTGTTGGTGAAAAAAAAAATTTAAAACTCTCCTTTCAGATTTAAAAAAAAAATCTGTTGTTTCACACAAAACCATGACTTTTTCTGGACTGTGAGCTTTGTAATCAATACATGTATCATTAGGTTAGAAAACTTCAACCAAAGCCATAGTTCCCATTTCAAAGATTGATTTGTTGACAAATAAGGTAATAATAATGACTGCACCAATCAGATTATGAACAATAAAACAGGTAATTGTTGAAACAAGTTATTTTATTACATTGGGGATGATAGGGATGTTCATTTGTATATGGATTTATAAAAAATAATTGGTGTTTTGAATTAGAAAAGAAGATAATCTGGACAAATTGCAACAAATTCTTCCCCACTGCCTGAAAATTAAATACACAAATCGCCCTGTTTGAGTTGGTGCACTTTTATGACCTGGCTGTAAATCAACTCCAAAAGGCCATGAGCTCTGCAGAGACCGCAAGTTATTTACTAATTACAAAAGAACTAAGCAGTTCCTAAGTACACATCAGTGCAAATCATGTTTCCCATGTTCACAGAATAATATCAAACAAGTAATTGTTTTGCTTGGTCTTGCTCTACTTTTTTCTCCTCAGATTATCTCTGAATCGACATCAATACCGGACTGTTTAAGCTTGTTCAGTAACTAGTCTGAACTAGTGAGAGTGAAAACATAGCAAGCATAAATTGCATGATAAAGCCACATAACTGATGCCTATACAGTCTGGTAAGGTTCACTTTAAAAATGAATGCTAAAAAAATGAGGTAAGAGCTGGTATTTTTGCCTGTACTTGCTGATCTTTAATCTTTCACTGCCCAGACTGAGCGTGCAGGCTTGACCCTGCCTGGCTTTACACTAAATTAATTCCAGCAGCTCCTTTTTATTTATTGCTGCAGTGTGCAGCCTGTTCTAGGACTTTTCTCCATTACCTGAGTTTTTATAGCCAGGAGAGGGAGACCTTTGAGAAGCCCTTTGAAATCACTCACAGACCTGGCTCTCCAGTCATGGTACCTCATACACTCTCATTCAAACACACAGATGTAAACTAAGCCCACTAACTATGCCTGTTCTGTAATATTCTACATCATACAGCTCCCCTTTCTGCCTGACACTCGGGTTACATTACTATGTAGATTCAGTGATTCACTACAGACCTAAATTATGTGGCTTCATAAATTCTTGTTGTAGATCATTATACAGAGTCTGCAGGTCTTGGAGTTTTGCACTTGTAACATTACTTCTTCTCTTCAATAAAATTCAGATGGAACACTTGTCAACCCATTTGTATTTATAGTTGAATAATAACATACTAATGCCTAAGGATATGAAACAAGTGGGGAGGGGCAATCTTTACACATTACAATTTTAGCTTTTGCCATTTCAAAAACTAATTACCATAAAAAAATACATTGAACTTTGGAGTGAGTGGTGGGAAAACACTGCTCTGAACAAATAGATAACAGTTTCTCTCACTCTTCATCTTATATTGTGCTTTTACTACAGAAGCAAAAAAACAAAAAAACAAGAACTGGGAGTGAGGATTATCAAGATGTTGAGATCGTGTGAGGTCAGCATTTATTATATACCACTAGAAAGAAACAAATTAACTTGATGGTCTGATACTTCTTTGTGTTGGCATATTTTCTCAAGCGGCATACTAGCCTTACGTATCAAACTGCACACTTAGGAACAGAAAGTTGGCTTTGTGAGCATGGCTAACACCTCTGCAGTTTATGGACTCAGACTGTGTAATCATTCCCTCTCTTGTAATATGCTTATTACAAGTCACCTTACAGAAAAATGAACCACATGGCATAAGAGGGGAGAAAGAATTAGTCACGGCAATCAATTTTTGTTTGCGTCTACGAACTGGTGACAGTTCGAGACAAGTCTCTACAAACTGTGTGGTTGTAAATGGTGTTTCAAACACTTTACTATGCTGCTGAATTACCCTTGCTGAGCCCTCTAACCTCCCTTCTTTAACCAAGACAAAATTTATAGCTGCAATTACTATGTTGGAAAAAATGGAGAACTCCAGTAGTGAAGTTTGGGAGCAGTTTGGGAAGAGTGACATAAAAAAGCTGAGGCTGGGTAATTGCCTGTAGGAAGACAAGGAGCAGAGAACACAGAGGTTTTCACTCTTGATTCACCTTAAAAAATCAGATATAATATAGGGAGCACATTTTACCTTTAATTTAATAAACTGAGAGAAGAAAACATAATCAGTATCTGTATTCTTATTTCTAATTCTAACCATGTGTTTGTCAATATGTCATTAATTTGCAGACTGATTTTGTGGACTCAAAGGTGTTGAGTATAATGTTCTAAGCTTTCCTGACCAGGCAAATAAAAAGTGATGATTAAAAAGTGGCCAATCCCAACTGAAAATGATGAATGAAGAAAAAAATCTCTCAGAGGAAATATTGGGCTCACCAAGTGCCGGGCCCAGCGCGGCCATGTTGGGGTCCAGGTGAAAGCTCCCCATCAAGAACTGGGCTTCAGCACCAGCTGGATCAATCTTGAGGCCTGGTGGAAGGCTCATGTTCTGAGTCAGATAGTACTGGTAGAGCTCAGCCTCTGAAGGTGAAGGCATTGCCCCCAGGCTGAGTCGTCCATGCTGCATCTGAGTCACATTCTGCTGCAGTAGCATCATGTTGTGCATGTGCTTCTCACTGGTCATATGGATTCGCAGGTTCCGCGCCACATTGGTCTCATAGTCACAAACCTCACACCGCCACGTAGGTTTGCTCTTCAGTTTAGTTGGGGAAGGGGCCCCACATGGTCCAGACATATGGGTTGAGGACTGTGTCGGATGGTGGTGAGGAGGGTGATGACTACTGGCTTGGGTCACAGAGGGGACAGCCACAACACCTCCTGGGGTATGTCCAAACACCTGCTCCTGCGCCGAACCGATAGAGCCCCCATTCTGCAGTGTCTGCATGTTGTTCAGATGCTTGTCGGACTGCATGTGGATGCTGAGGTTGCCCTTTGTGGTGGTCGAATAGTTACAAACCTAGGAAATACAAGACTTTTTTTAACTTCAATAATAACACAATGCAAATACTAATTTCAAATTAGCAGTGCACATTTTTTATTGTTCTAAAATAATAAAACTAACACATTTTGCAGTCCTTAAAAAATAGGCAAGCCATCTCTTCAGTTTGTTACATACCTCACACCGGAAAGGTTTGTATCCACAGGTATAGCTTTCTCCACGTGCAAGACGAGGGTGACTCTGACCACTGCTGCAATACACACAGGAGCCTCCAGAGTCTGGGTGCTTCTCTTTCATGTGGGCCTCCAGTGTCTGCTGGTACTTGTAATGCCAGTTGCATTTGGGACACTTGAGTGTCTTGCATGAGTTGCGTGAATGCATCATGGTCATGTGACCACCCAGGGAACGCGAAGAACCCAGAACAGTGTCACATTTGGGGCATTCAACCCCACTTCCTGTGCTGCCACCAGGCCCATGGTTCTGTGAACACTCCCCCATTCCTGTTATGTCACAGGAGCTTCCAGGAAGGGCAAGAGAGAGTCCATGAGATGAGGGGTGAAGGTGATGATGATGGTGGTGCATGTGATGATGATGCAGAAGGGCTCCATTCTCCTCCTCTCCCTCTGCCGGGCAATCATTTGGTTCTGGAGCTGTGGCACTATCTCTATTGGCACTTTCATCAGCAGCAGCATTGGAGGACAGAGGCGAGGAGTAAGTGCCAGCAGTGTCATCCTCGCTCCTTCTGACGGCGGCTGCCGCCATTGCCATGGGAACTGTGGATCCCTGGCAGTTAAAGCTCAGAGGGAGCTCGGAGGTACTCCCCCCACCATCTGCAGCTGCACCCTCTTCCATGACAGAGGAGGAATGGGAAGCGAGGGCTTTGCTGCTGAGTGTGGAACTACCTGCAGAGGTGCAGGCAGAAGGCTGGAGAGTGCTACTAGGCATTAATAAAGAAGATTTGGAAATGCTTTGGTTTGAGACAGCTGGTTCCCCTGCTTCACCCCCACCACTGCTACTGTTACCACCACAAGCCACTGCAGTGCTTTCTGCCTCCACCTCATCTTCCTCCTCCCCTAATAACAGTTCTTCTTCTTCAGAGCCCCCCATCTGGTTAGATGCGAGGTGCGCTTTGCTCTCATGTCCCTCAGTGCTCCCATCTTCTCCCTTACATGCCACCTCTTTCCCAGCAGGCTCCTCTGTTCTCCCTCCCTGTTTGGGCAGGGCACTGGAGTCTTTGGCAGAGCCCAAGGATGAGGTAAGAGAGGATGCTTTGGGAATACTCAGCCCTCCAACAGTGAGAACTGAGCTAAGCAGGGTTTGTTGCTGCTGCTGTTGCTGGAGGCCAGAGTCAGAGTCTTTGTTCAGGGTTTCATTGCCTCCGCTGCTGCTTCCAGTCTCCAGATGGACACCACTAAATGTGCCATAGAAGCTCTGTCCAGAGTTAAGTGGGTGCAGGGTAGGCGGCAGAGGGGTGCTCTTATTTTTTGGTTCCAGGAAACTAATGAGGGGCTCCTTGTCCTTCCCAATGCCCTGGATGATGGCAGATGCATGCTTGTCCCCCAGCAGCCGCCGCTCATCCTCACACAGTGTCATGCGGTGATCATGGACGGCATGAGTAGCAAAGGAGCGGGCGTAGCCAAAGGACAGCTTGCAGAGAAAACACATGAAAATGGGCTTACCCTTGCCATATAGGGCTAGTCCATCAAATTTGGAGAAATCCACGTTGTTGGGAACATCTTTGGATACACAGGACTTCTTGGCAGACCCATCGCTGTTCAGGTAATCCTTGTTGCTTTTGTGCCGCACATCGAAGACACGGAAACTGTGCAGGACAGGGCTAAGACCTGCCATTGTTGAGGTATTGGGAAAACCTTGGTCTGAATTGCCAAACCACTTCCCAAAGGACGAGGCTATGTGGAACGTGTTGATGATCTGTGGGTAGACCGTAGATGAAGTCGCAGCAGGTTCCCCCAGTTTCCCCACACTCGTCAGAGAGTTAGTGGGAAGCAGGCCGGGTACCATGCCTCCACTACTTTGGATCAACTGGCTGAGGCTCTCCACAATGTAGGCTGAGCCATCTGGTTGGTAAACTATTTCTCCAGCCAAGTTTTCGACATCACTACTTTCCTCTTCCTCTTCGTCCTCTCCTTCATCACTCCCACTCTCAGGTGGTGCCTGTTGTTGTGTAGGCTGGTGTCTCAGAAGAGTGGGCATGCCCCCGCCCCCTGCGGTTATTGGTACCCCAGGGAAAGGTTGAAGACTTGGGAAACAGCTGTCAATTTCCATTTCATCTAAGTCTTCAGATTCTTCTTCTGCACAGCTCACCCCCTCTTGCTCCTCTTCCTCGAGACCCTCTCTCCTGGGATGCAGCTGGCCTGTGGCAGAACTATCACGGTGAGCCTGGGGTGATGTCTGCTTTGGCTGTTGCTGCTGGGACTGTAGATCTCTCACCCCGTCATGAGGTGCAACAGAGTTTTGGGGTTGAGAAGTGAAGGGAGTAGAGAGAGATAGAGGATCCAGGGAAGGTGCCTGGTTGGTGCAAGTGACCTGTGAGCTAGAGTGATCGTTCCAGGGCTGTGGTGGTTGCTGCTGCTGGGAGGACCCGAGCCCATCGTCTGTCCCAGAAACCACGGGAGACTCACAGCTGTCCATGCTGATGCCTACATGAGGCGTTCATCGCATCCAGGCCTGGAGAAAAGCAAAAATATTCAAATTAGAAGTGACTGATGCATTTGTTAGGTATGAAATCAAACAAAAAGCACACACATTCACACACATGCCAGTGTTGGCAACAGCTGCTGATATCATTTAATTATTATCAAGCCTCTTAAGGAAAGATCAGATGCATTTGTAGATGCAGATAACGTGAAAAAAAATTCCCACTGTAGGTTTGCATAGAAACCAAAAGAAGAAAATCTAACGTATGGTGTGCAAGGTGAGAGACAGAAGTCTGAGATATAATTGGGAAAATGACACCATGCTCATTACACTAGATTAGGCACTTAAACACAATACCTGAGACAAGCACTAATAGGACATTCGTGATTCATCTTCCTGCCATATCACAAAGGTACCATCTTTTATCTTCACCTTCCAAACAACACCCCAAGTCGCATATTCTGCAAATCCTACATCCGTTTTTAATTAACTTGCAGTCAAAAAAAGGAAACAGACCAACTTAATGGATCAAATGGATTCCTTGTGAGATAATTAGACACTGAGAAGCCACCCATCAGCACATCCTACATTTACATAACTAGAAAAAAAGGGAAAACTGCACCTGGAAAAAAAAAACAAAACATTTTTAATGATATTGCTACTATCGCTGTATCTTCAATTGTGTACATACAGCATGAGAAGAATATAATACTACTTCGTTATTGACATTAATATTTTGTAACGTTAAAATAAGAAATAGAAAAGATTTTTCTCTCAGAGCCTAAAATACATAAGCTGGGTTGGGACTCCACTGCAGCTGTGTTTAGATCTTGCATCCAATAACCTCTATGCTTAGCCTGGTTTCAAACACTCCAGCCATCCTCCGCCTCTGAAATAATAAATGGGAGCCGAGCTTTCGGGAGCTGGCCATGCCTCGAGCATCTGAGAGGCCCAACACAGGCTGCAATTTAGTGAGCAGAAGAGATAAAATGATAGCGCAAGATACTGCTGAGCTAATAATTTTATTAAAGGGATGCAGCCAACATTGATTAAAGGGGGCAATCGGGCTGAAACCAATAACTCTGGGCTGCCCTTTAACCCACCAGTACTGAATATTACATGAGCAAAGTTTCCCGGCACCAAGCTCACTGCCATGTCCCAGTTGATTAGCACATTCAGTGCTTGCACTTGATTTATTTACTTATTTACTTAGGGATGCAAATTTCAGCTGTGATCAGAATGGAGCCTACCCCCACAACCTAACATATTAACCACTGAAGGAGGGGAGAGATTGATAATGTCTGTCTGCCTCTTCATGAATGTCTGATAAAGGTTGCCTCCCATACAACATACCAGAGTCCTCTCCAGCGTGTATGCACTCAAACTAGACAAAAATAAAGGACTCATTTACAGATCTGCTTTACTGTGTATGTTTCAGGTAATACACCACAAATAAAAATACAAACAAATAAAATTTGAAGGAACAATACTGAAAAAAACCAAACACACTAATAATAAAGAAAATGCATTAAATGCCAAAACTAAAGATATAACTACAAATGCATTGTGGGCATTTATGTGATGAATGCATACATATTCCTGGTTGCATGGTCCAACTGATTGTTCAGCTTACATGACACAGAAGCTAACCTCGATGATCCTCGAGTTACTTTGCATATAAAATGAAAGATATTAGACTGGCTGGCTTATTAACAAGATTGCTTTGCAGGCATGATTTAGAGATGGCAGCCATATTGAGTGAGGGGATACTAGACATACTGGTCTGTATTTATCATCTGCTTCATTAATAACAAGCTATGAGCTCAACAGCCATTTCACACACATGGACTGAGGGCAGCAAGAGTAATACAAGAACCAACAACATAACACATGTCAAATAGACACCGAGTATTCAACTGTTTTAAAAAAAATGCATTTTGTGTGTGTGTGTGTGTGTGTGTGTGGGGGGGGGGGGGGGGGGGGGGGGGGGACAAAGCAGACATGAAGTGTTTCACACTTCATTCCTGCACTTTCAGATATCACCGGATTTGACAGCCTCGTCAACATTCAGCACTCAAGACAGGAAGTTAATGATGACATCTAAAGTTCTCTACTCTTTGCCTTGATGAGTCTAAACAAGATTGTTCAACATACTGTATGATGGGCATACAGCCATCAATTCCGATTACTGGGCTGAGATACCTCAAACAATTAGCAGTAGACAGAATAACACGATGACTCTTGATCAGCGCTGGAGCACTGAGCCCACTTGGTGTGTCCACTGCTTACAGAAAACAGGATTGCCCTTTAAAATCAAGATGGTGTAATTCAATAACCTGCAGTGGTTACTGATGAGCAATGAGGTTGTCTGGAGTCGGAAAGTCGCAGATGGGCAAACTGATATAACGCTGTTTGTCTCTTGGAGGTCTGCCTGACTCAGTGACACCTGTTTAAAGCAGGAAAAGCTTTAATCTCAGGGAGGCACTAAACAAGTCCAGGAGACAGACAAAGAGACGCGGTTGAAGTACAGGGGAAGTGGAGGAGGCCAGTGTCTCAGTGTGCTGACTATGTTAATAACCACAAATCAAAATGATGGAGCAATCTGACAAAGGTGCCTACCTCCGAGTGTTATTATGTATGCTTATGTACTATAATATTTTGAAGAAAACACATTTTGTTTGCCTACTGGCACAACAACGAGTGATTCTGTCATGGCCTCTGCCCTTGTGTTGCATTGTAATTCTAAATGTGGGCCCACTGAGTTGACAATAAGCAGGCTGTGTGCAGCCAAAACAAGCCTTCGCTAACAATAAGAGATAATCACAGGGAAGAAAAGGCTGGATTCCTGAGCTGATCTGAGGGCAAGCACGCCGATGCACAGATCCTGCCTATTGGACCCTCTGCTGCCACCTGCCTCAGACGACTTATTTTTTCTCTCTTGATGCTGTCATTTTCCTTCACTCTGACCAAAACGTCATACCCCATCTCTTCCAATCCACAAAACAGACATGAACTTTGTGAAATGTTTTTAATGAGGCATATATGAGAGTGAGCATAACTGTTATTTGGTAAAGATGCTAAATTAGATTTTGCATGGTAGTCCCTTCATTAGGTGGGATTTACTGGCCAACTTGAAGAGGAATTAAAGACTAAGGAAGCATCTGATTATAAGCATGCATGATCATCTTCCTGTAGGCCTGGCATTACCTTCAGAGGACCCTGTTCTCCAGGATTTCTTTTGGAATTAACTCTGACTCAGCCTGAACAATGTTTCTTGCTGTGTAATGCAGCCCTTGCCCTTCCTCCAGTGCATATATATGTCAACAGTGAGCAACATCCCATTATATTTGAAAAAATAAATAAATAAATAAACAAGCAAAAACTGTTTTTCATATGATTAGAAGACACCGAGGAGTACAAAAGATCTGATATTCAATTGGTTTTCAGTGATGTTTCTCATCTGTGTCTGGTCTCTGAGCCATCACAGATCCTGGCCAGCCACCGCAGGGTAAGGGGGCGCTTATTGGAAAATCAATGGCGTGAACACTAAGCAAGTTACAGGAAGATGTGGGAAGGAAGGGTTCTTATTGATAAAGCAGGGGAAGGCTTTTGATGTTGCACTAGGGACATGCTCAGTGATGGGAGAACCATTGTAGTCCTCAGGCAGAGTGAGGCCTGAGTTTATCTCCAAGGTTTGTTCCAATTAATCACCAATAAAGGCATGCATGCATTTGGCTATTTAACATAAGTGAACATAATGCCTTACATAGCTGGATAAATACTGGTTTTACCAGCATGCTCGAAAAGAGGACACATTTGCATTTTTAGCACTGCATTGCAAATATCTTTAACTTTGTTTTGTTGTTGTTGTTGGCAACTGATATAATAATGTGAAATATGGTGCAGTTAGACTTGGTGGCACTTCAAAATTGTCAGGATTAAGTCATGGAATGATTGGCTATTTGAAAAGCTTTTTAAATATATTTGAGCAAAAATAGCACTGTTGATTTCCATAAACATATACTATTTAGTTTGCTAACATTAAACATGGGCAGTAATTTAACTTTCCTGCCACAATGCCGCTTAATTCAGTGCTATGAATCAAGACTGTTTATCAATGACTGTTATACCTAGTAAACCATTATAACAGGTACATGGACATCTTGTTCTCTTTGATTTCCTAACACTGTAACTCAGGCAATTAACAATGAAGAACATGACTGTTTATTGTTCATTCTAAAAAAAAAAAAAAAAATTTCAGTGTACTATTCGACTAATGCAGATGTAAGGGTGATCTACCATTGTTCCAACTCCATGAGGCAAAAAGTCACCTCAGGTCGATGGCACTCAGCCTGTAAACAGGGCTTCCCGTAAAATCAATGATCTTCAGTAGGAGCTATCAGTCTGTGGAACAGAAATAGCCATGGCTGTGTTGAGTCTAAGGCAGAATGGAACAGTGCTGTGTTTACATGAGTATGTGTAAGTAGAGGGGGCTGGTCACTGGCATGCATGTCTGAGAACATTTCTGAAAGAAACCATAACTGAGGCATGCAGTTTCTGTCATGTATACATGCTGCTGCCCATTCAAGAATAGAGCTTCAGAGATTTCATTTATGCAATTTCTTATAATTTTTTAATCAAATCAGTCTTATAGAAATATATAACTGAAACCCGAAATAAACCTTGCTAATGAAATTATGAGGAAACTCAAAGACCCAAGAGGCAAGATGGTGATTGTTTTAGTTTCACACCACTCAATTTTAGTAAGCATTTTGCACTAGCAATATTGGCCAAAGAAGGCAAAAATTGATTTGTTTGTAGTATCAATTGCCTCCTTTGTTAATAGACCTGAAATAGGAGCTTGAAAATGATTTTACCCTTTATGCAACACCATCAAATTGTGGTAATCAATTTCATATTGCAGGATGGTGGGAAAGTTATGTAAGATAAAGGACCAGCAAACACAGAGCAAAACGATGTGTTACTGAAATACCGGGCAGTTTGATTAAATGATCAGAATTGTGCTCAGCTAACTTTAAAAAGCATCCAGAAGGGATTTACACATGGCACTAGAGTATTTCCTCAGTTTTGGAGGGTGTGATAGAAACAGCATGGTGGTGTAATTAGAAGTAGTTAATTAGCTGTGGGTTAATTACTGGGTTCTGCAGAGCGTTGGTGAAAGACCTGGTGGGGTGGCAAAGCAAAGGGAAGCAGAGAAAACACAGCAGGAAGCTCCCAGTCTCCCGCCAATTAGCAACCAGCATGGGGGGGCTTCTCTGGTGCACTTGAAGTATAAATGTGCGACGCTGCATATCATTTCATTCAAACATCAGCACAAGAGAGAAGATAAAATGAGGGGAGGCAAAATGGGCATGTTTTTAGTGACGTTCAAATGCTGCTTTCGTAAAATACAACATTTATCAAGTTTCAGTGAAATTCTAAATGATGCGGAGACTACAAAATGACACCCAGGTCTCTGACAATTAACAACACAAAAACAGAGAGCAAGAAATATTACTGCGGCCACAAGCACAATCATCTTTCATTCTGAAAAAGTGCATCATATTATTTTCCCTTGTGGTTTGTTTGGAAATCTTTGTAATTTATAAGCGCATAAATTATCCTTGGAATTAAGGTATTGATGTATAATCAGAAGAGGGCCATTGGGCACAGAGTAACGTTCACCCCCAGGCAACCCGGTGCACAGAGCACTGGTATACATCCGTGCACAGTAGGGTGTCTGTGCAATTGCAAGCCCAATAAAGGGAAAGCAAAAGAAGCCTTAGCTGTATCTTCCAAATACTGAACAGATTAGTTAGATACACATCCTGCATTTCTGCTCAATTTTAGACCAACAGACATGCATATTGAATGATTTGCTACAGTCTGACATGGATCTTTACATCTGTTTGCATGCAATACTGACTTTCCCATAGTGTGGAATGCAGGAAAACTTAAAGGACAGTTTGTACATCGGTCTGCAGGGACTAATCAATCTCAATACAACAAACTTATCATGAATCTTGAGAAGAATTGAAATATAAAAAAAAAAAAAAAAAAAATCTGTTTCTGTACCATTTCCTGATTAGAAAAGAAAAGGAAGATAGGCAGACAGAGAAAGTCATATTGAGATATGGGGCTGGAGAGAAAGTGAGGGAGCAAAAGACACGTGTCCAATGAAAGGTCAGGGACAAGAGGGAATTGTGCTGATCAAAGTCTTTGAGCCCCAGGACCTTCATTTCTACTAATTATCAAATCTGCCCCTATTTATATCTGCAGGAAGCAGACGTTCTCTCAAGAGAGAATGAAAGTGAAATCTGCTAACTACAGTGCTTTCAGAGCTTCTGTTTGTACTCAATCCATTTCATTTGTCCTGTCGTAACAGGATTAGGCAAGTAGAGGGTGGTTAAGAGGAACCAATGGCCACAACTTATATGCAAGTGTTTTATTAATGAAAGTAAAGTACAGAACACTTTGCACAGAAGACTTTGTGGTGGAACAACATTGGAAATTGCCTTTTGCTATTGTAGAAAATAAATATAACATCACATGGACTCATGCTGACATCTAGTATACACATGCATGTGCACATACACATCCTCCTGCAGAGCTTCAGCTAAGGAAAGGCAACCACAAACACAGTTGTTAAAATGATCAATATCATTGAAATATTAAACCTTAAGAAGCCACAATATTGATTGGAAGCCCAATGATAAAATGGTTTATTATCACAATTGTGAGGCTTTATGTAAATGTTTTAGAGAGACCATCAACTGGGATGTGGCTAAACTTGAATCCCCTACCACACACATGCACAAGTACACAGATATTTCACATGTCACTTCGCTTCATTCCCTCACAATCCCATCCAACACCTGAGGGACTGCAGGGATTTGGGGGGGGGGGGGGGGTTCAATTACTGCTACATCTACATCCATGAGGGATAGCTGACACTGATAAGCATCGTGAAATCATGTTGATCAAAAGAGGAGAAAAAGGGACTTGTTCCCCAAGAACAATGTGGTAGCTCTGGGCTTTTGAGCAGACATTAAACAGGAGCATACAGGTGAGCAGCGCACAGGCTGCATGCAGGAATCCTGGCATGAAAGACAGAACAGGGACATGGATGACATGTCTATAATGCTGAGCCTTTCAATGTAATCTGGAAAACAAATACCTTAGTAATGACCCAGCCTGCACCTGGTAAAACACAGGCTTTACTGGCACCTGGAATTAGACAAATATCCATTGCTAAGCACTCTTAAAGAGACACGCTCCGAAATGGTATAAATGTGTATTTTCTAAAAATTTTCCCCCAAAAAGTGCATAGAAAACACAAAAAGAGAAAAAAAGAAAATCTATAGTGTAACTATGAATCATTAGATATAAAGAATATAAGTTCACACATACAAACGTGCACTGTTGGTATGTAAGCTCCTGTGCGAGTTAACTCACACAGAAGCTCAGAAGTAAAACACTGAGGCGGTGCCTCAAGCCTGAGAGTCAGGGCCAGTGTTCGGTTAAGTGTCTAAACCTGAGAAGGGTGATAAGATCCCTTTTAGAAGGCATGTGAAGGCCAAATGACCAGGAAACCTGAGTAATGTGGGTGAAAGCTGTCTCGGGCGAGAGAAGAGATGTGGAAAGTCATGCAGTGTTATGTGTGGAAAATGGAAACTTGCTATCTCTTTTACGCACCTCATACTGAGGACCCATGCAGTCCCCTCCATGTGCTTGTGTGAACATATGCCCTATCATGTGTTTGAACGCGCGCGCACACACACACACACACACACACACACACACACACACACACACACACACACACACACACACACACACACACACACACACACACACACACACACACACACACACACACACACACACACACACACACACACACACACACACACACACACAAGGATTAAAGTGTCCCAGTGAAACCATTCAGTGGGAATTATTTCTTTGCAGAAAAAAGCATGAAAGCCAATGGTGACCTGGCCTCTAATTCTAGAGTAGGATATCCTGGATAAATAATTAGAGGGTTGCTTTGAAGACCTTGCGCAGCTGAACCATTCACTCCCCATTTCCCATTTGCTAAAGTCATTAATGACAATGATTTAAAAAGGAAAAGGTAAAATCTTTCTGGTACACAAATACGTTTTTATGAAGCCTGTCTCAAATTCCTCTCTGCTTAGCTGAAGTCCTTATCCTGGGAACGAATTGCGCCCATTTTAAACAATAAACCTCAGGGGAGAAGTGTTTTCTGTTGCCCTCTTACCCAGCTGAATTATGAGAGTTAATTAAGTTAAAAGAACACCGTGCCCTGCGTATTAAAAGAAGTAGACGAGACACGCTGGGACTTTGAATGTCAAAAAAACAAAGCAGACAAAAAACATTAACTTTTAGATTTCAGCATGAAAAAAGATTCCTGGCAAGCCTGCTCTGAAAAGCTGATGGAACCCTACACTAATAGATATCAGTGACTTATGCATTGCTATTTTTATGTCACTGAGGCATACAGTTAGCGCTCTCACTGAATGTGTCACTTCTTCAAGCTGAGCTGTGCGGCTAACCCGGATCAATCAAGGCAGGAGGGAATCTCACAAGCAGGATTCCCATAGAGCGAGAATATCTTTGACTATTTCATTGAGACCAAATAAATGAGGTGGGGGAAAAAAAGGGATGCCTACTGAGTTGCTAGTTTACATGCCATATGAGATGCCTGATCTTTACACTGGCAGTTTATAAACAGAACAGTCATAAATCAGGTCTCGATGCAGTCGTCATCTTAAAAGGAGAGCATTGCTTGCCCTACAGTTTACAAGGACAGATTCCAAGGCAAATCCTGGAAGGTGATGTGCATTCCTACTGAGTAAAGCTGTGATGAGGAACTGTCAACAGAGGAAAGGGGAAGAAAAACAAAAGAAAAACAACTTGTTAAGTGTATAACAAGGTGGCCTGGAGGGCAATGCTGAAAGACACCTCAGCACTTGACTCTGAAGTGTGCAAAAACATCAAACAGCATTTCTGTTGCTATGTTGAGCACTGACAGAATAGACCACAGTGTTCAGAGAAACCTGTGTGAAGAAAATCACTACAGTTTGGCAGGAAATAAACAGATGCAATGTGACTAAAAGACAACAGATGATCTGTATACACTGAGCCACAACCATCCAGAGGGACACATGTAGCACAAGGCTACGCTGCCATCTTCATGATACAAAAAAGGGTATAACTAAAATGTAGATTCCAAATAAGAAAACTGTAATTACAGTTATATAGCAAATTTGTGTGTTTGCTAAGAAAATGCATCACATGATCTTTTCTGCATCACACAAAGACATGGCAGGTGGAACCAAAGATGTCAAATATGAACTCATCAGAATAAAGCGGATTCTCACTGATCTGTTGTCCATTTCTTGTGTTTCTTGCCCAAAACAAATTTCTTTTGCTTGTTGCTTTTCCTTGGTAGTGGTTCCCTTGCAGCTATTTGACCATAAAGGCCTGATCAGTTCCCTCTGAACAGTTGATGTCAAGATGGATCTGCCACTAGAACTCTGTCAAAGCTTTTCCACCAGAAAGAACCAGGTGCTAGTTTGGGGCTAAGGAACTGCGCTGGTGCAGACCAGACTTGATGAAGCAACAGGGACGAATTCGATGTATACAGTCTGTCTCCTCAATCCCGTATGCCCACAACATTGGTGAAATCAGCTCTCACTTGGCTCTGTTGACAATGGAAAAAGAACCAGGTGCTAGTTCAGGGCCCGTTCTTAAATGAGCACCGCCAAAGAACTGGTTGTTTTTCCATTGTCATTGGAGCCAAGTGGGAGTCACGTCATTGCGTCACTCCAAAACATCATACATCGTAGGAATGAGAAAACGGACTGTTTACATCAATTTTGTCTGGGTCGCTCCATCGAGTCTGGCCAGAACCTTGGATGCAGACCAAAGAGCCAGAAAACATTGCATCTCCTTGTCACACTTTTTCGTTTACTATATAATTCGATTTGTTTTCATTCATTGTTTTGAAGCCCTCAGTAAGAATCTACATTGTACAAAATCAAGAAAATAAATAAAAGGCATTGAATGAGAAGGTGTGTCAAAACTTTTGACTAGTAGTGCAGAAGGAAAAATCTTGAGTGTTATTTACAGAAACGAGGAGTGTGTTAATAAGGTCTTCTTCCTCTCTGTTCCTGGCCTGGCTGGAGTGTTGTGACAGCTACAGCGTGGTGGAGCTATATTTGAGAAAGACCAGCCTCCTACCCCTCATCTCCACACACACTGAAGCCCTTGTTCATCTGCCTTAATGAAATGGCCACATGCCTGTTCTTATCCCAGAGTTGCTTGCACACTGTAGCACCTGGTAGATATAAATCAGCCCTACTGAGCTGTATTTGGGAAGTGAGGCATTAAGCATGACACGGACTGTCAAAGTTCAGATCGTACCGACCGCAACATCTAGTTGAACCGCTGCGGAACAGACCTGAGACCAAGGAGCAGACCTACCAATGGCCTCTTATCTTCTGCCTCCCAGCTCTGCATGACATGGCTGCCACATCTGGGCCCCAGCTGGGCAGCCTGCTGAGCACAGCAGAGATCCACTAAGGCTAGATACTCCGACACTGAAGCACCCATGCTACATGGATTCATGGGAAGAATCCCTCTTTTCAAGGATCAATACACTCAAAACAGATGATTCGATTGAGTGTTTGTCTTTTTTGTTGCTATTTATCTTTGGGCTTTCTTATCTATGTGCCAAGAGGGCTTGTGGGTATTATTACAGTTTTTAAGTGGCACAGGTTCTATTTTTGAGCAAGGAGATAAAAGTAGATGAGCATTTGTGTGTTGTGCAAGTATACTGTATGCAGCCTATGTGCATGCGTGAGTGGAATGTCAGTCACGTGAGCTCGAGGTCTGAAGGTCAAACAGAGAACCCACACATTCCTCAGAGAGCAAGCACATATCTTTAGTACATGAGCATTTGTAGGTTTACTTTAAATTGAATGGATGCATGCGTAAGCATATCAAACAAGCTAATGCTCCTGTATTATGCTACTCCACCCATCTACCCCAGAGCTTTACACTTGAATTTCAAATGGACTTTCCGCAAAACTTTTGAAGTATGACGTGTCTCCTCAGACAGATACGCAGGAGACAATGACATAAGAGAGAGATCACTGAAAGAAAAGAACAGTAGAAATTGGACAAGGGGAGGTAAATGAGTGAAGGAATAAGAAAGTTGTATTTTGTGTGGGATTTGGTTTGAGGCTTTTCAAAGGATTTGTTTGCCCTTCTCTGTCTGAAGTCAGAGTGGAGAGCTCAGGCACAAAAAGCACAGAAACAAAATAATTATACGATGATGGGACTGACCAAATAACCATGTTGAACTCAAACTTACTGTAATACCAGCTATATCTTTATTTACACGGCTGAGTAATTAGCTTGAGGATCATGAGGCTCAAGCTGATGACACATGCCTTGAGCAGAGTGAAAGTAGGCATAGGAAGAACAGCAGGATTACTTTTATGACACGTTACAGTAATTGGTTCAGTATGTTGGAGAGAGCACGGGTCAAGGACAGAAAAATTCCGTGCAGAATATATAGCAGGAATGGCTCATGGATTTAGGGTCTTTCTGACAGAGGTGAGTGAAATAGCAGCTGATGATAATTGTAGAAATAGGATCAACAATGGAAATATTCTGTGCTGGTATGAATAACTGTATACACACCTAAAAAACCAAACGATTACACTATCAATAAAAAACATTACACGAAAAAACTGACTAAAAGCCATACAGCAGCATTTTCCAAAATAAATTTGTTGAAACACATTTGCATAATTTTCATAAAATATTGCTGTAGTGTCAAATAACTAAATCCCAATGATGGAACATCTACAGGCAAATGAAGTTCATTCAGTGGCTGCAGACTCAACACTGCAGTGTGATCCTTGGGAACTGCATATTTAATACACGTTTAATTAATGATGTCATTGTTTTGACATTGGAAGAGCATGCCAGCAAACAAGATAAACAAGATCCAGCTCTGGGAAGACTGCTATCAGTATGCTAACGGAAACAGAATGCTTGACGATCACTTCCAAATCATTTTGAATCTTAGCCCTGGCTGCTGAGACAGCTCCAGTCAATCTACAGTGTGTGTGAACACACAATCACTCATCTATAGGACTGTATGTAACACATGACTAAATTAGATTGTGAAAGGTTTCTCTTAGTGCAATGCCGAGTATCCACTTTGGCTGCTAGTGTGCTGGACTTAGTTTAAGTGTCTCCAGGCGTTACAGTATATGAACGAGGAACTGCAAATGCAAATTGTTGAAACATGCAAAACGAACAAATGCAGATGGTCCAACACATACCAAAAATAGTTTCAAACCACAAAATTATAAGGAAACAACTGAAAAGAAACCTCAACTCATTCATTTGTACATGAGCCAACTTGCTTATCCTCATTTGTGTACACCTCCTTTCACATACACACAGAAAAAAAAAAAAAACATGTTTGCAAGGGGGTGAGAATTAGAGCAGGGCCAACTGGCTCATCCTGAAAGTTCAAGTTGAGTGCTACTACAAATAACAAGTTGACAGCTTTAACTGTCCTGGTATGTGTTTCTTACAATGTACAGTATGTGCATGTTGAAGAGAACAGCATCATATAGGCAGCTGCTGTGGGTGAGTTATTTTATATATATATATATAAATATATATATATATATATATATATATATACATACACACACACACACACACACACACGGTAGTTTCATGTGCATGGTGGTCCGTGTCTGTGTGTGTATTGCACAGATTTGGGAAAAGAACATCATCATAAAACCAAAAAAATAAAAACAATAAATTGAGTCCCCAAAACTACACTGAACACCGCAGATGAACAACATCAGCCATGATAGGATCCTCTGCCCTGTGTCTAACAACAGATGCCCCCATATTTGAGCTGTGAGGAAAGAGAGTGATGCGGCAGTGTAAAACGAGAGGGTGACTAATTGGTTCATAACCTGTAATTGGGGAGAAGTAATTGGAGTGGACTCACAGATGCCAGGTGCACCTACAGGAGGTGGGGCAGTCGTGGTTTGCCCTTTGACTAGCGTGTGTGTGTGTGTGTGTGTGTGTGAGATTCGTTGCAGGAGGAACACAACAATAAAGGTCCCCACAGAATACAGTTTAGGGGTGGCGTGTGCCTGTTAGGCCCTGAAAACCACATTAAACTCCATTCACTGAGACCTGAAACACAGCACAACCGAATCCAGCGCATATTTGCCTTCATACATGCACATACTCAAATACTAAATATATATATTCAGTACACTACAGTATTATGAGAATTAGCAGTTTTTCCAGTTTGTTGTTGATGGTAAGAAATGTGCAGCTCAACATTTTCTCATGGTTCATTTGGTGGGTCAATGTGATCAATGTGTTCATGGTCCACCTAGCCAATACTACACCTCTCCCAATCAATGTTATGGGGGTTGAGTGTTAATTGGGACAGAGTAAGATGAGGGTGGGTGATGAAGCACATTGTGCATTTTGCAGAGGCATGAGAACTGTGATGAAAGCTGCCTGATGTTGACAGCATGCTTGTTTAATTGATCTGTTAAAAAATGTTTCTGTGCAACAGCTCGTAAGCATTGAGGTATGACTAAGTACAAACACTGAGGCATTTGAGAGAACATCTGTTTGTCTTACCCAAGACCATGTGATTATTGGTAAATTATACTCAACACTTACAGTTGTGGTTGTGGTAATACATTTCCCTCTTTGCACTCCCACATCAGAGGTTCACTTCTCAGGGTTGCATTTGAAACTACATTCATTTTGAATAGGTATGAATGATGCAAAACAGTACCAACTGTAGAGTGATAAAGGCAGTTTGAAACAAAAGTCGGAATTTAAATATGGTCCGTGTTGACTGTTCACTTTCAAAATGTTTTGTTTTACCCATCGCACACGGTGGCTCGGTTGGCAGGGCAGTTGTCTCCCAATTGGAAGGTTGCAGGTCCACATGCTGATGTGTCTTTGAGCAAGAAACTGAACCCCAATTTGCTCCCAGTGGCTTGACAGTACCTTGCATGGCAGCAGCCTCCATTAATGCGTGAATGGGTGTGTGAATGGGTGAATGTGATTCAGGATGTATAGCACCTTGGGACTGCTCATGCATTTGAAAAAAGCTATAAAATTGAAGTCATTTACCATATTTACCATTGACCATTTTACAGACTACTAAAGTAAACAGGTGAGTTTCCTTGGAACTGATTTCAAACAGGCGATGATACTTGCTCCAAAGAAAGGCGGTCTTTATATCCCATTTTAAACAGGACTCCTGCCTTCACTCAAACACAATCATCTGCTCTCCATTCAAATCTTTACTGTGGGGGAGAGTGCTAAAAATAGTGAGAAAATATTTTTAAAAATCATTATGAATTCATGTTCATAGGGGAAGGAACTCAGATGTGGTGAATCATACATTGTTAAAGAAAATAAGCCATATTCAAACATTGAGGTATTTTCTCTCCAGGATGCATCTTTTGATGAAAATGTTGCAAAACTTTCACTGAAGAAAAGAACAAATTAAGCAAAAGCAATGTACGAAGACAGACAGTGGGCTTGAGTAGAAGGAGAGGCATTACAGAGTCAACTGTTTACTCAGCTTTTTCAGAGAAAAGTTGTATATTTATGATGAAAACAGCATGTCGAGCACAGGAAAAACCTGCCTGACAGATATTCTGTCTGTCAGCTAAATGGAAGTAGGAAGTGATGGTAAGGGAAACAACCAGAGTAAAGGCTGTTTCCCCTGTGTTGCCTGTTGTCTCGCCCTGTTTATGCGGGGCACAAGGTTAGTCAATGTGGCATTGAGCCCAGAAAAATGGCTACACCATACAAGGTCTGGTAAAGTTCCATTCAAAGATGTTTAAAAGATGATCGGGCAAAGTTTACTTAATATTTTGGAGTTTGAAATGCCAAAATGTAAACTATTTTACATTAAAACTTTTGGTTATGACTGAAACTGGCCCTTTACTTGAACCACTAGCTTGAAATGAGAATATCTGATAAAGATAAATAAGTTGTCCACAATGTTGGTGTAATTTGGTGGACATTAATTAAAATGTTGCAAGCTTCTTGCTGAAAGCATGAACACAGATGGGTAAGAGGACACAATAGGTCCAAACACAACGTGGCTTTCCACAGGACCTGAAGGTACCCCCAGCCCCTAAATTACCATGGCTGACAACTGGGGTGGGAGCATGGACCCATTATAGCCATGTACTCAGGCTCGTCTACCCCCATGAGGGAGCAGGTCAAAGCCACATAACTCTTTAGCTAAGGTGAGGGTCACTGCGATGCTCTGTCCAGCCTGGGTCAACCAGAGGTCTCCGGCCACTGAGGTTCATGGCAATACAATAAAGTAATCAATCTGGACCCTGGTCAATAATATACTCCACGGCTGCACAGGGTCACCACCTGTTCCCTGGCCTCTCCTTGGACTGTCCTGGCCTCCTTAAGGGCCAAGGTCTTGGATTTCCCTCTTGTGATGAGAAACCGGAAGTCAGACTGGAATGAGACCAATGGTCTCATCACACAACGTGGCAACTGACACATACTGCATACAAGGTATCAGTAAAGAGCAATCACAGGCTTTAATTAATTTCCTGCTTGCACGCAACATCCAGGATTTTGTCTGCTGGCAAATTAAAAGTCATCTGCAATGAGACTTTTCAAAGAGAATGGAATATCTTCTGTCAGAGTGCAGTCAAAACAGAGGCATAGCTTAGTGCTAAAATTGACACAGCTGCTTAATATTAGCTATATTAATTTCATGGAAATGCAGACATACATTTTCCTTTAGTATTACAGGTAACACAGCACTCCAAATACACTGTATAGTACTCAATGAGGATGCATTGTTCCTAATACAGAACATCCTCTTCGCTTCCTCTCAGTTTTTTTTGTGACAAACACTGCCAGCACTGCTCCTCCCATTTCTTCCCTCTTTGCCCTCTCACGCTCGCCATGAATGGAGACAGACAGCATCCTTGGCGGCTGCCAGGATGAGGCAGCAGTTAATTCTTGGCTGCCCTCCCTCTCTGCTTAAAGGCAGGTATAGAGTTTCCAACAGCTCCAGCTGGCTTGATACAATGGAGATCTTAGTGCAGGGGCAGAGTTCCAAACAGGTGAACTAACCTCTCCTCCTTTCTCTTATAACCCTTATCGGTCTTCCAGGAGCAGTGTCACAAACACCTCTAAACCTAGTTTACCCTATCTTGTTCAAATTCTAGCTGACCCAAACCTTTGGTTCCAGACCATTTCCTTTACAACAGCCAGTGCAATCGGCCTCATGAAAAAAATATCACAGCAATGATAAGATCTGGAATAGACACATAAAATAAATATTGTAGCTTCATAGCTAAAAACAAATACTCAAATACACCCATTTAAATTATGATAAAATATTTTTGATATTTTAGCTGAGCACATATATATTTTAACATTATACAAGATGGGTGTTCAGACTCAATTAGTATCTACATCTCCTTCCTTCCTTTCTTTTCTTCTCAGCTCTTTCCTGCCAGCAACATGACATGTCATTAGGCAGTATAATCAGCATCCTATTTGCATACATCTGCTTTATTTTATTGATTGCTCCTCATTCGTTAAGATTCAGGGTATATAATTAATGACCAACCCCCTGGTGCCACACCCTGGGGACAGCTAATTCCACTGCATACCAAGGGGATTTCAGCAGAGGGCACAAGTGGGCTTGTCAGAACGGGCACTGGGCCAGTATCAGTCCCGGTCCCCTCCCTGCCTCCGGCTGTCCTTGGTTCCAGCCAGCTCCTCTAACAAGGAGAGTCCTGCCTGGGCTGCGCTAACTAAAAGGACAATTATCTTGAGAACAATGATGCTTTTCACAGGGGCTGTGTTGTCATTAATGCAGTGGATCTGGTTACAGCAGTCAGCTTAAGCTAATTAGTGAATGCTATCTGTGGACTCTCATTGCTTTCCAATTAAGTAAGATTCATTTCAAAATGGGGTGGAACAAGCACACTTTTGGAGGAGTGACTCACCTTTGACTTTAGCCTGAATGTATTAATTTGATGAGGGTTTTTCTCCCACATTACCAGACAACTAACAGCTAGCTGCTCTCTTCTAAGTATTATTTACATCATAATCGCTATAACAACCTTGTGATTTCAACAATTTACCTGTCATACATGCGGTGGAAGAGACACAACTACAATTTTAACATTCATAGACAAATAATAGATATTTCAAGATTGTGAAAGAGATTCAATTGCATGCTATCATTTTTTGTCAGTAACACTTTAAGCTTTGCTAATGAAGAAGAGCACACCTTGCTTTTCTTACTTTTCCACTGTAAAAAATGCTTTTGCCACCACAAGAACCATCCCCGCAACAAAACCACAATGTAGTCCTTAACATCTGCACATTGTTTTACACTATTGGAAAGCATAATGTGATTACAAATTGCTGACTGAGGAAACAGTTGCTTTCCAAAAAGACAGCTGACTCTTTCTTTCCAAGGAGCCTGCTGACCTTTTACACAGGAGAGGTCTGTTAGTCAGAAGTCACTCAGCACGGACTGACAACAAGAGGAAAACTAAATGGGAGTTGTGCGCGGTTGCATGCATCTTTATCTTTACATCTTTACATAGATCGATCAATTTTAGTGAGGACATTTAAAAGGCTCCTCACAGCTTTAAAAAGGCAGTTAATGTTGATACCTGCTTTTACATTTACAATTAGTTTAGATTTAAAGTTCAGGATGTATTATGTCAGCAGGTATCTTTAAAAGACAAACAAACAGGAAAACGTAAGCCCACAACACTTTGGAGTATCTGATCGATGTTGCTGGACCTTATAACTTTCCACACATAGTTCATGCTTAGAATATAAAGTTTTTAAACTAAGGTTACAATGAAGTTGAATTTACACCCGTGATTACAGTTTAAATTCATAGTTGCGATGGCTGAGGTTAAGGTAAGAGGCTGGAAGATATCTTAATGTAATGAGTGAGGCCCACAAGTAATGCCTCTGCAAACTTGAATATGCACACATGGCACCAAGATCCAGTAAGATCCTGCTGAATTCTTCATATCCTTGGCAGCTACAGTCACACAAGACAAATACATGTGCACCAGTTAAGATGACACATGAACCTATTTGAGGCTTTAGCATATCCTTCAAATAATACACAGTTACTGCTGTCTCAGGACTCTGAGACAATAGCTGTGGCCCACAATATGACAGACAGCGAGTTCACCAATCATACAGAAACTAGTATTATAAAACACTGTCATCTCAGGCTCTGTATTTTCTGTATCACAAGGGTGTGTGGTGGTTCAGCGAGAGGGACCAAATGTGTAAACACAGACACACATGAGCGCAGAAATCTGGTTTGGCAACTATATATGTCCTTACTTGCTGGGTATTGTGAAGGAGGTTACAGCTGTTGATTGTGATTAAAATGTAAACAAAGGCCGAGTTCAGAGAAAGGGCGAGTATGCGAGTTTGAGGGTAGATCAACTCCCACACTCCTCCACACCCTCTGAAAGTCTCTCATTCTTCAGAGCTTGCATGACAGGGCAACATCAGAAACACACACTTTTACTGATACTGAACCATAAAATCTCTTCATTGCTTTTGGATGTGACAGTAAAGTGTAGTTTCAAGTTCAGGAAATGAAAGCATGGCTTCTAAGAAACCAGAAAACAGAAACATTTACCAGAATGTGAGGAGATCCTCCAGAAAGCTCTCTTGAGTTTTGCAGCTAAAAATGAGGATTTATTTCCTCAATGCAGTGCCCATGTCTGGGGTCCCCGTGACCCTATCGTGAGTGCTGTTCACATCACCAGAAGCACAGCTTCTTCCATTTGCCCAGCTTTTAGCCTTTCAACATGAAAAATGTACTGTTTTAAGTAATCCTTGTTTGTACTGACCATAATTGATTGGGTAATCCTGGTTTAACATGCACTAAAGCCAGTGCTTAAGAAACTATTAGGAGGGATAGCAGCTTAAAGAGGCAGGATCTATCTAATGTTGACTGTTAGATCTACATTTCTGTTTAGAGGTGGGATCCATTCGATGACCCACTTTAAGCCCCACTGACTGCGCTTTCTTCGTTTTCTTTTATTGTGTTTCTGTATTTCTCTTTTCAGTGGCACAGCAATATAAATGTGCCAAGCTATTGGCACGGATAATGCCCTGAACCCGAATGAGTAAATCTCTTGGCATACTTCCATCAACCTGGTGACACAGTTCTGGTGTTTAGACCAGCATCACCTGGAGCCACAACCCATCTCCACAGACGCAATGCCAAAGGTCTCTGTCAACTCGACATGACACACGCCACACCGCACACTCATCACTGTGACAACCCTGTCATAATCAACACAAATCTCAGAGCGTCAGCACAAGGAGCAAAGGTATTAAGGAGCTGGAGGAGAGGAGAGAGATGAGGGAGAAGGCGAGGCAGACACACTAAGTACAGGTCATGATACAATCTCGGTGGCTCTAGGATCAGGCATCAAGTGTGAATGTGAGTGTGCGCACAGGACATTCAGACAAGGGGAAGGCTAATTCCTGCTCCTCCTCCTGCCCTGGCTGCTGTGGTTTGTACGTGACGCATTAGGAGGTGGGGAGGTCACACACACACACACACACACACACACACACACACACACACACACACACACACACACACACACACACACACACACACACACACACACACACACACACACACACACACACACACACACACACACACACACGCACACACTGTGGAAAGAAGAGAAGGAGAATAATCCCCACCAAGACCCTCTGCCCTAATGGGGCCCACTACTGTAATTACAAGGCACAGATTTCAGATCAGGCACTTAAGTAGCCAGCTAAGAGTGCCCAGAAAACAAAAAGCTCTGTAATTATCGTCTGTCTCCTCTCTCCCTAGTGTAACTTCAGTTACCTGTCATGCTGCTGTTTTGTCAGGAGTTCGTTGTTTCCTGGATTCTCCCTAATCCACGGCTGGAAGCAGCCCTGGCAGTGCGCCTGTCTGTGCAAGATGCACATTTCAGCTTGCGGGGGCGAGTGACGACATGGCACACAAAGATAGCAGAAACCTGAGTCCTCACAGCCCCACAAGCACATGAATGCATTTTTTTTTACAAGAGAAGGGAGGAAAAGAAGGAGGGGGTGTGTTCAGTTTGCTCTAGACAAAAGATCCATTGTGCAGTGAAACTTTATATACATATTAGAAACTTGAAACCCATAGCCTCTGCAAGCAGGATTCTTGTAACTGTGAACAAGATAACATTACCTTCCATTCTTTCCTCCTGTCTACAGAAAAAGAAAAAAGCCTTCAATCCTACTTTTATGCCAGGATCTCATTCTTCGTGATGGATTCCTGTTTTTTGCGGGGTCATCTAATATCGGTGATAAGAGAGCTGTGGTCTCCAGGCAGTTTTGTGGCCCATTAAGTAACACATTCCCCAGGTGGAGCAGGCCAAGAGGCACGACTTGTCGACAGAGATTTGCACTCAGCATTCTCTTAGCTTGCAGTCACCATCTGCCTAACCTCTCAGGTGTTGCACAAGGAATGTAACATCCATACCTATACTTGCTTACACAATTGCATCAGTTTGGAATGTGCAGCATGTGTATTTCCTCTCCTTTAATAATACTACACGAGCAGCTTCCAAACACGAGCAAGATTTATATTTCAATATTGTCTTCTACTTGGGAAATGCTGTCCTGTATTATCTGTGACCAAAAGTAATAATCAGAATAATATTAGTCCCACAACAGAAACACACATATTTATCCCTAGTTTACTGTTGTTAGCTTTATATTCTTAAAATTAAATAACCATATGTGCAGTTCTAATAAATTAAATACCAGATGTACAATATATGCATGGGCTATCTTCTGAGATGCATCTCTAAAAACAGACATTAAGTAATGACTTGCTGACAAAACGTATTTGTTAAAATGCAACAGAAACAAGAGAAGAAAAAAAACCTTCCGTGGCTACTGCAACTAAGAGAGCTCCATGTCCCAGTCCAGCTCACTGTAAAAAAGCCTGTGTCCACAAGCCTGGAAAAATTGCCAATTTGATGACATCATCAGCATCAGACATGTAATTAGCCTATTGCAGCCATGCAGTCAGGGGGGGAGGCCGGACAGCCAGCTTCATAATAACAACCCCTGGAACTTGTAATTATTTTTCTCAAGGACAAACACAGGCACAGACACATGTATGTACAAAACACGCACACACACACACACACACACACACACACACAAAAAGGACAACGAGCAAGAAAATACTGCCTATAACCACAAGGGCTGGCATTCATAAGCAGGTGAGCAGTACCTAATATGTGACATACAAATGTCATAACAACTAGGTTACAACATCTAATTTAGTTTGAAAAGCAGTGAGTGCAGTTAACAGTGGAGGAACATTACTACATAATTCACACATTGCACCACATTTCGGTGTTTTGAACATAGATTCATGTTTACTTCAGAAAGTACTATATGGTCATCACATTAATTGAATTACACTCCGAGCAGTGCTTAAAACACATTATAAGTGTAGTTTCAACAAACTTACTGAGCTGCTCAGTGGCATTTAATTGATCATTTTCATTTGCTGTTTGTGTTCTAAGTAAGTAACAGGCTTTCATACGCATTACAATCCACTGAAAACATCTTAACACAGTAACAGCCAACCCGAGAGGGCAATTTTGCTCTCTGATAAAGCAAAACAAAGAGAGACATCCAGATTTAAAAGTTACTTCGGTTATGTTAGGGGGGCAAGGTCAAGGTATGAAAACCATCTGTGCAGATAACAAATCACAAAACTATTTCTTCGGGGAGTGGGGTGACTAATCCCGAGGCTTTCCATTTCAGTTCTGGTTCAGACTTTATATTATAAAGACATTCTGTGAGTGTTTGGACAAACGACAGGTTCCATTTTTACAAGTTCTATTAATATGAGCTTGGTGTGGATGATTCATTGTGTGAACCAGACCTGGGTTTTGTCATCCTAACTTGTTCCATAAATACAAAGGTTAACTTTTTCCAGCAATAAAAATCTAGCAAACAATGACCACAGACATTTATCTGTTAAGAAAGAAAAAAAAACGAATTTATTAAGTTTTCTGTTCCTTAACTTTTGACTTGCCAGGAAAAAGAACAATATAAGCACTGTGCCAAATGAAGAAGAAAACCTGTGTACAAATTTGAGGAGTTAATGTTTCAAAGGAATTTACATTAAGTGATGTCCCAACAAATAGTGTGACTAGCATAGTTGACCCGTTGTTATTGCCCTTGACCAGGGAAAGTCATATTAAAGAGTGTACTACACGCAGGTGGCATCAACCCAGAATGAATAGTATCTGTCTTATCTCATTCAGTACTGAGGTAAAGCGGACTGCCCAGAGACGCTCTCAGCTGAGCTGAAAAACGTATAAAGACTAGCTTCAGTGTGGTTAGATTAGACACAGGGAGCCCTAAGAGTAAAGAGGGTTCTAAGTTAGTTTTAATAGGCACATTACTTCTACCCCTAACACCCGCACAGGCTCCACTCTGAGCCATCGGCTGTTTGAAGTTGGTAACAGCTGTAGTGTTCCAGCCTTTATTTAGAGGTCAGCACACTGACTTCATTTAAAAAGAGAGTAGGACTATAAGAGAGAGGGAGAAAAAGAGAAGGAGAGAAAGAAGAGAAGGCGGTGGGAGGAGGAAATAAAGAACAGAGAGAGAGTGAGGAGTGAAAGAATGAGTTAAAAAAAAAAGAGTTACTAGTGTGGCGAGGGATTAGCTGAGGGAGAGGTTAAAAGTTTGAGGAGTTGCATCTGGCCTCCTGCCTGCTCTGTTGTTTATTGCCGCCGGCGTGAAGATCTGGTGCCAACATTAACCGCACCTGAACCGTACACACACACACACACACACACACACACACACACACACACACACACACACACACACACACACACACACACACACACACACACACACACACACACACACACACACACACACTCACGCGCGCGCACACACACACACACACACACACACGAGCAAAGAGGCATGTGCATAGGCAGCACTTTACTCCAATGCTTTGGCAAGATCCTTCAGTCTGCCAGCCTTATCTCCTCTCTGTAACTGTGTGTGTGTGTGTGTGTGTGTGTGCGTGCATGCGTGCGTGCATGCATATGTGTGTACTGCACCCGCAGATGCCAAGTCATGACTTCTCATTTGTTAATCCCCTATTGCTCCTATTACCCTCATCTCTTCCTTCCCATCTTTGTGCTCTGTCACTCTGGATGACTGCCTGGCTGTAAAGCCCCAGTCTGCCTCAGCCAAATCTTTCCAAGTGAGTCGCTTGAAGCCTGGCTTGACAACATTTTCAAGTCTGCTGCAACCGCTACAATATGCTCAATGAACACAGCAGAGACGGGAGTTCTCATGCTCGATGTAAGAGTCCTATGTACAATCAGCAAGCAATATTACACTGACGGGATCAGAGAAATACATAGGGTCACTGTGGGCAGAAATCACAGACAAAGAAGAATGCTAGGATGCCACCCACCGCAAACCCCTGGGACAGACACATCTCTGTTCAATTTCTCTCTGTCACTGGAATTCCCCTTAATAATGTACCAGCTTACATGGTGTAACGTGCACGCATAACCATGTACACAGACACGCATTAGAATGTGGGGACACATGAGGGTCTTGAAAAAAAGAGAAAGGGTTTGGAAGAGGACAGTAAGAAGACATTGACGGGGGGGGGGGTAGTGTATTCCTTTTGCCCCGGGCAGACAAGCCTGGCAGCTAATTAGTGGAAGAAACGACCCCCTCCACCCCACTCTCCTAACTACCTCCCCTATTCTAAGGCTTGGCCTGGTCCTCTGAACTTGGCTTGGTCAGGCTGGAATGTTGAAGCAGGTCATGTTCACATGCACATCAAAAGCGATTAAGTACAAGCATCCTGGATTAAGATGACTCTGTAGACCTTCACATCTTGGGCTAACCTCTTGAAAGCACTTGGCTTCCTCCTGCCCCAACAGTATCCAAGTTCATTTTGGCCTGACACAGGCCCCTCCTTTGCTTGTGGAAGTAATACTAGATTACAGAGCAACTGTTGTTAAATGTTGATATAATGTGTTTCTCTAGCCCCCCCCCCCCCCAGATTTTTGTTTGTACAGCTGTTCTTAAACAGTGGGCCATCTCAAAGTTCTTCTCTTGTTTGGCTCACTTTGTGCTAAACTGACATCTCCTTTCAGTTTAATTGACATTAAAGAAATTCAACAATTGACTGTGAGAGAAAAAAAGCATTTGATAAAGACGCTGATCTTTAATATATGTATATACAGTTAAACGTTAAAAGTCTGATTTCTAGCCTTCCTTTTCCTTGTGATTGTCTTTTAGCTCAGCCCCAGCTGTGCATGGTTTAGGCAGGCACATGAAAAACAGTATGGCGAGGGTTAACTTATCACTCTGTGACTCAGGTATATGGGACAAGTCCTAACAGGTGACCCACAACTGAAACACACTATGCACAGATCTGCACAGCCCACAAAAAGATCATTTTTGCCAGAGTAAGAAGGTCTACAAAAACAAAATACGAAGAAGAAAGATGATCACCTGGTTGGCAACATTCTTTTCTTTGTTAAATCAAAGCAGCCAGGGACAAAAGAAACACCCATCAAAACATCCATTCATAAAACATCACATTTAGGCGCCTGGCATGAAGGGAGGAAAGAAAGAGAGAGAGCGAGCGAGCGAGAGAAGCCTATGGGCAGATCATTGGGCACAGAAAAGTTAGCAATATGCTGAGGTGAACACAGTAAATTCACTGAAACCTCTCTTACTCCCCCTACATCCCTACGTGCGTGCGTGCGTGCGTGCGCGTGTGCGTGTGCGTGTGTGTGTGTGTGTGTGTGTGTGTGTGTGTGTGTGTGTGTGTGTGTGTGTATACACGCGAGGACCCAGCAGGCTGGAAGCTCTCCCAGGGCCCAGATGCTCTCTGTCAACACCAAGATTCCAGAGAGGAAGCAGGGCTTTACAGCGGCAAGCTGTACACACAGCCAGGACCTGCAAAGACCAGGAGCCAGGAGAGGACAACCTGCTCCATATAAACACAGACCTCCCTGTCTCCCGTCTGAGCCACTGGTTCTGCTTCCTTGCTCAGGATGGGCATGGTTCAGAGCAAGCTACTAGCAACTAGCAATGAAGTCCTGGGAGTGTGGAATAAGCCATGGAGTTCCTTCAGTCTGGCTGGGCCCCCTCTCCGCCTGCCACCATCAAGAGGTAAATAGCTATTGGCTGCTCAATAAGTGGCTTCAGTGTGTTGGAGTGAGGGGCCTTTTTTTCCTCCACACTCTCCCAGCCTTGACAAGCATGTATTGACAGAGCAGTTACACACTAACCCATTGGGGGAAATCCTCCACATTGTGCCCCAGGCAGCTGATAAATGGAACTCATACAGTACCTGTAAGCATGATCTCCTACACGGACATGCAAAAGTATGCATGCGCCTACATCCAGTTCAACACTATAACACTAATGTAGACATAATTGAGAACAATGTGTGTTTCATGATACATAATGTTGTAGGGCAATAAAGGTATGGGAAGATAAGTAAAAAGCTTGGTTATAAAAATGTATTCAGCAGGGAAGACACATCGTGCTTCAGTTTCTTTGCTGATGCTGTGTCTCCCGAAACTATCATACAACCAATAAAGAGCCTTGTGAGCCTCAGGTGGCTGCAGATCACAAGATAAAGATTAAAAGGCCACAAAAGCTATATACAAAAAGATGATAAAAATAATTTTGAATAGAAATGGATGAAATTGATAGTTCTGAAATATGGAAACTCAGAAGAGGCAATAACAGGAAAACAGTTTTCGGTATATCTGTGCACATATAAACATCAGTCAGAAGTTCTCAACGCTGGAATATCAGTTAAGTAATTCTTGGTTTTTGGCCTGATCTTTGCAGCTTATGAATTGTCCATATCATTCCAGTCCACAGGTGAGCTAGCACTTTCAGGGAGACAAATTCAGACAAGGGAGGAAAAGAGGAGGAGACCCTGCTTGATTCCCTTGAACATTGGGGAGAGCTGTTTTGTCTCCTCCCTTCTCTCCCATCCACCCCTTTCATGTCCGATCCACTGCTGATAAATAGCTAGGGGTGCTGCACTTGCTTTCACTTTGTGATATGATGTCAGTAACCTTCATTGATCTGCGGGCGTGCAGGCAGGCCTTATCACTGCCTCCCTTGTGATATACTGTGATCCAGGGCCCTGACTGCTTTTTAATACACTGCACTTTAGGTAACGGTGTCGCAGGCTAACCACTCCAGCTACTAACACCTGGGGCTGTATTTTACAGCAGTGATGTGATGGCCAAAGAGATTACAGTGAAACTAACTCTGGGAAAGCCTGTAAGCAAAATGATAACACTGGCTAAAGTGGAAGAGAGGAGTCACGATGGGGGAGAATTCTGTATTCTGATCAGGTGTTTAGCAAAAATGTTACTACCCTACAAGGTAGTTGAACAGGGGCAATTTGGATGATGAAAATCCAGAGAGGAACACATTGTAAAATCTTGCACAGAGTGGCCTAAAATCTTCATCGGGGTCATCAACCATATGCAAAACCTATCATTATGACAGACTTCTTATGTCAGCTGTCCAAACATTTCAGTCTTATGGTTGTGTGAGAGGGACTACCTGTGCTATTTTTTTTTTTTTTTTATCTAATCAAGCACCTGTGTAAGAACATATAGCTTGTGTTGACAGAGCACAAGGCTCTTCACTGGGCTGAATTAGTGTTGACAGCAACTTCCTCCCACCAGATTTATATGTGCACTCACACTCACAACACCTGAGCTGATGGCTGGGAACCCATACAAGGCTGACCCGTACACTAATAAAATGACACCGACTGGCATTCCTCGAAGTGAACAGATTTTTAAAAAGGCCACTTTTCAGGTGAGAGTTTGGCAGAGAAGGTCGAGCCTGTACATTGTGACTCTGAATATGGTAGTTCAGACAAAGACAAGTAAAATTCACAAAAAACAAAGTTATGTTTAAGTGAAACTATATAACCTATTACATATACAGAGGTATATGCCAGTTATCCACCACCCCCATGTACATGGATTGAGGAACGCTGCAGATAAAGGAGACTGGACGACTAGCAGGAGAATTATCCCAACTATTGATTTTAGCTGTTGGGTATTACAGAAGGAAACAGCGGGTTTATCAGGCCAGGATCCCTCTGCACTTTCACTAACTAAACGAGTATTTTCCGGGCTTATCAGGCAAAAAGCCTATTACTGATGGTCTCAGCCTCCCCCACAACTAGACAAAGAGAGAGGTTGGCCACCATTATGTAGCCACTGGATGGGTTAGGTTGCATCGCTCTTTTTAGGACCTCTAACACTTACCCAGCACTTCAGAAACCCAAAATGATGTCCACACATGCACCACAAATATAACAGTCCTCAGGGGCATTGTGCATTTTACTATATTTGTGTATATTTACAGTTATCAGCTAATGGACTTGTGACCTTATCTATCTGCTCTCCATCTTCCTTTCTCACTGTCTCCATCTCTCTATGGGTCAATGTCATTTCTATGGCTTCTGTATATGAGGACTATAACTAGAGATAATGGGAAGTTCTATAATCCCTTAGAAGAACTTAATACCAGTCTAAATCACAAGAAACAAAAACTATATGTTTTAATTACAGACGAAAAGGTTTACATGGATATCTGAAAGATACCTATCCCTGGATCCTTGGTGAACATGCCTTTCTTATCTTTGAAACCTGAGGAGAGCCTTGCACTCCGTATGCATGCTGCGCTGAATTAGCTGGCATGAATTAAAAGTGCTCTCTGTATTTTAAGATAAAATTACACTCCAATACATTTTGAATGTATACCCATTTCCCAATATTAATAATGAACAAGAGTAGAGACAGAGAAAATTTCCCTCAGCAATTACTGTGGAAATCCATATACTGATCAATGTGCAATCCCAAGGATTGTCTTAATACATATAAAATATAGACAACACCACATGTGCGTATGAATGTGCATGAATTTACTGTGGCGTAAAATGACCTCAACAAGATGAGAATATTATTGAAGGAATAAAAGCATGGTGTAATGATTTACATATTTCATCACAGGCAGCAATGAAAGTAAGTGATTAAACACACAGCGAGAAAGGGAGCGAGAAAGGGAGAGGGCGAGGGAGAATATTGACAAGACTGAATAAGACAAACTGCTAAACAGAATAAAATGATAAAGAAATAAAGCTACTTCCCACTTGGTTCAGCCATACTAAAAGTGCATCATGGAATAATAAGACATATTGGATAAAGATGTCCTTTAAACCGTCTAAGCTTGTCTCGTTCCGACTAAAGATTACATGAAGTATTTTATCCACTGTGTCAACACTTCACGGTACGGTCTGCATTCCATAAGTAAACCTAGAAGTGGAGGAAAATGGCACCAACAGCGAAAGAGGAAGGAGACAGAAATGTGACCAGACTTGGCACCCACGAAGGGGCAGCGCTCATCTGCCCACCGGTCTGCCTTTTATGTCTCCAAGTCAGCCCTGTAATTTGCTTGGAGCGGAGATAAATCTTATCTTGGAGACCTGATTAAGTTTTTAATTTACACTCCAATCAATAGCACAGGTCTATTGGCAATGTGTCTAAAACTCTATTTACCAAAGGATTCCCTGCTATCAATTGATCAAGGACCCGGCAGCCATAAATTATGGGAACATGTGTGTGAGTAAGAGAGTGAGCAAGAGACGGAGCAACAGTGAAAAAGGGTGAGAAAGTGGTCCGAGAGTGAGAAATTGAAAGAGCCAGGTCATATTTGACTGCCTTCAGGATAGAACACAGATATGAACTGTAGCCCAGTTATATACACTCACTTCAGATCCATGTACAAGCCCTGAGAAGCAAACATGCACTTTAAACTCTGTTTAGTATGCTTCAACAACCCTGGGCACAAAGTAAAGTCGACCTATATAGACTGCAAGCTAACGACTAAAATAAAGGAACAACTATAGCAATACAAAAATCCCAAATTGCTCAGTTCCACATGAGTTTCCAAATATTTGTTTTCAGAGAGACCATTCTAAAGGTCTGAAGAAGTGTGACCTCCCACTTCCGGCCCTTTCCGCATGAGTGACATTATCTGTTTACAGTGCCCAGTTTCCCAACAGAGCTGTTTAAAAGGGACCTGCTGGGGTCTGGTTTCCCCAAACAGAATTCCAACATGTACTTCCTACGCCATGCTCCTAAGCATCATGCCTGGGAAATAGAAGAGTTTTTTTTTCCCCCCATAAACGCCAGTTTACACTCGTCCAACATCCAGGAAGCCACTATTTTCTGTGACAGTTTTTTAGTAGTTTCCATGTTGGTTCAGAATTTTAAACCAGTAATGGAAGAGTTTTGCAGCTTTAAATAACTGTGGTCACAAAAAGGCTCAATTAATTTTCACTCAGGACACTGTTGCAGGATTTCTTTTGAGCCACATTCTGTGAGAAGACAACAGCAGTACCACTGTGGCCCAGAGTTAAAGGGCACAGATACAATTCAGACTCTCCTATGCTGCTCCAAAGCAGAGGAAGTAAAGGGGAGGGAAAGGAGGGCAGCGTTATCATGGTGGAGAAAGTGTCGTCATAGCGGTTCTTCTCTGACCCTGCTGACTCGCCTATTCCTTAACATGAGATCATTTTGGACAGCTGACCTCAATATCACTCCGCTCTGAGAATGAAACAAATCCAGTGGAGCTTCTTATTCCCCACACCCTTCCTACAAAAACATAAGCATGGATCACATTTAGCAGGCACACGGATTTCAAACTTATTAGTTCAATCCCATTAACAGAAATGAACAGAAATAAGGCAAAACAAGTGAGTTTCCTGCTGCCTTACAAATTCCAGTGAGACAAAAATAGAGAAGAAGAATGGACAAAAAGGGCCTCCCAGGGTTCTTTAAACACTCAATGTTCATTTTGCAATTCCCCTCAATCTTCTCGAGAAGAATCTACAGACGTTGCTGCAAAAGTTAAAAAAGAAAAACAAAAAACTATTTCCCGCTTTGTCAACAGGTCAGCCAAAGTAACACTGCACGTTTTTCCTGCGAGCAGCTAAAATTACAACATACAATAATAAGGTAGAAAAATATTGTTCTAAGAAATGTTCAAGCGGATGTTATGTACTACTTTGTGATTAGTGGAGAAGCTGTCTGGTAAAATCAGGCATAAACATGTGTCAGAATTACATGTAATTATAGTAGAAAAACTTCCGCATGGGAGTATGAATCACCTCCACAGCTGGCTGGCGTGGCAGGAGAGAATACAGTACCCTGCTATCCTCACCTTCATAACTGCAGTGGGGGAAGGGAGCAGGACACGGGACACACACAGACTGAAGAAGACAGACACGCTCGTGCTAAGTCAGAGAGCCCGACTTGCCGGTCCTCTCCTGGATTATCTAAAGAGCCACCGACGGATATGTGTAATCAGCCCCATCCCCATGTTTCTCTCTCACTCTGCTTCTCTGGCTAATGTCTCCGCCTGATTCGATTGAGGCAATTAGGCAGTAATCTATAGAGCTAGGGAGTGATGGAAACATTTCCCACTGTCCTCCTCATGTTTCTCAGAGCTGCTATAATTAGCTAACTTTGTTTCTCATTAAACATCAGAGCAGTATTTACATACCCAGATCCAATTTGGCTCTGCAGAGCTCATTCCTTTTAAACTATCTAGAAACTCCGAGACACGTTCGTAAACAAAGAAATGAGGGAAGGGGTAATCTGCAATTATTTCAATCAAACATTTATATATTATAATGGTAAGACACAATGCTTATAGAATGTACTGGACACAAAAATGTCAATGTTTATACTGAACACTGTGGATTACCATTTTACACTTGTGTTTTACAGACATAAATGAGGCCGAACACGGTCGGAGTCAATCAGAAGTTTGAGCTTATGGTTTCAATGAGCCATCGTGGGAACTGAAATGACTGACATTCAATTGGCCTGGAATCAAACTCTATTATTGCTGGCACCCAAAACAAAAAGTCGTTAACGAAAACGCACATGTCAGACAGAAATTTTAAACATGCTACAGTGCCAACCAAATATTTGATAATACATGTGTTGTGGTGTAGTAGTTTGTACTCTTGCAGCAATAAAAGAAGATCACATGTTCAAGTCTGTGCTGGGATCCTTTCTCTGTGAATTGTGCATGTTGGCTTACTTGGGTTTTCTCCAGGTACTCTGGTTACTCCAATCACACGCATTTGAAACTAACAGGTGACTCTAAATTGCTCAGTGTCTCTGTGTCTAAAGTGTACCCTGTCTTCACCATCATCAGCTGGTATCAGTTCCACAACCCAAGTGGTGAAAAAGCTGTGTGGAGACAAGTGATCAGTTCGAATTTCACTTAAAAAGTAAAAAAAAAAAAAAAAAAAACATCTTTAAATTAATTAATGTTTTCCTTATTACGTTTGGCCTACAAGCAGGACAGGCACAAGAGTATGAGGAACTAATCTGCAAATATAGGTTGCATGAAACATTTCTATCTTAATGAACACCAATTTAAGACATTTTGAGGGAGGACTAAGATGAAACTCAGCGCTTTTGTTGAAGTACTTCATTGTTTCTGTGCACTGTGAACCCCTTGTCAAGCTGTAGTGAAAACTTCAGATAAACACACAGAGGGTCAAAAAATAAGTCTCTCAAGCAGCAAAGTTCTGGAGAATCCATAAAAATGGCACTACGGTATGTTATATAGCTATTGCATATATTCAAAAAGATATGTTATAGGGGTCACATAATTTCATGTCCCTGTTTTTTTCAAAATATGTTACAGTCATGATTGACAGAATGAATCCAGTTTTTGAATCCAGAGCTTCAGTGATGATCTCAGACAGTGCACCACAGTGCAAAGCTTAGTTTGATTTGAGTAGTTACGTATAACTTGCAGTGCAACATTTCTGTAAGACAATAGATGTGGTTAGTAACTCCATATCTACTTCAGAGCGAGCAACCAAACATTGACAAGTGAAACCTCTTACATCATACTGCGACATGCTTGTACCTTCACAGTTGCTGTGGGTTTATTTGCACACTGAAATAACCACAACACTGCACTGACATTCAACTTCACCATTGGTAGGTTGCTTATGTGACTTGGCATTCACAGATCAATACTGGAAAAACATATGCAGGAATATCTAAATCTAATTATCACGAAGGATGGTATGCAGTTACAAAATAACTTTATTTCCTTCATCTTTATTATTGTTGAACAGCTCCTTATGATAACCCAAATCTTCAGAGAGTGGTATACTCACGTTTTTGTTTTACTTGAATGCAGCCAAGTCTAAGTCACCTGAATTCTGACAGCTCTAACAATCGTAAAGCTTTAATTGCTTAACATTTGGCTATGAATATAGCATAGAGAAATCCAATCATCTCCATTGCTCATCTATAGTATGGTGTAGCGAGAATACATATGCAGTCGTACAGCCAGGACTGAAGAGGAGGGTAATTCAATCGGCAGCATTCCAGCATGACACAGATTCACTTTGTCAGTTGAGCTTCACCAGTAATTCATCTTTCTGAAAAGAGACACTATCTTGACAATAATTTTCTTTCAACTCCAGTACCTGGCAAAGAATGTGACAATTGAATAACAGTTTTTTATTGGCGAGCACCACAGTCCCTTCACATCTCACCCTATGAAATCAAAGATCCTTTCTTCTGATGGCCCTGAAAAATTAGAGGCTGCTCATGTGAAACTGGTAAGTCCTGCAATTATGACCAAGCTCACAAGTGACCACATTACTCAAAAGACTGTGAACACACAAACACACATCGACTACAAGTGGAATGCATTAGCAAATTGCATTTAGGGGTAACACTGTGTATAGAAGTCCAGATGGGCTGGCAGGGAAGCTTGTCCTGGGAAAGGGCTGTCCCGAACTCGCACAACCCTCCTCAGCTCGCCCCTGGCCTTGTGTGCAGCTCTACAGCTCGCCTGTCCTGAACAGCAGAGGGTTAACTGCACTACCCCGTCACAGGCGTGAAGTGAAACAATGAAATAATGGCAGTGAGTGAACGCTCAAAGGCAGGGGGCACGGTGGGTGTGGGAGGGCGGGGGCTCGCCATAGGCTCCTGCAGATGTTGTCGGGCTTCAGCGGGTCACACAATCACATGTATTAGCATTCCTGATAGAGGGAGCCCGGATTAGTTAGCTGAATGCCTTTCTCAATTCTGTCAGAGTTTAAACACACCAGAGAAGCAGAGGAGAGGGAGAGAAATCCCAGAAATGTGGCAAGGGACGGTGCAAGCATTAGTTCAGGGGAAGAAAAGGAAGGCCCGGCTCACAGAAACTGCAGGCACAATGTCGTAGGCAGAAAAGTAGTGAAAAAATACAAATACATTGGAAGACTGACAGACAAATTGCACCAAATTGACTAAAACAGCTAATGAAACAGTTTAACAAACAGACAATAAAGAGAAATCAAGCATGTGATAATTTAATGGTTTTGTGAGGGTGGCAGAGGGAGTGTATATATGAAACGAAGATTTCTATTTGTGGCTGAATGAGTGAATGAGCAGAGACAAATGGCTTTCTTTCTTCTTTGTATGTCTGAGTGAGCGAGAGAGAGAGAGAGCGAGAGAGAGAGAGAGAGAGAGTAGAGACAAAAGCTTTTCAGAGTGCATGTGTGCTGTCCTGTCCTTTTTTCCCAGGACAGAGGTCTGGAGAGGCCTCATATTTCTGGCTGCTGTCAGGCCGGGGTGAGAGGCAGAGACAGCAAGGGGCAGCTGTTCTCTATGAGGTAGCCTGGCTCCTTCACACACGGTCTTTGATGCAGTTTGGCTTCCTTGGCCAAGCAAGCTGCCCCCCCAACCTCCTCCAAGCATGTATGTGTCCATGTATGATTATGTGTTGAAGCAAGTGTATGCCAGAGGGAGAGAACATGAAAAAGGTACAGCAACCAGCAGGGGAAGGGGCTCAGATTGTAGCACACTATTTAACAAATGGTGAGACTTAAGATGTACAATGATTTGAGAGAAAACTAAACCAGAGCTCAACTCAAATCCGCTGTCTTTGTTTTATAACCAGACAAATAATTTCACAGGAATGCAGCAGGGCCAGTCTGATATGGTTGTGTATTCAACTGAGATTTTAAAATCCGGAGGAGACACATGAACAATAACACATTCATAAACACACACTCACACACTCAAACTCACACACACACACACACACACACACACACACACACACACACACACACGAAAACACAGGTGCAGCAAGACTTAATCAGCCCCCCCCCCCATGACCTAATGTGTTCCCTAGTCCCTTGCTCTGACCTCACAACACACACAATGAACTGAAATGAATAATGCTAACCTTGTAACTTTAGTCCTAAAACCAGATCGTACCTGGAAGGTTCATAAAACAGAGCGCTCTCTGTGTACATGACCACATACTCATTGAACGCACATAAATGTCATCTGCCTCGTTCAGGAACACTCGCTTCTCAAAAGGAAATATGTAATTCTTCCGAGAATAGTAAGTAATGTTACAGTTGATTTTTAAAAATAATACAATCTAAAAGGTGAGTTGGACTGACTTGTCTAAATTGGTTGAAAACATTGTTACCACACACAGGTCAAGGGCACAGACCTAGAGAATTGGGGGAAACCAGCCAATTCAACAAACAATGTAAACATAGTGTAACTTTAAAATACAGTACTTGCTTAATTATCTGGGAATACAACTACACAATTTTTTTTTTTTTACATTTTTAAATAGCTTGATACTGTAAAACAAAATACAACAGTCTGCATATATTTTACTTTAGGATTTTGTCAGAAGACATATCCTTATACCATATCTGTAGAAAGGAAATTGTAGTACAGGTAAAATTTAGAGAGAATTCTGCAGGATGTCATACGATAAGCAACAAGAATAAACCAAACACCTTTTATATTTGACAGTTAGGGGAGGTGTACCTTTGTCCCTCACCAATGACTATCAGTGACTCTACAAGTTAATATTTGCTTCTGCCTGCTCATAAATTTGCATTGCATTAGAACCTGACCTAAATGCATTTTTATCACCCAAAGTAATTAGCTGAGCATTAGAGAGAGAGTTAGAGAGATAGACAGAGAGAGAGACAGAAAGACAGAGAAAGACAGAGACAGAGACAGAGACAGACAGACAGACAGACAGACAGACAGACAGACAGACAGACAGACAGACAGACAGACAGACAGACAGACAGACAGAGAGAGAGAGAGAGAGAGAGAGAGAGAGAGAGAGAGAGAGAGAGAGAGAGAGAGAGAGAGAGAGAGAGATGAGGCTGAATCCTTCCTGAATGGGTGGTGGCTTGACAAAAGCTACAGGAGGGATGGCTACAGAGTAAACCGGAGCTGGGCCACCAGATGAAAGAGGAAGTAAACAGGACCAGAGTGCTGCCTCTTTAATCTGCTACATTAACTCCAGCACCACGAGAGGAGGAGCCAGCAAGCAGGCAAACGACACAGACACACAAAAGGGGAGTGTCAATGAGGGGGTAATAAGGAAAGACAATGAGTAAACAAGCAGGGGAAGTCCGAGCCTGGCGTGCTAGAAACACCCTGCTTCTGACTGCCTGGCATACACAAAGGCCCTGCTGTAATTAGCCACCCCAATAGGTTGTTTAGCATTTGCATATAAATGCCCTCACAGGCAAACGCTAAACACGCTGACACAAGCCGTGCCCAAAACAGACGTTCGCCACACCTCTACCCCTCCAGGAGGTCTCAGGGGTCCACTTAAGTCGGGGTACCCCCTCCCTCCGCCTTGTACTTTTACCCACTACAGGCAAGCTGGCATCCATTACACAAAATGCGGACAACACACCAAAGCGCTGGTACTCGGTTCTTGTTTCTCGAGAGGTTGTGAAATATTGTAGCCAGGCTTCCTGTTGAAGGCCCACATGCCCTCCTGTCATGTGAAAGCACATCTGTGCCTTACCACAGGACCCAACAAGACAGGGAGGGCAACTGATAGGTTGCTGCTTCTCAGTGCTATCAGAAATCCTTAATGGGAAAGAGAAACCAAGTTCTTATTGAATTTTTTTTTTTCTCTGGACATATACAACTGAGTCTGTGAACGCACTTGGCAAAGAAGGCATCTCTAAAAAATGTGAGAATTTACAGTTAGATCTTCAGTATCTATCTTCAATGTACTTTGTCCCCCCAAAAAATAAGTGTTGGGTAGAACAAACTGCTAAATTGAAGCCAAAGTTGAACAAAGATGTTCTTTTTTTTTTTTACAATCTAGTTTCCATGCAATATTGTTGAAATTTTAATGAAAGCTGAGCCTCGGTTTTACACTTCCTCTTCTGGGTAGTGTTGTTTTGACAATGGCATTTCATAAAAAAAAAAAAAGAAGAAAGAAAAAAAAAAACACTGAAAACTATAGAAAGGAAGGAAGTGATGAGACTGGTGTCTGCCCTCCCCCTGCCCTGGTCACAGCCCGTCTCTTTTCTCTCCTTCCTCCAAACTCATACTCTCTCCAGTGTAAACAGAATCTGTGTCATCTACACACTTGTCCTGCTCCTTTTGCTGCGAGGAGGGAAACAGTTCATCCACATCACTCCTACACCATGCAAGAGCTACTTCCTGTGTTAATCCTCAGCACAGAGTGCGATTTTACCTGTCGCCTCGGCTTGCCAATGAGATTTCTGAGTATTGCTTGTGGCACAGAAAGACCACAGAATGAAAAGCTATCCACTAGCATTAAACACTTGGTTCTCACCTGCCATGTGGCCTGTTGTTCCCCATCAGGGCATGATCTGACACGAGGAAACACCTGGCTCTAACAAAAACCAGGCAGTAAGAGATGCCTGTTTTACAGCCTTCCTCCCCCTGAGACAGATACCTTCCCTATGTTGCAAAGACAATTCTAGTTGCACAGAGAAAATACTGTCCAAATTAAACAAATGAGAGTTTTCAAAAATCTAAATCACACATGCATGATTTCTAACTACAGAAACGTTAATGCTTCACAAAGGGAGAGCAAAATAGTTGAGGGGAATGAAGAGCCCTTCTTGTAAAAAAAAAAAAAAAATGCTACTTAGCATGTAAAGACAAGTAAAACTGTTGTTAACAGTCAGTATCCGTTCAGAGCCCAGCTCTTGCAGTACCTCAGGCTGACTTCCTGTATGTGGTCACGGTGTGTTTTAGTTGTATGCTTCACACAACAGTGCTTACTATTTGTTATTACCTTGGGGGGAAAAACACCAAATCAAGGCAGTGTTCCTTAAATATAAATTGAGGTTGAAGTGACTGGCAGACAACACAGCTGGTGATGAAATGACAGAAGGGCATGTATTAAACTCGAGCCATTGTAAATCAGCATAATGTTTTATTGTGCTTGTATCGGTCTCCACATGCAGTAAGACAACTAATGGCTGCATAAACTAGCCCAGGCCCATATCTTCATTCATTAAACAGTAGGGGAAATGAATGCCATGGTGACCAGACGAGGTAAGTGACGTCACAAAGCCGAGGTCACCAGGCTGTTACAGCCGTCTAGCCCTGTGTCAGCCCCATGGGACCTGCCCCACCCCCCTCCAGCACAGGCCCAATCTCAGCTCAGTGGCACTGAACATCAGGATGAAAACTGCAGGACAACAGTGCGGGAGAATCTCGCATTAAATATATGGACGCAAATGTCCTGTTGCTGTCATCACGATAGAGCAGCTGTAGGGCACAAATTATGTGATCATTCATAGAAGTACTTTAAATAGGGAAGATATACTTTTTGGGGGGAAACACTGGTGCAAATGTGTATGTTATGAGAAAGAAGAAAGTATGTGTCCTCCTCTAAAGGCACACAAACGCTGTAGATTTTTTTAGCTTTCACTGTTGTTGTATGGAAGTATTGCTCCTTTATTCGGTTTATTATGAGGCACTGAAGTCCTTATGTTTGTTCATTAAACACACGGAAAATGAAATACCGCACTTTGTACAATGAAAACCAGAGGGACAATCAAACATGTTTCACGGGGAGGAAAGCAAGAAGGCACAAGGGTGAGGTACTGACACACCTTTCACTGTAATGTAGAGCACTAGTATTGTGGCTGTGAGGAAACGTTGGTTTAATTGCACTTTGAAATAGCATTCAATGCGGTCTGGCATAAACGGTTTACACTCAGGACAGTACCAATTATAATTCAGCCAATCAGAAATCTTTCACAAATCCACTGACATGCTCATTGCAACAGCTAGATGCTTATTTGACGTGATGAGATGGGATGGCGACAGACCTGCACGCAGTATATCTTCTTTTTAATTACAATGTCTGCAGAGGTGGGACTCTGCTATAAACAATCATCTGTGCAATCAAACACAATAACACCAACACCATGCATTATAATGATACATTCTCAATTGAAAAACAAAATTCTTTTGCACAGTATTTGTATCATTGTTATCTATATGAAAAAAATATAAATATAAAATAAAAGCCAAGAGTATTGCTACAAACTGAGAAATCTAAGTACACCATTCAGCAGCAGCCAGAACAGCAGGGCATCGTCAGTCGGTTCATTAATGATGATCAGGTGGTGGCTATCAGATCAGCATTGATACTTGCTGGCATTCACAAAACCAGGCAGAGTTTATACAGATTTTTGTTTAAGATTTCACCCCCCAAAAATGCAACAACACTAAAACAAGTGTGAATAAAATCAAATGATCTGCATCTTCTTTCGAGGTGTTTTTTTTTTCTTTCTTTAAGCAGTAAGTGCTCTATGAGCCAACTACCACTGCAAGTTTTAACAGGACCTTCACATCTATCTGTTATTTTATGGTCTCAGCATGTGTTTTTGTGTTTGGATGTAAAGCACAGGCAGAATCCAAAATAAGCACAAACACGCCTTGATGCCCAACAAAAAACAAAATACATTTGTTGTCAGCCTGACATAAGCATAAAATAAAATTTAAAAAAAGAAGTATTTTGCATGGGAAATTGAACTGCTTTACTAAAATCTAATGCCCAGCACATGCGCGTGCACGCCGTAAATTGCTCACAGAGGAAAAGAAAAATACAACAGCAAAAGCTGAGAGAGCTGACATCAGAAGACTACGGAGGCTACAGCACTTAGAGGACATTTTATTGCTTTGCTGTGGTCAAGTGAGGTGCACCGAGCTCAATTCCACCACAACAATAGCAAAGAGGGCCGCAGAGACAAAAGAGGGCTATCCCTGCTTCTTAACCCCTTCGGTACGAGCAGATCACTCGCCTGGGGCACCGAGTGAAAAAACATCAGGCCACCTCAGGAGGAGCTCGGGGAATCAGAAATAGCAGATCCCCACTTACATGCCTGCACAAAGTCCTCATTCACATTCTGGTTATATGTACATGAAAACAATAAACATAAACAAATCTGCAGTAAGTATCGAGGAGAGGCCCGAAACAGTCAGCTGATTTTCCAGAACAGGAAGAAACAGACGATAGCTTCACCTCAGCCATATCTCACACTGAAATGTACTGAGCTTTATTCCTCTCTGTCTCTCCATCTCTGCCCCTCCTTCTCTCTCTCTCCTCAGCCGGGAACATCGATGGGCGACTACGCATTTGCAAGTGAATTACACTTTTTTTTCCTTCCTTTTTTAGATTTGTGTGTGTGCGTGTGTGTGTGCGTGTGTGTGTGTGTGTGTGTGTGTGTGTGTGTGTGTGTGTGTGTGTGTGTGTGTGTGTGTGTGTGTGTGTGTGTGTGTGTGTGTGTGTGTGCACAAGTGTGTGTTTGTACAAACTGGAGAGAGAGAGAGAGAGAGAGAGAGAGAGAGTGAGAGAGGGAGCTCCTGCCTTCGCTCTTTTCTTTTCTTCCTTCTATAATCCTGAGGAGGATAAGCTGTGAGGTACACAGAGAGGAAGTGCCATAGACCTGCCGGGGTCCTGCACATCCCAGCAGTGCATTCCTACAGCCTCGCTATCAGACACATGTATAGACAGACTAAAGCCCCGTCCGAAAGACGTGACGACTGCCGCTCACCGTCACAGAGTGGAGTGGGCACAGAGTGCAAGGAGGACGAAAGAGAAACACCATCATCTAAATATAAATATAAAACCCAATTTTTATTCAGGGTTTAAAAACAGAAATTACAAAAAATTAAATTAGCAAAAAATAAAATAAAAACACAGGCGGCAAATACATATTTTTTATAGCAATGTATTTTTTATTTATATGTCTGACTAAACAATGAGCACGTTTGGCAGTAGGAGAATAAAATGAGAGGCATGGAGAACACAAACACAGAGTCAGCAGCGATACGGTATTAACAGGACTTTCACATAGCTTTATATCTGGCCTTTCGAAACAGCCTTGGCCCACCCACCAATACAAACGCTATGATGTTGGTGGTATAAGCACTGTATTGACACAAATACAACCTGATGTTGTATCACTGTGATGGGGTTGAACACATTTAGACGAAAAGAAATCCGACCATATGCTCTAGTTGTCTGATGGTATAAAATTAATAAAAATATCCTAATTGCGGTGATACAAGTCTTTTTACCTATTTACCAAAAAAAAATCATTTGGATAAATAAAAGTCATTTACATATTCTAGTTCAGTGAGGGAGTGTATCATGTTTTAAATGTAAATAATATGATATGAAATTCTAAAGACGCGTAATACAGAGACGCTGTGGAATATGAAAGGAGAAACTATGCAGCTGATGCACTGCCAATTTTTAAAACCTGTCACCCACTCTATCAAACACACGCACACGCGCACACACACACACACACACACACACACACACACACACACACACACACACACACACACGCACACACACACGCACACACACATTTCTGTTACACAATGCAGATTTCACAGACACAGATAAACAATGCGAGGGCAGTTATCACTCCACAGAGCACAGTAACAGAGGAAGAGGAAGAGGATGACAAAGAAATGGGGGGGGACAAAAAGACGGCGTGTGTGTCGTCAGAGTCACAGGCCAGAGGGGCCCATGTATTGTTCCAGGGCTCAGTGTAGGGAGAGAAAAGCGACCTGGGCCGCCTCTGTCTAAGCGTCCTCCATGTTTTATGCATTCTGTCCTTTGTGATGATAAGCGCCAGTGCGGAGGGTGGAATGCTGGCCTCGAGGGTCCAAGAGAAGGGTGGACTCATGGGGGGCTGGGGTGCAGCTCAGTTAAAATTTTGCAGCCATTGGAGTGCTCCCTGTCATCCCCGCTTCGCCCGCATGTTGGCATCTTTAGCCTCCAAAGGCATAAATCTATCATTCCTCCCAAACCCAAATACTCGCTGCTGCCTCAAAATAATATATACAGTCAGTCATAGTCGCTATGACACACACGCACGCACGCACACGCACACGCACACGCACGCGCGCACACACACACACACACACACACACACACACACACACACACACACACACACACACACACACACACACACACACACACACACACACACACACACACACACGGCAGTCGTGGACAGCATGCACTACACACAGGTCTTCCAACTCATATTCGATACAGTAGTATGGGGAAAAAAAATTTCTTTGTCATTGTTAGGACACTGTTTTCTAACAAACGGCCTTGTTTGCTCCAAACATGATATTGTGAATATATAACAAAAGCAATACTGAGATTCGAGTCAAGGACGCAGATCTACAAACACAATTTATTCCCTTTCCAGGACTAACACCGTATTAATTCATGATGTTAGGAATGGAATACAAATTTGTGTAAATTTGTGTGAGACACTATTCTCTTCCATGACAGCTTCTGAATATCCTTCAATGAAGGGGACAAAGTCAAAATACAACTCATACCTTGCCTATTATTGAAAGGGTCAGGATTCTTCTTCATTCTCCCTGTTTTTCTATTTTGTGTATGACTGTTAGAAAATCTGAAGATTATTGCATTATCAAAATATAGGTCTGCTGTCATTTGCCTGAATTTGAACAATGGCTTACATTTTTAGAGATAATTTGGAATTATTTAAAAAAATACTTTTTTTTTCTTTCAAAATGCCAATATGACCAAACGTTAATCTGTAGTGCGCACACACACACACACACACACACACACACACACACACACACACACACACACACACACACACACACACACACACACACACAGAGTCAGAAATCTAGTCTACCACAATGATTTAACCAAGACTGTTAACACGATAACATATTGTCAAAGAGCAAGCCACCCAAAAAATAAAAAACGTGCAAACTTCCCTTCAAATAATATAAAAGGATGATGTTGAAAAAGAGTAAAAGATGCTCAAAAGAAAGCAAGGAGGGGATTTAAAATAAAATATGGTGGTTTCTCTGGTTAAAAAAGAGCCCTTTTGGACTCAGGGCTGCAGGGATTAAAGATCGGGCACAGCTTTCATGGACACTGTAAGCATGCTCACACATCTCCATACACAGACCTGAACATGACATCTCCTCCACTCTCCCTTGCCATTCTCGCTCTTCTGTGTGTTGCGTCAACCCCCTCTGCGCTCGCTCCTTTAGGATAGCATGACACATATATCGGCCTCGGCTGCTGGACAACTGTAAGGATTGGTCTTCGCTGCTCGATCTTGCATATTGAAAACCACACATCAGATTCAATGCCATCATGTCTACCGGCCTCTCTCATCTACCTGTCCATTCAACCAATACCAGCAACAGACCCTGCATTCCTCACTGGTTTCTAAGAAAACACATCAAGAGAAAGGCTGACCCATTCATTTTTATGAAGTATCGACTCTCATATCAGACAATATGCAGAACAAAGGAATTCATTTTATCCGGCTGTTGACTCCATATTTGACAAAAATAAATTTGATAAAAAAGAATATAATATAAGAAAAAATCATTATCTACTGCCCTTTTCAATTGCTAAAATGTCCTATATTTAGCTTAAGGGAATACAATTGTGTGAATTTTTGTTTTTTTTATGCACACACACAAAGTACAAGTTGTCTGTCACATTATCAAAACAGTGCTGAATCACTCATGTGTGGCTCCAGCCTCCCATTCACCCAAAGAGGGATCCCTCTGACTGAGGACATGGTAGCGAGCTCCCCCACAGTGCCCATGCCCGAGCACGAAAAGGTAGGAGTTAAGCGGGGCGATACGCAGCAGATACATGAAGAATGAGATGGAGAGCGAAACAGGGAAGAGGAGGGAGAGGGAGAGGGGGGAAGAGAGAGAGAGAGAGAGAGAGAGAGAGAGAGAGAGAGAGAGAGAGAGAGAGAGAGAGAGAGAGAGAGAGAGAGAGAGAGAGAGAGCCACAGTGAGGGAAGGGGTTATGACAGCCAGAGGCGCTGTATCCCCTTTCTCTGTGTTACCCCCAAACCATGTAACAAGCCTGTCTGTGACAACTGCGACTTTCTCTCTCTCATGTACCCAACTGGACATGCTGTTCCTGCTCCCACAGTGAGATGACATCTGATTTCTCTCAAAAAATACCTGCCATCAAGTATTGTAATAGATGGAGACCAAGTGCAAATAGTGCCCAGTCGCTTTGTTGCCGTGCAGGATCAATGGCAAAAGCACATCAACCCATCAGAAAACTGCGATCACATCAGTGCCTAACAACACTGAATAGTCTCTTATTATATCAGTCACAACTGCAACACCATGTCAATGATAATCACACCACATGAATGTACTTTATACCCTGCATTTATAGTTTTGAAAAACATTATATTGGAAAGCCATTCATACATGTCAACTATTTTAAGACATTCTCCATGTCTGCTGATTTAAAACAGCTAAGGTCTCAAAAATTTGAGTTCAACCTGGTAGATTTACACCAGAAACTAATTTGATTAAAATAATTAGAATGAGCTCAGATGGGAAATATGTGCATGGCAAGATTTGTTTTCATTTATGCTGAGCCAAATAATTTAAAAAGTCCCTTTAGTTCCACCTAAATAATTTTCTATAAATCATAGAAATATATAAAAAAAAAAAAACAACAATTTGGGGAAAAAATGAAATTGAAAGTCTAGTCTGGATTATAAAGTGGAAAAGAGACCAAATACAGTAGCTGTGACCACAAGTCCTAATTTTAAATCAGAAATGGCCTAGTGTCAATTATTCTTTGCAGATGCCGTCTGCGGTAAAACCATCACTCTGACAGCACTTGAACATTAACGTAATGCTTCCAGTATCACAGTCAGAGATGTGCTTGAGATACTACAGTTAGCGACACTGAACACCCAGCCTGACAATTTTTTGAAATGGAATACATAGAAATAAAGCCAGTGACAATCCTATACCTTTTTTCCTGAAGCGGTTATAATTAACCATAAATATGACACTGAGACAAGACAGGGAAATCAGACAGGTGAGATGACAGTAAACATTTCTGCTGTCTTTGTTTTGTAAGAGAAAAGGGAATGAGGGAGGAGGAAGATGAGGAGAGGAGTGTTACTGTCAGACAGGGAAGGATTGTGTTTTGGCACAGCTGCCTATACCTGTCCTATGTAACACCTTTAAGTTTCCAATCAAAGCAATCTAAACACACTAAAGTTGATGGAGCAGACATTCGTGCAAAAATGGTGGAATTAAAACCAAACAACTTAGGAAAAAAAAAAGAAAATATCAATGTAATATGAATAATATTGCTAAGAGAAATTCAAAGTAAAAAAAACCGAAACCTGTTTCTACCCAGTTCTATGTATGCACACACACGCGCACACGCGCACACACACACACACACACACACACACACACACACACACACACACACACACACACACACACACACACACACACACACACACACACACACACACACACACACACAATGCTAATCCTCTTCAGTCTGAAAGGTAGGGATCTGTTTACCTGACCTCTTCCCCTGATTGCTCCTCTATGGCCCGTGGCTATCTGACCCCTCAGCACTGCTACCAACCCCCCCCCCCCCCCCTTTCTATTGGGGGGGGGGGGGGGGGGGGGTCCTCTCACTGCAAGACAACCTTAAAGTTAGATTTTTTTAAGCCAGTTACTCATCTATTTTTGTTTCTCCCCATCCTAAAATGAAGCCAAAGTCTTAATCCTGCAGATGCTGACAACCGTGAGCGCTTTGTGTGGCTCCCAAAACATACCAACCACCATCACCCTTCTCTCCCAGGCAGACCCACTCTCTCCCCATTATCCTTCGGCTGTTTGCGAGGGGGTTTCCTCTCTTTCTTTTTTATCTCTGCACTCACTCCATGACCCCTGTTCCCCCCGTTTCTTGCTGTCTGACCTACACCCCCCCCCCTACACACACACACAGCTTCTCAACCCCTTTATGTTTCTCCCCAAACGTACACACATCCTATCAGCCTCTGCTCGCTCGCAAAGCCTTTTTTCTTTCTTTCTTTTCTGTCTCCATGTCGCGAAAAATATACGACTGACTTGTATGTCTCTCCGCTGTCCCTGCCTGTTTAGAGCTCGTGCCTTGCGAGCAATTTCTCTCTATTTTCGATTTTATTTGTGACTACTTGCGTCGTTCAAATACACCTACACGTCAGGATACCCGCTGCTTTTCCGATTCGTTCTTTTTCTCCGATCAGATCCATTTTTCCCTCGAGATTTGTATCAATTGCGTTATAGACAGAAATAAACTGTATTTTTGGAAAAAGGCCCCATCAGCCAAAAAAAAAGATGTCTCTTTGCAAGGCGTTTTTGTTGTCCACCGATAATGCAGCCTGTTTTGGAGGGTATATGGAGGATATCTTGTGATAATACACTTTTTTTTTTTTTAATCCCACAAATGTTAAGAGACTAAGCGGCTACGAAACCCATGCAGTGACCTACAGGTTTAGCCTGGACCATACTCTTTAAGTTTTCCGTCAGTAACTTTGGAATGAGTAAGTCTGCTTAAGGTCACTCTAATAAGGCAATGTTTGGTTTTCTTTCCGATCAGCATTTCTCGGGGGGGAAAAGCGTAATTTTGAAAGTCCGACACGGTCGTCGAGTATAGTTGGGGAGGCAGCCGGTCGGCTGCAGTCCGTGGCTGTGGCGGTGGCTCGGTGCGCCCTGTGCGGCGTGTCTGTGCCGAGCACCGCGGCTCAGGCTCCAGGGCTGTCCGTGGAAAAAAGGTCCTGCAGATCCGCTCCCGTCACGCAGGAGACCCGGGGCTCCCGTTTTTTTTTTTTCCTCCCTCAACACAGAACATCCACGGGAGCACACACACTCTCGCAGACACGAACCTCTCTCATGCACACGCACACACGCGCACACATAGACACACACATAAGCACACACACACTCTCCGATCGATTTGCATGTGACTCCGTCAGTGAATGAGCGAGAATCGACTCAAAAACAACGCTTCAAAGAGGCAAAGAGCTATGAAAAATAAAAAAAGAAAGAGAATGACAAAGTCGGGGAAAGAGGGGGAAGAGTAGCTGGAGGAGCCGAGGCAGGGCGGAGGGACTGCACGGTTCACACACAGACGTGTCGGAGAATAACAAAAAAAAAAAAAAACCCATGTCTTTATCCAGAAGAGGATTCTAAAGGCACACGACGTTGCCGAAGCCCCCCTTGGATGTGGCAAGTAGTCAAAATCTGTCAAAATTAGAAAGCGAGAGACGCGTGCCTTTCACCGGACGCTCACGGACCCACAGGCTGGACTTGGAGCTCCTTTTCTGGGCAGCGCTCAAGTGGAGCTGCCGCTGCCCTCCGTCCGCTCCACACAGCCCCCGTTCTCACTGCATCTGTGCCTCAAAACACGCTTCTAGACCACCATAAGCCCTCTAAACCTTCCCCCGATCGCACCGAAAAGCACGTATTTCTTTCAAAACCGTGCTTTTCTCCGATCAACTGTTTGGAGTGGATCGCTGTCTTGCCCATTTCTTATCTTCCATTCATGAGGAGAAGAGGACGAACGCTGATGTAAACACAGGTAACGTTACAAATAAAACCGGGGATAAAACCAAACATCTTGCATGAAATGAACTTATGGTCGCCGGGCATGTCTCACAAAGCAAGAATAGCCAGCTCCGCTACGCGTAAAAACTACGAGCAGATGGAAGAGAGATTCGGATAAGTCCAACAGCGAAAAGAATAGGATCGTGGAAACAGAGAGGAAAAAGAGACAAACGCAAAGTTGAAACTTACAATTTCTCGCTGCCGCTTTGTGATCCTCGCTTTTTAATCCAGTATTGAGATGATTTAGCTAAAGATCCCATCAAGGCAGTCCCCTTTTGGTCAGTTTGCGCTTAGGGTGGCAAAAGAAAGATCATTGTTGTTGCGGAGTGTAAAAAGCGAACTAGGTACTATTAGTTGTTAAAGGCAATATAAAAATAATTTGGATGCAAAGCAGGCGATGAGTCTTGTGTTAGAGGGAGCGAGGAAGAGGTGAAAGTGAGATCTGATGATTGAAAAGAAAAAACTCTTTGGATCTTTATTCCTGCTAATTAGTTTCCTGCAAAAAATGGCTGTGATTAATTCAGTGCGCATGTGCTTCATTACACAGGCACGAAGGGAAGGGCTAATTAGCCGCCTTCTGGATCAATAAGATTCAGCAAAGGAGAGAGCTCGGGAGAGAGAGGGAGGGAGGGAGGGAGAAAGAGGAGGGAGGGAGGGATGGATGGATAGATACAAGTCGAAAAAAAGAGGAAAGTAATGATCAGGAATTGAAAATATGGAATTAAGAACAGCGGAAAGTAAGAGTTTGATTAGACGGAAGACAGTGAAAGTTAATGCTGGAGCAGGCAGCCGCAGCAAGGCAGAGCCAGCCCGGCGCTACAGGCGCAGCTTTTCTCCGCTCTTTTACACTTTTTTACTGACGTTTTTGTCCCGCTATTATTTTATTTTTTGCTTTTAAAATGAAAGATTCGCGCATCGCGTGGCAGCTGCGAGTAAACAAGTGACCATGCTTAATTTTATCCTGTCTCTTTTCAATCTCGGTTTGTCATTTTAGTTGCGTAAAAGCAGCACGCGGAGCTGCGTTTGTTAAGAGTTTATAGTTCATGTTTGAACAACTTATAGAAAACAACAACATTACTGAGTTTCCGCGGCAGGGAAAAGCCAAAAGAGCAAAGCAACTTTCGCCGTCATCCTCCACCCTGAACCGTGCATGCAGTTGTTGTGTTTGTAAACAAATAAAACAAACACTTGTCAATTTTTTTTGCGCACGTTATAAGCGATTCTTTCATGTCTGCATAACTGTACTGTACAGCAACGTATAGACTTCCACGGTGCACCATTGTGATGTGGAAAGAAACAGCTTCTTTTAAGTTGTGGCACCTGGATATTATCAGGTGTAACAGTGTGTTTGTCCGAGTAAATCTATATTATTTTTTAAGCAATACGAGAAATGACACTTTCTTATGGTAAAAAGTAAACATTAAAGCATCCTGACGCGTGGCTTCAAAATTGTAACTTTGATAAACTCTTTGCAATACGATGTGTGCACAACATGTAAGAAAAGCACGATATATTTTTATGTTCATGGTTCTTAAAAACAATTGTTTAAAGCTTGACAAGCGTAATGGTTATTAGATATGTAAAGCTGATATGACTTGAGGAAATATAAGTTACTCATTTCACACACAGTGTGTGTATGCATTGATTCATTTGGAATAAAACAACAAAACCCAGGCTCCCGACGAAATTTTAAAAAATTACTTTATAAAATGTGATTTGAATTTTAAAAGAATATTACGGAAATTATATGAAAGACGTGTCGGTTTTTTAACAGTTACTGGACGTTCAAAATATCGGAGTTGAATCTAGTATTAAACAATATGGCAACACTGTAATATAAAACAAATAATAACAAAAACAATTATTTTAAGGATGATCGTGGATATATTTCTCTGTGGTTTGAATATATATTTAGGGAAATTGAGTAATTTCAGAGATGCTTTCTATCAGTACACTCTGTAAACAAGTTCAGTTCTTTTACTTGTTGAAGCTTAAAATCCTATGTGGATGTTTTACCTTCATTGAATTTAGAATATGCATAATAAGTATACAATTGCGTATTTAGAAATAATGAATAGATGTATTCTTACCCAGCACACCAGACGTGTGAGTGTGGCTGTAACACAAGGAGAGCAGGGGAAAATGACTATCGTGACATCTATTACTAAACTAGTGGGAACACGTTGTACACACGTGTGTGTTCTCTTAAATACTAATAACACTATGCATTTATGACAAGGTGACAGAATTGCATCAAGATGTTTGGACAGCTCTGGCCTGCATGCTTTTAATGTGCTGTAGTGTGATAGTCACTGTGATATCATGACAAGAAGCCCAGATGGTCAGTGCCTCATCTCGTTCTGAGGTGTTTCGTAGAGAGGAATTTATAAAAGCCTTTAAGATCAATACTTCCACAAAATTGTGGAGGCTCTGCGTTTGTTTCTGTTAATATACTTTCCGTGAAGCACTTCGCCCGTGTAACTGATGTCCCACCGTTTCCTCCGTATGAAAAGACTGTATTGCAAAAATCAACCTTTGAGTCGCTCAGTGCTCTTTGTTATGATAATTTTATTGTTGATTCTCCGAGGAAATGGACAATCCCTCACTCTCAGTATGGACTCTTTCTGTGCAAACAGCTCCATATAGACTCCTGGCGCACTGAATGCAAGTAGCAGCTTTCAATGATCACATAACGTGCTATGTTTATAGAAACAATACGGAATTGTTAGTCTACGACTATTTGGTGAATTCCGATGCAGAGTCGAAAATACATGGGGAAAAAACCCCAAAACGCTCAAATTCAATTATCCCTTATGGACTTTGCAGAACTAAAAGTAGCCACTGCACAATTGTGTTGTTAAAAGACAAGCAGTTCCAACAGGACCCGGTATGTTTATTTCTTTAGACGTGTGTTTTGGAGAAATATAATGAATATTATAATGTGTATTTATTTGCGAAGATTGCGCACAGCTGATCTGTACATGGGTCTTCCTTGACGCTGCAGTGGCCAAGATGGCTGATGAAATATATAGACTATACTTTATATTTTCCAAGGGCCTTTGACTTAAAGGTTAGAAAGGTTATGAAATCCCCATGGGACTCGCTGTTTCTACAGATCCAATAGCATATATCCCTTTGAAGAGCCTATGAAAATCAAACTTCTTACATTGTAGCCTATATGGCCAAGACCCCACCCCAGCCACCCCCCCCCCCCTCTCTCTCTCTCTCTCTCCCCCTCTCCCTCTCTCTGCTGGTAAAATATACGGTGTGCTGTAACACGGCATTTCCTCCGCACTTGCCTTCCACAAGCCGCGACAGGCACCGATACCTGTTTTGAAGCACTGCAGCATCTGCTGTGTGGCAGCCCACCTCGTCCCCCTTCAAAACAAGAGACCACATCGCCCAGCCGAGCAGCTCGCATTTCTGGAGTGTGTGTGAGGCAGAGTCTGCAGGAATCTCCAGGATTTGCGACGTGTCTGCTCTCTCTCTCTCTCTCCCTCTCTCTCTCTCGGGAAGGAGAGATTGTAAAAATGAATAGGTTGAAAATAGCGTGCAAGAGGAGTTAAAGGGGCTAGGAGATAATAAAAGAGTCTGGTGTAATTTGAGGCTTGTAGGGAGGCAGCTTTGAGCCAGACAGTCGCCCAGAGCCTCACAATGCAAACGTGCGTTTACAAATTTATGCAAAGGCCTGATTGACATTACTCCATCAGTGGCCATATTGAGCAGGGCTAAATCAAAAGAGGAGCCGGCGGACGGAGGCCTTGATGCTTTTAGGGCCTATGCATCAGTGAAAAGAGAAAGAGGGGGAACTGACAGGGTCTGAAGCTTTTGTGTTACCACCATTCAATTGCGCCTCTCAGTGGGAAGGATAACTGTCCACGTGCCAGCCTCAATAGGCATACATCGATGAGTGGCATTGCAAATTCAACACAACCTGTGGCTATGACAGCCCGTGGATATGACAAAGAAGGGGAGAGGAGCTTAAAATGCAAAGGGCTCCGTAGATGTGGGGCACATGGAAGTGCTTGACCATCGCCGGAATTGCAAGGAACAAAACGTTGCATTCACACAGAGGGCAAAGCCCCATAATCGTTTCTAAGCTGTGCTCTGTGATGGGCGCACACCCACACGCACTACTCCACAACTTTAAGAAATATTTATTCTATTGCATTCAGATCAAATTGAATTAAACTCATATTATTTTATACATTGACTGTCGTGCACGTGGACCCATGTGCACGTTGGCAGACAAAGCACAGAAGGGAAACAGAGGAAATGAGCCAGGGCGAAAGTATTCAAAGATGAAAGCTGCCATCGAGAAAAGTCATATAACTTTATAAAGAAATAACGGCCATTATATACCGAAGGATTTGGGGACTTAAGATGTTCATAGGCTGCAATATTAACAAGAAGGGTGTCAGTCATATGTTCAGACTGTGGTAAACAGAGATGAAAAGGGCATCTGGCATTCTTAAGGAAACCGTCTAGAATGAGATTATGCTATGAAAATATTTCTAAATAAAACCTATTGTAGGTAGAATGGAAGCTCCAGATGGGACAGGAAAAACGCATGACGGAATTTTTATATTAAAAAAAAATCAAAATGGAGTTCTTCATTATTGATGAGGAGTATACATATGCATGTTAAATACAGTATAACATGCAGGTAGTGTAGGATCTCCATCCAGTGGCTGCAGCTGGACAAGAAGACTGGAGCTCACGTTTTATATAAAGGGCATATCATATCATCTCACTTCAGCGTTTCCCTTATTTCTATTTGTTTTGATGTGACGTCGGAAGTTTAAAAAGAACTTTTTGACACGACTTGAGTAATGTGCTCTGACTTCTAACTTCATTTTCCTTTAATGTTTGATTTGAATAGAAGACCGTATTTACGTTTCTGTGAACTTCATGTTTTCTTATCGTCTATTTTTTTTCTTCTTTTAAATAATGATCAGTTGAATGAAACAGACACGGCTGTGCTGTTTACCAGCACATCACACACGTGGGGCTGGTGTCCGGCTCTCCGTGTGTCTGGGGTGGATAGGGCAGCACAGCCAGGTGCAATGGGAGCGCCCTCTTATGTTCAGCCTGACCACTGGGATCAAGCGGCGCATCAACCCTCACACGAGCCAAGCGCCTGCGGACCAACTGGTCTGCGCAAAAGCGCACCTTTGCCTCTCTAACTGTAATATATTTAACTGCCTCACATGGAATTGATGCACAACCAGCACCGTACACGATGCAGATCAGCCACAGCCGAGACGAGGAAAAAAAAAAATGAAAGAAAGAAATATTTAGGTAAACATTTCACCAAAATTGGTAATTTATGGAACGCAGTTCTGGCCGAAGCAAGTGTTATTTGTAAATTTAGCTTCTTTTTTTGTGACTTTTTCGGAAAAGACATGGGAGGTAAAAGGTTCAGATTAAAGTTGAACGTTGCTTAATTAGCGGAGCATCCCTATGAAACCAGCAGAGCTGGAACACGAATAAAATTAAATCAGAATTTGTTTAAAAAAAATTTTAAGAGTTACTTTTTTTAATTTGTTATATTTCGTGGCTTCATGTGCAGCATGTTATTTGGCTGTACATGATACAACACAACCAGGCTGACAGATAATGTCTTCTATGAACAGTAGGGGGAAGCTTTTTTTCATCCCGAAAAGCTGTACTTGTAACCTTATGTCTCAGAATTTTTTTTTTTTTGTAATTATTATCAGTATTCACAAATATTGAAACACTACAAGCTTGTGGACTCATAGTTTCTTTATTTTCTTTTTAAATTATTATCACCATTATTGTTGTCTCCTGTCACGTCTGGCACAACAAGGGAGATCTTGGGTCGACAAAAATCGTTGTGGTGCATCTTTTGTTCACCCAATTTCATCAAAATGAAATACAGTACTGTTTTTCCTGTTGTTTTACTTGTAACCTTTTGTGATTTATAGAAAATATTACATCAACTCGTTAATTCATCAGCTATTTGTGTTTTTTTTTTTTTTGTTTACCCTAATTATAATTGGCACGTCCTCTTAGAAAAAGTTTGAGCATGACTGTTTGTTGTGCAGATCATATAAATAAACGTTGTGTTAATATTTTTTTCTAAATATGTAAAATAGTTATTTGTTTACTTGTGTGTTTGTTCTGACTACTTATCTCGTTTGCACCACAATGTCTCTGAATCATATACGAAGAAAAATGTTACACCTTCTGTTTTTTGTTTTGTTTTTTAACTGAATTTATGACTGTTTACCGCCAGTGTGTTCAAATGATAATTTGTTTTTTATATTCATGTTTAATGTTTTTATTTGCTGACTTGAAATTTATGAATGGGGGGGGGGGGGGGGGGGGGGGTTCTGGATAAAATGTTTGCATCATATGCCGATTTGTTGTACATATTTTAAAGCAGCGTCTTGTGATTGAAATGTTTCTGGAGAAATGTGAAATTGCTTGATTCATGTTCATGACAGATCATATGCAAAGCAGCAGCACACGAGGTGAAACCTGACATCAGATTCTGAATGCAGCTTGAGATGGAAATAAAAAAAAAGATCTGTTTTCTGCTGTTGCTGTTGTGATTTTAGTTTGTAACCGAATAAATGACGAGCGGCCGTCTGGTCAGTCTGTCTCATTTACATAAGAAACAAGAAGGCATATCAATTCTCCTCTCTCATCCATTTACTCACCCTGCCAGTACTACCTTATTAATGACCCTATGCATTATTCAAAAACAGTTTGGACGTTTTGATTTTAGGGAAATACTCGTGTTAACCCATAATTATTCTGTCAATATTCGAGAAATGTCGTGAAACATTCGAAAATTGCCGATTGTTGGCTGTCTTTACTTGATTGTACAGATTATTTCACCCTGACCACAGCGATTAAATCGAATAAAAAAACACGCGCACAGAGCCCCCCCCTTTCCAAAAAAAAAAAAAAATGCGATCGTGACTCTCTTTTTGCCTCCCTCCCTTCTCCCTTGTGTGTGTGTGTGTGTGTGTGTGTGTGTGTGTGTGTGTGTGTGTGTGTGTGTGTGTGTGTGTGTGTGTGTGTGTGTGTGTGTGTGTGTGTGTGTGTGTGCGTGTGTGTGTGTGTGTGTGTGAGAGAGAGAGAGAGAATCATAGAGAACGAGTGAGAGAGATGGGAGGCATAACACACTGTCAAATCATATTTCCAATCGAGTTTAAATCAACATTGTTATTATTATTATTATTATTATTATTATTACTATTATTATCATTATTATTATTATTATAATTGTACAAGTACAAGTGTTCCCAACAAACACATGGACAGATTATTTTTGAAGAGAGACGCACACACATCATAAAACTCTCCGTAAGAGCAGCTCAGTTTTAGGAGTTTATTGTCGTCTCACCTTGATTCCTGCAAATGCATATCTGAACTTTTTTTTTTTAATCAATTTTTTCTAGCTTTTTCCCCCTAATATAAGTGGCCAGATGTATTTGGTTACCGGTGCAATTATTCAAACGTCACAAAAGCGATATTTTGTGCGCGTGTTTTTTTAACCTCTGTTTGCTTCAAAAGAAGATACATAGTAAGCTTAAACTCAGATCTCTTTTACACATATCCCGTTAAAATTACAACCCGCACAAACAGCAAACATTCAGCAAACGTGCAGAATACATAGTGATTAACACAGAACGAAAGCAGAACATCATAACTTGTTTTAAATGTGGGAGTGTGGCCTGTTAGATTTGATCATACACACGTCAACCTGTTCCGTGGATATGTACTGGAAGGCTTAAATTTGAATGCATCTCTTAGTGGAAAAAAAAGATAAAAAAGAGCAAAGCAGGCCTTCTGATAATGCATATTTCAAGTCGGGACGGAGTGAATAATGGAGAAAGCTGCTGTCATAGACTCTTGGTGAGAGACAGGCGGGACTCGTGGGGTTTTACGCGCTTTGGAGAGGCTCACTGAAACAGAGGGCTCCCAAATCAGTGCCATATGACCACTCCAGGCAAGAGCTGCAAACACAAGCTGATGGTAAACCGACCCAAACACAATGGGGGGAGAACGCATCCCCACATCGTGCGGACGTGTTTTAAAGCTGCACTGCATGCTCGTTGAATTTGCACTTGAACATAACGCACGTAAAGAGAGTAATTTCCCTTGATGTGAAAAAGAAGACCCCCCCCCCAAAAAAAAAAAAACATCACGATGGGATGAAAGATGACAGGTGGAAGCAACACAAAAGGCAAAAACAGATCTAGGATTATCGCCAGAGGTCAAATCTAAAGCCTGCCTCAGACACAGCCTCTGGGTTCCTCAACACCATCTACTGTATGGCACATGACTTTGCTTATTCAAGTAGACAATGATTTTACATTTGCTTCTGATTATTTATATATATATATATATATATATATATATATATATATATATATATATATATATATATATATATATATATATATATATATATATATATATATATATGTGTGTGCACAAAATTTGGAGCATGAGACTGGACCAAAGCTTGAACTAACAGCATTTAGAAGCTGATTCTATAAAGCCATTAACACCACAGATTTAACACCCAATTGCAGAATATTGGAGAACAAGTTAGGCATAATGAGTTTTATTATTCAAATCAATGACTTAAATAAAGGCAACACTGATAGCCACTGATACACAATGATGCTTAATCTTTGTAGTGACGATAATGGATACATGTTACTTCTATTCAATGCAGGAAATGACAGCCTTTGATTTTTTTTAGTGGCTATTCAGTATTTGACAGAGACATGGACGCAGTTACTTCCCATATTCAAGCACTAACAACCACTCAGTCAGTGGGCTACTATTCAGACAAGTGAGAGAAGATAATGGAGACAGGGTGGGATCATTGTGAATTTTACATGCATAGAAATGCACTGCTCCTATCAACCTATTCTACACAACACCCTGCTGATGCAGAGACAGCGCCTCAGCAGCATCCAGCCAAGAAACAAGCTTGACTGAAGCCTCATCTGTTCAAACCTCCGGAGCCATGAAGGAGCCCTCTTGTTGTGCAGAAAACATTTCAAATGGTCCGAGCTACTGATGCAGAATTATGGATGCTTAACCCCCTTTGAGCCCTCCTAAACTTGGTGGCAGGCAACCCCGCCCATGTCTGCTGTGTGGGGTGAGCTATAAGAGTAAGGGTCAAGGCGCATTGCCTGTCCATCAACTGCTTTGGCCCCAGTGCTCTAAATACCTCAGCAGAGGTGAGCGGCCCCCGTAAGTGTTCCTGGAGGCAATAAAATCAAGTGATTAGTGGAAGCTGTTCCCTTTTTTTTTTTTTTAGGTGTCAGCTTGTTAAGGGAGTTTATAATCAAGGTGTTTACTTTTGGATGACAGGCACCCAACTGCAGGGTTGAGCAAAGAAATCCACACCAGACAATGTACCAGTTTTCCTCCAGTACGGACTGATGATTAGAGAAGCCAAGCTTTTCCAGTTTGAACCGAGTGCAGCCACACAAGCAGATGGAGGCCCTGCATATCTGGGTTAACGGAAAGTCTCAACAATGACAGCGGCATCCTCACGACCTGCTCCCGTAGCTCTTATGACCTGCTTTTCCAGCCAAGATCACGTTTGCATTATGAATTTTAGTGCAGTAGTCACATGATCCCATTCTACTAGTAGGAATACTACAATTCACCTCATTCAGGATTTTTTTGTTTGTTTGTTTCTCAATGCGGCTACTCTGTATGTAACAGAGGCACAACACATACAAACTGATATACACATAGGCAGTCACATGAGTGTGACTGACATAATGTTACAAGAAATTAGGAACATTACAATAACAGTTCTTATTCAGCCTGACAAGTGGTTTGCGGATAATTTGTAATGCTCTGCAGCCCTACAACATTGTGGCATAGCAGCTGAATTTTAATTCACTTAAACAAGTTGTTTTGCTTATGAGGGAGAAAAAAAAAATCTACATGAAAAACTTTCTTAGAATTGCAAAAGGTCATACCTTCCCTGTGGTCAAATGACGGACAGTGATGTGATATTCCCTGTCACAGCGGAGAAGATAAAATGTGTGCATTCGATTACAGACATGTTTTGATTTACTCTATTGCAGCTTGTAAATTATTCTGAAAACATTAATTTAGTGTCCTCGTCATCTTCAATTAGATTTTTAAATGAACTTCCAATAATTTTAAGCCAATTAGGATATTTTTAAAATTGATCATTTACCATATCAAAGTCCTGTTGAATACTGCATTGTTTAAAGTTAATTAATATATATTTATGAATTATTATGCCTTGCAGTATTGTATTTTTGTTCTTTGACTGCTGTAGTTTTATTTGAGAATATTTAAGGAAATCCATTGTTTTAATCTGGGATCTTTAAACTTACCATTTCTGGGATCTTTAAACTTACCATTTGTAATGTTCAGACTTTTTAAAGCATCTTCTGAACTTGCAGATATGTATTAATATATCAAGAGTAATTGCATGATGTTTATTTTCTCCTGGAATTTAGTGTGATGGACTTTGAGGAGATCTACTTCAAGAACTGCAGGTTTGTTAACAAGTTAAACCATAATATCCTGTTAAGAATATAATAAATGGTTGGCTATTCTCAAATAAATGCCCCCAGAAGAGTGAGACAATAATAGCTGTTTCAGATTTTGAATTTTACACATTGCATTGCATCCCTGAATGTACATTTTTTTCTTTGACCTACAACACAACTGCCTGAGCCATGCACTGATAAAGTAGAATGATGAGCTATATTGGCAGTGTTTGGGCATTTTGTATATTCACATGAGATATAAAGCATGTAACAAGAATGATAACCTGTGTTTTGTCAATTTTTTTGATCTTATGTTTCTGAATATGTGCAAATACATTTCCTCAGGAAGAAGAAGAGAAAGAAAACGGAAAGCACCTTTAACATATTCTGTTTAGAATTGTAAATGTATTGCATAGGCCCTGCTGTCCAATTACATATATCTTTCATGTATGAAATCATGCATGTCTTCTCCTCTAAAAGGGGAGGGCTGGCACAAAGGGAGCAACCCCGACTGCAGGAGAACAGTGTGCAGCCCACATGAAAAATAAGGTCTAGTGTTGGAGCCCTGGGCAAGGAGCACAGCTCCATCAGCACACAGGCCAGGGAGGGGAGTTGCTTTCCCCCAGACTGGAGCCCTTTCCACTCCAGCTGTATTATTGTTGCTCTATTTGTGAGCGAGATGACCCTTTGGGTTCTAATTCAGACTTTATATAAAATAAATTTCAGATCACGTCCTTAATTAGCTTCACAATGATAACTATTGTTTTTTGTGCTTTCAAGTGTTATATTTCCACTCGCAATAAAAAAAAATCCTTAAAGATGCAAGAATGATTTTATTTTATGCTGTTATGTATCTATTTATTCATTCTCTCTTGCTTCATTCTAATTTTCAAAACAACAACTTGCTGCTGGGCTCTAAATTCCAGTGACCTAAATTTAGTTAAATTACTTTGATGTTTTCAAAGAACCTCTTTAAATCCTTAAAGAGATAACTTATCTCATTCAGTATGTCCTGCAGCTTTTTTGAAACAGTGCATTCACTTATTAACATAAACAAATGTTATGATCATTTTCTGAGTGGAAATCAATATAACATTTTATAGTCCATGCCAGATGCTATTCAATTGCAAGCCTCTGATTGTAAAAACTGATATTGTGCGTATTCCATAATGAAACAGAATACTTTAGTCTGGTTTGGATAACCTGTGATTTCACCTTAGTCACTCGCAAAAAGTGTGCCAGCAGTCATCTGTAAAACTGGTAGCCCAAACCCAAAATACGACAAAGAGAGAGTCCAATTTTAAAGTCACTCTGACTGGAAATGCAACCCCGTACTGTGAGGCCTGAAAATGCATGTACGCATCAGAAAAGTACCATTCCCGATAGAAAATTCAAACACAATCCATATATCCTTATAAATACCCATGAATATGCAGTAATATACAACACACACCAATCATTAAAGACACTCCCAAATAGCAGGGACATTTTATCAACTAGAAAAATCACGACTATCCCTTTAAGCTTAAAACACCCTAAAGCATTCAAACATCCTATTGCAGCTGTTAAAAAAATAAATAAACATTTTAAAAATCACACAGGGAAGAGTATTGTGTATTGATGTGTCACTAAAGCATAAATAAAGTGTATTTCCAGCCCACATGTCTGCACATTGACATATGTTGGTTTGCATGTTAAGTGTCTGTACAGCCCTTGTTTGCATGCACACAGCTTGATACAAATCACACCCACAACAAGCCCTGGCTGGTCACTGACCAAATCCACAAAAGGCAAGTGAAGAACCCTGGGTTGATCGTTATCAACCAAACAATCCCAACATATTCAGACACTCTCGTCCCAGAGGAATAAACAGGTGAGCATGAAAGCAGGCATTTATCAGTCAGACTTTCCTTTACATCAAATATGAAGGTGAGGTAACCATGTGGGGGACACAGACTAGGTGGGGACAAGTTGGCTTCAAAGCCCCGGAGAAGTTAAAGGGCTTAGCGCTTGGACAGCAGGAGCAAGGGGGACTTCAGAGCCTTACCTGATGGGGTTTTTGGTCTGAGTTTCCAACACACGGAAGCTTCTCTCACTGTGTTTTCTTTTCAAGTGGCTGTTTGAAGTCAGCAGGCAGAAAGGTCACACCCTCTTGGTCACAGCAGGTTCGTTGATGCAATGTCAGATGACCGGCAGCTATTGCTAATATTCAGACTTTGTTTCTTTGTATACACAAAAATAATAAAGGTGAATGTAAAGCTTTTGGTCCGGTGCCTGGGCACCCAAAGAAGTTTTGGTGATAAACTCCTAGAATTCCAGGTATTTCCAGGGTTTTCCAAAGCTATACGTTTGGGATTTAGGGACTCCCGTGTCACAAGAAGAACTAATCAGGACGACGCCATTGCCTGGGAGAAGAAACAAAGACAGAAAGAAAACAACAGATGAGTTATATGCATGATTTCAACACTGTTGAAAATCCCAACAACAAAGATAGAGTACCACTGCAGTCCTCTACCAGCACCCTCCATTTCTGAACCTCATCCGGGAAATACAAGCACATAATAAATGTCTTTTAGGAGAGGCAAACCAGAGCTGTATGACTTCCATCAAGACTTCAAAATTAATCAGCTGTTTTTAGAGTCAACAAAATTAATCTATAATTATTTGTATGCTACTACAGCAGGGCAAGCTCTTATGATTTCAAGATTACATTTAATAGCAAATGAACTGCTGTGAGTAATTTCTCTTCTCATTCCGCTGAAGACTTTTAGAATGAAAAATGAAAAAGATTTCCAGAGAAACTTAATTTCCCTGTAACCGGAACAAGACATATTCCTGTAATAGCATATATAATTGCCTGTTCTGCAGAGGATCGTCAGTATATGACAACAAAGTCTCATAGACAATACATATTTATTCAACTGTCAATTCCAGCAATGAAAAAAGAGCATGTTAAAAAAAAAAGCTTTGAATTCCACATGGGCCTGGTTTGTGAAGCTGGGTAAATATGCTTGTCATATGTTCCAATAGTTCCACAGCGACAGCGATTTAGTTTGGGAATACAGGCGGGAGAGGCAGACAGCTTGTGATAACTGAATAGCTCTTTTGAAGCCACCTCCATTTGGAAACATTGTGCGATTATTTTTACCTCTGTGGTTAGACTTGAGTTAAAGCCCATGTTTAATTGTTCCCAAGAGTTCTTAGTGTGGTGCTGATAAGGAGCTCGGGGAGCCACATTTAAAACTGCAACAAAAATAACCAGGCTTTCGCTCATTGGCCACAGGTCTGATGGAGTGACAACAGAAAATCCAGAAAGCAGAAAGAGAGAAAGATGGATGTGAAGAGAAGAGACAGAAAGGGGGTGAAGGTCACGTGTGGTTACTTTGGGTGTAAAGATCAGTGTTTTGTCTTTCCCTTGGTCTTGATTTTGAAGTGTGCTCAGCTTCTCAGAATCTTGCTTAGTTCTATTTGAAATAATAATATGAATAATGATCATTTTAAGCTATGGGTACTTGAGAGAATACAGTATATGTCTTGCTAATCGATAAATAAATCATTTTCATGATGATGGTTTTGTCAGTAGTTACAGCAGACAGAATGCAGTGCTGTTAATTTGTCATCTCTCTCTTCGGCTAAGGCCACGACTTCCCAGTTTGTCAGGGCGACCTGTGGGAGTGTGTGTGTCGGATCAATAGCCCACCCACAGCAGAGCCGCAGGCCATCCCTGACCTGGGCTATTGATTAGGCCTGGCTCAGCTGCCAATAGCAATGTGCTGGATGTGACACCAAACTAAACTGTGAGTCGAGAAAGGGGGATTCTGAATTGCCAGTGGCAGCCCCACAGCACAGCGCAGATAAAAGTCAATTCCACTTAACCAAATCACTGACAACTAAATAGTTAGCAGACAGAAAAATGCACAGAGTCTGTGATGGCAGCAGCTGGATGGCTTTGGGGATTTGTGAGCCCCTGACCTGTGTCAGAGGGCAGGAAGAGGCCACAGCACAAACACTGTGACACACACCTGTCTGTTCAGCTTTTATAGTGGTCACTTCTTCAACAAGTTACACCTGTGCAGGTGATAGATTCAAAACACTGCCTGTGAAAGGTTCGCTTTAGACTAATAATCCATAATACAGCATCGGCCATGATGTCCAGTAAAATAGTTTTCAGTTGGAATACGATTAAATAATTTAAAACACATATTCTTACTTAAAAAATAGGTGTTGTCTAAATTACATGAACATCCAAAAACGATGAAGTGTTGTTGCTACTTGAACCACTTAATTTTTTATTTGGGTGCATTTAAAAAAGTTAGCTATATATACATCATGAGCTTTCCAGTAGTCCTTCCTGCACCTCCATCCACATGTTAAGCAGTTCAGCTGAAGTTGATTCCTGTCGATCCATCTTTGTCCCACTCATTGCCAGTCCATATTAGAGTAGTTTACATGTCACTTTACCCGTCCTTCGCCTCATGAATGTAATTCTGTGGCTACTGCCTCTGTGTGCATTCAGCACCTATCTATGGCTCCATATCTCTCCCAGTAATTGCTGAGTGACAGAAAGGCAATACTGACCACTTCATTATAGGACAGCCAGACTGACTGGACACTGGCCTCTTGGCTCTAGGTCACTCTGGCCAGACTGACCTTATCTGCCCAGGTCGTCAGGGGTCAGGCACCCAGAATCTATAAGGACTTTACTAGAATTGCCGTAGGTGCCATACAGCAAGGTCGCTTGACCCAGGAGGACTGCTTATATCAGGTATTGATTGCAGTTTGTCTACTTCAGCTGAGCCTGGACTAATCTCCCAACACTAGGGTCTTGGGGGCAAAGGCTTTAGTGTAAAGTTAAGTATTGGAAGTAACAAGAGTGATGGTGCGGTCAGTGGATACCAGTGACCGCAACAGAGACAGAACAAGAGTTGTGGGGATTTGGGGTTTAAAAAAACAACATGCGTAAGAACAGTGAGATAGAGTAGCAGATCTATGACTGGTGTTCAAACCTGGGGAAAAAGTTCCATTCTCAGGGTTCACTTGGGGATGAAAGGATGTGCATGACTTTTTTTTTATTGAGTAATAAAACAAAGGATGCAGTGGTAAGATGTATTGAACAACTACAGAGGTGCACTTTGACTGCTCAGTGAGAGAGTTGGCTGTGTCTTGCCGCTTGTTGAAAAACAGTCGAACTGGATTCAAAATATCTGTCCATGCAAATGAATGCGACATGAACTGTTACCCACTTTCTATAAACTGTGTGGTATTTGGTTATCGACTCACAATATGAATGCAACAAACAATTGTTTATATTGTTAGTGTTTGTCCATGAAAATAAAATAATTCCGCTGAAAAAGTTAGTTGAGAATCTTTCACTCAGCCATCTTTACAGATCTAACACATATGGTTAAAGATATATGAGATTGTTCGTCAGCACCTACAGAATATGTGTTTGTGTGCCTGTACCAGCTCCGTTCGAGACCCTTTATGTACATACTAAAGCATTTCTGATGCTCGTTAGATCTCGTCTCTCGGCAGCTGCTTGGCACCGTTCATATTAAATCACAATAATGGCAGATGAGCTCCTGCACTGGAGAGACAAGCATCTATTTGAAACTGCATTTTATTACACTTTGTTCCGTTTAATCAAAAAAACTATGTGAAAAGATAACCCGGTTTTAAAAATCCCAGATAAACAGCAACGATTGCATCTTTAAATAATAAATGATCCTCTGCCTCTTACAGACGGGAATATAACTGAAAATAATTGAAGACAACAATGTCCTATAAGAGCAGCACTCGAGCAGTGCTGATTCAGAAACCCTCATAACTTCAAACATTCAGTCATAAAGTATAGATAATCCGTAAAAGAAAGGCGTGCGTTTGTTTACAATTTTCTTCTAATTAAGACTACAGGATAGGGTCTACCTTTGTTAAAGTTGATGTGTGTTTGTTAGACTTCCCCGAAAAACTGTACCACAGGCAAATTAGGGTTGGAATACAAAACGAAACAAACAATAACACTCTAAAATGATCTGCAGTCAAGGAATAAATATTTCACCATCTGTCTACATGTGACACACTCTCAGTCGAGAACAAAGGATTCTTTTACAACAAATTGCTCAAACTTGGTCTTGAGACAATAACCTTTGTGACCTGCATTAATTCACAAAATATGATAGTGACTCCTTTTTCAGGACTCTGTATGCAATCTGTTCTCAATTTGTTTTGAATTCATGGACACACTGCTTCTTTTTTAGGTCAACAACAAATTTTCTGTTGGCAGTTATTGAAGATAGCACATTGAAACAGATCAAAAAGTTACCAAACTAAAATTCAGACTCAAATCAGGGTGGTATCACATTCAGAGATGCTTACTGAAATGAAAAAAAAAATTGGGCTAAACACAATGATAAGCTACACTGCTTTCCAACACTGCTTAGGGTCCATACAGAGTTTTAATGAATGACGGGTTTGTGATCACATCCCTGAGATGATACACAACAGCATTTTACTGTATCAGGCTGGTGGTAAAGGTGAACTAAATAGTATGAAAAATCAGGTAAGCACCATGCTGATGAAGGTGATGTTTTCCCATTTTCCCTCTGTGAACCAAGCAAGCACTGTGCTGTGTGTCTAAGAGGGATAAGGTAGTGCTTGATGATTAATCACTGGACATAATAAAGCTTCTCACCATGAGCGCACAGTCCAGCTGATTCTATGATATGATTGGGGCCGATTAGAAAGGAGAAATAATCATTCCTTACAGTGCATTCATAGTACACGCTAATGACATCTTCTGATTGGGCCTTGTGGAGAAGATAATAAGGGCCGTCTTCAGAATGGTGTCTAAGATTATTTCTTTAACTTCATGAAATGGGGCCACATGTCTGTATGCTGCAGATTTGAGGATTAAGATAAGATGACCTTTCACATTATGTTGCCATGTACAAAAGAAGTTTACAGTCCCTCATTACATTAGACCTTATCAATGTTAAGGCCTCTGTGAAGTCCCTTTGAACATCACAGTGCTTTTTTTTGTTTTTTTGTTTTTTTTTATTCTGGTATACAACAGGCCTGAACCCCCTAGTGTGGGATTATTGTGCTTGCATGTGCGTATGTGTGCACTCTCTCAAAAGGGTGTGGTATGGATTTGCACGGTAGCTTGTAAAGACTTAAAGCAATAATCTGGTGTAAAAACTTTATTCCCTCTATTTCGTAGCCCTGTGGGATTGGCAGGTTACATATTTAATGTGTTAATCAAAATTATGTTAGCTTGTATGATGTGAAGAATTAAAAGATTATGTGACAGCAATGAACTGCCGTAATAACACAATGAGTGTATATCAAATATTTAATCTCTCGACAGCCTGGGTAAAACAGTAAATGTACATGTTAAACTTTCCAGTTGTTTGGACATGCAAGAGAAATACTGGAGAGGAGAGAAGCGCATCACATTCAAGCACCACACTTTCCCCCAAAAAACATTAAAACAAAAAACAACAAAAAAAACAAAAAACAAAACTGGCACTCAATCTTAACATCCAAGTAGTCTATGAAAAACCAAAAACTGCAAATGGATGGCAAAAAGTCACTTGTTTCAAATGCAAACCAGCATGTTTAAAACATTTTCTTGGATCAAGTGATATTATGTTGAAACTGGAGGACTTACCCGCCTGTCAGTTACAAATACTGTCACTTGTTTCAATCTCACAGTGAGTCACACGACATGAGAAACGAGTCAAACGATCTCACCCTGGTGGCAGGTTTGTTTTCTCTTGTTGTTTCGAGCTACACAAAGACCAAATCCAACTAAATAAGTTAAATTCTACTAAACGTTGCATGCTTGTGAACTCGGAGCGAGTGAGTGACACTTTTGGATCATTCGTCTTCAGCAGAACTGCTCTCTGCTGGGATGGAAGCTATAGGCTTTAACAGGCATCAGACTACTGGCCAACATCTCCAGGCGTCTTTGATGTGGGAGGCATTGCTTACCCCTATAACTTACAGCCCAGCTCTGCAGGGACTTATTTTTATAACCTCCATTATTTTCTATCATAAATATTCAAATCCAGATCTTAAATCCAGAGCTTAGTGAGGAGAATAGCCAAAAACAACATGCAGCTCTTCAGCTTCCCCCAGCTCTCACTCCTCTATAGAAAATCATTATGAAGATTAATACAGAAATCAAACAGAATGCTGAGACGAGACTGTAGGACCCAGGAAAAATAATGCACTCATATGAAAGACTCAGGAAGGAATTTCTGGTCAAGGATCTCTGGTTGTTTTGTTCTTTATTTGTTTGAGTATTTTGACACATTCTGCATTTCCTCCTCTTGGCTCTGAATTAATATTTGCGGCTTGAATATTAATCCTGATTCAGTAGTGGATTAGTTTGCTTTTGTCCCCTCGGTGCTGAGCCCTAAATAAAGGCGCTGACATGGAGAGGAAATCTATACCTCTCTGCCCTGCAAACAAAGACCTCTGCACCCAGAGATAACACATGTTCCTGCAACACAGACCCCCCTACTCTAACCACACTGTGGATCCCTCATCTCCTTCGCGCTTTTCGGTCTCCCTCAACCCTCAATTTCACATTTCCCCTTCTTCTCACCACTTTCTCTCTCTCACTCTTCCTCAGAAAAAAAACTTTGCCATGGTAGATTTGCAAGGCAATTGTGCCCTTAAACCGCGCCTCTTCCTCAGCTTATACCATGCATTTTCCAGAGTTTATCAAAGAATACAATAGGGTTATGCTTTCACCATTATTCTCCAGGCAAGAACAGTAATTTAAATGCACCAGTACTACTGAAGCAGGGCGCAGCCCTGCTGTCTCACTACGGAACAGAGAGATGAAAATGCGTTACAAAAAACGCACTGCATTACTTTGTTGACCTTTCCTGTTCTCATAGTTTACAAACAGCTGTGAAGCTCCTTCCTCTGGGCTCTTTGTACATCAGAGACTAGGACTGATGGAGGCACGCCATGCTTAAATGAAGGGCTTTTTCTAACTTGCCTCCGTTGTGGCTCACAAACGCAAACTAACAAACACACATTTACTTTCTCTCTGCCGCTGAAGCAGCTGCCAAAGTGAAGGAGGAAATACACACTGAAACAGATATGGCATCCTTTCATGTAAGTATATATTTTAACACATAGTGTTTTCAACAACAAAAGAAAAAAAATCTAAACATATGCAGACATCAAAACATCCACCCACACATGGAAGTTTAATTTCCTGATCCATTGTTTTAGCATCACTGAGCATTTTTATTTAAATGTCATCATATTTTATAGTCACGGAGGCTGCAGTACTGCTATTTTGATGTGAATAAATGTGCCCACAACATTTCATCTTAGATGAACTGCCAACCAACGTCCTCAATGACACTCATCAGCGCATACCTGTCAGTCCATACGGTGAGACACACACACACACACACACACACACACACACACACACACACACACACACACACACACACACACACACACACACACACACACACACACACACACACACACACACACACACACACACACACACACACACACACACACACACACACACACACACACACACTAATGTTTTGTCATGATATTGTGAAAGCAAATGGGAACATTGAGTACCATGTTACGAATGGTGGTTCTACATATGTGCCCTGAGGCTGAATGCCAGGTGAATACTAACAGTAAACTGAAAGGATGAGGAAGATGTAGAGGACTGAGGATGATGAAGACAAGAAGATCCACTGTGGAATATAAGAGTAATTATTTATAGAATAAAGAAGGAGAAACAAACTGAGGAAGAAAACTGAATGGAAGAGGTAGTAAATAATAAAGGTGAAAGGAAGTAGGTAGTTTAGAAAGAGAAGGAGCTGAAAATAATGTTTGAAAAAGTGCAGATGTGAGAAAAGTGGAGGAGACTAGCAGGCTGCTGGACATGGACTGGATCTGCCAGTAGACCTGGCCAGACTGAAGAGGCTGGGCAGCCATAGTGATGCCATTATATTGTTAATCAATCCACTGGTGTGTCTGGGTGGGCAGATACTCACAGTCTAGAAGGGGTTAATGGGAAATCAATGGGAGGGATGTGCTTATGAGCAGGACATGGGGAAAGAGGGACAAGGAAGAGAGCGATAGAGGGGCGGGGAAGGGGAGATAGGAACATTGTTTCCTGTGATAGCTGCAGTCTTCCCAGATGTTATCTGTCATTCAAAGCAACACTCTGGTGACCAGATGTTTAGGCTCACTGTGGTGGAGTGGGTATACATCCTTGTGAGGGATCAATATAGGTCAAGTGCATGGTAATATTTATCACTAAGCTGCACACACAAGACAGTGATGTCTTTACAATACAGATACTTATGCTGAGCTGGAGGACAATTATGCATGTATACATGAAAAAAAGTCACCCCTTTTGATAAACTCATTTATTCGGGAGCGCATACAGTATCTGTAGCATGATGATGTTTTCTCATTAATATGGATCCTCTGTCTGACCTGTATCAGCAATATCTCCTTCCTATGTCTATTATGAGAAACAAAGAGAAGAGCTGATATGGAAGGAAAAGTAAAATAAATACAAAAAAAAAAAAAAAAAAAAAAATCAGCCAGGGTAGTTTTCTGAAGGCCCGGGGGCATTTGGAGAGGTGGGTGAGGGGGTTTGAAAGGGGGAACCAAGAGCAGGTCCCAGTGCACTAAGACTCTTTGTAGTTTGAGCAGTCTGAACTAGCCAGAGGCTTACTGCTCTAACCCCTACCACTCACAGAGACTGTTTGGGGAAATTACACCACAGCGTAATAATTAATCAAGTAAATGCTGAACTGCTTTGATTTGGATTACATTAACATATTATCAATAATGTATTAATCAAATACAAATAAACACCTCTGCATAATGGCATACTTAAGTAACTACGTTTTCACACTTGACAAAAAAAAAGTTTGTCTTGTTAAGGCAATGAGGATAAGCTCAGCGTAGTAGTACAGTGGAAGCTGCAGAGTTTTCAAGGTTTTGAAATCAGTTCCTTCTGGATTTTGCCTGTCTATGCTCATCAACTTCCTTTTTCATCACTGCATCACCCATTTCAAGTGCTTTTACCGAGATGCGGAAAAAAGTACGGATCCCTTCATTTTCTTCTTAACAATGGCAGAATGCATCATGCAGAATAAATAAACACTGATGAAGCACTGAAAACACAATACACGTAATTTGTGCAAAGCTACTCCAGGTTTGATTCCAAAAGTAGCTAAGTGGATTGAGGAAAAGAGTTAGTCACTTTTATCATTCGCAAAGGAGTCGAATCAGCTCTGCTTTTGTATTTTCACTTAAATGCATGTTCTGTTTTTCTCAGATAAGTTGTGTTGTTTAAAAGCATCCGTTCTCGCCAAACGCTTTGTTCATTGGGGGAACTTCATGCCCAGGGATTTTCTAAACACAATTCATCAAAGTGGAACGGCAGTCTTTTTTTTCTGCATTCCTAATCCTTTATGCTGCAGATGAGAGATTCGCTGTTCAGACTCATTAAGATTAAAGCGTTTTGCCAGAGTTATTTAAGAATGCAAAGTTCCATGTGAGACCTCTCAGAGTTCAGAACAGAAGAAAATCCTATTGACACGCTCGGTGCACTGGGGGCTGATCTTAGCCTATATTTCTATATTTGGTGTCAGTGATTGAGTGATAGCATGCGAAATGGTTTTCCCTGCTGCATTATAGTTTAGAGTTACAATCACTTTTCCATTCTTACTATTGGAAGGTAATGAGAGAGATTCCTCTGTTTGTCTTCACCCGTGAAATGTTTATAGTAACCCATGTACACTATAAAAACTGAAAGGCGTCACCTTCTATATCGAACTTACCAGTAATTTCAAACAAAATATTATGTTTAATGGGTTTGATAACTGAGCATTAACTGGGAGTGATACATTTCAAAGGAAACAATACATTATGGGCATGGCCTGTAACTGCAGTTAACTACGGACTCTTATGCTTTCCAATAATATTTTGGCTGCAGACTTTGGCTGAGGTTAAGGGTATCACTCATGCAGTGAGACAGATAACGGTTAATGTTTAGCTTGAGGAAGTGGCAGTGTTTTAGTTAAAAAATAAATTATCGTTGGATCAGATCGTGTGTTAGTTTTCTTCCTAAGGGTTTTCGATATTGGCTTTTTTGGCCAGAGACTCAGTAGTCTTTTGGCTGTGCTCTAAAGCTCTTTTTCCCAAACTTTCCAACTCCAAGTGTCACAATCTGGTTCCATTTTACAGCTGGCCTTGAGATTGTAACAGAGCTCCTTTCTCTCCCTCCTCAACCGCATATTTAATCCCTGCGCTTATGTCAAACTTAATTACAGGACCTTGTACGAAAAAATAACAAGTGAGCCTTGTAGGGGTGAGAGAGACAGAAAAGAGGAGAGTAAAAAGAGGGAAAGAAAGAGAAATAGCAAGGCTGCTAAGAGGTGTGAGGGGGGAAGAACAACAGAGATATATAATCTGTAGACTCAGCATGGCAAATGACCAAATAAAAACCTTTGCTCAAGCATGTTTTTGAAGTTCACACACATTTTATCTGCAAAAACCAAGAAAGCTATTCATTGACATCTAAGATGAGGAAGCTAAAACAACTGACATGTACAGAACAAGATATTGCCTTCCTTTGCATCTAATATATAAAACAAGCAAATGTTGAAATAGGGACAGGCAGTAAAGATAAGAACGTGGCCTGAGAGGCCTTACGTTGATATCTTTAAATAAATAAATAATCAATAAGCTAAGTCAGTCACTCAGTTTGTGTGTGCATGTGTGTGTTTGTGCACATAAAACTATTTACTCTGTAGAAGTGGAACAGCCGGGGAGAGAGATGTTTAGTCTGTCAGTTTAAAACTATTACCTCAAACTCTGAAAATATGAGCTGAGCCTGTCGTGCATCGACACAGGGAGACAGCACTGTGAAGAACAAACCTTTGAAAAGTCTAAATCAATTTTTGGGGGAGTAACATAACAAACGCTTCACTGCAGTGAAGGAAAGGGGATCTCTTTTTTAACAGTTTGAAAAGCACATATTCATACAATCTTCATAAGGCAAAACAGCATAAATACAGTATACATGAAGCCTTTTGAAGAGCAGGATGACGGGAATGGAGAAAGAGAGATGACACAGAGATGCTCCTCAGAGAAGCAGACAAAACAAACAGGAAGGCCATCGTTGCTATACAAAGCCCTCCATTCGCTGTCCCTACACTGTGTACACCTACTCACCAGCTCACCCTTTAGGCCAGCTTGCTGGTTCAGGACTTCCCAGACTGGGTCTGAGTGGCCAAGCACTGGACCAAAGGAGGGAGAGAGGTTCCCATGCCACTGGTGCTGGAACTGGCGCGCCACCCGAAGGTATTTATAGCAGGCCAGCACTAAAGGGCCGAGAGAGAGGGCATGCTTGTTTTCCTTTCCATTCCCTAGGCACTTTCACCAGGCCTCACATGTGGGTGTTAAATATATATCCAAATACTGGGAGCAACATTGTGGGGGCAGAGAATAGGAAGCAGTGGACTCCCTCAGAGTAGGGGTGGAATATTCTGGCGTCAAGGGGAGCCGAGACATGGATCACAGAGATTGAGGGTAAATTTGGGGGAAAGAAAGAAAGAAAGAAAGAAAGAAAGAAAGAAAGAAAGAAAGAGTCAATATAAATGAAACAGTCACATGTGGAAGGAAGATGAATGAATTTGTATAGGCTTCCCATGCTGAAAGGAGCCAGAGAAAGGTGGGCTCAGTGCCAGTTCCAGAACCCAGTTTATACCCAGACAGGGATCAGAGAGGTCTGTTCATGTGTGGACTCTGTAGTGGAGATACAGAGGAAAATACTAACAAAACAAGAGGAGCTGTCCTGCTGTTGTGGCCCTAACATCAAATGATATCTGGCTGCTTCCTCTATATACTCTGTGATGTATGTCTCTTGCTTTCCCTCTCTTTCTGCATGGGAATTCCAGAGTGACATTATTACTATGAAGAAAACAGACCCTATAAATACGAAGCACTATGATGAATATAACAGTGATTATGGGGGAAGCAATAATTAGATGAAGACAGAAAGAAAGACTCATTGAAGTTTGCTCTGTTTTTGTGTTTGGGAATTTCTTTCAACCTTAAGTCTTGATGTATGAAAAATTACAGAACCCACGGTAGTGTGCTAATCATCTGGGTCTCTCGTAGGGCCTCCTGGGATCACTTCAGTGATCCTCTCTCCTGTTTTAGCTCTCTGCTCCCACTCACATTCAGCCAACAAACAATTAATAGGCTTCTCCACAGATGACTGTTAAAAATGAAATAGCAGGAACTCCGGAAAACTCCCAAATGGGGCGGCATCCAGCAGCATTTGCTATCTTTCCATCCCATTTTGCTGGTCCACTATTGTTCTGATCAGCAGCTCCCTCACCTACCCAGGTCTGGTGTAGATTTCTATGTCCTGAGACTAAAGCTTTAACAAAACTCTGAACTTAGCCAGGGTCCAAATCCCAAATGTACAGTAACCATCCCACTAACTGATTGCGTCAGAAAGATTCCACAGCCATAGCCTCTGTTTTTTCATACTTGTGGGAAAATAGCAGTTCATGTTTCCTTGGATGCTTCACACATTCCTCACCCTGTCTTCACATTGCAGGGCCCCCAGAGTATGGGTACGGCCCAAGTCACTCAAGAGGAGGTGCTTGGCAAATAAGAGGTGTGGCTCAGTGAAAGTGGAAGGGACTTTTATTTTGTTGTTTATTTAGCAGTGAGTTGCTCGGCAATGTGGACTAAAAAGGCACTAATTACATTTCTCCGAGTTTGATAAGTACAACAGAAGTTGGACAGGAACTTTCCAGCTCATTTAACTTTTCACAACACAGCTGGGAATTATAGATAACACAACATCTGGAAGTCACAAAAATACTTCTTCAGCATCTAATCCAAACTAATTTCAAAGGTTGCCACATCCGACAATGAATGACATCCCACAGCTTGTTCCAGTATATCAAAATGTATTATAGAACGCAGACATGTCTTAAAGGCTTTTTGTTCCTAGATCATGCAAGAGCTTCACGTCAAGTCTGATTAATTGGCTGACGGTTCACAGAAAACAATCTCAAATAATTACTTGTAACTTCACACTTTTCAGTGCTACTTCATACTCCATATGTTTACTTGTTCAATTAGTTTTGGGCATGCATGACAATTGTTCAGGGTTTTCAACAACAAAAGTCACTAATACTGTTTTATCCAACTTAGGATTCAGGGGCACTGGAACTGATCCCACCTGTCTGTGGGAAAAGGCAGGGTACAAACTGGAAAAGTTGTCAGTCCATCACACAGAGACAGACAGTCACACATGCACTCAAATTTACACATAAAGGTAATTTACATACACCAACTCACATTGAAGCCGGAGAAAACCCCAGCACATGGAGAATACAAACTGTAGAGAAAGGCCCCCAAAGCACAGACTGGTACAAGGGACCTTATCATGAAAAAAATATCTGTGTTAAACAATAAAGCAAATATCGCTACTTTATTCTTGTGAGGCAAACATGCATGCACACACGCACATTAGGCTTCCATGTCTGTGGTCATTGCATCAGCTTTCATTTCCAACAAACTTACAAACTAAACCCTAACTCTTATATTATGTATGATCCTGTCCCAACTTTAACCCAAACCTGACCACAGCTACAGTCAACTAAAACGTGTCTTCACCAAATAATGATTTTGCTTTTGGGAGCCTCAGTTTTTATACCCACTCTGATATGGATCCCCCTGGGTCAGTTGATGTCCAGACCATCACACAAGAAACAAGGTTGCAGATATATATGTATATATGCATGTTTGGATCCGCACACAGAGATCTACATGTTCTCATAGGACACACTGCAGTTTGGTCTCATCCTGAATTTCTGACCTTAAAATTTCAAGACAAAAGGTAGTCAGTCTTCTTGATTTATGCATGCTTCAGCCTATGATGAAGAGAGCAGGACACAGTAGAACAGCAATTAATTTTGATGCTGAAAACATTATTAATGGTAATGTTTAAAACATCAAAGCCCTGTCTGACAGAGACACAGCATCTTCACTCTGACAAGATGGAACAGATGAGCTCACTTGAGTCAGTCAAGGTGAGGCACAAGGGAAAATGTAATTTGTCTCTCGATTGATTTTCATTGAGATTTTCTGGAGAATGTGTGGTTCAGAAGAGGTTAAATTCAGGTGCCTCTTCACTAGTCTGTTATTTAGTAGGATTGGCTACAGTGTGAAGAATAGTGCCAGTTCTTTTTCACTGGCTTTTGTATTAGTCCACTTACCGTAAACACATTACTATTTAGATTTTTTTTAAAGTGGTTGCTCTGGTTTGATCAAAAGACGTGATTGATGTTCTTGATTCAGGCTACTGGATGTAACTGGATATTGGACATTGGAGAGGACAGAGGACATGTCATCGTGAGCATGTATGAATCTTAACTTTACTATGACTGAGTGAGCCAGTGAGGAGCCCATCCTCTGTGCGGACTCCTCACTGTAGCTTTGGGCGAAGGGATAAAGCTTCTCTCACTACCACATATTCATTTACCCCCCACCATCGCACCAATTGAGCAAAGGGAGTCTGGGGGGAGTCACATTGATATTCACCACACATCCTCATCCCCCAGCCACAACCATCCCCACTGGAAACATTATTTCATTACATATATTATGCATTCAGCATAAGGGAGTTGGTGAATGTGTGGTGTACAGGCACATGTGTGTGTTGGGCCAGCTCAGATGTTTCCGTCTATGTATACACGACTGTGACATGCCAGTTGTAAAAAGCGTTTTAAAGAGGGTGTAAAAAGACATAAATGCCTAAGGGGTCCAGTGTTAGTGGTACTTGGTTTACTTTGCAAGAACCAAGACAAAATATTTATTTCATGCTATTTTGTGTCAACATTAGAAAAGTGATTTTGCATGTTTCACAGTCTACTTAGAAGGACAAAGTTTCCTGCAGAGTTTGAATACATTTCCCCATTTCCTCCGAGTATGTGCGTCTACATGTGGATGTACCCTGCGCCTGATGCAGTGCGGAAAATAAAGAGAGAAACACAACAAAGGGACAAGAGGGAGATGAAGATAGAAACAAACAGACAGATCTTTCATTTGGCTCCTTGCTCTTTGGGCCCTGGTCCAAATGTCACCAGAACAGTTTTTATTTGTTAATGCTTTTTTTTTTAAAGGCCGCTTAAAAGCGCCTGCCGCCTTTACTTCAAGCCTTTAAGTGGCTCAACACAATACACTCTTGTCTGATCCGTACTGGAATCAATTTGGAAAAGGAACCATTTCACCTCTGATTAAGCACTGCTCTGTCTCTGTTGTGGCATGCTGACCTTTCCGGAGGTCTGTCTTGTGCTGCTAGGAGGGGCCAACCAGATGATATGCGGGGCTAATTATACTGATTGACGTCAGCAGGGACGGCCTGAGAGCTGCTTGTGTTTGAACCTTCAGCCATTAGTTAGGACTCACAACTGCATCTCTATTAGGGGCCTTCAGTCTCAGAAGTCACATTCAATGTCTAATTTCATTGTGACAGACTGTACACAAAGCCTTTTTCTGTGACAATATCTAATCATGGGTTTCCCTTTCATTTTCAGACATGAATAATCTTTTTTTCCACAAGTGACTTTGGTATGAAAGTCCTAATGTTGGATTGCACTTCTCCTCCACACATGGAAACAGCCATCTCTCTCTAGTTATTGTGCCCATGTGAACATTACAATTTGCTGAATCATATACCTCACACTGTACCTCGTAGTGGTGAAACAGCAGATCTCACAGTGAGGATGTTCGCAGTTCAAGAGCCTTTCTGAGTGGAGTTTGCATGTTTTTCCTGTTTTCTAGTAGGATAACTCACTTGATTTGAAACAGCATTTTATAGTACAAAATGCTGTTCCATTTTTCTAAATTACTTTTTTTGCTAAATTACTTGAGAATTTTGTAAAAATACAGATATTTTGAAAATTAAAACTTGGTTGACACAAATGTGAGTTTGATTCTGATGATCAAAATATGACATTAAAAAGAACTACGCCAGGGGTATACTACATTTCCAACTGAGCTCTATTTTCTCATTGCTCACTGACTTTAAACCTCTTCAACTTTTGGGCAAATGTTTTGATCATCTCATTTATGCATATTATATATGGGATATTGCATTAAATCATTTTATGAAATTTCAGTTTTCCATTTGCATCTCGAAAGTATTGGCCCCAAAACATAACCTTTCTATGCGATCTACAGTATGTGATCGTCACACATTTCTTAATGTTCTCCTCTCTCAAGATACTTTATGGAGTAAAGCTATGAAGGTGTAAAATGCTGGAAAAACATCAGTGTGCATCATGGGGTTGTGTACGCAGGAAGTCCCCAGAGCTACAAAATGTTGCAAACCCAGGAAGCTTTAAGAAGCAAGTACAGAAGGAAAAGGTCCACCAGAGAACAGGCCTCAGTCCAAATTCCGAGCACTTTGCCATACACTCCCAGAGAAATGTTGCCTAAAGAGAGACCTGGTAGAGAGAAACCTCACCTCCAGTTCAAGCGGATTCCTCTGCCTTTTTATTTGCTCTCGTTTGGCTGCAGGGGGAACGTGCTCCACTATGACCTGGGGGCACTCATCCAATCAGCTCGCTATCTGCTGCAAGGGCCTCCATAATAGTGACATTTTTCCACCTCGTCAATAAAGTGGTGAAAGCCACCCTCCACCCGCTACTTGACCATTTAACTTCTTCCTGAAAAGGCCTTTTCTTTCTGCCTGTCTCTGTGTCTGGTTGAAATCAATAAAAGCAGAGCACGGAAAGAGGCCAATCCAACAGCTGCATTAACTGGTGGGCTCAACTGCTACAAAGAGGATGGCAGAGCAAAAGAGACTAGAGAACAGGTAGCTTGAGTCCTTCTCATTCACACGGCAATTGGAGAAATCTGATTATCGACAGTACATGTTTCCGCCTCGTGACAACAATAGATACTGGAAATGACTAATGAAATAAAATCCAATCACTCACAAAATCAAAAAGCTGCACACATACTTGTACATCTTAAAATACAGTAAAACAAAGTCAAAGTAGACAAACTTTCATTCATCCAAAATGAACGTGAGGTGACAATCATATGCAACAAAACTGGCATATACATTAGCACATATATAAACTCTGCTGTCTCTAATGATCATTGCTTGCCATGAATCATTTAGCAGCTGCATTCACACATCACCACATGTCTGCAGTGATTGACATAATGACATCAGAGTGAGAACAAAATGTCTTCCAATAAAGGAGCAGGAGGGAGAAAATGAGAGAGATGGGTTACATCTATGCCTGTGCTGAAATGAGTGCAGTGCTTTGTTTGGTTATGCTGTCTGAGCTGAAATTGATTTCTGTGAGAAGCATGCACCAAAGAGCCCCTGCATTCAGATGAAATAAATAACACACTCTTGTAGAGATGGGAGGGTATGTGGAATAAGGAACAGAAGGTGAAAAATGGGATCGAGGAGGAGGGAAGAAACAAAGATGGATGAGGTCAAAGCGAATTTACAAGGAAAAAGAAGCAGCGATAAAGAAGAAGGAAACGTCTAAAGGTGGGGTACTGAATGTCATGTCTCGCGTCTAGTGAAGGACTGAAGACACACAGCCTGAGAGACATCTGGAATAGTGGAGGATAGCAGCCACACACCACTCTCTAACCACAGACAACATGATGAGGGATTAAACTTCATTACAACATGTTATGGTAATGAATGGGCTGTGGCCTGTGCTGGATGTGTTAAAGTAATCACCACTCTCCAGCATATATGTGACTGACACTTCTGAGATGTGCCTATGCCTGCATGTCTGCTAATCATTTTCTCGGGAACCCAGGGTGACTGAACATGCTGAGGCCTAAACACATCCAGGAGCTCCTTCTCCTCAATGAACCAAGCAGGAAAAACGAATTAAAATGTGCAGTTTATGTCGTATATATTTTCTCATATTTTAGGTTTAACAGTTGTTTTGTTGTTGTTGTTTTGTTTTTTTTGTTTTTTAATGGAGAATGGGATTGGGTAGGCACAAACATTGTGGTCTGAGCCTCTGTCTGGGCATCTGGGTACAGGGATGCTGCCAAAGAAAGAGTCAGGCAGACGAAGCCACACAACCCAGAAGGGTGAGGTTGATTCGAGGTCACACTGGCTGCCCGGCCTTATGGCTAACAGATGTAAGTCTGGTTCAACAAGAGGTTTGATTCTGGAAAAAGTTACACCACAGTGTGCTCCACATTGCAATTATCTTCTCTGTGTAATGAAACATCTCATACATCATCGCTCAACAACACAGAAGCAAACGCCCCTCCCTGGATTGTGGAGGCTTTGATAAACCACGGCACTTGAATCTGCTACGTCACCATGTATTTCAGTGTCTGAGCTGGCAGGCCTGTCAATGGTGATCCCAAGTGGAGACTCTACATTTTTAAGCAGTTTTAGCAGTCCACTGTTACTAATGTTGCAAATTATTTCCACAATATAGTAACAAGGTAACCTTCAGCGTGTGAAAGCCTAGCAGGAGGCAAGAATATAAACCAGAGGGAAATCCTGGCCCTGGCTTGCTCTGTCATGGTCTAAATCGTGACAAAGCATGAGCTTCCTGAGAGTTGCTCATGTTTGGAATAATATTGAAAGTATATACCTCGTGATAAAACATGTGCCTGTTTTCTGAAGGGGCATATTACCCAGGCTGGATATGTGAGCAACAGGGTGGCATTAGGGAGGGAATGTCTTCTTCTGGGGAGGATAAGGGAGGAATGGGAAATCAAATGGTAGCGGATCATTAGACAGGTTCCTCACAGCTAATTCATGCAAATTAATTTCTTGGCTGATGTGTGTGTGTGTGTGTGTGAGAGAGAGAGAGAGACACAGAGAGAGAGAGAGAGAGAGAGAGAGTGAGAGTGAGAGTGAGAGTGAGAGAGAGAGCAAGAGAGAGAGAGAGAGAGAGAGGGAGTTTTGCAAGCAGTCGACCTTAGACAGCATAAAGGTTAAGGACTGATCCAGTCAAGTATGGTGGAGTAAGTTAAGCTACCAAGGGTTGTGGTATACCAAGCTGCGGAGATAAAGAAATGCAGACACTGCCAGTCCTCTTCCTGGCAAAGTGTTTGGGCAGACAGCTAATCAGATCTGTGCTGGCTCTCTCGTAGGCGAATAGCATGGCATGCTGGCCCTCTTATCGCTCCGCCTCCCCTCCCTGCTGCACCACAGCTGCCCAGAATGATTTTATAAACATTTTGCCAGTGGATCAATACCTGTATTGATCAACCATTGTGAGAGTGATCCGTCTAAAACCCAGAGCAGCCTCGAGCTCAGAGATGGGAGGAGCGAAAGAGAGAGACTGCAGAGAGGATGGAGAAAGAGAGAGAGTCTGCAGCCACAGTGAAAGGGAGAAGAGGTACAAGGGAAGAGGAGAGAATCTGAGAGAGAAGCAGACGCAGAGCTGAAGGCAGGTGGCGAGGCAGATTTCGGGAAATGCTGCCAGGCCACTGAGAGTGGGGAGAAACCAATGGTAATTGCTTTCTCATTAAGGGAATGGGGGTGGGCACTAATGACTACAGCGGGTAAGTGACAGACGATAGAAAGAGTGCGAAGAAATGTGTATATGTGCTCGACGGGGGGGGGGGGGGGGGGGGGGGGGGGGTACCTCCAACACCTCAGATTGTTAATGCCTGTACTACTTCGGCCTGCTGTAGCATGTAGCACATTCACATACATTGTCGCATGTCCAGAAGTGTGCATGACTGCATGAGTTTACATGGGACTGTGTTGTGGGGATGAGCAGTAGGGTGCTGATCAGCGAATGTATTTCATATATGAAAAAGAAAAAGACTAACAAATAATCCATGTCCTCAATGACTCACTGTATTTCCATTTGTATGCTTTGTACAGGAATAAACACTCTGGCGCAATGATCTACACTGACACCAGCATGGGACAAAGAAGGCCTTGCAAAATTCTGCTGTCATAATTTCAACGGTTAAAGTAAAACAACTATGGAAAATCACCAAAAACACCAGGAACTGGGAATTGTTCAATGCGGATAATCCTGGATACAAAAGTCCACAAAAAGAGGAACCCATCTGATAAAGGCTGAGTTAACATAATTATCCAATACTGAAGTTGAAAAGTGAAAATGTTAGCATAAAGATGGTGTAATCTGTGACGAATGTCACAAGCATTTCCGAAAGCTGGTGAGGAAACTTGACATCTTTGGAATAGTTTTTGACCATTTTTCATGTTGGATTACATTTTTATTACATTTTGAGTTTTGTGGGAATTTCACTGAATCACTGAATTACGGGACGACACAACAATAACAATGACTGCCTCATTCAAGGCCACAAACTCCACAGGAGGCGGAGTCAATGGCTTTTGGGATCATTCCCCAACACCAAAGGGAAATCAGGTTTCCATTGATTGATTTTTAATGTGACTTTGTTACGCCTAATTGTGGATTTAACAAAAGATCAATCCTGCAAAGATTGTGAGGGAAGAGCTTGATGACCATGAACTCACTTTGCTCTGGACCTCTGATGCAGAAACATTTGAGAACAAGGCCTACACTCTGCAGCGTCATGCCTCCGTGATTAAGCAGTTGGACTCAAGAATAAATGTTCTGAACCAAAGACAAGAGACACTTGTGGGATAATTTCTTAAGAAACTATAAAATAACTCCAAAATAATAATGTTGTGTTCAATACAAGTCTCTTTATGCATGTGGCAGCATTTACCCAAGCCTCTGTCTCAATTCCACACTTCACACTAATATAATAAGGCTACACAGCATAATTTTCTAATAAGGAAAAATCCCTAAAATAGAGTCACATGCTCACTGTGTGAAGTATGGTTGTACATATTTTACTGCACTAATTTTCCACTGCAGGCAGCCTCAAAAATAAATATGAATAAAGAATTGTAATATCTGCCATGGAAATACAGTAATAATTATACAAAGATTCAATTGAGAATACTCAGAGCTTCATTTGTTAATAACTTGATAAAGAAAGGGGAAAATGTAATCATTTTCAGGAAGTTGCAGACATCAAAGTTGTTTGACACGCATAATGTAGACATAATGTGAGCGGTGCAGAAAGCATTTTCTATTTAATCATCATTGATTCGTGAACACAGGCCGCACACATATGAAGCTGTTTTTCAGCAAAAACATCAAGAGAAAAGTCTTGATTGCAAGTTTGACAGGTCACTTGATACTGTTTTGTGTTCAGGACTTTCAGGACGTTCAGGATTGTTGTGACATTCACACCAAATAGTCATAGGTTGTAGTTTTATTTTACCTTCAAGAGAAAGATTAATTATCAATATATTCTTTATTACTGCACATGCCATTGATCGATAATGATATGTGAATCATACATGTCATTATTTTTTTAAAGACAGTTTTTTTATGGCCTGAAAATGTGGTCAATATGTAAAATACATAGATAACCAACTCAGGATCACGTATTCAAACAAACAACCTAGAGGGCACTTTGTGTTACTAATCCCTCAGTAATACAGCCGATTAATTGCAATAATATAGACTCATAAGTGTTCTCAGTTTACTCAAAGATTTTATTCATGTGCCATTGAAGCTGTACTGGGGCAATGAATCCTTTTTATCTTCCTTTTATCCTTTCTGTTTGATTTCTGCTGTCAAAAAACAAACGCTTGGACGAGTGCCAAACAATAAATTAGGGTCTTCATTAGACACATCTAATCTAAATTACTATTCAATTAACAAGCCAGTCAACCTGAACTAATCAACTAATTAGGTCATGTGTGTACACAGAAAAGCTAACAAAAGCGCATGAGTCCCTTGGGGAAGCAGTAAAACAGAAGAGCAGAAGAGTGACGTTGCAAATGAGAAGCGACTGGTTTAGGAGGGAAAGAGAGCATGAGAAAATGGTAGAGGGTACATGTGGCACTGAGCCCAGTCAATTTGTGGAAAAACAAAAACAAAAAGGAACCAAAAGAAGAAAAAAAACTGGAATGGAAAGATTCAAAACAGGGAAAAAGATTTGGAACGATTTCTTTTCATGATGATTTTTGTTTGCTACATTAAATGTGTTTTGTTCCTCTGGTTAAACACTGTTTTGAGGCAGCATATGATACTTTCGCACAATTAACGTTGGAAAATGACTTAATCTTTTTTTTTTTTTTTTAAAGGAATTGCATTAATGAAGGATCGAAACATTCGAATCAAACAGTATGTGATGGTTTGGTTGATCTCCTTGATATCATGCTTACTAATTCTGAGCAAAGAATTGGAATCATAATCACATGATGTTTGCTAATTGATCATAATGAACTGAGTCACGAGCTATTTGCGCTTGTTGAGTGCTGTAGCTTACTCAAAAGCTTTGTGGTTTCATATTCAATGAGCTAGGGCTGCCGGGATGTCTATGTTGAACGTACCTTTGGGCCACAGGAGATCTGGTAGGCAGCACAGGCTGATCAAACGTCTTCTCACACAGCCGGGTGCAACCTAAGAGAGAGAGAGAAATGCACATGACATACACAAGCCAGACCAATACTGAATTTTAAAGCCAAAGCTAACAGGAAAATATATACATTTTCTATTTGGAAGTGGCAAACAGGAACACAAAACATTGATGCAGGCCCTAAAGATGTTTTTTTTTTTTTTTTTTTTTATGGTGATCATAACACACAGTGACCAGGACATTGCAACCCTTCCACCCCTCACATCTAAATGCCTGAGGTCTGATGGCGCTTCATGGCAGGCCAAAGGGGGTTGTAGAGACGAGAAGACCATTATTGTACCAGTAAATGTCAGAACAACCCCATCTAATTGTGCCATTACTAATTCATGTTTATTAATGCAGTGATGTATGATGGCTCCACAGACAGACGGAGTTTGTCTGTGCCTGTCATGTATGGCTTATTCTTTGCTGACGAGGGCTGCAGGGAGTGTGTTGGTGGGAGACTGGGTGGTGGGTGTGGGGCAGATGGTGCATGTAGTGACAGTGCCAAGTGGCGTGTGACTTTAACATGAAGGCAGAGCTGGTGAGGCAGTTGACTGATTGTACTGGTGTCTTCTGCTGGCCCAGTGCCAGGGCCCCTGGTCCCCAGTGCCCCAGCCTCTCACTACCCCAGAGCCTCTGGGCAAGTGCCACAGTTATTGTTTTCACTGCCAAGCAATTAGCAGCACTTAAGATTTATTTAGTCATGCTCTAATGTGTGGTAATTAGCTTGGGGCCCAAGCAAGCCTCTTCATCCCATCACCTTGTCGCTCACACCAGAGCAATGCATCAGCAGGAGACCGTGAGGGAATGCGAGGGAAGAAGCGGGAGCTACAGTGGGTGGGAATGTGAGAGGAGGTGGAGCACAGCGAGAATTACAGGAGCACCAACTCAGCTCTGTGGATCAGCACTTTTTAAGAGATCTTCAGGGGCCTGTTGGCTGAACGCATAGCAGGAGGAAAGGGCAAATACAGCCCAGTTACACTTTTATAGAATGCTTTGTGGAAAAACACCCCTGACACACACCTCGGTCTGGCAGCTCAGTTTGTCATATGGCCCAGGGGGCTTTGCTGGCCCGTCACATGACCATTGTAATGACCTTAAAGGGCAGTTTCCTCAACAAGTTTGGGCCACTCCCACTGGCTGAGCTGGTGTTTGGAAAATGCAGCATGGGTCAATGCATAATGTGTGATGTATTTGGCCATCAGGCTAAAATAAATAGGAAAAAAAATGGAGAAACCAGGCCAAATGGATTATGCATAAGCTGACAAACAGAGTCAGAAAAACATGCCAGAAAATGAAAGATTTTCTGCTATTACTGGTTCATTATGCTTTAGGGAATTTACATAATATCAAACATGAAATAAATATGTGAGTTATGTCATAAATTAGCTCTAAGTGTTAGGATCTGCTCTATTAAGTGTCTACTAACCATAACTTCAGAATTATAGAGCGCATTTCTGATAACTTAAATTTTCCACTTGAAAAAGAAAGATTGTTCTCTTTATAGAATACTACTTTGCAGTGTTATAGCAGTAGCTCAATGAACGTGATGTAGACGAAGGTCAAAGGCAGGTTCAGCTGCAGAACCACATGCAATACATATGCATTAAAAAAAAACCATCAATCTTTGCTGGGGGGAAGTGAACATCTGAATTACTAAATATTATTAACAGTATGTGGAAATCCACAGAGTGTATTTGCAGTGGTGAAAAAGAGCAAACACTTCTGATGCATGATATCGCAGAAGCTCTTTACATTGATTTGGTTGGTAGATGCACTATAATGGTAGCAGAGCTGGGCTTCCTCATCACTGAAAATTGCTACGCAGTCTGGCAGGGTGATGCTACGAATGAAATATCACCTTCTATTTTATCTCCAGGGGCAGTATGATACTCCGAACCAATCAAAACCTCACAAGCCAACCTCTGACCTTTTTCATCTCAATATGACTACCATTATCTTGCAGAAAATTAGAAGTGTCTTGCCATTGTTCAGTAGTGACGGGGGGGGTGGAGGCTATTTAAAAAAATACATGCTTTAGTGTTCATGATCCATGCTCCAATCACACACCATCTCCCTGGAGCAGAGGAGAACCTGCCAGCTAGAGTCTGGTGGCTGCATCAGCACACATGCGCGCATATGAGGCCATGAAGATGGATTCATGTTGATCATTTACTGCTGATGTAGTTCTACATTTGCCTAGTAAACCTGTCTGTTGGTGCTCGGCATGCAGGTTTCAGCAGATGCTTTTGTAGTATTATGTGAGCACTCAAATGAACAGCTTTAATGGGCAATTTAGAGGACAAATTTTCAAAGGAAACCCAGATAGTTATGTTGCCTTGATTTCAGTGGTCTCCATAGGCAACTGGATCACTGCTGGCTGTCTTATAAACATGAGAAGCAAGATGGATAATATCCTCCTGGTAACAAAGCCATTAGGTGACAAATGTGAATAGAACTGATGTAGGACTGAAATGACATGACAACATGATGCTGTGGGTGTGAAAAGTAGCTGAGCATGCGTTAGCCTTTTTGCGCCCTCTCCCACAGAGGTAGACAAAAATGATTATGTCTCCCTTGTGTAGCAGTATAAGCAGTTTTTCAAAAAGCTTTTTAAAATATAGACAGACTAATATATATATTTTTTAATATATCAAAACCCACTAAAGAACGTTCGGCTGTTATATTTGCTCGTGAAATTATATTCTGGTCAGAGCAGAAAGATGTATGATTAATTTTTCTATAAACCAAGTTTACTCATCATTTCTAAGATTTTTAACGAGAGACTAGCAATCATAACTAAAGAATATACATTTGAAATGGTCATACTTTTACTGAAATATTGAATAAATAAAAACATTGTATGTGCTTTCTCAACACCAATACCTCGCAGTAGGAAAGTACATACTGACTCATTGAGCTATCAGGAGTTTAGCCTCTTTCATTTTTTCATTACTAATGAATAAAAATTGTAGTATTAAAATCGTATTCTACATTTTTTATTTTTTTTTAAACCTGGAGCCATGTTGTAGTACTACTTGTTTATTATTATTTCTTCTGCAAATCTGAACAGTCAAGGAAAGGCCTTCAGTCACTCACTTCACAGAAACTTGTTTTTTAGGACAATCTTCAAATCTTGCTGTGACTTACTATATTTCCCTTCTGCATTTTAAGGGTATCAATAGAACCTACAATGCAACAAGTGAGGTAGGTTATTCTTCAGTGTCTGGCAGTGGAAGATATTTACACCCAAATATTTGCAACACAATATGAAGAAAACATGCTCCATCACTGATATGTTGCTTGTTCTCCTGAAGTGCCAGTTCATAAAAAATGGATCGCTATCAAATCTTCGATTGAATGTGTCAATATGAGTATTGAATATGAATATGAATTTAATTTAAAGACAAAAGCAGGTATCATAATGTATAATAACAGCATGGAAAATGTTGCATTTTAGATTTCTGATATTTTGGGAAGTTGTAGAATATTTAGAAGTCCCTGTGACATTTTAAGAATGTTTTTGTTTGGGGTTTTTTATTCTAGTAATACAAGTAACCTCTATGTATGGTTATTTTTCTTAAAATGACTTTCTGTTACACGGAAACATTTTAAGCTCATTGAATTCAAGTATGATCTCAGGTTTAAAAGAAAATCCACTTACAACATAATGAAAGGCTTTTAATTAAATTACCTTAAATTAGAAAGAAATTCCATTGACCATTTGTTCTCCTATTCCAACTGTGAACTCATGTGAAGGAGGTTTGACCTATTCAAGCTTAAAGTGTGGCTGGAAAATAAATAAAACCAAATGATGCCAACATTTAAGATTTCCCCCTCGACCTCTGCAGCTCGGTTGAGTGAAAAATTTGAAACATTGTCGAACTTTAAGGACAACGATGAACCTGACCCTGAATTTGCAGTTGCTCTGCTGAAGGACCAGCAAATGTTTGTCTTGGCATCATAAAACAGCAGGAAATCTGCCATTCTATCAAACATTTGTCATTAGTACAATATGCAACCTCAATATATGAATACATTAATATCTTGTTCTTTTTCCCACTTCCATCATAAGTTATTATCTATTATGGTGCATGCATAATGTTAGAGAGGGTCACAGCATAGTCCTGCTTTAAATGTTATATTTCCATGATTGGTTCATTCTCTCCATTTCCTGTTCATTGTGCGCAAGCAAACTCTATTGTCTGTGGGTAGATTCTGCTCGGCCCTCAGAGGGGCCATCCCCAGGGAGCACTGCATCTTTTATTAATCAGGGGCGCTGTGCCACAGTCTCGCTTATCTAATTTAGCAGCCTGCCTCAGATACAACTATGTTGCGCTTGGTGTGGAAAGAAGGGACAGGGGTGTGGTGGGGGAGCAGTTGGGTGTAGATAGAATGGGGGTTGGGGTGCTTCCCTGAGTTTTTTTCCCACCCTCCATATAGTAGGTGATGTAGGGGTGGCTGTGTGTATGTGTGCGGGGGAGAAAGAGGGGAGGTAGCGACTTATCAGACACCTCGTCACCAAGTTTTAGGACTGAATCACAATACAGCAAATTACCTTCTGCTGACAAGAAAAAATGAGCATGGCCCCCGTATGAAAAAAAAAATAGGATTGTCAGGAAGAGGTGACACATTGATTGCTTAGTATGCGCATCCAGAAGGCTGGGGTTCAGAGGCGTCCTCCCTATATATATGTAGAAGAGGTGCAGCAGTGCACAGCACAGCCATGAGGGGGAATGAGAAATTGAAATGCCATGTTAGATTGGAGTCCCTTCCTCAAGCCAATCTCTCTGGTCTACCTCAGACTAGCCCATATTAGTCCTCAATATCATAGTACAGGTGCTGTGTGTTGTGGTGAACAACCTTGAATTCATTAACACAAAATAGAGAGCAATTGTGTGAACATCAACATTGTAATGTCCGGGAATGTGTGCAGGAATACTGCACTTCTTCCAGCAGTGTATCTGTTAACGTGAGCCGGTCTGTAGGTGTTTAATACTTCTTTGCTCGTTGTCCCTCCTCCCTTTTCTCTCTCATCTGTGTCATAGCTCCGATGAATCAGTGTCACCGGTGTTGAGAGCACTTACTGTCAACCTTGGTGCCCCAGGCTACAGCACTGATGGACACAAACTATAAAATATCAGCCCCCTGGGGAGACATCGCTCAAGCACTGCCCTATGTCCCAAGGGGGTGTGATCTGGCCAGTGCGTATGTGTTTCTCTGAGTGTGTTGAGAGAGGAGTCGGCCAATGTATTTGTCTATCTGTCTGTCTTTTGTATCCCGGTAAGTAAAGACTGTGAGTGTAATAATGTTGATGGTTTACATAATATTTGCATGAGAAAGCAAGGCTCATAAGAGGTATAACGCGTTTTTCATATGTCTGCTCGATGACCTTTTGTTTCCTTCCTGTTGTGGAAGCAGGGAGAAAGTCACATGTAAGGTCTGTCCTGGTCCCATCAAACTATTCTACCAACCAATTCTATATCTCTTTTCAAGCTCTTCCCCCCTGACAAAAAAACTACAAGCATGTGTCTGTATGGGGAAACCACAAATGAGTAAATCAATATAATCTATAGCTCTGTCTGAGCACATGTCCTGTATGAACTGATAAGTGGTATAACCCTCCCCTTCTGTTGTTGTCAACACAGGAAAACACAAAAAGTCATGACTAAAATCCAAACATGGGGGGGGGGGGGTCAAGGACAAGAGTGGGAGAAAAGAGGCTTTCCAACACTTTGCATGACACCCCCCATCCTCCACAGGTCACTGGGTTGTCATTCTCTTCTATCAGTTGTGCAAGGTCAAGGTTCTTGCCAATCTGTGCAAACATTCAAGCATGAGCACAATGGCACTTAGGTAGAATACAAGAAGTACATCAGGTCTGCACACTTGTATGTCCAACACACATGCATTTGTCTGTTAACATGTCTTTACCATATTTCAAAGCATTGACTATTTATTTAAACTGAAGTCTGAGACTGCATGATTCATGAAACAGAAGTGTATTAACAAGCTTTCTTTGAGATTCAAGGACAAAAGGAATAAGAGCAAAAGAAAGCAAGGCACTGGACTGTGCACTATTGGCTTATATTGTATTGTACTAGAATGCATTACTCTGTTAGTGGTAGAGGACTTCTAGAGTGGCTTGGAGGAACGCATAAATGCAAATAGATAAAATCAAAGGCAAATCACAGATTGCTGTTTGTCTTCGTTTTTCTTATTTTTTACTATTTCACAGCCCGATGCCATAATGGAAGAGTCACGAGGCCTAACATTGGAGTTGTATGATCAAAAACAGTTATTCTTAGTGCCTGGCAGGTAAATGACAGAAGACAACAAAGTAGTCTCTGTTTGATCAGATACATTCAAAGGTAGATATACGTATGCATCAACCAATCAATTACAACTGTCATAGGGTTTGTTTATGGACTTTGACTCCTGGCCAATTTGTTTTTTTGTTGTTTTTTTTTTTTTTACACCACGAAGTGTCCATGTTTAATGAGGAGAAGGTGCCCGACTCATGATGTGATTTAAATATAATCGTCCCTTCATCTTGTAAAACTCAGATTTTATTCCGGATACTACATCTGATATGGGTAAGCCTCAGTAAGGCAAGGCCAGAAGGTCCAATTTTCCCAAAAAGAGAAATAGTCAGTAACATGTGATTCAATATACAAAATCTCAATGCTTTTACAGACAGTATCAATAAACGTGACTTGCAGCAGGAAGAGATGGCGAGTGCTTCATAGGGGAGGTGAAACAGGGCCTGCAGACCTCCTGTAACAGTCACTTAAGTTAAGCACTAGTCTGCCCTGCCGCCACACAGTAAAACTCATCTATAATTTGTGATGAGTGTAATGCCATCTCCACTTCATGATTATGTGATATTCTTCACCTCTGCCATAGCCAATGAGGCCGAGAGCTGGCAGTCTTAATGAGGTGCCTCAAAGTTCAGCTTGAGGAGAGAAGATATGGGAAGTTGGAGACATAAAAGAAGGAATCTGAACCCCAAACAAGCTAAATGAGTAATTCTCAAGTTGAAGATGATTAAAGAATTAAAAATATAATAATAATAATAATAATAATAATAATAATAACAATAATAACAATAATAATAACAATAATAACAATAACAATACTACTACTACTACTACTACTAATAATAATAATAATAATAAAGTTTTAAAATGGTTTAACATTTCCAAATGGTATGCTTATTTTTTCTATATTGTCCTGCACATTAAATTCTCAATAAAAAGAGAAAGACAGAGAGTCATTAAGTGCTCGCCCAGTCATACAGACTCCCAAAAACACTTGTTAAGGAAAGCATGGCATCCTGGTTTTGTTGAGGATTATGTCCACCAGGGAGGTCTCATGAGAGAGCCCGTTAGACTCATTTTCAGCAAAGTGCATTGCTATGCTCTTATGACTGGTCTAGATGTTATGAATAAGTAAATAACAACATTTTTCCAGTCGTTTAATCTCTGAGCACTGCAATTAGTAAGTCTGTAGTTTATGCTGCCTTTTTCTCTGCCCTTATTATTGTTATTGAAATGTCATGCTCTTATTTAGCTCAAGGATGAATAATAAATAAGCTAAAATTACTGTCTTGAATGAGCTGACGGCTTGGCTGGCTCAGTGGTAAAGAGAGACCCCCCCCTTTCTTCTTTCTCTCTTTTCCTCTCTTCCCCTCTTCTCCCTCTCTCTCTTAATTGGATCTTGTAATTAGTTTCTCTGATGGATCTGGGAGGTCTGAGGCATCCTCTACAGTGTTCATTAATGTTCTTGGAGGAGGGTGCAGTCTTTTTTTTTTTTTAAAGCTCTTCCTGCTCTGTCCCTCACATGTCATAATACTCGACATGATACTGCCTGAATACAATAAGAGCATAATTTCTAACCAGGTGCAATTTTTACTGTATACACAGCAAAGTGGCTTACAGTACTTCCTGTATAATACGCTGTGAAATTTTGCAGTTTTCCTTAATTTTGAGGGAGAAAATCCCTCAAAATGCCTCAATCAGGAGATTAAGAAACTTTATACTGAATGCCTTTGTGATATTTATTTATTTTAATGAGAGCAAAACACTATTGAACAAAACTTGGCTGCAGGTAGCAATATTATATGTAATCTAAGGTGTGGCCTCCATGAGGAGAACTGACAAGTGTCTTTCTTTACATGCACACATCCAGTACACATTTGCATGCTCATACACATATAGACGCACGCGCACAAACATACCCACACCCACATACACAACGTGCAGACCGTTAAAAATACAACAACGACCCCCCTCCAGGACCCCAACACTATTTCCCCCCCCCCTTTTCTTCCCCACCCTCAACTGGCCAGGCTACACTAGACATCGCTCCCTAATCAGCAGCCTCGTCTCGCTCAGACTGGTTGCCATAGTAATATGCTGGCTGGTCGACATGGCAACCACTCTGAGGTCCACTATTAAATGAAGAAGAGTGGAGGGAGGGATATGGAGAATAGAATGGAGTTGGGATGAGGAAGCGAGACAGAGAGCATATATATATATATATATATATATATATATATATATATATATATATATATATATATATATATATATATATATATATATGAGAACGAAAGAGAGAGAGAGAGAGAGGGAGACAATGATAGAAAGACAGCAAGAGACAAGGAGAGATTGTCCAAGATGGGGGAAGAGGTAACAGGGGTGGGTTCGTGGGGGGGCATCAAAAAATAGATTAAAAAAAACAAAAAGGGGAAAAAAGCATATTAAAATCAACACAAGGTGTGATAGAAGGAAAAGGAGGGGCAGAAGGAGGTGATAGTGGTGCTTTTTGAGGTACCTATAGCATTCTGTGGCATTAAAAGCTTGAGATGTGTGTCACAACAATGCCATTAACCTAATGCATGATGTAATTTACTTAATGCCTCAGAGTTATAAATTTATACACATGAAAAATGCATGTGCGGCTTGCCTCCATCTGGATAAAGGATCGTAAACTAATATCATGTTTTAAGAGCTACTTACCATATTATTGTCAATCTACATCAGACATGCCTTAGAAATGATATAAATAAAATAATATTTACAACATGTAACAGTTTTATGGGTCGTGGACTGATAATAATGACTGGTAGATGCAAGGGAAAAGTTTATGTTAGACTAAGACAAAGGGATGGCACTCATTTTAATTTCCTCTGGACGAAAACCAGGAAGCAGCTACGGCGTTTCCTTTCATTTCCTTTTTAAAATATTATTTCATTGGCAGAGATCTGAATGTTTTACATCCTACCTGCTTCAAAAAAAAAAAAAAAACATTTGCTACCTCCCTTTCATTCCACTCGGGTATGTTAGTCTAGATGGGATATATGTAAAATGTGTTTGTAATTTAAACTACACCACAGGCCCGGTTGTTTCAGAAGCCATTCAGTCATTGTGCCATCAGTGGAGCACTTTTTCCAAACTGAAGTGAAAATTCACCAGGGCACACATATCTCAGGGTGTCTCTGGTGCAAACTACGCCAATCACTCTTTCCTCACCCCTCCTCCTGTCTCTCAAACTCAATCTTTCTTTCTTTCTCCACTCATTTTTTATTCCCAGCCTCACCTATATCTTCATGTCCCCAGCTACCACTGCATATTTTTTTCTTTTATCAGTGTTTTATTCTTCTTTTTCGTCTTTGAATAGATGCCTCTGTCTTGCTTTCACTGTAGGTCTGATTCTCTAATGAATGAAATGCCATTCCATCAAGATGCCAACACAGCAATGACACAAAATAGCATTTGTAGCCTTGTGTGTGAGATTCCTTTATGAATTGAAGCTCTCTCTTATTCCCTGGAGCATCTTATGAAAGATAGCTAATTGCATGTCCACATTGTACCGTCAGTCGCTGCTTCCCCAGTGCACCATTCAGAGGCAATTAAAGTGAGCTTTAACAGAGTAAGAAACTGCGTCATCCTCTTAATGCAATTAAGGAAGTGTGCAGACAAACATACAGTCATAGTCTGAACCTGAAAAATAGGAAGTGCGAGAACACCGGAAGGGAGAAAGAGAGACAAAGACAGAGACAGAGAGAAATTAAGAGGCCTGGCTGCTGATACAGTAAGTTAAATTTATAAGCAAGAAACCAACACCTCAAAGAGGTAATCACCACAATAAAGTCTGCCTATACAAAGAAAGAAAATGGATACCTTAAAAGGGCTTGTTCCTAACACTTGTCAGCCTATCAGGTTTAGGCTGAATAATCTTAAAAAAAATCTAAATAAAAAACATAATCACGGGATGGGTCCTCCAGTCTGTGCTACGGTACTGCCCATGCCTGGAGATACATCACAGGACAAAGTGAAAGTGTTTCAGGTACTGTAGTCAGAGGGAAGCAGGAAAATACATCTACATAAAATAAATCTCATAATATATATGAGAGCTTTTTGCCAGTCTTTCAGTAAAAGAAAAAAATAGATGTATATAATAACCAATGCAAACTTTATGAAATACATTCAAACAGATCCAAGGAGCATCTGACTCACACTGAAATAGCAGGCTTCTGGTTACACACACAAACTATATTTTCACTATAACAGTCACCCTGCAGCACTCAAGCCCGAGATTCTAACATACAGTGTGTGATTACAAACACTATAAGCTCAGCAGAAATCAGGCAAATGATTCAGTACAAGTCTGAAAACTTAAACTCATTTAGAAAGTGAATAACTCCTACATGCAGGGTCATTTTACATGTGCCATTGCCTTGTTATTTGTGGTTAAATTCACCCAATCTGATCTCATTTTGGTGGCTGAGAAATATTAATTTGTTTAGGGCTGCTGAGTTGTTTTATAGTGCCTATGGAGACAGGCTGAGGAAATGTCTGAGGAAAAACTGCCACTTGTTTCTCTCACTGTAGCACTGTGTGTGGTTGTATCTGCTACTGATAACCATTAATATGTTGTGCTATGGCCAATCACTGTCAATCCTTACCAAAATAATAAATGTTCAACTAATCGTGAAGAACCATTTTCAATACAAATTAAAAGTTAAAACATCAATGGAAGGAGACTTGACTTTGTGTGAATAAACATTTACGCATTGGTGCAATCATAATTATACATTAAACAAGTAATATTACAGAAGGCACACAGCCCGTGTTTTGTTAGAAGTGAGGACTATATATTGAGCATTGATCTGTAATTAAGTCCATGTACTCACACCCACAATTTTCTTATTAAAACAAAGAAGAAAAGTTTCTTATCATGAGTAATCTCTTGAAAGTGACTAGATATTTAGAAACAAGCTTGTCTCATATGAATTAAACCTGACAACAGACTAGAATTTGGAGAAACACATCACCATTTGTTATGGGATTTTCACATTTTAATTCAATGAGATGGCATTTAAGTTAATCAAAACATTTGCAAATATATTCACTGTATATTGCAAAGAACACAAACCAGCCAGAAATTATGTACCCGACAATCTGCCTTGGAATTATTATTTTTCTTTTTAATATAAGAATGATTTTCTTTATATAAATGGTATATACACTCTCTATAATCATATGTATTATTAACATATACATTTGGTTATTATTGTTCAGTAGTCATATACAATAATGCATTTCTCAAGTGAAGTAATTTTTATATTCTAAATTGTTTTAGATTATAAAAAGAAAAATTGTAAAATGTTTGTATGCTGAAAGGCATAAATATGGCTCTATTGTACTGGGGGATGCACTTCTCTGTGGCAAAATATCATGCAGTTTTTATAAATATGCAGTAGTATCTTGTAACCACACTGTAGTTCTTGTGTAATCAAAAAAAAAAAGAACAGCTTAACAAACCCCAGAGGTTGTAAAACTTGCTTCTCACTCAGTGTTTTTTTTCTTTACTTTCATGAATTTCAGGAATTATGTAAATCATACACTCAATCACTCTCCTTCTTGGTCAAATAGCCCTCGCACAGCATGGACGTGTGTTTGGGGTCTTTGTCCTACTAAACGCAAACTGGATGGGATGCCACATTGCTGCAGGACGCTGTGGCAGCCATGCTGGTTCAGTGTGCCTTCAGTTTTGAAAAGAATCGCCAGTGTCACCAGCAAAGCCTCCCCACACACCGCACCTTCTCCTCCATGCTTCATGGTGGGAACCATGCATGTAGAAACCACCTGGTTACAAAGATCTCTCATGTGGACTCCTGAAACCAAAGCCCCGATTTCCACTGGTTTAATGTCCATTTGCATGAGTTTGTTGGTCCAAACAAATTTATTCTGCTTGTTGCTTTACCTTGTTAGTGGTTTCCGAGCAGTTCTTTGAGCCATAAAAGCCTGATCAGTCTCCTCTGAACAGTTGATGTCGAGATGGGCCTGCTACCAGAAATATGTGTTTCATTTATATGGGCTCTAATCTGAGGTGCTGTTAACGTGTTTAATGTCGAAGGTCGGTGACTCGGATGAACTGATCCTCAGCAGCAGAGGTGACTCTTCCTTCCTTGCAGTGGTTTTTGCAACTGCACTTGGGGGCACATTCAAAGTTTTTGCAATTCAAACTGACTGACTGACCTTCACTTCTTAAAGTAATGATGGGCTGTCGTTTTTCTTTACTTAGCTGATTGGTCCTTGCCATAATATGAATTCTAACAGTCATCAAACATGAGTGTCAGTTGTTTACCAACATTGGGAAAAGTCAAGAAAATACAGAAAAAACATTGAAGGAGATGATGTGTCCAAAGTTTTGATTGGTAGTGTATATACAGTAATACATTTTCTAGTTTTACAATCAAACCCTCACACACATTCATTCAGACAGTACATCATGTACCCACCACACATCTACACACATAAATATACACCTATGCACAGTCCTATTTATTGTGTTAGAGACACCCATATAAATTCAGCACAGATCTTCATCCCTATACTTATTGACAATCATCAGTCTGAGCCTGTTTTTTCAACAGTCTCATGCTTGGAAATCTTTGCAGTTTGGACTGAGTTTATTTCAAACCCTCAGTCCACTGACTGAGCTGCACCTTCTAAAACTAAACTCTTAGTTCTGAAGTCAATCATAACCTCTCTCTTTGTCGGTAAAAAGTTCCTGGATGTTCTCTGGCAGCTGCTTGTTTCTGGATTCATACAATAATTTAGCCATTTCAAATTCTACCAGATATAAGGGACCACTGTGGTCCTGGGAAGCCACAGTGAACCATTCTGATGGCTCAGAGTGAGATTTTGTAGGTGTCCCCCCAAACATTTAATTAAAATATGATACAATATAGAATATGTAGTGCTTTGTCATTTAGAAGTATTTTGCTTTACTTAGCATGGAAATAGTTCTGAATATTTTGGTTTGAACATTTTTAATTAGAGGTTTCCAGCAAATCTTGTTTAAATATTTTCTAAAAAGTGTAGTGAAGGAATTCTTTCAGCTGCACCAAAACATGCCACAACCCTAGCACTGGCAAAACGACAGCATTAAAGCAGCTGTATACATATTATACCATTCATAAATCACTTGGCTACGTTACGGGGTTGGTACCTCAGTTATTCAGTCACCACGGTCCCCATCACAACCCATTCTGACACCAAATGTAAAGTCCAACTGCCCTCCAAATCCCTTCCAATTATAAAAGGTCCTTGAGTTGCTGTTTTGCCCCCTCTCTAGCTCCTGTCTGATTGCTGAGTGTGGGGTGAGCTGCACAGGCAATCAGCCGCATAGCGCAGAGGACCATGAGCACTGAGGGAGGGGGGGCACATCCAAAACACTGCAAAAAATAAACTAAAGGGACACTACTGGACCGCAATTACAGGCCATCTAGCCAGGCCTCTGGTCCAGCACTCAAGAGCTGCCGTGATTTCCGACAGAAAAGGTTATTAGTTTTATTGGAGGAAATAGATGCTGGGTGGCTTTAAATGGCACAGTAATGTGGGGGGGGGGGCTGGAGGGAGGCCTCCTGACCCAGGTCTCCCAAGAGTCCCATTGCGCTGCCAGAGAGACATACAGAAGCCATCACACACCCTATGCCCTTCCCCCAAACCTCATGCCCTACAGCTCCTGCTTGAACTCCATGGCATTGACCGTGTCTTTAGCCTTGAACTCAACCTGGACACTAATAATAATAATAATAACTTTATTTGTATTGCACATTTCAGAACACATGTTGCACAAAGTGCTTTACAGTGAAATCTTTAATTTATTCATATGTTCTTGATACATAAACATCATTACCGCTGTATCTATAAAAAAATTTTTTTCCTTGATCCAACCCTGACAAGGAAAAACTATTGCCATCCATTTTACATCTCGCTGAAACCATTTTAAAACATTTATTAAGCGTGTTTGATATTTAAATCAACAGCAAACAAAATGCCAAAAAAAGAAACAAAACACAATGGACTAATGTGAAATGATACTGTCCCAGTCTGTTTACGTATCTCTACACACGTACGTACATGTGCCACTGCCTCTACTGTGGCAGCAGCACATGTGAAAACATCATCAGAAAGCGTGGCGGCTGCATGTTTGCTTGGCTCGGTGTAATGACTGCCTGCAGATTTCCTGTCACGAGCATGTGCGTCTGCGACTCCAGAAGGAGAGGAGAAGTATGCAACCATATTTGCCTTTGTGCTGGGCTGCCTGTGTGTGTACTCTGCCGTGTGTGACGTTATTTCAGAATGTGTAAGCTATGATCTGCCAGCAGCAGATGAAGTGCTCTCTCCACAGGCGTTGGTGTTTCAGTGTCCAGTGATAGGCAGTAATCAGATATGCTAGCTCAGCCAGAGGAAATAAACCGAAATGTTTTAATGATTTTGCTTTTATTCCATGCATATGATGCAACATCTGAGTCACTGAGGTGTGTAAAATGCAATTACTTTGATTATGCGTGTGTGCCAAAATTTGTCACTGTATGTCAAAATCGATATTTTAGAGATAGATAATAATATAATATATAATAGAGCTTTTGTGTGTATTCATGTGTGTTTGTCTTCATTGTGCTTTCTGCCCATATCCTCCTATCCTAATCTGTATTCAGGGCAGGTAGACTCCAGCACGAATCCACAGCTCAGTAACTAATGGAGGGGCTGATGGGAGCCTGATGACGACCACAGGGCCATTTGTACACACACACACACACGCGCACACGCACACACGCACACACGCACGCACACACACAAACACACACACATACAAAATGCACATTTACAAACATAACTGCTTTTTCCACTCGCAGCTGCACCCATCATGCAGCGACAAGCCAAACAAGTTAATTACATTGACCGTTTAATATTGGTGATTTTTTTTTTCTTTAGTGCAAAGGAGATGCAATATGATAAATGCTATCATCTAAGTGAGTAACAGTTACAGTGCAGGACATCATCCTTTTCCTCTGCTGATTTTGTTCCCACTGCTGTTGCAACTACCTCTTAGATTTCTGTCTTTAATTGCCTCTTCTACAAACTTTTTCCAGCGAACCACTGCCCCTCTAAGTTGATTGCCAGGAAGTGCAGGGAATTAGAAAATTAATGTCACACAAGGGTCAATGCATTAAGAGTGGCACACACACACACACACACACACACACACACACACACACACACACACACACACACACACACACACACACACACACACACACACACACACACACACACACACACACACACGCAAACACACGCAAACACACACTGCATTATCTCTGTTCACAATGTTGGTTTTTCTGCAATTTACACATTTTGCACCACATATTTCCTTTAGTAAAAATAATTGACTGTATAGCTCGATGTAAGTGGTCAGGTTTGTTTGTGTGGGTAGAAAAAAAGTCAAAAACTACTTGTGGAGAGGTGCAGAGTTAAACATTTTCACATCCTTAAAAACATGCCTGAACTCCTTCATGCATCTGCATCCTGTTTCCATCTGCTTTTCTCCCGTTTCATCTTATCCCTTTCTCCCGAAGAATATACTATTTTTTTCCCCTTTTCTTTTCCTTCCCTCCCTTCTCCCACTACACTGCTGAGCTTGGGCCAAAGAGCTGACAGGCAGTGACCTAGGAGCCTCCGAGGTTCCCAGGGAGAAAGGTAATGGGCCCAGCCCCGGAACGCACTCTCACTCTCTGCACACATGGGGCTGCCGGCAGCTTTGATCCAGTAGCCCCTGCTTGGGTCTCCTGACGCCTGGTGAGGAAATTCAGAGGAACAACTGGAAGAGGCCTGTGTTTATTCAGCTCCTTTAATGAGGAGGGAGACGGATTATCGGGGGCCTAAATCTTCCCAAAAAAACACAGGGAAAGAAAACTGCAGCTCCTTCCAGATGTTGCTCTATCAACGGTCACTCCCAAAGAATCCGAGAGGGAGAGAGAGGGCGCGAGGGATGGTTTCATTATGCAAGATGGGGGAACTAGTGGTCAGTTTTAGAATTTCCTTGTGTTTTCTCTGTTTTTCTGTCAGACCAGATGTGGGAGCGGGCCAAGTCTCCGTTGGTCAGCCCAATGGGAACACAGTTGCCCAGCCACAAAAAGAAGAGTTGGGGGCTCTGAGAAGGAGTTTGCAGACATGTTTTTTTTTTTTTTTTTTTAAATGGGTGTTTGATGGTGACAGTAAGTATACTCTTAGACGTACACCGTCGTTTACCTAATTGGTGTTTTCTTGAGTCTTAAAGAGAAAAAGAAGCTATTATTTGAGCTCGTTATATAATTCCTTATATTGTTTGTGTGTGTATGTTTTTTTTCTTCCCCCGCACATACTTTTATTTGTAATCCTAATTAACGTAGCAAAACTAGTGACGTGGGATCCAGTATGTTAGAATTGTCTGCCTCAGGAGTTGAAACAGAAGCCTGTTCTAACACAAACTACCACAAAAAAAGGATCTCCAAAAATGGTAATGCCACACTACCTTCAGACCAGACAAGTCGTGTCATGCGTCAGGCTCTTGACCCTTTAGCCAGGCGACTGCCCAAATCAATACAACTCTCTATTGTCAAATCATTTAGGAGAGGATTACAGGTCAGCCACTGGTCACAGATTCTAACACACACAGGTCAAAGGTCAGTTTGTAACGCACATTTGCATGTGATTTTTCACACATCACTTCTTGTAAAGAGGATCACCTGCAGTACAATCAGGCCTGTAGTGCAGTCAAGTGTGGTCCAAACCCATCCCATCATCTCTTCTCTTAGGGTCCCTCTTTAAAATCAACCTCTGTTCCAATCTGCATGACTGGCTCATCCTCCCCTCTGTACTCGGAACTGCTAACCCCTGGAGGTTCAAGGTCAGGGCAGGAACAACCTCTCACAGTGTGTGAGCCAGTATGTGATAAGTCAAGTTCACCCAATAATTGCTTGCAAACGTGAAGATGCTAAAAAACAAAATGTGCATGCACATACTCATATAGAATTTGTGTGTGTGTGTGCCTGTGTATCTGCATGCACAATCAGACAAATAATTATGTGCATGCAATAATATAAGTGTTTTTCACAGCTATAAAATTACACTTGAGTGGATTATTGAATTAAACAAAATAAAGAACCATTTCCCTGGTGTTGATTAGTGTATCTGTTCAAAGCACACTGCTAATTAGGAACAATTGCTTGAATTGACATTTATATTAAACCACTAAGAAATGATTTCATAACAACAGCCCATAGTTATATAATTATCACTATGCATTATCACCAGTTTTGCTCTGACATGGAGCATTTTGAATCCTGATTTTGTGAGGACATGTTAATGATGCTGATTAAAAAAACCTGGTCATCAAAATGGTAAACAAACCAGGCTTACATTGATTTTCAATTTTTTTCCAAAGATTTAGATTTTTGCATAGATCCATGAAGGTCATTATCTGGATTTATTGCTGTAGAAAATTATGTTCCTGCCATATTCTAATGCCAAGCAGTGTGTCGGCTGTAAATGTAGATAAAAACCATTTCAAACAATATACAAATATATACTGTAACATTTTCTAACCGCTGACTGGCAGCCACTTTTCCACATTTTCATGTTCATGCCAAGACATGATGGGACGATTGATGGAGTTATTTATTTCATTTACTTTTGAGAAATATATCCAGAAGTTTTTGGCACCCAGGGGTAAATGTTTTTTTTTTTTAAATTTTAGGATTTCAAACATTCTCTTTTTGGGGGAAGATAAGAATCTTTTTGTTATGTATTTAGGAATTTCACCTGCTCTCCCTTGCTGATCACTTCAAGTTCTGGCATATTTCTGGGATATACACACACGCAGAACGCTTTAGATCCACCCAGGTATGTTTAGAGATTTTCAAGCTTGGGGAAAGAGTCAGCCATTCCAAAAGGCTTGGTTTGTATTTCCTTAAGTACTTTATGTGGGCACTTGTGCCTTGCTTTGGATCACTGGATGACACAGACATAGTTTTTTTGACTGATTGCATGATACTTCTCAAACGTATTCACATTTACTGGAAACCATCCCCCGAGAGCTGCTTGTATTGTTTTTTTGTTGTTTTTTTTTTATTTTATTTTAAATGCAGCTCGTGTTTTAACCCCTAAACATACCTTTGGTGATTGTGGACAAAACAAAACACTTGTCTCCAAAATGCTTTCGCATTATCCTGTTACTTTACATTTAGATCATATAGATTGTGCCGAGATAACCAGTATGATTTGTTTATGCTTACACATGCAGACTGTGCAACACCACTCCTTTGCTAGCAGCTACGCCCATTACTACTATCTAGCAGGTATACGTGTGATTACACTTTGCCTCTTCCGAGCAGGCACACAGTTTTATCTGGAGGTATTTTTGTCTTATAGATCTCCTCTTAACTTCCTCAGTTCCTGTCACTTCTTAATGGCATCTTGGACAGTGGAAATTGGAAGGTGGAAGTGCTTTGATATCTTTTTATACCTCCCCTCTGCTTTGTGAGCATTATATACTGTAGCTAAATTTCTACACTGTCTTTGAGAAACCCATTGTTGCCGAGTGTTAAATTGGCAATTTCTAACCGCAATTCGTCACAACACTAAATAAGTATTACAAAGTTAATGAAGTTCTACAGATTTACAAGTATGTCAACTTTGTGAAAATGCCACATTGTATGCTTTTGTTCTTAAATTCATGACGGAAAATAACACTGTATCAACATTTGACTGAATTCCTTTCATTGCCTCTTTTGCTAAATATGTACCGGTTTCTATTAGCTCAAAATATCAACTAATGTATGACTTTACAAATGTTTCACATACAAAATAATTAATTTCAACTCAAGTTTGTGAACAAAAATAAATAAATTGTAGATAGTTTGAAAAAATAAATGTCTTTCATAATTTGCATCTAGAATTGTCTGACTCACTCAGGACTCGCACTTTGAGCAAACAATGTAATTATGGTGAAAACAGAGCACACCATGGTCCTAACTTCGAGTTTAGAGGATTCATTCAAAAAAAATATTATTTAAAAATAACCTTGACAAGGTCTTTTTTTTTTCCTTTTAAAAAAAAAGAGAAAATTATGGTGAAGAATGAGATATGTAATGGATGAATCAACAAAGACATCCTGCTAAGCCTCACTCATAATTTACACTTCAGATGATCCTTCTCATCAAGTCATCAAGAGTTTGTTTGGATGTTAAATCTTCGAAAGAAGCATTTCCTCAAGAGTTTGTTGCATGTGGTGGAAATACACTGAGAACACATAACTTTAAAGTCAAAACTTACCAGCTGTAAAGCTGAGAAAAACTTCCTTCACAGCCCTGCAAAACACAAGAGGAGTGCATCATTGTATTTGTTCTTCAAATGTATATCCATCAAACAATTACCTACAAAGAACCAAACGTGAGTCACAGGTCTCACTCTTCCCATTTGTTTACTACAATTACTATTCATAGCCTTTTGCCAACATTTTTCTTAGTGACCAATAATATCTGCCCTTGAGCTGTACTAAGATTTTATATGTGAATGAATAAAACCTGAATAATCTGTAAAATCACGAACGGCCATTATCATTATATTGTTATTCTGCGCTCATTGTTGTCTGCAGGTTTTGTGCTGTTTGTCATGAAGTTATATTACAACTTGAGGGTGAGAAAAGGACACGCCACAAACACAAGATGCATAAAATGCATTAAAAAAAAAAAAAACTGAAAGATTTCTGGTTCATGAGAAGAAAAACTACAGATGTAAATCAAATACTCCTCCTCTCCATGATGTCCACTGAATTCTCATGTCCTTGCAAACACCTCAGCACTGACAAAAATAAATTAGATGTCAGCACACTGCTCTTTAGTCATTCAGAATGTAGGTCTTCTTAAATCATTACATTATCCTCAATGTAACGCTGTTACAGAGCTCAGTAAATGTCTCTGTCTCCTCCAGCCAGTGAGCAGGCTACACTTCAAGATACTACATAACACTGCCAACTCAAAGAAAAAGAAAAACTGCTTTTCCTCGGTCTTTTCTCCACTATTATGGGCATTCAATTTGTAATTTGCATTGAAATATTGTTGTTTATTTTCTTATAATTGTGACAATGACATGTGTTTCCTGTCAGCAGCACACAACACCCACACTACTAAACTAATCACTGCATTGTACCAAAAGCCATCCCCGGCAGTTGTGGCTGTGTGGCAATAAAATTCAAATTTAAAGTTGAAGAGACAATTTGCTAGAGCCAAAGTCTTAACCTTGGAATCACAACCTTGAAAACAATTTTTCTTTCTCCTTTCATTTACTATGAAATGATTACTGACAGCACTGACTGCAGATTCCTCAGTGAACAATACACCACAGTTTAATTTTGTTGAATAAGTCACAGCTTAGAGAGCATAATTGCTCGCCTCACTATGGCAGCATAAAAGTTTTGCAGAAAGATACTATGAATGGAAGCCAAACGGACAAATTTATGTTTTAATAAGCAGAATATAAAACTATATACAACACACCAGGTCATGAGAAACGAATCTACAGTATTCCCTGAGGTGGAGGAATTAAAAGTTTATTTTAGATATTAGTACTATTTATATAGAACCAACATGTCCCTGTTTAACTGCGCAGCACAGTGCGATGATGCCAATCAGCCTTTAACCCTTGCCCTGAGACAAGGTAAAGGCATCCGTTCCCCTGACTCCAGGTCAGTAAGTAAGCTTGTATTTTTGGATAGCTGCTGCCGATTGTGTATGTACTTTAATAAGCGGGCTGCCGGTCAGGCAGATTTATAGCCCCATGGTGGGGTGGAGGGACCAGACTCCCTTGGCCTCCAGCTTCCCTCTGCGCCATTACGCCAGAGTGAGATATAGTGGGATATTGATCCCAATGCCACTTCATTTCGCAATAACTATTACACGATATTCTCCCGGGCTGCGCATGTCTCCTGATTTATGCTGCCTTGCTATTTACATTAGCAGTAAGTGTTTTTCTATACCAACTGAGGAGGGTCTTACAGGCACACAAATGGACATGTGAACATTCACATTCCATACCACACCTGTCTTTTTGCTTCCTTTGATGCCTTTTCATAGTAGCAGCGGTGCTTAACACGGCACTGCCTGCTTGGTGAGTGATGGAAGATACAGACATAAACATAGCGAAGAATACCCTGCCTTCATTACAGCTGCATGATTGACCTTGAGGCAATGTTATTTTCTACATTATCTCTTATTTAAAATACCGACTTCATCACAGTCAGTTTTTAGAAAGCTATTATATACAGGAACATATTGTGAATTATTTCAGATAATTCATTCCCACTCGCTGGCCAGAGTAGTGTGCAGTCAGCATAAATCTAGCTATCAAAACAGACCTAACTGCTGAATCTATGAAGAGAAACAAAAAATATTAGTTTTCTTAAAAAGTGTACTCATTTGCATTTAGATACTATAGATCACTTGCCCCACATATTTATTGTGCATTATCCATAATATATATGCGACTTCTAAAACTAGACAAACAGCTAAAAACATTGCCAACAACACTGTTCAATGTCAAACTGAAGGCTGCAGGTTTACAGATGATATCATGTGAAAGAAACTGTTGTCATAATTAGGAGCATTAGGATAAGCAGCCAGTGCCCCCTGAGCTCGCACCATTACCAGCTGCACACTCCAGAGCTGGGTCTTTGCCAAAGTGGCTTCCCTTGCAGTACCAGGCGGTTGCTGAGTGTTTGTTTACACACAGAGGGAAACTGTGTCAGTGGCAGAGGAGCAGACATGAATGGGGAGGGAGGGAAGGAGGCAGACCCTGCATCGTACTGACATTCCCACAGGCAGCCCCCACAGGGGGCACTGCGCCCCAGATGCCATCACTGCTATATCATGCCACAGAAAAAAAAACAAAAAAAACAAAAACAAAACAAAAGGACTAATGACTCTTAATTGCTTTGGAGCTGTTTAACATCAGATGAATGTCACATAAACTAGAGTATGTAAATCAAATCCCCCCCCTCCTCGCCCCTCTTCCTGGCCTGCCCCCTAAGCTCTCTCCCCTGGCACAATCAAGTCTTTTTCACATAAGGGGGCGGGCGGCTTAGCAGGCCCACTGCCAAGTGAGGGGAGCTGGCAAGCGTGGTAATGTGGAGACACTTGTTGCTATAACGCTCGCCTGTTACGCTGGAACACGATAGAAACGTTGAGAAGCGAGGCGGCGTGTGTGAGGAACAGATGGGCACACCATAGTCTCCACATGCTTTCATATTAAACGCGGCTGTGTAAAAAGGAAGTGTACTCGCCTCTCAGTTCGCAAAGCTCACAAACACGTCCCATTCATTAACAGGCCCATTCATATGCAACACCAAGTTTGATAGTACACAAATACTCCATTAGGAAGGAAGGCGGCAATTGCTTGTTTGCGTGCCTGTTTTCATATCTTTGAAAGTGCCAGAGTTCGCTTTGTGTGAGCTTTAAGGGATTGTATGATTTTGATTTGAGTGTGGAGATCGTATACTTGACATTGAATAGAAAGGAACAATTGTATTGTACTGGTACAATTTAGAGCAGCTGGAGAGAGATTATTCTGTTGGTGAGCATATTCATTAATCCAATTGCAAAATCTAAAAGTAAAAAAAAAAAGAAACTGCTTTGGGACTAATACGGGGAAAAGTACATGTCTATTTTTCTTTTTAAATACATCTAAAATTGTGACACTGGAAAGAAGCAGAAAATATTTATATAATAAATTAAATAAATGTTTTGAGATACACTGACGTAGTACTAAGCACGTGCCAAAGTAGAGTGTAAATTCCTTCTGAACAAACACAGCAGAATATATTAGATACTCAGTTTAATCATTGTAGATGATTTGACTTGACAAAACACAAGACCGGCCAGATGTCTAAAGCCTGTGACCCACTGAGAAATGAGCAATGTCCTCTTGCGCCCCTGGTGTCCCAGTGCTCCCACAACACCCATTAAGATCGAGCCTTAATGCATTTCCTATACCTGCCTGCCCTTCTGCTATATGGAGTTTCTGGTGATTTAAAGACAGCAACAAACCTGTCCCATTTTCAGAGTGACATTATTGATAGACTGTCACTTCGGATTGTAGGTAACTGCTAATGGCTATTTTATGGTGCATATGTCAAATTTGATATGTGCATTTTTTTTCCTGCCCGTCTGGTGTCTTACTGTATCTTCTCTGCTTTTTCTGAGCAATGATTGCCTCGAGATCGTCAGTGGATTTTATTGGAACAAACCTTATTAACATATAGCAACAACAGCAAAATATGACATGGCAAAGTTATAATATTGTCATTGAGTGTAATTGGTTGTATATGTGATCTTTCAGTGACTCTTTCCTGTGCAGTCTGTAATTGTGGCATATTCAACAATTTCAAACGCTGCTATAGCTGATTCCCTTTGTTTGATTGAAAATTGATTAAAAGTTTCAAAAAGGTGACTGAGGTTTTTTTTTAGCATGTTCATCACAGTGTCCTAAAAAGCCAGCTCCCCAGACGACCACCTCCTCTCCACCCCTCCACTCTTTATCCACTCCAGTGTTTTCTTCCTCTGAACCTGCATCCCTTCTTGTCATGGATTAGCCTCCATACTTCCATGAACAAAGACTCGGTCACAATGTGTTTATGTGTCGGTCCCCGTATTTTCTGAACAGAAAATGTGTCTCCACTTATGTCCACATCTTAGAGGACCCCAATTTGTTAGGCATTAATCAGAACACCTGCTCAGAGAGCACCGTGTCAGTGGCCCACTTTGTGTCCCAGTGGTTTCCAGGGTGCCCGTCTTTTTTTTTTTTTTTTGCTTTTTTGTTTCCCCACTTCAGTCATCAGTGTCATTTCAAATCAATGTACAATTGCACATGAGACTGATTCAAGTATGCAAATGACGCATTGGGAGAAAATGAGGGAACAAAATAGAAATTAAGCAGATAAGAGAGGGCCAAAGAAAGAGTATCTAGGTACTGCACATTACACTGCCATTAAAAAACAATAAATCATGAAGTGTTTTTCCCGCATGAGTATAAACAAAGGGGGAAAAAAAATACATAACAATAAAAAAGCTGTATTTGGTTCTACTCTAAACCAATGTCACTATCCTGCTGAAGGACAAGGCATGTGCAAGAACAATGTAGAAAATGTAAAAGACTCTGACAGGACAGGGAAGACTGGGTCAGAGAGAGGCCACGAAAGAAAGGGAGTACAAGAAAGTGGTAGCAGAGGCAACAAATGAATAAATTCATGGGGCACAAAATGAAAAGAAAGATGGAGGGGAGTAGACTAAAAAAGGGGGCTCGGAGTCATCAGTGGAAGATTTTTATTGTCGGACACTGGAGGCGCACACAAAAGCACTGGGTAGATTCAATTAAGTATCATATGCAGTGACCTTATTGCCATGGTTACGGAACAGTGGAAAATATTAATCAAGCCTGCACTTGCAACAAGGAGAAAGATGGTGGAAGGAGAGATAGAAGGAAGACAGTAATGACAGAGACAGAGGGTGGTAACGGAGGGAGAGAGGATAATGGCACAGTCTCTATATGTGCCTCTGTGCGTTTGATTTTATGTGTTATAATGAGTACAGTTGCAAAGGTTCATGGCCATTCCTACCACACTCAGAATATTTGTATGCTGACATTGAACATGCCTGTTCTGATAATGTTATTTTTTTCCTTTGTCAAAAATAAATTTCAAAATAGGAGGAAAATGCAACTGCGCCGCTATCAACTTGTCTGGCTCACATTTGCACAAAAAGGAGCCCCGAATGTGGAAGGAACTCAATTCAGAAGTCATTTCATACAGGTCTAAACTCACTTTTTACCTCACAAAGATTTGTTTTAGCTCCCTCCCTGTGTTTCAGGTTGAATTTCTTGTGCCCCAGTGTCTGTTCATGCTTTCTTCTTGTGAGGAAATAAAACAATCTATCTCCATCTAGAATCCATCACACATGCACGAATCCATTAAAAACACAACTTGCAAATGTTTGCCACATGAAAATGAATTTTTTTCATCCATCACTGTTTTTTTTCTTCCTGTGTAAGAGTACACTTACACATAGTTCTAAATAAATCCTCAAAAAACAGTGCTAGCATATTGTTACAGACTGAGACAGAAAAATTATGACGATCATTTTCAATCATATTCCATTATGATGTTCCTCTCAGTCACATTTCCCTGCACACTGCAGAAGGGGAAAGTTGAAGATTGTTCTGTTTGATGAAGCTGTAGAGTGTTTGCTCGTTGTCTGCAGGGACTGTCTTGAAAACAATCTATCTGAAACTCCCCCGCTGAGTAAAATGTTAAATAAACAAAGCTGGGGATAAACAAAATCTCTCCATTTCAATGTCACTGAGAAGAAAGCCAACATTTTTAATGCTGCGATTGTGAACAGGAGGTGGTAGCCATAACGAGATCATCGTTTAAACTTTGGATAGATGCTGAAATTAGTATATTTTCTGAACTATAATTATAAGTGTTGTCGTTATCAAAATATAATTCCTGCACTATTATCAGAGTAATCGCGCTCACTGCCCTTCCTTCAGCTTGAAGTTTTGGATTTCTCCTAAAACTGATGAAATTATATTTAAAATAAGTTGTTATACTTTGTACTGGTTGAGTTTTTGTGACCTTTTTTGAAGAAACAGAAAGAAACTAAAAAGTGAAAAAAGATCAATGTTTAATATTACTGTACATTTGCAGAGCATATTAGAATCAATCATTGGTATGTTCATTTGTGTGAACGTACTTTAAATAGTTGCATATTAAGGTATTGACAGTTATTTGATTTAAAAACACAATATAATGGAAGGGGAATGTTTTCAATATATCTAAATATGTTTTCTTACTGTAAATTAGAGTATACCTAGATTTAAATTTTAAAGTCAAGGTAAATTTGCCCAATTATTGCAGTAAGATGTTTTGTTTTCCCTCAAAATCCACCATTGATATCAAATATCCCACAGTACCATGTTTTGTGCAACTCAACCAGTGACCTTCATCAAGAAACAGAAAAATGGGGATACTCAGCCATTTCCTCCACAGAAGAAGTGATCGTTAAAGGAAGCTGCACTATAGATTAAAAATGTGTTTGTATACTGATAAATGTAATATTTGAACACACACACACACACACACACACACACACACACACACACACACACACACACACACACACACACACACACACACACACACACACACACACACACACACACACACACACACACACACACACACACACAATTTCATCACTTGTGTATATAAACTGTGGAGTATCTCATCCTAAAATATTTAACCCACTCATTTTTTTCAATTCATGTATTTATTGGTTTGACTTTAGTACTTGATTTTCTGTGAAATCGTTGCAAGTGCTTAGCAGGTAACACTTTTGTCTGCCCATCTTTATCAATATACAGTTGGCCAGCTATTTCATCTGAAACTGGATGACAAAATAAAGATTGCATAATTTAATTTGTTCACATAACAATCAATCTATGTTACAAAGCATATGTTTACATTTACAATGCTCATATTGATAAATGCTGTTTTCACTTTTATTTATCTTATTATTATCAGGTTTTATGCCTGTTTCGTAACTTTAATTAAAAATTACAATTGATTTTATGTTTGACTCTTTACCAATGAATGTCATAATCATTCCAGCTTTTTTATTTTTTCATTCCAGCTTTAAATCATGGCTGCAGACGGCTCTGTCATGTAATGTGGGACATAAACAAATTCGTAATCTATTCTGAATCATATTGACTCAAATTTGTGAATGTGCTGGTGGATGTGTGAGGAGTTCCAATATGCAGAGGTAAGCGATTTATGTGTCCAACATTAAAACTAGCGACACATTATTTGAATAAATTTGCAGTTCTCATTTAAAGCCTGTAGAAATACTTTGGAGCAATGACACAAAATTTTGATGAGAGAAGTTTTGTAAATAGTTGGCACAAGTTGGCTTTTTATGAGCGATTTACAGAGTGACAGGCAGTCGTCACGCAGGAAATCTGCCAATAACGTTGTAACTGAGCGATTTGGGTTCAACATTGCTTCCATCCCATGCCTACTCTAATCCTGAGTTACAGGGCCTGAAATTCTCCAGCCCATCCCTTCGGCAGAGGCAGGGAGGACCTATGGGTGAGACGCAGGCAGATATGTAACAGGAGAGGGGCCTGAGCTGAGAGACTGTTAAAGTGGCTGATGTGACCATGACCACTTCCAGAAACAATTTAATTCTACAGCTTCAAACATCTCCAGCTGATCTACTCCTCCAAGGTCATTAACTGTGCCACAGAAGGTCACATGATTAATGAGTGACAGACCCTCCGGTGCAATAACGTGTATGAACGTGGCCCATTAATTAGACAGGGGGGCCAGAGAGAATGAATGGCCAGGGACAGCTTGGCCCCCTCACAACCCCGTCCTTCCCAGACCCCATTTTTCATTTCCATCTGCACAAACAGACACATAAAACCAGTCATAATATTCCCAAAACACTGTGAACTTGAACCACCTAAAAACATATCAGGCCAAAAACTCACATGTTAAATGCAACTATGAGGTCAACAATGAAGAGCACACATATGGAAACCCCACCACACAATATACCAGATTTTTTTGAAAAAAGAAAGAAAGAAATACAGGATAAATGGTTCAGAGAAGCTAAAAAAAAAGTCGGACTGCTGCTTCGAAGTGCTGTAAGCACTGGCCTCAGGTTGATCTGGGTATCAAGCATTTGAATGTTGTGTTGTTGCAGTCCTTCTCCAGGACTATGATAAGCGGTCTGCATTACTGAGGGCAATCTCCAAGAGGAAATGAAACATTCTGCTGCCACAGACTGGCTTTATTAGAAGACAACAAGTCCGGCCTCTTAGGATATACAGATCAGGAGATTTAATTGATGCTGACCGACTGTCAATGCACTCCTATAGCTGGGAGAAACAAGAGTGTTTAACACTGCTCCATTGTAAATAGTATTCATTTCTCAGTCTAATCAACTTAATGCAATTCCAATAAGTCCATTTCTTAGAGTGGCCTTGTTGATTTGAAACCTCATAGCCTTCTGTTTTATTTTCACCACTGCCAACAAATGTAATGACTGCTAAGTATATTGGGCAATAATATAGGAATGCTCTACATCCAGTCCATGCATTTCAATTTTACCTTGAGGTCATAGCATTATGGATATACCCCACTGGGGTCATTAATCATAAATACACACACAGTTTGTAATAACAACCAGGAGGGAGAAATAGACTTCTGGGAAGGTTTCAGATGAGGACCTCTATAGGACCAGGGGACACAATGTCTATCTGTGTAAACAAATCTCATCAGTTTGTCTGCTACACCTGGGTCAGTGTTTTCTGAACACTGGAGCACGCTTAGTAATACGTATACAGTGGTACACATTTCCAATTGTGACTGTCCCAGAAACATAATAAGCTGTGACAGGGTGAGCCGAAATCACTCAAAGCTCAACTCGGAAAACAACAGCTTTCAGAAACAGGAGAAATAAGCAGATGTTGAAATATGTGTGTTTGTGTAATGATGTTTTATCATGAGATGAATTCTAGGTCATGGGATATTTATCTGAAGTTATGAATATGGGTGGGAAATAATTCATGAGGCCTGCAAATAATAAACATAATTTTGAAAGGTACTGCTGACATTTTTATACTTTTAAAAAAAAAAATAAATGAACAACAAAAATAATGATGAAAAAAATGTTCTTGCATCTTATCAAGCACTCAAAGAACCCCTTGACCCTTCTGAATAAAGCATCTCTCTGGAGATTTGACACACATCTCTCAACACAGATCTGAAGGCAGCCATGGATGTTGTTTGCCCTCTGATATATTTTTAATATTCAGATCATATCAAAAATGTCCTCTTTCAATAATTGATCTATCTATCTACCAGCAACATAACACATGCTGAGCTCTGGCATGTGATTTCTACGCTCCAGTCAGTATATCGTCTTCTCTCCAGCACTGTGATACTGGCTGTTCCCCAGATGTGATACACTTGGCCAAGAGATCTACCAACGACATGTTCCAACAAAGCTTGCAACCACGAACAGTTTGACGACAGAACTGCAAAGCTGCATTTGCCAACACTGAATTTAAAAAACAAACAGCCCTGCTTATGAGTGACTGATTAACGCATAAAGTAGCATAAGCGTCCAAACTTTTGTCCGATTTTTTTTTCTTCCTTTAAATCACACAATTGCCACAATCTACTGCACAACAAAAACATTTACTTTTATAAAGGTTATATGTGCATTTGGGCATTTGGAAATGACAGCATGTTAAAACACAATATCTATTCTATGAGATATGTACTGAAACATTGTATTTCTAAAGAAACATGGCATGATGCAAACAGATCGGAGTCTAATGGAGTGAGTGTTTTTCAGCCTGTCTTTTGAACAACAGCATCTCCTGTGGTGGCTCATTTCCTTAGTGCAAGAGGTTCCCACCCTCCATCGCAGCGAGGCTTTAGGGGGCACGGTGGAGAGAATATGAGATGGAGGGACGGAGCAAAGTAGAGGAGGGAAGCCATGCTGGGAGAAAGGAAATCTTCCATGTGCAGAAGCAGAGTGGCTAGAGGACATTTCACGCTAATGGCGGCCGGGCCAATTGAAATGACTGCAGCACTGCATGATTTGAAGGTCAGGAGACAGCGGATTATATTCCAGTGGTGGTGGAGGAGGGATTGGAGGAATAAAATGGTGCCTCCCCACCACCCCGACCCGCCTCCTCTCCTGAATTATTGCAGAACAGCCAAGATGGAATCAACATAGCACCAAAGCCCACCATCATTACTCTTGCACACGGCGCGCCATGAAACACAGAACGCTGCTTCAGTCCTCTCTGCTCTCGCACATCATCATGAGAAATTCTGCTCTGGGTAAATCACAAGCTCAGTTTGTGGAGCAAAACAATCCAAATCACCATCCTGTCTCCACTAAACAACATAGTGTATTGATAGGTTTTTCATTAGGTAGCCAACATTTTTCCATTCTGAACAAGGCAAATGAAAGGAGTTAAAAAAAAAAAAAAAAAAAAAAGATGCATTATACACACTGGATAAGGTCAAGAGCTAATTACAATAGAATACTTTTTCCTGTGAAGGCCAAAGTCGGATCAGGCTTTTCAGTAAACTGTGAATGCTCTTATTTTCATCCTTGAGTGCATTTGATGATTAAATAAACATTTAAATCTCCTTCTGTAGACATGGATGACACTCTAGATGAAACAGCTTGGCTGAAAAAGCACAATCTTTGGTCAGGCTTACAGATGAGGGTGCAAATGTTGTCACACGTGAGAAAACCATGAAGTGATTATGCACATGAGTGCAGTAATAAGCTGTAATAAGATGTAGAGTGACTATCCATATTTGCTTCAGACATTGTGCAAGGCATGCCAGCATGATTACTTTGTATTTTTAGCCAATGGATATTACAGATTTAAGGCAAAAGAACCTCCAGCCTAACATGCAAACAACAACAAATGAGGCAACAAGGATGTCAGGCAGAATTTCATAAATCAGGGACATTAATGTAATTAAACTAATCCCTTGTAGGCATCACTTTCTCTATCTGCTTGATGTGATTTCAGAACTTCTGGAGGCTGTGCAATTCTCCATTCTCATTAGACATTGCACAGGGTCACAAAAAAAAACAAAAAACAATCTGTCCATCAAAGCAAATCAGGCTTTTTGATGCACCTGGACAGAGGATTGTGTTTTTAACAGCAATCAGGTCTTATTTTTTATTGTGTTTTATTAATGTATTCATTGATTTTAGATGCAGCAGTTTTCAGAAACAGTAAACAATGGATATTTGCGGGCAGGATTACTGTCACTTGACATCACTGACAGCAGTGAGGTGGGCATCTTATAGAGCAGAACAGATGTCAGTCTCCGTGAAAGCAAGTAGAGGAGTTTAAATCATCCAAGGATGACAGCGAAGCCACTTGCACCCGTTGACATATTCACATGTTAACATAGTGAATTAAAATAGCTCATCTCTGATGCTGCTTTGCTCTGTTGTGACACAAACTACACCTCACACAGAAGGACATGAAGAAAGATGAAGAGCTTCACTAAATGTTTCCTAAAAAAACAGAGGTGCCATCTGACAACATGCAAAGCATCTCTGCAAAGAAAGAAAGAAAGAAAGACAGAAAGACAGACAGAAAGAAAGACAGAAAGAAAGAAAGAAAGAAAGAAAGAAAGAAAGAAAGAAAGAAAGAAAGAAAGAAAGAAAGAAAGAAAGAAAGAAAGAAAGAAAGAAAGAAGAAAGAAAGAAAGAAAGAAAGAAAGAAGAAGAAAGAAGTTGCACATGACACCTGTGTCAATGCATTGTTATGCTTCTAAATATATTTATTATATATGTGTAGCGGAAACCCGACAATATTCATTTCCAGCTGTACAGTACAGCGAGAGTGATATTTTGGCTGGCTTGAAAGTTTTTGTTCACCAGATTTAGAAACAGGAACTGATTATATTTTTAGTTATTTTCACAATGACAATTTAATTCAGCTGCTCAACCGTAACCCGAGCTTTTCACTTGGATCACTTGTTTTTGACTTAATATATTACTTTAAGTTCCTGTCCAAATAAATAAAAGTGAAATAAAAAGGAAATTGAATAAAACAGAGAAAATTATGAGGTATGATGATAAAATGTTTTTTGGGTTGTTTTCTTTTTTTCTTTTTTTTAATTGTAGAAATGCATTAATTAATATGGCCAGGAGCTCCATGTCACGTCAGTAATGTACAACAGACACAGACAATGATGGTGCTACAATTCTCCGTGACTGACTGCTGTGCTTGTAAAACTCCAGAGGAGATAACGGCAACCAGGGTAGCCCAGTCAATCCAGTGCTTGTTTGAATGGCTGACCATGTTAAGCTCTTAAAGCAGGCATTAATCCAGGATTTTAGGAGCAGAGCTAAATTTGGCACGTTATCATGGCAAGGCCCAGACCTTAGACAGAGTTCAATCACTATGCAGAAGCACCGGCAGCCTCGGTCACACAAGTCGCGGTCCTCAAGCCTAAAACTACAACTGGACTGAAATAATAGGTATGCAAATAACAGAGAGTAGAAAAACTATGGTGAGTGATTTTAAAGTGGTGTATATGACTTCCAAAATTAAATTTATTCAAATTCACTGAATGAAATACAGTCAGAAATAGTACATCCGCATCACTCAGGACATGCAGTTTGCTGAACCAGATGTGCTCTGTGGTTTCTATGACGCTTTATACCAAAGCATACTCAGAATATTGGCTCTCATGGAGCCTGAGTGACCTCTCTGGCCAGCCTCAGTCTCAGCGCTATAGCTTCACCCCTCCACATGTACACAGGCCAGAGCAAAGCACACAACCCAGCACACTCTCTGCTTGCCTTCAGATACACACGGACGAGCTCAGATCAACATCGAAGATAATAGCGCAGACAGACAAACATATTAAGAGCTGACAGCTACTGACCATGCATCTGCAAAAGAAGCATCATGACGCTTTAGCAGCGGGACAAACACACAATAGCCAATATGAGAGTGGCGCGCACACAGTCACGTGATCACACACACACACACACACACACACACACACACACACACACACACACACACACACACACACACACACACACACACACACACACACACACACACGCACACGCACACGCACACGCACACGCACACACACGCACACAATCTTAGGGCGTACTCCTGAGGTTTGGGGCAAAGCTTAGGGCTAGAGCTTGGGCTTATGGAACTGGGTGTGCTTGTTGGCAGATGGGGGATATTAGGGCCAGTGTGTTGACTTATAAATCTTTCTGCACAGTGTAAGACCTGAGTTATCATTTGACATATGAAAAAATACCAGTGAAGCTGTGGAGAAAAGAGAGGAAATTAAAAAAGAGGGGTATAAAGAAGGGGGAAGAGGCATCTGTTTTGCTCGTCCTCGTCACACACAAACACATGGTAAAAGGAAGCAGTACATATCAGATTTGATTCATGATTCTATATTTATCTCACTTGTGTCCTGCGTACAAAAGATAAGCTAGCTGGACAGCTAACACACATGTAAAAGAAAATCCTTTAATTCAGAATATGAATAGATAACATACCAGCAGACTTGCCATCACCATATTTAATTTTGTTCAAGTTTACTGATAAAATGAAACCAATTTTAATGCTGTTTCTTATGTCAAGCCTGGAAGAATTATTTCATTTAGGATAGTTAAAATACTTGGATTTCATGAAATAACATAAACATGAAAATCATTCTGAAGGCACTAGTCAGTATCACTATTTAATTGTTATACTGACTGGTGTTTTTTTTTCACCTTTTTTGCTCTTCCTATTTATCCTAGTAAGAGTACTCTTGATTTGTTTGATTTATTCAGAGTGTACCAATAAAAATCACAATTTTATGTTTTAAATGCCTGTCAGTAAACACTGTGATTCCTCTGATGATGTGCACCCATACTCAGCCTAACCATCAGGGCTAATATTAATCTGAAAGTACAAAATAAACATTGTTAAAGCCTCACATACTCAACCCAGAATAAAACACGTTTGATATTTTGAACACCTGCCCTGGAGCCATGTCAGCTCTGTAAGTGGACAGATAAATCTCCAATCAACATTTGTCAACTCCAAATAATTGCAAGTGGAGAAAAATCCACACTTATTAACAGTGGAGAAGTTGCTGTGCATGAGAGAGAGAGAGAGAGAGAGAGAGAGAGAGAGGAGAGAGAGAGAGAGAGATGAGAGAGAGAGAGAGAGAGAGAGAGAGAGAGAGAGAGAGAGAGAGAAGAGAGAGAGAGAGAGAGACCAAATGGATTTCAGCCCTAGAATAAATCACTGTCGCTACAGAAACAGACCGACAGCTGTGATGGATGGCCGAAATTTTGGTGTTGATGTCTTTAGTATTGCTGACAATTTGGTAGTCCAGGCGTTTTCAGTTTTCCTGTGCTTGTGTGTGGCTAAACATATCTAAATGCTGGCACATATCCATAGCTAGACATCACTACTACACACCTGCTAAAATGCTTTTTTTGTTGTTGTTTTTTTTTTTTTTTCAAGATGGAAAACATCCACATCCAGATTGAAAGACTAAAAGGTTTTCAAAGCACCCATGAATAGTTAGGGTTAGTTAGTAAGTTAGTTAGTTAGTTAGTTAGTTAGTTAGTTAAAAATCATTCAACTTAAAATTCAGAATTTAAGAATTTATATGATAAACTTTTCAAAAATCCCTTAAAAAAAACATCAACAAAAACTTCTCCATATGTAAATGTTTGCAAAGCATGCAAGAAAAAATACCCCCAAAAAACTCCCCCATAAGTCAACTTTTTGTTGGAAAACTGTGGACACCATGTTGTGTGTGTATCGCCGTCACGTGGTCTTTCTGCACCTGTGTGCACTGACCCCCCTCATTGGACAATATGTCACCACATGACACAGTGACTGCTCATTGTGTTTTGATCGGTCTATGATATGAATGGCATCTACTCTCATAAAAACGGGTGGGGGGGGGACTGTATTTTTTTTTTCCTTCTTTGCTGTTACGACTAATTTTTTATTGCAAGTCTTGTTTTCTTGTCAAGTTCTGCACTACAACAAAACTACAAACTCTTCCTTCTCTTGTATGACAGAGGTAGCATCTCAGCGGACGGACACACACACACACACACACACACACACACACACACACACACACACACACACACACACACACACACACACACAACACACACACACACACACACACACACACACACACACACACACACACACACACACACAGAATTTGACTGCTACTGTAAATTCCACCAAACTAGATATATTAAATTCTTACACGTAGGCAGCACATAAAGCACAGTATAAATCCAAACACCGATGCAAAGAGTTATGTAAACACAATGACATTATACACCCTCACACACACACACACACACACACACACACACACACACACACACACACACACACACACAGACACACACACACACACACACACCATGTGCACGTGGCACGTGCACAAATACACGCACATGCACACACAGAGTGCAGAGTTGGGCCACTCCGAGCCAGCCCCCTCACATCCAGTGTTTCCATCCTCTCTCACCTGGCAGGATCAAAAACAGCACACTTCCCACAAACTTACTAAGAATCAATACTTTCTCCAGCAAAACACAGCAGCCACAGTCCCAGCTCCACACTAACTGTACTCAAAGTACTGTAGACTGAAAGAAATAATCCACAGAGCAGAAATTAAAACAACAACAAAAAATACTGACCTTACTGTCTTTTATCCCCCTTTTTTTCCTCTGATGTCCAATCCCCTCTTTTTCTTCTGCTGGTCCTTGTCCTCTAAACCTCTAGTCTAAGTAAGTCATGCAGGAGGCTGCTTCCTGCTCCTGCTCAGCCCTACGCCACTGTATTAGTCTGATTTCACACTCTGCAGCCCTAGCCTCTCGCCATCCTGAAGGGGACGGTGAATGTGCTGCTTATTTAGAAGCCGGCACGCACTACCTGGGCTTGTAGGCAGCTGTTTAAAGCACGAGGCAAACATCCAGGGTGCATAATCCCCCCCCCCCCCCCCCCCCCCCCCCCCCCACCCATCCCAAACACACACACACACACACACACACACCTTCCCTCTTGCTCAAACACACATGCTCGTACTCACGAGCTGGCTGGCTCACAAGGTAGGCAAAAAGCACAGACACACAGGCGCGCACACACACACACAAAGTGGAACACACACACATGCAGGCAGTCTGTCAGAGGTCTCTCTACCTTGGCTGGGATAGCAGGCAGTGTGAGTACACACACAGGCACACTGAGATGGTTTGGCCGCTCCGTTCTGTCTCCTTCTCTCTAAGTGTTTAGAAGACAATTTCAACAAGGGATTGCTCCCAATCTACTAGGGTGATCCACATGGATGAGTTATAATATGCTTGCCACTCTCTCCCTCTCTCGTACCCCCCCCCCCCCCCTTCTCATTCTTCTGTTCCCTCTCTCTCATTCTCTCTCTCACTCACTCTTTCTCTCTCACTCTTTCGCGCTCATGCTCATTGTTTTAGCCCATTATCCAGCCGTCACCCGATTTCAGTTCAGGAGCAAAACATTCCCTTCCCCGATTTTATATTTCTCATCTCTCCGGATGTGCATGAGATGGGGCCAAACACTGACTCTACCTGAATGTGTATTAGTAAAATACATTATTTATTACCAAGCTGCATTCATTTTTCTCTCCCGATATGTCGGTGGACACGCGGGGGAAGGGAGCAGCGGTGGCAACTGTATCAGCAGTGAAGGGGTGCATTTGTGATGTGTGTTTGGGGATTGCTGGGCTGGCGATAGGGGGTTGGGATGAGGGGTCAGGATTTTAGGATGGCGGGAGTCTGACGTGAGGTGAAAAGAATACATAAGATATGATTTTAATTTATTTATCTATTCAGTGGCTTGGATTGCCATATCACTGAGGGTGCTGTTTAATGACATCACTGCTGGTTCCAAGCTGTCCCAAATCACATTGCCACTTAAATTTTCTTCAAAATGACTTGTAACAGTGTGTGTGTGTGTGTGTGTGTGTGTGTGTGTGTGTGTGTGTGTGTGTGTGTGTGTGTGTGTGTGTGTGTGTGTGTGTGTGTGGTGTGTGTGTGTGTGTGTGTGTGTGTGTGTGTGTGTGTGTGAGTGTTGGGGCAGAGGAAGAAAAGGTGAAGAAAAGAGTGAGGTTAACAATGATAAAATTAAGAAACACTGAAACTAAGCAAATTGGGTTTTTTTTTTTTTGCATAAAATACAGCTCACTTGGGAAGACTAACCTGAATATATTTTTTTGTTTTATACTCACAATTAATTGCTTTTTTTGTCACAAAACACTGAACAATGTTCATACCGGAGCTTTAATTTGCTGAGTTATCTTTACATTAAAGATTACAATTCTAAAAAGTAATTAACATTTAATTAATCCAAACATTAAGAAAATTTAGCATTTTTGGCAGAATACTCAAATTCCTGTGTTGCATGTGATCTAATTACATTAATCACATTTAATCAAGTTACTTATTTATACATTTGATATACGCCACAATATCAATTTTTTTCTAAATAATTTGTTTAATTTCATAACTTAATTGATTTCCATATTTTAATGATTCATTTTCTGAACCAAAAAGTTTTCAGCCACTAAATTCAGTTGATTAGTTCATAGACAACAATATATAAAAATCTACTTTTAATGGATTCAATTATGGGGTTTGGTATATAAAGGTTCCAAACATCAGCTTCAAGTTTCAACAACTATTTATAGATATTTTTAAATATTAAAGCAAAGTCCTGTTGCAGGTTTCCTTAGGTAAGTTGTTTTAAATGAGGAATTATTACACATAGTAAGACAAGGCAAGCTAAAATGTATCTATAGTATAATAATAACATTGGTGGGTGATATTTTTCGTGTCTTGTGTCAAAATTTGAAAAGTCTGAATAAATTAAATTTACATTTGGGGCTCAATGTCTTGCTGACATGAAAGACCACTTCGAAAGTTCCTTGACTTTACACACAGTTCACAAACAAAATTTGAAGCAAAAAAAAATACAAGGAAATTGTTTGTTTTCTTTTTAATTATTTTAGTTTTCCATGTATGCCTTTTGATATGATATAGATTAATCTGAGTAACTGCTGTTGAGACTATGAGTGTACTTTGTAAAAATCCTCAATGGGATTGGCCAGAGGTGAGTTTGTGTGTGGCCTGGACTCAGACACAGAGAGGGGAGGGAGGCTGGAAAAGGCTGTGTAAGCTGGAGTTGCCACGCCGGTCAACAGGCTGCTGCAATATGTACCCATGGGGGCAAATAGCCAGGCAGAAGTCATGACTGCAGAGTGGACCCCCAAGACTCCGTCAGCACTATCAGCCTCCCCTCTCTCCCGCAGCAGGAGAAACAGACCAACGCAACAGAAACACAACCATCCAGCAAGATCATTCAGCGTGTGGGCTTCTCCCATCTGCTGAATAGTTTATGGTTATTTTTGAAAACATCACAGTAAATATAACATCCAAACATCTATTTTCTCTTTTAAGGGGAGTTACATGTAATAACTCATACACACAAAAATATAGAAAGTTCATTTTCCACATATTTAATGACCACCCATGTGATGCTCATCACATTCACAACTTTATCATTTGTATGTCTAATCCGACCTCAAGCTGTCCGTCTCCAGTAAAGCCTGCTAAATGCTTGGTCCTCAGCCACAGGATGCCCATACACTGCACCTGCAAAAGGAAATGATGTGGCCTAAGGCCCAGGAGGGACATTCTATCACTGCCATTAGGGCTTAAGTAGAAGCAGAAAATTACTCCATTGGCATTAACAGTCCATCTCAATCATTTTAATACCATCATAAGCATGAGAACTTCTAATATTATTTTTAAAAGACTTGGTGAGAAAAGGGGATTTTCATTTCCTTTGCTTAACTATCCTAAATTGAGAAAGGCCAAGTGAATGAAGAAGGAAGTGATATTCTATGAGACAGTGAAAAAGGGCCATCAGGAGTCACCTCTATCCCCCATCACTGACCCACACAAAGCCACACTCCTCAGTCTGTCTCGTCTGCGCCCTGCCAGCCTCACTGGGGCACACGACAGAAGCCAGGCAATACAAAACACTGACTTTATTTTAATGTGTGGTCTGATTTACACATGTGACTGTTGAAGGGTCCTCCTTCACACCGCCATGTGTACTCCATCTGACCGGCGATATATTCAGGATACACCTGCGCTCGGTGTCCTGACAGCCGCTCTGTGAACATCATACCGCAGACATGCAACCGTAAAAACACCACTAAACACTCTAAAAGTTAATGTTTCTTCCCCTCTCCTCTGTTTTTCAACTTTCAATTTTCCTGAATAGCATTATTATGTTTTATTAATATATTTGAATTATTACTCATTTTCCTCTTAAAATGGAGTGCTTTAATTCACATTTGAAGTAGTCATCAAGGCTGAGCAGTGAAATGAATGTGGAAGGATACATTATATTTGCAAAAATGCAAAGGGCAAATTAAAAATATATAACGATACTAAAATATTAACTATTAATTTAGAGCAGATAATTTGGCAAGGAAACAGTCCTTTTCATTACTTCTATGATTCGCTTTCTCTTTCAAGTGTATACCTCTCTGATTGTGGGTCCTTGAATAAGATGTAATTATCTTTCATTGTATATTCACTTATGTATGAAAAGGAATATTTTATGAATATTATTTTCACACAGACATTTCTAAAGTATGTGTACTTCTTTGAAAAAAGGAAACTGAATGGACATTGATGGAGGTGAGCCAGTGTAGATTTCATGTTAAATACTGTATCAGATGGAGGTTATGATGGAAAAAAGAGAGAAAAAACGGCTAAAACATTTTCCGAAAACAGACAAGGTCAAAACATGATTGTTTTAATTATTGTTCATTGAACTATAACTCTGTCATGTTCTATTTTATGATTTTTTTTTTTTTACAATAGTAAACTCTGATTCCCATGATCATCCTTGAAAGCGTGACCTTGTGCTGTGTGACAGGAGATAGCCGCAGCATGAAGACAGGACGCCACTTATCATCAAGGGATGAGGTGGCTGTTTAATTTCACACCACCAGTGGCTAAAACCCCTGTTAGTGTGGAGCGCCACAATGGCAGCTACGCTGGGGGAGCAGATGTCCTACTGAAGGGGTGTAAAGAGGGAGGAGGTTGGGTTGAGGGAAGGGCAGGAGGGAGGAGGAATGATGGTTGGTGGTAGAGGGTGTGTGTGTGTGTGTGTGTGTGTGTGTGTGTGTGTGTGTGTGTGTGTGTGTGTGTGTGTGTGTGTGTGTGTGTGTGTGTGTGTGTGTGTGTGTGTGTGTGTGTGTGTGTGTGTGTGTGTGTGTGTGTGTGTGTGTGATGCTGTTGTCAAGTGTTATGCTCAAAGCACAAATCCAACCTCGCACGCATGCTCAGAGAGAAGAAAAAAAAAAAAACGTCATTCTATTTGTTGAATTAAAAAAAATAAGGAAGCACAAAAAAAAAAAAAAAAAAAATACCCCACATGGGCAATGGCATTTTGGTCATGCTTACGGGCTACAATTAAAGGTAGCAGGATGAGCACAGGGGTACACAAACTGGACCATGAAGAGACAGGCGAGAGCAAAGGTGCACAATTGATGTCGGCGTTGGATAAGAGGAGAGTTTCGGAGCACAGGCCGCACTGCAGATGCCAAAATCACTGAGAGCCCAATTGCTTTCTGAAGAGCTTTCCATTGTCTGCAGTGATGAACTTGAGCTCTGGCCTCCAACCCAGGGGTCTCTCTGTCTAATCCTGAGTGCCGCTGGCTCCCCTTCACAGCCCCCTCCCTCACACCTTGTGCACGCACACACGCACGCACACGCACACGCACACGCAGACACACACGCACACACACACACACACACACACACACACACACACACACACACACACACACACACACACACACACACACACACACACACACACACACACACACACACACACACACACACACACACACACACACACACGGGAAGCATAATACACACCCTTCAGCTGACGCCTGACATGACTGCAGGGTTGAACAGTGACCAGCGATTCTCAACACAGCTGAATATAAAACACAGTAATGAGCGGGGCAAGAAAATGGCTTCCCTCTCAAACATGGCTGCTTACTGATGGCCAGACGCAAGCCAGGGAGAAAAAGGTCACCTCTCTCATCTTATAATACAGCCCTCCCTCCCCCCCCTCGGCACATCTTCTGTTGCAGTGTCGTATTTACCCTCCTATATTCTTCTCCTCTCCCCCACTTTTTCATCACCCCCCCCCCCCCCCCCCCCCCCCCCAACACCCATTTCCCTTCCTTGGTCATTCTCCTTACCCCATTTTGTATGCGGCTGTAGGCTTATTATTATAAGAGACAAAGGAAGTGGATCTTGGGAAGGGACAGGTGGCTGTATCAGAGAGATGAGAAAATTATGAAAGTGATATTCAGCTTCTTTAGGGAAAAAAAACTTGCCTTCATGGAAGGTAATAAAAAAAAGGGGAAATAAAAATAACTGTGTCCCTTTTCCTCTTCAGTACAACTCAGCAAGAAAGAGGAGAAAACCCGGCTCTCCTCCCTCCCCCAGTACGATATCAAATCCCCTCTGAGCACTGTAGTCCAGTCAGATATATTCATTTTTCCTCACTTACTCCCCCAGTGTCATTTTTCTCTATTTTCTCCATCGGTTGGTTATACACAGAATGTTCCAAATGCATTTTGACTGGTTGATTTCTATTTTCATAATATCAGAACATCAAGTTAAAGAATATAAATGTTTATTCAGCAGAGTGGGGAACACTGGTGTATGGGTGCCGTGGCTCTTGGGGGAGAGAGCCCATGCTAAATCAGTAAATCACTCCATCTGGAAGATGAACGGCATGTTTTGGAGTTCATTGCCTTTCGTCTCGGGCGACTGGTCGGTGCGGCGGCAGGCCCAGCAGGCTGGAGCGGAGGTGTCTGCTGATGTGGATGGTTACAGAGGGATAATGAAGCAGCGACCGGGTGCTCGGCCACGTTCTGCTCACCCCATCCACCCTACTGTGAAAGAGCCCGTCGCCGAATGCAGCTATTGGCTCCCATCTTGAGACATTGTAGGACCCGCTATACATGTTAACTGAAAATCCCACTTGGAAAGTGTTGAGGTATAAAAATTGCAAGGGTTTCGATGTGCAACAAAAAATATTTGCATTTGTTGATCAGCCCTATATTCAACTCTTTACCTGCTCACTGTGACTTTCCAAAACTCCCCTAACCATCGCTTCTCTTTGTAATCTCACATCCTCTCATTGCAAACAGGTATACAACCTCAGTTTACAATAATATACAACAAAACAACCTGTTGAACACATTCAGCATCATGAGACATTTGTTGATAAAAACAAAAGAGCATCAAAGCTTCCACTGCAAAATTGGCCCACTTGCTTCTGTAACAATGGCAACAAGTCAATGGCAGTAAAACACGTTAAGTTTATGTTGTTTTCTCCAGTAGATGATGAGTTTCACTACCAAATATAAAAAAACAAAACTCAGAACTGAAAAAAACCATATTGTGCTAAAATTGCTTCAATTTATGTAAAAATCTACTGAAAAAATTTGGAGTTAAAATCTCAGTTCATGATCAGGCTCACACATTGTGACAGAAACTTTTTCATAGAGCTTAAATAATTTAGATTACAAAGTTAATCATGTCTAACAAGATCATCCTACTGTAAGATGCAGATTTTTAATTGCAGTGCCCAAAACCAGCGTACTTCATGTTATACACTTAATGCTTTTAGTAAATATTATTTTGAAATTCTAATCAGGTTTGTGCAAAAGAAGAAAAAAAAATCCTGCACTTATTTCCGATCACAAATAGCTTGCAGCATAAAATGATGTGGCACATCTCTCCTCAAATAACTACGACAAGAAATTATATTTGAATTGAACATTTTAAGCCAAGTAAAATAAACTCTGTGCACAGATTTTCAATTTGATGCTCCCTGAAAGGTTGCCAATAGTGTCTCTCTTCTCATCTGCACCCCGAACTGGGATGTGAAGCAGCACAATTAAATAAGTTGATGGAGTTTATCAAAATGACAGGCAATTAGATTGTCTCTGACCACGAGTTTACATGCTAAATGAGAGTCATTTGAGTGGTAGGAGCCATACATGTTATAGGCAAGAGAGTGAGAGTTCTGGGGCTACATTTATGTTCGCGGACAGCCCTAAATTAAATATCCCCAAAGTCCATTAGGCTAAACAGCCTCGGGAAAGACTTTGTCTCACCACAGAAAAATGACAGTAAACTCAAGCAATCATGCCACCGATCAATTATGCATGAATTATATTTTTCTTGGACTGTGTAAAATGTCTTATGTTAATTCCCCTAAGTATACAATAGCCATCACTTTCGAGGCATGTGTCCATATGCATACTGTCTAAATGAATGTTTTGTCAAAGATTTATCTGCCCCGTGCTGGCAGCTGAAATGAAAACTCTGTGGACGAGTTGTGATTCTTCCGAATCGACTGGTAACTGCAGAAGCCACAGGCAAAGCTCGGAGGCGCTGAGTGCTTATAACCCACACAGCTGTAAATCTGGAGATAGAAAACATCCCCAGAAACTAAGAAAATATCAAGGAATTGCACCACGTGTTGAGGGGGAAAACAACAAGAAGATGAGACAGAAACAAAGAGACAGACGGGAGGGTGGGTGGGGGGGGTGGGTTCCCTTGACCTGACCTGTCTCGGCAATGGGCCTGTTGAGCCAGTGAATAGCGCGCAGTCCCTAAGGTCCCCATTGTGGCCCAGATCTCTGATAATGACCTCTGTCTGGCCATAATAGCAGGAGACAGGTTTTGGCAGGCCTGCTGACCAGTGTCAGTGAGGTGCCAATAATTGGTCAGTGTGTTAATAATAAGTGGCCTTTGTAAACCAACCACACTCCGTGTCAATCAGTCCATAGGTGAGACCTCAACTTTTGAATCTTAAGACAAAGTTTTACAACGTATTCTTAAAGAAATCAAGTACTTCATTTGGATTTGGATTTGTACAAAGTCGTTGTTTTGCCCAAATACACACAACCCACTCGCACATGCACATACAAACACTTACACACTGTGTGAGTAATTCATTAAATTTGCATTAATTATCATCAGCCAGAAGCAATTTAGATATTTACACATACACATGCTCAAACAAAGCCTCTTGCTCTCTCTCCTTTCCAAATTCACTGACACTTTCTGAGGATCCCCATTGGTCCCCTCTTATATTACATGCAACACAATCCACCCTGACACACTAATTTGTTTTCTTTGGCTCTTTTTTCTGTTTCACTGTGTAACTGAGCCCTTGAATATACACAGATTTAATAGAGCTAATAGAATCATTATCAAATTCAGATCAATATAAATTTTGCCCCAGAACCCATAAAAACAGCAGCAATATTGAAATACAACACTGTCTGTGTTTTTTTTTTCATTCTTCCGCCTACAACTGATGCTTGCTGCCATCAGACATGAATTACCAGACAGGCACATTACAGCTAATAAGACACTCACAAAACACCCTTTATTAATGCATGAGAGAGTCTTTGATCCTGGGGAAACTTTCATAGGGAAAGCAGTAATCACCACAGACAACACAATAAGAGGCTTCCCATTACCTTGAAAAAGTCAACAATGTGGCTGAGGTCAAACCAAGCAGAGGCTGTTGAGTCTCTGAGGGGAAGGACAGGACAATGCTGCCACTGCTCAGCAACAGAAAAAAAATATTTTTTCTCTCTCTATTGAACGATCATATTTTTGCGATTATGTCGATCAAAACTTTGAAAGCACGAATCAGAAGGCTTTTAGGCTTTTCACAAAGCAAATGTGATTCCTGTTAGCATGGTAATAATTTTGATTGCTTTTGATTAATATTAATAACAAGTAATTCGCTGTTTCTCCTGCTTTCACATCAAAATTCATTTGGAAAAAATAACCCAAAGTGTGAAAACATTCTATGCATGTGAATCATAAAATGTAATTTTATTCCACTGATAATATAACAAGACACAACTAATTGATTCTTGTCTTCCTCTTGACGACATTACATTGCTCTGAGAAGCTAAATCTGCATTTTTTTGTGGACTAACAGGCACCTGAAAAGGTTGAGGAGAAATTTCGGGACTCATTCAATGGAGTAATAATTCATAAGCATCAAACTACACAAAGTAGTTCCTACATCATCTTGTCAGCCACAGTGATAGAGTCAGATTCACACTGAATTTAGTTTGATAAACTCAAGGAAAGTTAACTTTCCTGGTTTAACAGGAATCAATATTCTGAAAGTCTTACCATCCTTTCAGCGTGCCTCTCAGTAACAGTATTAGACCTCCTCACAAATGATCTATTGCTGGAAAATTTTGGTTCAACTTCTCTTCCAATGATCTGGATTTTGACAGAGCCTGTCACATTATAAAGTCTGAACATAGTTACAAGAATTGCGAATGATACCTGTGATTGAATTTTATTGAAGTGGTCAGCAAGTAGCTCATTCCCCACAGAAAGCCCCGGGGCCTGGAGGTGGTCAGTGGGGAGCAGCTTCACAACATCTCACTACTGCACGATATATAGTGAACAGAGGGGAAAGCAGCAGAGAGGACCCCCATTTCGGCGATCGAGGTGCCACTGCAAATTCATGACCCAACTATTTAAGAGAAGTGTAATATATTTCCTGTTCGGTTGAACTCCATCACATATACTCCGTCAAGGCATGCAGGACTTTTCACAAACCAAACTTAAACCTGCAATAAACCTATTCAAGCCTCACAGTTTTCTTGTCTCCGCACAAGACATTTAATCACATATACAAAAAGTGTAAAAGAGAAAATGAAAAATAAAATCTTACAAATAAAGAATCTCACTACTTCTTCTGGTATTTTCCCATTGCAGCAGGCAATTGACATCTTCCAATGTTCCATGTAATCTTTGGTTATCTTTTTTTCTTCTTTTAAACCGAGAAGTATTTAGTCTGGAAACAACCTAATCCAGGGAATAATTTGAAGTGAAATAATATACTGTGGTTAATAGGAGAGAAAACAAAATCTGGTAAGAATCATTGAAAATTATTAACTCCCCCCCTCCAAAAAAAATGAAGATTCTGTTGGTTAAATATGATTATACTGCCACAGCCAATCACTCCATAATTATTGTAAGCATATGAAATTAAAAAAAAAAAACAATCATTCACCGAAAACAGATTGTCCGCAATCTTAAGTCTGCGGTTCTGCCCAGTATGAGAGATGTGTATTTTGACCCGTGCAGACGGAGCATGCTAATCAAGCTCAAGGGTCACGAGGTCAAGTCTGGACGGAGACGGCATCCCAAACTGGCCACAGCAAACGCAGGGGAACATCTGCTCTCTGTGCGTCACACAAAGCTGTCCCATCGGAGCTCTTCACAGCCCTCAAGAGCCTGGGAACGGCTCAAAGTCAAGGGCAGCCGCCGCAGCCTAAATGCTGACTGGACATGGCTCGACTCTCTCATTGTGCTGAGGAAACCACTGAATCTCTCACTAAAATGTGACATTATCAGCAAAAACAAATACAAATTTACAATTGTTTGAATAGCTCCCCTCCTCCAATGTGAAATGTCTTTGCAATTATCCCAAAGTCACAATAAATATTTAATATATTAAATTGGATAAAGTTGGGAAACCTGAAATTGAAGCATTATTCTAAGTTTGTGAGGTTGAAAAACTGTGTTTGCATTTTTTGTTTCCGGGAATAAGAAAACCTTTGATTATGCATGTAGAAAATTTAACACAACCCTGACACCTTTTTTTCTCTGTCCTTGACAGTCTAAGATGTTTGAAAGAAATGCTCAAATTATGTCAATAAGTTGTGCTATTGTCCTGGGATGTCTCCCTTTCCTCTGCATCGAATGGAGAGCATTACAGCGATCCTGTCTCACCACTCTCCCACTGGTTACAGTGCAGACTGTGTTGTCACTGGTGAGGGATGTCTGATGTATTCCTCATCTCCCAGACATCACTGCGTGCTTGCCACATTTCCTCTCTGTCTGTTTAATGTGCTGCTGATCTACACCTGCTGAGCTCAGGGTTGCATAGGTATACGCTATTTGCTGACATCAATCACTCAGCAGGCCTCATTATTGTCATTCAAAATACGTTTAAAATGATTCGCAGGAGCTACTGTCCAACTCGGCATGGACGCATTGATACTGAGGCGTCTCGGTGGGGGGAAAAAAAAATAAATAAAAAAGCTTCACGTTAGTGGATCGGCTGGTAAAAGATGGGGACTTCTGAGCATGTGTTTTGTTTCTGTAGGTGGGGGAAAGTGGTTTAATCAAAGCGAAGAATCATGATCAAAATAAGTAAAAGAAGTGCAATTTCCTCCTTTAAAAAAAAAAAAAATTCAATCTAAAGGTGCAAGCCCCTCTTGACAGTATCTCGATGTCAACAAGCCCAAACAGCCCATTGTGGAGTAATCTATGAGATGGGACTGGGCTTCAGAGAGCTGATACATGCTCCTGAGTTCTCAGGTGAGCTTAGTAATAGACACAGTCACTCTAATTCCCCTTCAATTCTCACCTAAAATTGAAAGCTGCCAGATACAGCCTTAATTACATACTACCCAATCAGAGCTTTGGTGTGACCTAGTCCTCCCCTACCTCCACCCACCAAGGAACGAGAGCAAGGCGTCCCCCCGAGGTCTACGCATATTTTACCGAGGGGGTAAACGTCTGGAGGATATGAGATGGATATATTATGTATATAAGAAGCAAGTTTGAGATTTAAGAAGCAACCTGCTTGGTCAGCACTGAGTGTGCTGGAAATGCAAACAGATCAAGGAACAAGCAGGATTATGGATCTCCCCTTGTATGTAACCCGGCAAGGTCTATTGACCCAAATTTAATTATTTTAGCCTCCACCTTTTCCTTCTCCCCTCTCTGTCCTTTTCACAGCGACACGTATACTCCTTCTACTTTCCATGTCTTCTTAAATTTATAATATTTAGTGGCAGGTGTTCCAAACATGAGAGAACAGGTAATATAGTGTAAAAATGCATGAATACATATGCAAGTGGTCCATCATTTGGTCTTCTGCCTTTAACCGATGCTCATCTTCTGTATAGAAAAGGCACTTCCCCTGAGGGCGGACGATTAAAGCAAAGGAGTCTTAAGGCAACCACAGTCGACACACAGCCATTTTCCATCCTCTCTAATCATGTGATCAGGGTGTCAGCAAGCATCTCCGGCACAGGGAGGGGCCACGCAGCGCTTAAGCATACCACCATTTTGTGTGGGTACCTGGCTGCGTTTGTGTGAGTACCTGGCTCATATGTTTACCTGCATAAGTGTTAATAATTTACAACAGGACCAGTATCATTTGTGACACACTTCATCCGGTGTGTTTTTGCAACCGGGAGCGCATGATGGGCATATTGCTGAAGGAGCACGAGCGGATGCTGCAGACAAAACATCACGGGATAGCAGTCCGCCCTGACTGCTGGCCATTCTGGGTTTCATGTCATGTATTTTCTTCCCCTCTCCTTTCTCCTGGCTATGCTCCCGACAGACCCCTCTCCTCCCTGCCATTCGATGTGTGAGGCGCATATGGTGAAGTGAAATTGCTGTCTGCGAGAGCATGCCTCTGCCTGTCCAGACTTCATCAGAGGGATTAAAGAATAGGATGGGGAAAAAAAAGAAGAAATAAAAATAAAATGATGATAGTGGGGCTGTGGCTTTTCTCTCTTTTTTTCTCTACGCCCTACACTCCAACCCCCCCAGCTCTGTTTTAAGTAGAGTGGAACATCAGATGACAGAGAAGGCTCTCTTGCTGGGGTGCAATGGTTTGCAGGGAAAGGTTGCCCGGTCGGTGTGCTGCACTGGGTTTATTTAGCGCTGACAAGGGTTCACTATAAAGGAAAACCAAATTACAGACAGTACTAGTCCTTCCTGTATCCAGCCAGCAAAGTTCATTGAAAAGCTGCATCCAATTAAAAGAAAAGTGACTCAGCGGTGGGGCAGCAGCTTTCTTTTATGATTACTTGGCCATTCCTCTCAGATGTGTTCACTTTTGCAAATAATATAAACAAACAAAAGACAAAATGTGTCACAGCATTAGGCACACAGAGGTGGGAATGTGTGCTGACGTGGGCTGTGATAACCTCAGCAATAGGGATTTTTGGGGAAAGCACAGAGGAGAGTGGAAAGATTACAGGATATTATGGGGTAATGGATGTCACACCAGGGCCCTACATCAAATTCCCATATGCTTTCATCTTGGCTCAATGAGACTGATCAAGGGAGCAGGACATTATTTGGTTTCATAGTACTGTTACACCCAAGGAACAGAAAATAGTTATTGTTATAGTATCATCTTGAAAGACAGCTATTATATAGCAAGTCAGAAAAAAAATCATTTTTTTCTATATTCAATTCTGTAATAAATAACAGGCCATATCAAGTGGAGGCTGCTAGAAATAAAGTTATTCTAATCATGTGCAGCAGCATTAAAAGCATGAACTGTAGACAAGGTTGTTTGCACATGTTCTGGATATCACAAATATATCTAATATACAACAAATATATTTCTGAAAAATAGTAGGAACAAACATGCAGAGGTTTCACCTTGAAAAGCTAAATATTAATAAAACTGAAACAGATATTGCTTGTAAAAATGGCACGCAGTGATAAGATCCATCGAACAGTTTACATGCAGATGTGGTTTTAAAGTGATCCTCCTAAATTCAGGTAAATAGGGATACATTCTGAGGTTTATTCTGGGATTTGCCAGACACAAAATCCAGCTATGTATTTGAGACAACAAAAAGACAATCTTGACATCTTGCCCAACCAGCAGATAATATTTGCTGTTCAGAGACTGGCTTTCTTTTGTTCCAGGTCTTTATAAACCCAAGACACTTGAAATTTAAACCCAGTTCAAGAAATTGTATTTGCCACAGGGCAAGGTAAATCTCTTGGCGGGGTTTTTCAAAGGGTTGCCCTAGGTTTGTTTACAATTGATCTTATTTAAAAGTGGATTTTTTTGTTTTACCTTTCAAAGAAATACTTTCTGCCATGATCTTCTAGGTCAAAGGAGAGATGAATGTTATTTTTTCAATTGGAGCAAAATGACTGAAATAATCAGGAGATAATATTGCTGAAAGCTCAGCCATGCCACTGTTTTCCCCCTCAATCTACAACTTGAGAATATGAAATAGAAAAACTAAAATAGGCTAAAATAACGTATCTAACAACAAGGAAACATATTAAAGAAACACACCCCCAGTGAGAGAGAGCAAATGAATACAAATGCAGCTGAAATGTCTTTCTTGTGAATTAGTTAAATATGAGTTGTATCAGGAAATAAGGTAGAAATAACATTCAATCACACACCACTGTGCAAGTCCACTTCTATCATTTCATAAGAATGAAAAAAAAACGTATTTTTTTAAAGCTGATTCTCTCATAGTTTATGAAAACCTCCATCGTCTGACAAAACAAGTGACCCGACATCTGACCAATACACTTAAAGCAGACGCAGAGAGAGAGAGAGAGAGACAGAGACAGAGACAGAGACAGAGACAGAGACAGAGACAGAGACAGAGACAGAGACAGAGACAGAGACAGAGACAGACAGAGACAGAGACAGAGACAGAGACAGAGAGAGAGAGAGAGAGAGAGGCCACATCTTATTTGTCCTTGGTCAGGTGAACGAAGCACAGACAGTTACCCTACTTTGAAAAAGAATAAACTTCAGCGGAGGTAATCAATCATTTCAGCCATTTACATTTTTTTTTTTTTTTTTGGAACACAAGCATATATAAATTTAACTTCAGCGGAGGACTCCATCCTTTATCAAAGTAGCATCAGACAAGACAGGAAGGTGGTGGTGGTGGTGGTGGTTGTGAAAGTGTTGGACTCTCTTTCCAAGGCCAGCAGGTCCAGCTCATGCTCACACAGGCCATGCTGGAAGAGGAGTTCACAGGCCAAGTCGGTTTAAAGCTCCCTTCTCCCAGAGAGCAAGACAGACAGGCAAAGGGCACAGAAGCAGGTAGGGCCCAGTAAAGACCCCCATCATCTGGACTACACCTGGGGGAGCCCACGGGCCACCCAACTCAACAGCAGAGCAGCTACTTCCACCAGACGAAGCCACATGTTCGCCAACAACCACGCGCACACGCACAGAACTGTGTGTATCCACATCAGTTGTTTGAACTGAATATTTTTCAGGTAATAAAATTGAGGAGTAACATGAACGTCTTCAAAAAAAAAAAAGAAAAGAAGAAAAGAAAAGGTCATCATCTGGCAAACAAACTGTGCAGATGGGGAACATGTGTAATCACATTGCATGTGGTCACTGCTAAAACAGGGCATACCTTTATGATATAACTCATGGGGCATGAAATTAAATATTCACATATTTCATTGCCCAAAATATTAGGTCTTAGGCTGGTCAAGCTGTTTAAACATAAAACTGTACAATATATCAATTCAGCTAATATTGTACTATATTCCAATATAGTCTACCAGTGTGCAGCATTCAAATACAAATATCAATCCAGATGATGTTAGAAAATGCTGCTCTTACCTGAAGATACAAGTTTTACTTATGATCTATGTTAATTGAATGTGTTGCCCATTTAAGAGTTTTTTTTTGATTCAACAAACATTTCCATGGTTACTGCTATGAAACCCATGCCATTAGAATAGATCCAGGAAACTTTGTTATATTGCATTGCCATACCAATTCTCAAAAAGGCCCAGGCCACAGCTTACATTTTAAATTACATCTTGGTCTATTGTGTCTTGAGCTTATGGGAGGGTCCCCGGGGCACCTCCATTTTCCCAGAAACTCCCTCCAAGGCTCTTCAGGTTAACATGCCCAGTTTGACTATTAGATCAATAGTTGTAAATGACTTCATCACACCAAAGAGGCAACTTTCTGGACAGAATTGGTCCCACAGTTACAACTTGACAAGGCTCATGCTGTGGGGAAGTCCAGTCAGTCTGGTTGAGTATTTGGCATTTCTTAAAAAATGTGCCATGGTGAAAGATGACAAAATAAAGGCCTTTAACCTCTTACAGTGTCTGCATGTTTGCTTGTTTTTTTGTTTTGTTTTTTAAGCAAGGATGTATTTTTAGGATTTTAATATCTTGCACAAAGTGATCCTGATTCAAGTTTAGCTACAAAGTGGGAGTGATGTGCTCAGCTTCTGTAGCTGTAGTGAGAGGTGAAAAATCCCTACTGATATCACATGGCCTTTCTGCACCTCTTTTGTTCTTACGGGATAAGGGTGATGTCGGTTCACTCCCAAGCCTCCCTAAAATGCCCCCAAAGCCTGCCTGGCTCCTGAGTGGGAGTGTGTAATCGGTCCTGGCAGAGTGCTGGTTAATGGGGGGCACAGGGCCATGGGTTGGAGATGTATTCATGTGCGTGGCGTGGCGCCTGGACCCTGGGTGACACTTCTTCATTCCCGCTGCCTCAGGCCAGGATTAGGATTGCGCCCAGCCTCACAAAGCCGGCCGTAATGCAAAATCATTTTCATATTAACCTCGTCTCTCCTCTCTGGGCCTGACAGTGGACAGGCCTGCTCTCTTTGGTGCTCAAATTATCCTCAATTACTGAGGAAAGGCCAGGCGAGGGGACGTCACCTAACCTTCACCATCTGTTAGGTTCAAAGCTTTAGCAGTCGGCCAGCCCGCCTGTCTCCTGCCTCCCCTGACCTTTCCGCCTCGGCCAGCTCCTGCTCTGTGCGCCTTTCACCCACCCACCCCAACCCCCCAACTCTCCATGATAGCCCTGCCCTCTCTGGACACAGATGGGAAGTGCATGTGCACACATCTCATTAAGGGGGAAAAGGTTATGTCAGCTTCTTCAACAAAGATATGAATATTCAAAGCTATGCATTGTCCAAAGCAAGACGTGGGTGAGGCCAGTGTCCGAAGGATAAGCCAATCTGTTTGAACTTTTTAATTTCCAAGAGATTGAATTCAGATTCAAAAAGAGCATATGAATAGAATATTTTTCTTTTGTTGTTATTGTTGTTGTTTTCTTTATTGGTGGTTATGTTTGGGGGTTTTTTGGGGTTTTTTTTGGAGGGGGGGCTTTCAATGAAACTTCAAAAGCAAGTTTTTTTTGTTTTTTTTAATAAATCGTTATAGTATCAATTTAATTTTATAACAAATTTGAATGAAAAAATGGGATTTCAAATACTGAAGAAAACGTTTTTAGAATAGTTTGTATTTCAGTCTTTTTTTTGTGAGCAAATTTCTTAAAATGTTCAAAATAATGTTCAATTCCACAATATTTTTATTGCATAAAACAGTAAGAGTCCTAAAGTTTTTCCATCTTTTAGAGCTTCGTTAAAATGTTTCTCGCTGCGTCTTTTTGTTCACTTTTACATATGCTGCAAAAGTTGGCTTCAATTAAACATCCTTCTATATTTGAGATTGTGCTTGTGAAATATTGAAAAGCTCTTATTTCTCCTATACTGAATGCACCTCTTAATAATGCAGGCTGTGTTTCCTGTTTGTTTTGAGTTGCTGTGTTTTAGCAGTTCCACTGTGTCCATTTGGATTTTCCAGTCTGTCTGGCCACTCAGGAGGCCCCCTTTCTCAGGTCATCTGGCAGGACCCGGTGGCTCTGAAATAACTTTTAATAAGTCTACTAAATAATAGATGGAGTGTTGGCTAAAATCAAGCAGGGAGGAGCACGGCTAAGGACAGCAGGCTGCAGAGACAGACAACAAGCAGGTCCCAGGCACTTCCCTCACCATCAGCAGCAGCAGCAGCAGCAGCCATGTTCAGTCTCCTGCCTCACCTCCTTTCCAGACCCAGACTCTCTGGGGTCACAGGTCATGGACTTGACCTTGTGGCCCCCCAGGAGAACATTTGCAAGGTTTTGGGTATAATTTGGGATTTATTCAGCAGGAGGCCCTGTCTAAGACAGCATTATGCCTCATTATCCTTGGGTCCTCACTGTTGACGAGGCACGGCCAAGAGCAGACGCATCAACACTCCATTTCACTTCCACTTTTGCAATCCCTGGATCAATAACTACAACTGACATCATTATTCATTTAATTACCTCTCAACTGACCCCAGGAGGAACTGTTTATATTCTAATCATATGCAAAAATAAATATTGCTATCTTTTTTAATTATGTCAAATCAACTAATATGTATTGTTTAATGTATTTCATACATATCCTTAATATTAATACAAAACATTTCCAATATTTATAAATGATTGTGAAATTGAATATTTTTGAACATTGTGAATTATTTGTTTCATGTAATTTCATTAAATTATAAGTTGAAGCTAAATACTCACTTGGAACAAATAATATACCCATTTCAAATTATTTTATGCTGATAATTACCATTAAAAAAAATTCACATCACTAATAAAATTTTAAAATGAGACTAAAAGAATACCAGTAAAGGGGATTAAATAAATTCAAAGCTCAAAAATAAAAGCTAGGCCTTAACAAACTAAGATTTTGAAATTTGTGTCACTTACTCCACAAAGTGGAGTGATATCTTTCAGACACAGGCTAAGAGAGAGTGATCATTTCTATTATGTGTGCTTCACTCTAAGTGGGTCCCTGTGGAGGACAATTTTGGAGAGATTTTTTTCTGATAAGAAACAAGCCCTGCATGCATTAATATTACATTAGAGCCAGTATATCACAGAGCCTTCTGCTCAGTCAGGTTGAAGGCTTTTCATTGACATCTCCTTATCATGTTAATATTACACTCATCAAAGAAGGCGATGGCGATGGAGAGGGAGGGGCACCACAACAAAACGTGCAAAAAGACAGATTATTTTTATGAGGAGTCTAAAAAGGAGGAACAGACAATAAGTGGTTATTTAGGTCACATATTCACAGCAATGCACAAGAAAGAGACAAATGCCGCAGGAAAGGCGTCGTTTGCGTGTGTCGGTCGAAAAATATGACATGCATGGCTGGTCAGGTCTGCGCGTGTACACACACACACACACACACACACACACACACACACACACACACACACACACACACACACACACACACACACACACACACACACACACACACACACACGGAGAGGGAGACAGGTGCAATGTTCTGCTCTTCATACTGTAGCTTAAAATGCATTTAAAGTCTATTCTTAACACACAGGCACGAGCACACTTTTATTTCAACGAGATTATACTGTGCGTTTATTGGCTTGCGCCTGCGCGCGCGTCTTTGAGGGGCGTTAAATTTTCGCGTCAAATTAAAAAAAAAAAAAAATAGAAATAAAAAATAAATAAACATAATAGAATAAAATAAAATAAAGTACATTATATGATTTTAATCACCGCTTCTCCCCGGTCCCCAGTGTTTCGGGTGGTGTGTGTGTGTGTGTGTGTGTGTGTGTGTGTGTGTGTGTGTGTGTGTGTGTGTGTGTGTGTGTGTGTGTGTGTGTGTGTGTGTGTGTGTGTGTGTGTGTCGGGCACTGTGCCATCCTCCTGCAGAATTAACCATCTCACGCGCCTCTAAACACGTGTCAGGTTAACAAAAGGCGGAGCGCCTTTTTAAAGGGTGGCTGGAGGCCGGGAGGCGGACGTGTGCTTGTTTCTGTGCCAAAGTTTGTCACTCTCATTTGAATGTCAATGGTATTTACCACTGAGAGCTGCTCGTAAGGAGCCTGTGCCTTACAATACACGAGCTTCTCCTGAAGGATTTTTCAATTAGTGGCCCCCACCCCTCCTTTTTTCATACTAATCGGGGCTAATTAGGCTTTATCGCGGGGTAATAGCTTGTATTAATTGCCTCCCGGGCCAACTGTTGAGGAATTTGGCGAATGATCCAATTGAAAGTGACAAGTTTATTCCGTCTATTTAATATTCATTATATTCTAATAGGACACTTGTTAGAATGAATACACCAATTAGAGGCAACCTTGCCAGCGACACGGTAAGATTTAAACAAATTGCTTAACGAGGTGTTTTTTCACCAAAATATAGAAACATTTTAGCAATATTAAGAAAAAATAATAGAAATTGTTATCAACTCAAACAAAGCAGGGGAGGTTATTTCCCTTGAAATCAATATTATATTTAGTTTTAATTATTATATATATATATATATATTTTTTTTTTTTTTTTTTTTTACAAATGCACCGGATCAGGTTATAGTGAAATTAAAAGTAGCAAAAATATTAATATTAAAGCCCCGTCAAGCTGTCTCAACAATTTCACTAAATAAAAATTTTTTCCACTTTATTTATCAACTCGAAATATCAAATCTAAAAACCAAGATCAAATATGAATCCCGTACCTCATTTGCCTATTTTGTATAAAGAGACTAAACAAGTATTGGTACCTGCCACAGTGAAGCGTTGTATCCACCTAATTTTGTTTTCAAGTTTCTGAACATCATTTATTTATCCCATATCGTCGACTCAACCCCGTTCATTCTCTAAGAAGAACGGAATAATAATGTTTATTTAGTTCTCGTTATTAGGAGTTACATCCCGTCATTCAAAGACCAAAAGGATTTCAAACATGACACCACTCTGCACACAGAGAAGAGGGCCTGTAGTATTACATAGACTAAATTGATGTGCAACAAAAATAGAAACCTGGAACATCAATGCAGGATGTAAGTGTATCTACTCGGAGCCTGTATCATTAATCAATTAACATTTGTGAAACAAAATAGTCCGAGTTCAGGGGGGGGGGGGGGGGGGGGGGACCATGAAACGCGACATTTAGAAGAAAAAAAAAAATTAATTACCTCCGTATTTCGATTGATATTGGTTACAGTAAGCCAGCACAGCCCTCCCTCCTTTCTATCTGTGTGCCATCCTATCCACCAGGGCCAAAGGTGGGCCTGGATGTGGAGCAGGTCTGGGTGGAGGTGGTGTGCTGCTGGTGAAGCCCACCTTCATTCAGACCTCCTTTGTCTTTAACTCACTTCTGTCAGTTTTTTTAGGCCCTGATAGATGAAGCCACCTGCAACCGGAGTATAAAACGTCTAATGAGGCTTTTTTTTCTCTCGAAGGGATTATTAAAGGGAAAATACTATTAGTGCTGGAAATACAGTTTTAAATCAATGTTAGGTTTGATTCCTTTATAAAAAAAAAAAAAAGGAAAGAAAGAAAGAAAAGGAAAAAAAAGAAAATCTCAGTTGTAAATCCAGCTTGTGACAACCACGCCAGCAGGCTAAATGGATGAATCAGGGGAGCCAAGCAAATTCATAAACGCGATAGATTTATGTCAAAAAATTGAATAAATGTAAATCCAAAGTAATTCTTTTTGGGGAAATATCCAGGAGCCAGAAAACCAGCGAGGTATTTGTCCTCACTAGAAGAGGCGGTGAGCATTACTCAGCCTGCCTTCGCTGGGTGTTACAGCAGTCACTTGAAGGCATATGGCTCTCAGCTGCCCCCCTGCAGGATTTTCAAAACCCCCCCAGCAGCTCCGCTGAAGTTCAAGGCCTCTCCAGCCAGTGACCATTAACAGAGCAGGACACAGACAGACAGCAGCTGTCTGGATGTTGCTCAATCTGTCCCAAACCCCCATGATCACAAGATTATTAATGCAATTATATTATTATTATTATTTTTATTATTGTGTAGATTTACATAAGACGTTTGTAAACACTTGATTAACATTAATTTCATGAAATGCAACAAGGCCTTGTAGCGCATTTAATGCATATTAAAATAAAAACATTGTGATTGAGATCATTAATGAAATCAGAAAAAGAAAAAGAAAACTCAATCATCTTTAAATTTGAAACGAGAAATGTTTGTCTCTAATCGTCTTCAGAGAGGTAATAATGATCATTTTCCTCACTACAAACAATTAACAAGCTTGGTAATATTGAATAATTAGAGGTATAAAAACGCACAAATTCATAAAAAAAAGAAGTGCTACCCATCAGGTAACTCAAATTGGTAGTTTAAAAAAAAATTTGGTGCATTGTTGTTTCTCATAACTTGCTAATATTTATATAGAAAACCCCACTCTAGATTTCAGTATGACCTGCTCAAGTCGTTAAAAACAAAATCATATGCTTCTAATTTAAATTGTTGTAACCAATTAGGCCAAACTGAATTCTCTTTAAAAAATTAAGCCAGCTTAAAGAAATGCATGCAATTACTCTTTAAATATTACATAAAATTGTTTGTATTATAAATACATTTCATATTTTTTTCAGTCTCACTGAAACACAAGCTCTCATTCTGTAAAGAGACCTGTTTATACTTAAATATAACAATCACTGCCAAATTAACTTGAGGACTTTAGAGTCAACATGTAAAGAGCAGAAATGCATACCTAGATATGCCAAAGTTCATCTTACTGAAGCGACAACAAAAAGAAAAAAAAATAATATGATATGGGTTATGTGAAAGAGATAATACGAAGAGGCACCATAACTTTTAATCGTTTCTTAAACTAACAAATAAAAGCAAAGAGTGCAAAAAAAAGAAACAAAACCTCTTGCAAATGAGGAAGAAGTTGCAGATGAAAAAGACAATAAGAATAAGACAAAAAGAAGTGAAAGAAGGTTATGAAGTAGCAGAGACTGCTGAAGAGATCAGTGAGTGGATGATAGGTGGTCCCAGGTGCCTCTAATGACATCAACATGGGGAGATATCCTGCATCTGCATAGTGGAGGAGATCCTGTTTCCCCAGAAAGTCTCTTCATGGGGGACAGGTCACGGCCAATAGCCTCTGTCTGACACATAATTGGCTATATTGATTATAGGTTATCATATGCTGCCGGCCATTTGTAAGATAATGCTTTAGGGGTTAATTTGTCAGCCATTAACCTTTTGGACTGGTGGATGTACGTGTAAATTAAGTTTGAAACAACTTCTAAATTGGTTACCTACCTTTATCCAATAAATGGAATGATAACGCATTTAAGATAAATCACAAAACCCCATAAAGGATGCCTCTTATTGAGCAGAAAAAGGCTGAGATGCTTGAAAGACATTTCATGTACTCTCTCCGAATTAGGCCCCTCTTAGTGCTCCCAGAGCAGAATACAACCATAAATTCTTGTGCTGACCCTTTAGAAAAAATGTCTCTTCATCTAAAAAATGACAGCAACATATCCAGGGGGAAAAAAAGTTTTCCCCTGCACTTAAAACCCGTGAATTGTTTGCTTGAACACATACCTACAGACGAAAGTTGATCCAGTCTCTAAGTCCAAAAAGGTGAGGGGAAAACAAAAAGGAAACCTGTGTGAGTTTGATGGTAAAACTACAGCTTGCATGTGATATTTATTTGTTATTTTGGCCAAAAAACAACAACAAGTTCAATATAAAAGTATGGAAATAATATAAACATTATATAAAGCAGAGATTGACATTTGATGTCAGTTGAAACCATTACTTCTTTTTAGAAAACATGAGGGAACATACTGTAGTCTTTTTGTGCTTTTCAAAAAACTAAAGTTGTAAAAACCACTTCAAAGTGAAAAAGTAAAAATGCTGCAAAGCAGTCAAACGGATTTAACAGTTTCAAAATCATCACAGTTTGCCACATTTTTTTTTATCTCAGTGAGGAATAACACATCAAATACACAAAAATCACAGAAAAGAGAGAAGCTGTAACCTTTGTGAAAGTCGATCAGAGGCGATCAGAGGTGTAGAAGCACCTAGTACAGCCCAGAGCAGTAAAGACAACCCACTTCAACTTCAAAAACATGACATTTGCCACCTCAGAGCATAAAATGTGTCTCTCTAACTCTACACCTGTAAACCTGCAAACCCACACAATGCAGAGGGAAACCAGGCTATTCTCATCCCAGCAAACACTATTAAAAGTTTTTCAGTAATAAGAACACATACACTTGAGTATTGCCTTGTGTACACTGTGTGTGTGTGTGTGTGTGTGTGTGTGTGTGTGTGTGTGTGTGTGTGTGTGTGTGTGTGTGTGTGTGTGTGTGTGTGTGTGTGTGTGTGTCCGAGAGAGAGAGAGAGAGAGAGAGAGAGAGAGAGAGAGAGAGAGAGAGAGAGAGAGAGAGAGAGAGAGAGAGAGAGAATGCAGGAGTGAGGGAGCGAGAGGGAGGGAGGAACAGGGAGTGTGAAAAAGTGAGAGCAGTCAGAGTCAGTCAGCAAAGCTGAGTTGACAGTCAAACAGAGCTGAGCAGCTCAAAAGAAAAGGAAGGCACAGGTACCTCTTTGGAGGAGTCAGGTGGCAGGATCAGCCCTCCCAGCTTGGCGTTCATTAATTATCCTCTAGAAAGATGGACGCACCTGACCCGGCCATTCCTACTGTCCCACAGTCAGAAGAAAGGATGGAGAGGAGCAGGAGAGAGAAAGAAGAGGAGAAAAAAAATGGGAGATGAGGAGGAGATGACAGAGAGAGAGAGATGAGAGAGAGAGAGAGAGAGAGAGAGAGAGAGAGAGAGAGAGAGAGAGAGAGAGGTGAGAGAGAGAGAGAGAGAGAGAGAGAGCAGAGAGAGGAGAGAGAAGGGAGAGAACGAGAGAGAGAGAGAGAGAAGAGAGGAGAGTCAGTGAGATCCACTGCTGCCCTGACACCATGACTGGTCCACGTGAGATTGATCACACACTCGCACTCACACACTGAGGCCTCTACGGTGACAGGGGGGAACTGCCAAGGAGTCGCATGCTTTGTCTAGCCTGGGGACACACATACACAGAGGCACGGACAGCCCAACACACGCACACACTTGCATATTGGTGATGCGCGCAAACGCACACACACGCGCACACACACACACAAACACACACACACACACACGGCCCAAGGCTCACTCACAGACTTTTCACTCTTTGCTATATTTAAAGCTTACTTTAATATATCCATCAATTGTACAAAAATGGATTTCAAGCAGTTTTTGCTTTCCCTTATTCTGACACCCAATCTAAGGTTTTGGTGTTTCAGAAGGCTTCATTAGCATTCACTCGCTGGCCCCCCTGCACATCTGTTCAGTGGTCTAATGCCTGTTATGTTGTGGAGCAGCTGAAAATGGACAGAAAAATAAAAGGGGTCAAAAGTCTGGCACTGAGAAGCGAGAGGACTGTGATTACACACAATAGACAATAAAGGAGATGCATATGAGCAGCGGCAGTGTGCATGGCCTTTGCACCTTCAGGGAGGACAAGGTTCACACTAATCTCATGAATGACTTACACAGACACACTCACAAATGCATGACATCTACTGGCAAGCAAAACAATTGTCAGCATCCTGCCGAGAGGTAACGAAAATATATAGAATTGACATTCATATTAAAATGTGCCTTTAAGAAATGCTTTTACTTTTTAGAAGTGTGTTGATGTTTCCAAGATGAAGGTTTAATGTCATTATATTTTAGAGTCATTTTTAAAGAAATAAAATAATTGTTAACCGCATCCTTCCAATAAATATATACTCTGTAAGTCAAATAAATATGGAGCAGTGCAGGAGCAGATAGGAGCACTGATGGGGAGGTTAGAAAATCAATTTGCATTGCATTAACCAAATATAAAGGCTATCAGTGTGGTTCTTCAATGCTTACAAAAATCACATTTTCCAAATGAACCCTTCCCTTCAGCCATATTTTCCTGTCACTAACCAAGAGGGCCTGTCTCAGTCAGCTGGCCTCTATATGCAGATTGATCCAGATGGACATGGCGTCCAGACCGTCAGTCCCCCACAGACCCTCTGGCTGAACTTGACTCCCATGACTACAGATGGGAAAGAGGGCCCCTCACCTTTGGTGAACCCCAGAACCAACAGCCTCACCCCCACCACCCCTACTACAGCAGACCACAGGCGGGGCCACCTCTCAGGCATCCAGCATTAACAATCACTCCAGATTAAATTCAGGTCGCTTTCCCAACAGCTATCATCACAGATAGCTGATCAATACTGGGACATTATCACAGAACGCTTCCTCAAACACAGTGTCAACATGCGAGCCTTGGTTGGGGAGAGAGTGTGTGTGATCACTGAGGTGGAATAGGAGCCGTGGCCTGGCGCTTACACCGGCGAGCCTCAGAGAGGAGAACCCTTTGAGCAGAGCTTGAACCCTGGGGGGCTGCAGGTCTGACTGGCTATGTTGCTGAGCATGCTGGGCCACAACTTAAAAGGAGATCAGAGGTTTGTACCTCAGAGCTGCAAAGCCCTCTTCCTTCCTCCTCATCTTTGGCTTTCTCTCTTTCTGTCTATACACTCGCAAACTGCCATTTTGTTTAATGTGTACGTGTTATATATACCGGTATATATATATATATACAACTAAAGGCTGATTGGAATGCTGAGGTGATTTGTTTTTAAGAGATGTATAAATTTGTTCAGAAGATACACAAAATACACTCAATCGGTACTTTATGTAACATTGCTACTGTTTGAAATAGACCTCAGACATTTCATAAATACAGATTTCCAATTTAATATAAATAACATATTTCCCATTTGTACATAGCGAGAATCATTTCAATGCATCTGGTGAAATTCAATGCCTTTTTACCAGTAGATTGAAAATGAATTGAATATATGCTTTAAGTATCTATGTTCCAGCCTTTCATTGACCTTGTGACCCTCTGCACTGGAGTCGGTGTGCAGCCTGGGTTGTTGTATTGCCTGGCTTCCCTTAGGGGCCTTTTCCTGCCACTCTAACCTTGTTTCTGAACCAGTTCTGCTCTGTACTTCTGCCCCATGTTCTGTCTGGGTAATGCCGTTTTCCCACTCCTCCTGTAAGTGTCTCATACATTGGCCTTATCAGTGTCCCATCTACACCACGCAACATTTACCTTGCAGGAGGCCTGCAGAGAGAAAGCTTGTATCTTCATCAAACACCAGTCAGCAGTGAGAAAAAGGGGATTGAAGGACTGCTTTATGAATTATTAAGAATAAAATCTTTCTCATATTACGTATCTTTTCCTCCTTCCATTCCATTTTCTTCCCCTTCTTTTTCTTTTTTGGTTAAATTTTAAAACATTTATATCCCTCTGTTCCTGAGTAAACGAGCTCAGGGCCGATTTTCCATTAAAAATAAAAGTTGCAGGGAAGAGGAAAGAGAAGAAGTACGTAGCTTGGTCGGTTTTAGGTTTTAGTCATCTTTAATCAGCCCGGTGTTTCTGTGCTGGGGAAGAAAAGAGTCAGATGAAACAACCACGTAATGATTTTTTTCTTACTAGTTTTCTTCAGTCTTGGATGTTGGAAACTTAAAAGGAATGTAAAAGAAAGACTTTCTTACCTTTTATTATTACTGTCAGTGAGTCCTTGCTCATTCTGACTTTGTTCAGTGGTCTAAGCAATTTTCCAACTTATTAAAAAAAATGATGCATTAATAATGTACTTGCCATTATCGTAGGTCAGGTGTTTCTGAATGGTGGATTCATGGCTGAGAGGCTGAGAATGTCTTTAATGATAGTCAGTCTCTATCAAAGAGACCAGCCTTAACCTGTGATATGATCTCTTTCTATTTCCCATTTTACCTCAGAATGCCTTACGTGCTGGTTTAAATTGCATTTATTCATTAGGATAAAAACACATAAGCGGTAAGACACTTTCTTCAAGTATGACAGTGGAAGTTTCACTTTCACAGTATAAGCTCCAATCCTGTCAATCACAGAACTGTTTAATTTGACAAATCTGTCTTAAGGAAATGGGACTGAAAGCAGTGTTAGAAATAAGTAACTGTATTTTGCATCCTAAAAAGATAGCTAGATTTAAGGTTTGTTTCATCTAAAGAGTGCAGCATTAAACCTCACCAATTAGTTCAACCTGCGATGCGGGGAGCAGAATTATTTGATTGGCATAAAATTTACTTCAAAAGAAAATTTAAATCGGTGTTCCCTGGTGTTTTGTTTGATTTTTTTTTTTTTTTTTATATATATTTCTTTATGATTTATGGTTTGGTCAAAGTTTGCCTCGAAGAAGTATGTGGGTTTTTATAAGTCTGCCTTTTTAATTCGCCACAAAAATCACACAATGGGTATGGAGAAGCTGAAGACCATTATTCAGGGTGAGGACTTAAGTCTGGCTTGCGAGAATGTTCTCTTCTCTGATGGGCCATCATAACCAAAGCATAAGATCAAAGGTCATAGGGCCCCGAAGGAGCTATTGGGATCGAGGAAAATAACCCAAGCACTCCATAGAGGGCACTCAGTTTTTTGCTCGTGGACAAGTAAGAGAGGAAGGTAGAGTGGGCTGCATCACAGTGGGCAGCTTAAACATTGTGCGGGTCTCACATTCAGTCTGGAGTCTCGGGCCTGCTATTTGCCATGCAGATATGATACAGGGAGCTGCACCAATGTGGTCATACATCCTGAGTAGTGTGTGTTTAAATCTGCTCTTAATAAAATATTTCTGGGGCTGTGCAGAGTCGTAGTCCCTGCGCTCATTAGAGGTCTCTGACCAGTTTGATAAGTGCGGCTCAGCTCCATAATGATTTATTAAGGCTGGGGGTGGGGAATGCTAGTGGGTCCAAACTGCCTCAGGACACTCCAACCACGGAGACATTTAAGGGTAAAGGCTTGGAATAGATGGTGCCTCTGAACAGATTTACATCATCCAAGATGCATTTCAAAATGAATTATGTAAGATGAAATGAAATACATAGGAGTCTCACAAATTTTGCCGCCTTTTTCCCCACAGTACTTTTTTTTTTTTTTCTGCTCCTCCTTTCGAGGCTCTTGTCTGCATTGCCCTGAGGTAAATTCATGGTCATTTGCTTTTATACAGCCAAGCACTAATGGACAGATAGGGGGACATGAGGAATAGTGTTTAAAAATGAATGGAGGAAGCATGGCCAAATGTGAGCAAACAAACAAGCTTGACTAATTCACAGGTCAAGGCTGCGCCAGGTTGGAGTGGCCTAGGATTGACTACAGACGCAGGACTGATGAGCTCGACGAAGCTTTTTTCAGCTGGGATGGATGGGGTGGTTAGGGAATTTGTAGAATTGCTGTCTGGTCTGCCACAGCTGTGTAAAGGTCAGTTTTAAATGCAAAATGTTCAACCTTAAAATGTGAGGCGAAGCCTTAAATGACTATAGCAAGAGCACCATAAAAACTAAAACATAAAAGGTGAAAATTAGAAAGTAACAAAAATTATACTTGCATGAGTAAACGAGTGAACAGATTCAAAATAACCTCTCTTGAGTGTTTCTTGGCTGTACAGTCTCTAAACCTCTTGTGAAAGCTGCTTCTGATGTAAGAAAACAAATGACAATAATTGGAAAACCGGTGAGTAAGTATGAGGTCACCCCAAAATTGGAAAACTATCTCCTTCTAAAAAAAATTTTTAATTACAAAATAGCAGAAATAAGTGTCAAAATAGTTTGATAGATGTAAAATACCAGATACTCAGTAAGAAAAATGTATTCTGCTCGCATTCTGGTTGTTGGCACCACAGCAGTGTCCAATTGAAACACAAGTACTGTGGTGTTTATGGGGGGGGGGGGGGGGGGGGGGGGGGTGGGGGGGCATTGCTATGTTAAACCAGACTCAAGGCATAAAGCAGGGTGTGAACAGGTGTGGCCCTGAGCTGGTCAGTAGACATTATGAGAGTAGAGAGACAGGAGAGTTTGCAGGGCAAGTGAGTCATGGAGGCATCGCTACAGAGAAAAGCTTGTATCCTCCAACAGAGGAAACAGGCTTAGTGGTTGGAGGATAGATCTTTTTTTTTTCCTTGCCACAGTTAATTTTCAAATCTCCAACATCCTATGGCTGTCTGTTTTTCTTCTTCTTCTTTCTGTTTTTTTCTGCTTTCATTCTTTTCTTTTAAAATGAAACTGGAGCTGGGGCGGTGATAGTGAATAGATGGCTCAGCGCTCTAACACTTTATCCAATCCGGCGCAGATTTCATCCAATAAAGAATCACTTGTGCACTCTCAAACTAAATGGAAGTCAGGCAGCGGAGAGAAAGGGGCTGCCGTGTGTTTCTGAGCTGCGAAAATCAAATTTTCTTAAAGCTGCCGCAGCAGTGGCTGGCGGAAAAGGCAGCAACAGCCATGACTGGCCAGGGCCACAACGTCTGCACACACAATTTAATCCATCACAGAGCGCCTGACACCATATCAATCAACCTTTCATCAGTATGCCCCCACCCTCTCAAAAAAAAAAGAGAAAAAAAAACCAAAACAATATTTCTATTCAATCACCTCTGACTGGACCAGGCCTGCAACCCAATGACCAAGGGAGAGAAGCAGAGAACTCCAGCTGGTTCAGAGATCTTTTCATATGAACACGAGCATAAAGTAAAACACATGCACTCAGTATGCAGTCCTTTAAGGGCTTTTTTTTTCTTTCTTTCCCCAAATGATATTATCTTCACTTCAGTGATATCACACATGCTGAAAAAAGACACGGTATCAAATTGTCCACCGACCGTTAACTTTAACTGTATGACACTAACCCTCCAGTTCTTCACCTTACCCCCTCCCATTGTTGTCCTTTGTTCCAGGAATACCGTCCCTCTTACCCCCTCTGCATCCCACAGGCTGTGGCTCCAGTGGCCTATGATTTATAATTCATAGGGGCCGCTTTTATAAGGGACCTTAGTCTACCTGATACTCTGCCACTGGGCCTGTCCTGGGACAGTGGGAGGGGGGCTCTTCATTACGCCTGGCACCACAGTACTAACATGACACTCTCTTCTTTGAAGCCCCAGCACTGTATGTAAATTGGACATAATAATCTATTTTTCCCAGTCGGTGGACTGAGTCGTATTCCTGTAACTGATGCCCCCCCCCCCCCTCCATTTCCCATCAGCCACCTTGTTTTGTATCACCCTTCCACCAATTACTCAGCTTCTGCTTTGCTGAGGTTATATGCAAAAAAGAAAAAGAAAAATACAACTCAGTGGACACTAACATTCTACTTTTCTCAACCAAAACAAGATTTCACTGAACTTTTATTCTCCCATTTAAGCATAGTATTTTCCATGGACATGTGTGACAGTGCTGTTTCTTCCTCCAGGACCTGTAAAAGCTCAGTTCTCTTGGTATCCACATTACTTCCTCTCTATTTCGCTCTCTGCTCTGACCTCGCTGCATACCAGAAAGGTCTCCAACCCAGGCTGTGCTCTGTACTCAGTGCTCTTGGCCTAGGGCTCTGCTTGGCCTCCATGCTCCACTGGCTCCCTAAACCCCGGTAAGGCTCCAAAAGGCCAAACACTGTAGTTGTTGTGGATGCCCCACCACCCACCAGTGTCTCTGGTGCTGCAATTGGGGTGGGTGCGGGGGGGTGGGAGGGAGGGGTGCTTGTCAGATTGCCAGGAGCAGCTCAAATGACAAAGAGAGAGCAGCTCAGCTTGGATCAAACGTGTGTATTATTGTTGTTGTTACTAAGTGCTCCTGACTAATTATTCCTCCCTCATTTGCAAACGGGGCTGCTGTTCATTTACATATCAATGGACCGAGCGGAGGGTACGATGTCAAGGAGTGCCGGTTAAGCGTGTGGCTAAGCTTGAGGAGCGCAGAGGCCATCAACCCTACAACAAACAGAACCCCCCCCCCACCCCCCTCACCCACATGCTGCCACACTCCACCAAGCCTCCAGAACCCACAACACAAGCATGTCACCCCCCGCTGTCTTAGTCTAATAAACAGACGAAACAGAATGGAAGATAGGCTGTTGTTTGGGGAGGGAGGGGGGAAGGGGGAGGACTGACATAGCGAAGAGCTCTCTGTCAAATCAGCGGGTTGCCCCTGGATTAGTTCAGTTGTAACACAACCCCACACTCCATGGAGATCATTTAGGCAATTATCAAGAACAAGGCCGGCTACAGCTCACTTCAAAGGAATACACCAGATGAACAGTTACAGCATACTGGTCAATTTCCATACAAGCCACCCCCTCCCTCCCTGCTCTCCTTCACTCACTCCTCTTCTGCTTATGCCTCAAGGCATTTTGACTGTGTTAATGAACATAACACCCCCTACCCACCCTGAAACACACGCTCATATCTACTGTATGATGAGAAGTTCATGATGCACTCTCTCTACTGTCCCTCAGCAGAAGAAAAGAAAAAACAAAACAAAGAGAAAGCGGCTGAAGTGAAGGACAAAAGTGCCTGCCAGTTGCTTGTCTTGCAATTGCTTCTATTAGCTGCAAGAAACTGAAGTGTTTCGGATTCTAAACATGCAGAATATCCATGGCACAACTGGCACAAAAAAAGCACCATGTAAAGCTCAGTATCCTTTCAAATGGTGGTTGATGGTAAAGATTCAGATGTCTCACTGAAAACTACCACAAATTGTTTTTATAGAAGCACATTACAAACAGAGATAATGCTTTAAAGTTTTTCATTTTCCCATTCAGTACAAGTTATCTTATTATCCACTTGTGGCACCCTGGTGAGTGAGTGAGGATGAGGAACTCCGGGATCAACTTGAATAAGTTGTTGAAATGAACTGTGTGACATAAGCTAAACAAAAACTCTGGTGAGCCACATATAAGATGGTGGCAAATATGAGAAGTGCAAATGTATTAGTAGCAAGTAGCTATTTTAAAAAGTGCTTCTAGCTGCGATCTTATTTGTCATACAATGACAGGTAGTTTTATTAAAGCATATATTTATAATTTCAAAGAAATAATCAGCTGTCTGACTGTTCATGATTCATTAAATCATACACAATTTTCAACCTACAGTCTGGCAATTTCCTGTAGCTATAATTAAGGCTACATTGTCTGACATCATTACCTTACCAGTTGTGTGTGTGTGTGTGTGTGTGTGTGTGTGTGTGTGTGTGTGTGTGTGTGTGTGTGTGTGTGTGTGTGTGTGTGTGTGTGTGTGTGTGTGTGTGTGTGTGTGTGTGTGTGTGTGTGTGTGTGTGCGTGTGTGTGTGTGTGTGTGTTCGGAACACAAAAGGGAAAGTATAATCAAAATGCGAGTCTGAAGAGTTTTTCCCCTTCTTTACCCATTCATCCAGGACCACTTCTTAATAAAGTTAAACCCCACAAGCTGTTTCTCTTTGTGCATCTCTCCATTCTCTCTCTCTCTCTCTCTCTCTCTCTCTCTCACGCACACGCACACGCACACACACACACACACACACACACACACACACACACACACACACACACACACACACACACACACACACACACACACACACACACACACACACACACACACACACACACTTTCTGGACTTTCTAATCAGACTGGGTCATGTTTTATTGTAAAGATCCAAGACAAACATACAAGCAACCAGATCCTCCACTCAGGATAAGGTTTCTAATCATGCACTATAAATTATTCAGCCTAGAAAAATGTGCCCTCCCCAAATGTTTATTGATGCGGGACGGACAGTGTCAGACTGGTGACATGGATATGGATGCTGCCATCAAAGTTCGGAAGAAGCCACAAGTCGAGTTGGGGAGGGGGGGGGGGTTGGCCCAGGTCAGAAAGCCAAGGATAGATACCTAACATGTCAGATGAGAGCAAGAGCCTCAGATACAGAGGAGATAATCGATTGGCTTTCAGGATGCAGAGACACAAGAGATGACAAAAGAATGAGACACAGAAATTAGATGGAGTAACAGCAGAAGATGAAAGAAGCTGAAGAACAATCTACGAGGAAACAGTAGAAGGGGAAAGCAGATGTTGGAGGTCTCCCATACAACCAACAGTAATGTTACTATAAAACTGCATTAATCATTTACTATCAATACTCAGATGGGCCTGGTATGCTGAGACACGTGATCACTTTATCTGTACAAATAGCAAAATACAGCAATAATTATGATGACAGTTTTAAGAGGATGCTGAATTACCTCATTCTCTAATTCTGACTCTCTAGTTATTTTCCAACAAATACAACATCGTCATCTCAGAACTGATGTCTTCAAATGCTTTCTCTGAATATATTCAATACAAATCTGGGAATAAAATATACCAATACATTCTCACTTTCTTCTGCCATCTCTCTCTTCCCTCTCCTTAATCTATTTCCCATTAGATCAAAATATGTGTCAGTTAAAATGGCTAATTTATATTTGTGGGAGATGTAAACTTGTTTAAATCTTTAATAAAACAAGGATGAAATATCAGACATCAGCTGCAGAGCATGAAGGACATCGATATTATATCGCGTCATTTCAAAGCCAGAAAGATTGCGTGCATGCGTGCCCTTTAAATTATTCGATATCTTTACCTCAGTTTCTGAATCTTCTGCATTGGTGTCATAGACTGCATTAATCCTCAAAGCCTTGGCAGCAATTTTTCAAAGAGGTTACATATGTTTCATATATTCTAATGGGTAATTGGCTTAATTTCTAAATGTTATATTTTGAATAGAGCTGTTGTTGCACAATGGAGTATTACTGAGGAAGAAGGGAGAAATAACCATGTGAATGACATTGTTTTTATTTAAAGTTATTATGCAAGTATTCTCACTGAGTGTCTGTGGGTTGATGACTGAATTAATAAGTAGATAGATTTTTTTCCCCATGAGAAATTATTGGAACCATTTAAAAAAAAAATGTCTGTTTATGTGCATGCTAGTTTCGCTTCAATCCCTCCATTTAAAAAGTTGTTTGCACTAAAAGGTAAGTCACTGTGGGCCACAAGGGAGAATAAAAGCGTATCAAATTATTTTTTAAACTCAGACTTTCTAATAAGCAAAACAAGTGTGTACGCACATAAAAACTAATGAAGCAAACCTTAGCCTGTATGTAGTTTTGTTTGTATAATGGATAGATGGACAGCTGGAGAAGCAAGTGACCTTCGTGTTGCAGCTTTGTGATGTGTGTTGAATCCTTCTCAGTTATTCTGTGAATACTTGTGCATGCGAATATGTGTGGGAGGGGGACTGGGAGGACTTCAGGTCTATTCAGCCTCTCTCTTTTTCCCTCTCTATCCTTCTTTCTTTCTCTGGATCTGTTGGGCTTTGATTCGAGCAATGATAGGAGCAACGCTACAGCATGACACCCCTATGAAAAGACAAGTCTGTTGCCAAGAAATACTTAGCGAACACTGACTGAGTGTTTAATATGGTGGAGGAGGTGGCGGTTCAGCTACCACAGAAAGAACAAACTAGGATTACATTGTACTCTCGGCAACAGCTGCACATGTTACTTGAAACTAGCAAAATCAAAATAACCCCAAATCCCTGGGTGGGAATTTGAAATGCACTTTTTTGCTAGTTTGTACAATGATCACACAAGTTTTTGCCGTGTTTCTGCAGTATTTAAGTCATAGTTATTTTGTTCATTTATTCCTCATGGTATAGAAGAGGCAGAGAGTAATTTGTTACTACAAGACACAAACTTTTATTTCAGACACATCTGGCTTCGCCTCATATCTTGCAGTTCTGTATCTGCACCAAGAAAAACTAATGGTCACCTATTAAAAAACACTAATAACAGAATAATACTGGTTTGGCCGTTGCACTTTTTTATTAGTAAACATTATTTTGGAGGTATTTAATTGTGCTTTTGACAAAGGGTTAGGATTGAGTTTCTTAAGAATCAATACTTCAATGTAATACGTTATGAATTTACCAGTCCCTCTAGTATATGGCTTTACCTAACTTTGGGTTCCAGCATGGCTGGAGCAAAGTCAAGACAAACCCTGGATAGATCACCAGCCCATCATATGACGAACGAAAAAAGAGAAACTCACTATCAACCCTGACAATTATAAGTCTCCAATTAACCCCATATTAAAGTGTTGTGGGAGGAACCGGAAGTACTTGGAGAAAACCCATGCAAGCAGAGGGAGCACATGCAAAGTCCACAAAGAAAAGCTCCCAACCCAAACCCTGAGTTCAACCCGGAACATTTTTGTTACGATACCAAAGTAATAATCACTGTACATTTCCTATTATCTACAATAAAACAATTTGAATTCCGGTAAAAGTACTTAAAAAACAACCAGATGTATCAATTTCTCACCCTGAACTCCTACAATCCTAAACAAATATCTATGTCTAGATCCCAGCTGATTTTCAGCTAAACATCTTGTGTTACTGTGTCCATCATTTAACCTCTAAGCCACAATATGCACTTGCATTATTGCTTTATCTGTGAAAGGCACAACATCAGCAGATGGAGGAGTTAAAGCATGACATTCCCGTGTGCTGCTGTGTCCTTTAAAGCCATCAGAGCTGGCACCTCTCTGCACAGACAAGGCCCAGGTCAATCAGGCAGTCGGCACAGTAGAGACTGCCTCCATGCCCACAGGAGTACTCTGACCCTCTCATCTAAATATTGCATGAATTACATGTGCGAGGTTTCCTGTACCAAGTTAACCACCACTGATGAAGACAGATGTTCCTCTTCTGCTCAGGGACTTGCTAAATTTATCCCCCAAGTGGTCATACTGCTCAGTCAGTACGACCTAGTCAAGCCTCACGCTGGTTTTGGATTTATATGGTATTAAAGAGACGTGCGATAGATGCTGGTATGTTACAATATACAATGGTTTTCACTGCAGAAGGCTCCTCCAGCTCGGCAGACTATCGTCCAGATGATATGCTTTGACATTGGAAGATGATGTCAAACAACATCCACGCGACTCCTTCAATCTACTCCATCACTCCACTTTAAATATACAGCTCCATAAAGATGAAATACAGTTTCAAACGGCCTAAGCATTGTAGAGCAATAAAGACTCTGGCATCACCTCAGCTTGAAGTCAGCTTTCACCATAGTGGAAGAGTCATTGACTCACTTGTACTGTATCAGAGACACATAAGGCGGGTTGAGAGCCAATAATTATCAGCTACTGTGAGTCTGGTGGAAATACTGTACTGACAGAGGATTTTATAAACACTGACATGTAGATATCAACAAAGTCCATATGATCAAAGCGCATTAGATTTATTGCCTGGAAGCAAGCTCCACATTATGAAGTTTAATCCCCCTGATCTATATCAGTAATTGTGGTGCATTAGTCCTAATTATGGCAACGGCATTGATAATCCTGTTAAAGCCAATCAGATATGTGGTGAAATCAGAGTTAGGGAGGGGAAGCAGGAGGAGGAGTGGCAGGAGGAGAGTAAAGACAACAGTCATATTATGAAAAACAATTGGAATCTGAATAATTTCAGAAAATAATACAAGCTAAAGAGATGAATAAAAAAACAACTGTTGCCAACTGGAACATTTTAAGGCCTATTGTTCGTTATTGTGTATGCGCTCAAATGATTAATTAACTCATGTTAACAGTATGAGTCTGTCATCACTCAGGATGGATGGATCGTCACAAAATACAGTTCTGAAGACTGAATCCTCCGAATTTTTCCCTTTTAATGCCACGTTAGCTGACATTTGTGGTTGTTAGTTATAACCTCTTTACAGCTATTGGATTGATTGCCATTAAATTTACTACAGACAGACAAGATTCTCAAACTATAAATCCTAATGGCTTGAACACTACCCTGACTTTTCCTCCAGTAGCTGACATTTGTGTTTAGGACTGAAATATCTTGATAACGACTGGATAGACTGCAATTAAATTTGGTCCCGACAGTCATGACTTTTACTAAAGTCATTCAGGGAGGTGATCTGTTATTGTTTTTATGCAACGACATAACAAGATCAAAGTGTTAAATTGTTATTTTTATGTCCAGCAGAGAGCTACTGAATGAATAACCAGTCTTAACTGTAATTTGTATTTAGGACTAATTAAGCAAATCCCGGTATTCACACTGACACAAAGGTGGCTGTGAGTGCAAGCTTCACTGCTACATGACTTTGATATGTTAGCAATGTCATGTGACCACGCTGACTAAAACCTTAAACTCATAATACTGTGCTTGCATTCAGTGGTAGTCAAATCTAGTCCTCGATGGCCGGTCTTTTCAGTCTCTCACAATTGCAATAAGGGCCTCATTATTGGGCTTTGTCACAAGCTTGATGATGACATCAACATTAGATTCAGTTGTGCCGATGCTTGGAGACGTCCAAAATATGCAGAACATCGGTCCTCGAGGCCCAGATTCGAGTACCCCTGCCCCAGCCCGCCTCTTGACACCTTTGCATGCTTCTGACTCCAATGGATCCCCGATGACCTAAAATTATTTTTCATTTTATTTTTTTAAATTTTTTGATGTGTTTAGTTTTATACCTTCATATATTATGGCATAGGTGTTTGCGAAAATAATCAGATGGGGGAAATGACAGCCAGTCAACATCTTCTCTCCTTAATCCTCTTCCTGCCACACCTCCAGCTTTTTAAAATGCCCCCCCCCCCCCCCCCCCCCCCCGGTGTGTCCCAACTGAGCATGAAGATCCTGCAGAAACTGATTTAAAAAAATGAGGCTGGGTGCGACTTAATGGAAAAGTGGTGATAAAATAGGCAACATGGAAAATGGATGAAAGGCATAGAAAATAGATGCAGATCAGCAGTGGAGGCAAATCCCTCCTGTGTCCATCTACATGAGTCCAAAGGGGACAAACGGCTCCCCTCTGGTCCATTTACAATTCAAGTAGCCTCCTGTCAGCGAGCATGTTATTAAAGTTCTAAATTTCAGAAATACCCTGCATTATGGTGATAATGCCTCATTAGCGTCCCAAAAAGAGGTAGTGCCAGACGGGACGAGCATGAGCGTAATAAGTTAATGGAGAGAGGAAGTGTCTAAAAGAAAAGTAAACTTTCTCTTATTTTACCTTTGTTCGCCTGAGGAGGGATGCGAGTGGAAGAGAGAGGAAAACTCAGGCAATGCTTGAGCTCCTTCATCCTGCTTATTACAGTGCCGCCCGGCTCTCTGTCCTCAAGCCTTTCTGCGCCTCACTATTTTAACTACACCTGTCATTTGCGGTCCAGTCATTTTACCTCTATGCTCGGCTTTCTTTCCCCGCTTACAGGGACTGTTAACTGGGCCTGTCTGTCATGCTGGCTGGGGCTGAATCTCGGGCAGACGCTGGGGGCAGATTTAGGCTCGGGTGAACAGTAGGAGCGGGGCAGGTAGGGGGGGGCAGCGGGTTGGGAGGGGCGATTTTTGGAAGCGAGGGTTGTAATGAGCTTGCGGCAGTGCGCTGCTATAGGAAAACTGTATTGTTCCTCCATCCACTGAGAGGCATCCATCTTAACAGCTGCAGAGATGGAGGGAGTAGACAGAAGGGAGTGAAAAAAAAAAGATGCAGTGACACAAAACAGATGTGATGAAGTCCATTTTTCTCTCTACCTCATTATCCTTTAAATCTTTCTTTTCCACACTCATTGAATGTCCTGTTACTTTTATTTTCGGGTTTCATGAAAACAATACAAATTGAGGCATTACTTTGGTGTGTTTGAGAGTTCCCTATATGGAAGAAATACACCTGCATGACATACATACAGTACATCATACACAATTGTAGACTTTTCTTCGTTTCACAAGCAACACTGAATTTAGGCACAAAGCAAAATATGAAGGATTCATGATAAATTATGAATCTACTCTGACCTATGAACCAGTCCAGCTTGCCATCATCAATTTATATGAAACCAAAACAGCTCCCTTTTGCAATTGTTATATTTTAGTGTCAGCTGTTTTATGGTGTCCTGAGAGTTTTTAATTACATGCACTTTAAGAGTCCCCACAGAGAGACTTTAATTAATCAACAGAGAATTACCGAGCCCAACAAAAATAACAACCCCTTAGGAAAAATGCAGCGGGGTAAATATAGAATAATACAGACATCAGCACAAACGCAGAAAATAAATACATAATCTGAGGCTGTGATTATTGTGTCTGCGGATGCCTTTTAATAGAGCACATTTACGTCTAACATATGGACAGTACCACACTGTCTTATATACAGCACAATTTATACTGAACAAAAACAAGAGAAAGCACCTTTGTTGGCAACAACAAATACTGAGACACACAAACGGGATGTATACAGTGAACGCGCACAAAAATATAACTATGAGACCATTCTATTGACTGAAATGCACTGCCACCCACTACAAGAACTTATCTACGAGTGACAGGAGAGAGAGAGAGAGAGAGAGAGAGAGAGAGAGAGAGAGAGAGAGAGAGAGAGAGAGAGAGAGAGAGAGAGAGAGAGAGAGAGAGAGAGAGAGAGAGAGAGAGAGACTTGGTTGGTGTTGCTTTATCATTTCATCAAGTGTCATTAAGAGAAAACCTTCTCTCTCTCTCTCTCGCTCTCGCTCTCTCTCTCTCTCTCTCTCTCTCTCTCTCTTGGTCTTGGCCATGTGGTTCGAGAGCCTGAGACTCTTTACAATGCTGAAGAGCAGATCAACAGCCAAGTGGTGGTGCGTCTGTTCCTTCAGTGCTGGCTAGCTTGCCGGTGTTGCTTTATTATTTCATTAAGTGTAAATCCTGTCAGTGCCATTCCACCCCCACCCTGGTCCAGTCCTGCCACTCTGCCCTCAGCAGGTTAAATTATAATTTAATTACCAAGCCTTAGCTGCATAAGCTGCTTGGGAGCACTGCCCCCCAGAATAATTTGAAAAGATGGCATCTCCCCTCATCTTCGTGTTCCTGATCCACCAGACCCGAGCCCCCTGGAGGCCCACTTCAATATCCCACCTAATTATCTACCTCAAATCAGGCACCTATTACAGAGAAATATCAGTAATTAAGTTGGAAGAGAGAAGAAAAAAAACTTATTGTCTCAGAGTTCGTAATAGGACATGTTTCTTCAGAGGAGCTGGGTAAGAGCTGTAGGTGTGCCCTAAGGAGATGTTTCTTAAAGTTATTTCTATCACAGGCTTTACTGTATCTGCAGAGCAGCAGTGTTGCTTTATCAGTGCTCTGTAACCACACTGTAGCATTCTTTGACATTGAAGCTTATTCCCATTGAGCTGTGCCCTCACGTGACAGAATGGAAAACTGTAATCAATCAGATTTACTGTGCACTAGGTTTTGACCGAAAAGATCAGAAGGTTATTTGTTATTCATGGGTTATTTGTGATTATTATCACCAGCAGCCTGCTCCGGGATTTACAACATTTTCAAAATTGAACTATTTATAACATTTTAATTTAATCATAAAACTGTGGCATTTGTGGTTTATGAACGCCATTATGGGAATTATTAAAGCTCAAAACAGTTTTTAACTACAAATGAATTATTGATAATCAACTACCTCATCATCACATGTTGTCATCGCTTATTGTGGCATTTCATAGTGGTGACCTCTGTATTTCTGTATTTACCATTTTAAAAGTGAAATTTATACTTAACTAGGAGAACAAATAATCAGTTTTTGTACTCTGGTATTGGAGCAAAAACATGGTCTCTACATGCATAGTAATGTGATACATGGGAGGGGAAAAAGCCTTGTGGATCCGCAGTGGTGATGTTGTGTCAAACTCAGAGGCAAGAAAAACAAACGTGTAAATCAGCTTTGACAGTCATTGAGAGGGACAATGACAACTACGTTTTATTGTGCGGCAAACACAGAAGAAATATCTTTTCATATGAACTTCCTTTGTCTGCATTTATTTGAATGTAAATACAATTCAGATTGTACTTGTTTATTATTCTTTGTCAGATGATCTCTCACCAAGAATGAATCATTTATGAGGGGATTTAATAGAGAAGATAAGAGAAATAAAATCATCCTATAGCACAGGTAGCAAAAGCACTATGCCATTTTTTCTGCCCTGGGATAATGATGTAATTTTCTTTGCACTAATTTGACACCACAAAATTGGGCATTTCATCCAAAAAAGTCATTATGTGAAACTGCAGTTAAATATAATTTGAGGAAATCATGGATCTAATACAATTTAAAATACCACTGAAAAGCCAAAACTACTAATTTGCTATTCATACTGCTTTCATAACATAGCTACAGTTTAGTTTAACTCAACCATGTTGGAGCAGAAAGCTCTGTTAAAAAAAAAAAAAAAATCCTCTCCACATAAAAAGCCCCCTTTTAACAGTTTTCTTTTATACATGTGAGACAAAGATAAGTAAATACAGAGGAGATAATGAATAGACTGGAAAATGAGCGTTACCGCTCTGCACTGTTCAATCCTGGGGACAATTGCAGCGTTTTGGGTAAAATTGCTTGCAACCCCTCCCCTGCACCACCACCACACCACCCCCATGCCCATCACACACAAATGTACACACCTTTAACACACACACACTCCTCTTACCCCCTCTCATCCTATAATCCTCCGGCAAAGCCCTCTCTGTCCATGCGGACCCCCCACCCAGAGGGACCCTGCCAAGGCAAATTAGAGAGGGGGGAGGGAGGGGGTGGGGGGTGGGGAGGGGGGGGGGCTTTTGTTTCGCAGCACTCTGTGAAAAGAAAAAAAAAAAATCCAAATTATTTCTTGAGCTGGAGCAATTTGACATGCTGTGATAACTGCTCTGTCAGAAACTTCTTTGACATCTCTGAAAGAGAAGATTTTCCACCACAAAACCAGGGCTCCATTTAAAAACAGTCTTCAAAAGAGCCACAAACTCATTAGGCTGTTTAATTACACCCTGTTCGCATCCCTCTCTCCCTCTCAGTCTATCTCTCATGTCTGTCAAAATAAAGGAAAAACAAACTGGCCCCGTCAGAAGTACTCCCGGCTCTCATCAGAGCGCTCTACTTTACTCTTTTTTTTTTTTTTCTCCACACATCCTCCTCTTGGTACAATCTGCCTTTTTACTTTGTCCCTTCTCTTTTGTACCTGGCCTTATTTTGTGCCTCAAAGAACAATCTCTCCTCCCCTTCCCTTCCCTCAATCTATCATTCTCCCTTTTGTATTTTTCTCCAAACCAATAAGTTGGGTTGTTGTCTTGCTGTTATCGTCAGCCTTTTGTATAGATGACCCACTTGTGTTCTTAGGGAAGTGATGTTGTTTGACCACAGCTCGCTTGCTACTTTTCCCTCAGCTTGCCTGGAGTTACATCTGGAGCCTGAGCCCGCCATCGTATTAGATGTACAATCACAGAGCAACAGCACATAAGCAATCAGATTCGGTGGCAGGAAGAAAATGTCCTGTTTGTCTCTTGGAGTGTCTCGGCAGATGAAGAAAATGGATTCTACCTACAAATAAGGACTGTATGCATGGTCATGCTTTCACAGGGAGACATATAGGGAGAAATTCTTTCAGCTCATCATGTGGCAGTTCTTTAACTTGCTCTAAATATTAAATAAACACAGTTTTCATTGTAAAGAGTTATGAGAAGATGATTTGCACAGAATCTATCTCATCTTCTCATATGTCACTTTTGTCTCAAGTTTTAAGTTTCAAACCCTAATCATTGGGCTTAGGACAACATATTGGTGGATTGCATGTGTATAAAAGCTGAATTCAATGCAAAGTAAAAAAAAAAAAAAAAGTAATAGAGGTGTATTTATTGGAGATTAAGTTTATGTTTTACAAACCAATACCAAATATTAGGATAGACTAGGTGCTTTCATTAGAAGTTAAACCATGACTTTCACATACATACAAGTAATGTACATATGATTTGTTCTACAATTTAATGACAAAAATTGTCTTTGTATTAAGTCCAATTTAATAAACAATAGCTATGCTGCCATAAAGTGTGTGTGTGTACACGCGCGCGCGCACGCACGCACGCACGCACGCACGCACGCACGCACGCGCACACACGCACACACGCACACACGCACACACGCACACACGCACACACACACACACACACACACACACACACACACACACACACACACACACACACACACACGTTTATTACAAATACATAAAGATATATATATATACACACATAAAGAAAGAAATACATATATATAAATAAAGCATTGATAATAATGAAAAGTGGAATATATAAGAGTTGCTGCTTATATATACAAGAAGCTACAGACCTCGCCTCTACTCCTCGATCCTAACAACCATGAAAATCTAAAAATGTGCAAGTTCAGTTGGACTCCATAAGTTTGCTACTTTACGTGTGATAAAATACACGCTATAGCTGCCTTTCAATCTGCTCCGCTTCACCTTTCCATCATCTGCTCTGCTTTATTCAACTCAAGGAGTCTCAATATGCAGGAATTGATCCAAGCTCACTATGAAGATACACCCTGGACAGGACAGCTCATCCGAAGTCAAACACAGAGACACAATCACAATCACATCAATAATTATTTTGGAGTCCGCCCTTAATCTCCACACATTTTCTGGAAGGAACCAGAGAAAACCCACCAACGTAGGGAGAACAAAACGAAACCATGTATCAATGTTTTACTTGAATTCCAGAATCCAAGTACATTAAATTACTGTGTGAGTGAAACATATTTCAGATTTTTTCCTGCTGCAATAAAAATAATTCAGCAGAAGAGGAGAGGGTCTTGATACCTCAATCCATCCGCTGCTGTTCCTATCCTGGATATAATGCAGTCAAATACACTCACATGTGATACAATCACTGTTGTTGCACCGAAACAAAAAAAAAAACCTAAATGAACTTCCAAGTATTATCTTTTTGTAGTTCCATGAAGGCCAACCCAATGCAGTTTTCTTGAACTATTTTGTTTTCACCTGAAGAAGAAAATGTGTATTTTCATGTGGTCTGCTCTCGTTTTCACGAGAGACCACAGCCCTGATGATCAGACATCCCCATACTTTAATTAAAAAAAGATCCACTTCCCCTGTTGCTGTACCATACAAACCACAGGCTTTACGTCTCCCTGCCCCAGTCAAATATGGATGACAATGTTTATCTTCACCTGAAGGAGATTCACTTCCTCAAAAAGGAAAGTCTCAACGATGTCCATCATACATTTTTCTCCCACATGGGCTTCACTTGTATTTTTGAAAACACTCAATACTTAAATGAAATTGTGTCACTCAATACATCTTTCCCACCGTTTGAAATCAATGTATTTTACATTCCTCATCCTTGTCTGTCAATATCAATGATGGAAGAACATCAATAATGACAGCTACATTTGTATCTGTATCATTTCTCTAGTAGGATCTATTCCTCTCCTGCCCTCTTCTCCCTCTTCACCCGCCAGCAGCTACAAAGCTCATGTTCAGCCAGGCGCGCAAAGGATATTAGCTTCTCTACCCGCAAATTTGCTTTTCACATCTATTTCTTTCTTCTTCTAACCAGTTCTTGGATGGCTTGTTATTGAGCTTAGTGTCCACAAATGCCATTGATCCAAGCCACAAGTGAGATCCATACTTGGGCACTTTAACACTCTCTCAGCATGTTAGTAATACTAATCCTGCTTCACCGGCAGGCCCATTGATTTTATAGATTTCCCCGAAAGTTGTGATAATGATATATCATTGTTAAATTTGGTAGAACAAACTGCTTTGCCAATCTATCAATGCAAACACAAGCTCTGATTTCTCGTCGGTGTACAGGTTCACTATTGTTTATTTTGCACATTAGATATTATTTTCTAACACGTGCACAGATCCTTACACGCGGGCACACATGTACACAGTAGCATTTTGTAATCCCCAAAAAACGGTTTTAAAGATGCACTTTAAAATCGAAACCCATCTATCAAAATTCATCTTTATTTAAGAGCATTGGTTATAGTTAATTACAGGTAAAGTAACATCAGTAAATAGTGAATGGTATAATATTAAGCGGAAAAGTAGTGTCGTGGTTAGTGCTCGTTTCACAGCAAGTTCATGGCCTTTCTGAGAAAGGTTAGCAGGTCTTCCCTGTGCGCATAAGGAATTAAAATAAAAAGCTACTCTGGCTTTCTACCACAATCTAAAGGTTTGTATGTTTGGGCACTCACTGGATCAAAATTGCCTGCATGTGTGGCTATTGGTGATTGTCTGTCTCTCTATGTTTGCCCTTTGAAAAAACTGGTGACTTGATCAATATGTACACTTCCTTTTCCCGATTGTCTGATGTCTTAAGTGCCTATGGAAGATGGATGGAGGACAAATACATTATGTAATTATCACAACATGTAAGCAGACGTGAAAAATTGGTATGTTTCTAATTGTGCCGACAAATTGACTTAAGTTGCAGAAATGATAACATTGAAACCACATTCAAGAAAAGCGTAATTAATTCAGGGGTTTGATGTTAATTAGCTAAAAACAGATGCCTGGAAAGTTTAAACTCTCTCGTACTTAATTAGGCAAATCACCACTGCTGAGATACAAAGTTTATTGGTCAGCAAGTGATGTGAGAGTGTGACACATGCTTCAATTCACAAACAACCTTTCAGAGCAGTCAGTTGCTGCAGGGTGACCACAATAACAAATAATTAACATTCAAAGATCAAAGAAAATGTCCACAAAATTTACATTAAATTGCTTCACTAGTACACCCTAATGACTTATCACACTACGCTCACTCAAAACAGGAAGAGGTTTAATAACTCTCAGGTATGAATAAGAAGAATGGTAATGGTACCTGCATGTTCTACAGATTTTTACTAGATGAGGATGATTGCAAATATGCGTTTTTATAAATTCATTTTACAATCCATGCAACAAATCTAATATGGAACAGGTTATTGAACATCATATATATGCCACCTATAGGGTGCAATATCGCACCCCGCTCAGTAACTTCATAAGATAGTCCTCCTGGTGTGAGCAGGATAGGTGGCAGGACATGGCTTCAAGTAGCTCCAAAAACACACAAATCACAGAGCCAGAACCAAGCATGCAGAGAGGAGAGGAGCTCTAAATGAAAAAAACTTGAAGAAAAATGTTTACTGTGAAAGCATGCTCATATTATCTCTGATGAAACTTTGGGGAGTGGGGCGCAGGGAGCAGAGCAGGCAGAGGTGAAAGATAGGGCTGCGAAGGCTGTGGGGGTTGGGGAGGTGGTGGTGGTGGGCTGTGTTGAGGTGGCAGAGGGATGAGCACGGGGAATACTGAGGTCTGGAGAGAGAACTAATGGGCAACACGGCAACAGTTCAAACCCGAGGCGCAGCGAGGCAGCAGTGGCCTGACACAGCTGAGGGCCTCAGAGGAGTGCCAGGCCTATTAGAGCAAGATAAGGGCCTGTTTGGAGAAAGCATCCTCTCAATGGTGCAGTGGGCAACAACACAGGCATGGGCATCAATTAAAGAGAAAAAAATATGACATAGAAGTAGGGGCGCATTAAATAAAAACAACAAACTGCCAGTGCTACTGCCCTCCCCTCTGAAGGACTGTGAATGGGCAGGGAGCATCAGTGCTGAAATATGGTCGATTTATTCTCCACAGCATTGTCGAGGTGGGGGGAGTTTATGATGAGGTGCAATGTAAAGGGTAGAAAAGAAATGAGTCTGGATGCCTTCTGGACACAGAGTTGCACACACAGATGAAAGATGAGAGACACGGAGACTCACCTGAAAAAACTCAAACCACAATCTTTACAAGAAAAAAATCATGCCGGCAGATGACTTTCATGATAACTAATTTAGCTTTAATTCACCTTCCATTTCTTCCCTTTGAGCCCACAGGCAGGATGTGATGTGGCAGACCACAGTGGCCCAGATTCTTATCGGTCATGGAAAAAGCCATCAAATCATTTGACCTGCATGAAAAACCAGCCTGACTTAACAAAATGACATCTTAATTGTCAGAAAATCCCCATTCTATCACAAAATTGTGACCTGCCATCTAAGGAGGTCCGGCCCCAGCATCACCCAGAGGCTGTTTTACATCTTCAGTCCAGCGCTATCCTCGCAAGGTGCCTGTTGAGTGCCCTCTGGAAGGAGGTGTGGATGGCAGACGGGCTTTGTGAAACACCAGTAAACAACAATGAGCTGAACTGACACATGCTGCTGATGAAGGGGAAAACATTGAGGCTCTCCTGCTCTTGTTTAGAATACAGTGCAAGAGAATGTAGGCTTTTCTTTTGGTTCGCGTTGGGTTAATGTGATTTCTGTTCCGCCTGTCGATTCCAGAGACCCAACTTTGTGAGCAGTGGTCAGGTGAAGCCTGGACTCAGCCCCCCTATGGCCATTAGTGTGGAAAGAAGACAACCCAATAAACAGAGAAAAGCTTGATGTGTACAGGTCACTGCACAACCAGCAGTCAAAAAGCATCTTACCCCAGAGACTATTAAAGCGATAACATGCCATGGGAATCTGGGGCCTTTAATTACTGGTCACTATGACTGAGGAAATGTTACGCAGATTCTGCATGAATGTGGGTTGGCAACATGGTTCTTAGTATTGCCTAGAGTTGAAGTTATGGCTGTGAACATGTTCTGGATTGTTACGTATATAAAGGAGGGGCAGAGAGCCTGGCATCCTCAGGTTAAATATTATCCAATAACTGTTATTTAGTGCATCATTTTCTGTTTACCAGCCCCACCGCAGGCTTCCTCACCATTATCGTGGCATGCAATGTTCCTCTTTAAAAAGCACTGAGAGTGAAGCCAGCAGTAAATCTTTGAGGATTTGACTTGCAAAAAGCACCTCATATATTGTTTATGAAAAAAAAAGCAAAAGGTTCCCCTTCCTTCACCTGCCTCCGAGCATGTTAGTTTTATTTACTTATTTTTAGACTTGCACTAGTTAGGCAGAGGCACACTTGTCTGACTACATACATCTTTACAAATGAAGATGGACTGTGTCCTCGTCTGTCATATCTCATAAGGACAGTCATAACTGTTCTATTCATGTTAAAAATTCTTGGGTGACATCTTCAATTGAGTCAAAGCAGCAGTATTTTGTACTTTACCCCTTAAGAAAGAACGCAACATGGGGGTAGGATTTTATAAAAATGCAGAAAGCACCATCATAACATTTAAATATTATTGAGAAAAAAAGAATTTAAAAGAATCTGTCACCATGTGTCAACTTGATCCACCCTGCAGGAATCTCCTTTTGTTAGGAACATATGGAAAAAAAGGGCAAAGTAAGAAAATTACCCAGCATAATTGGCATCTTGATCAAGGACGGCCGTGGCAGCCGAACAATGCAACCTTTAATTTATTAGAACTCATTATAAGCTCCTGCTATAATGCTAGAAGATATTAAAATAAATTGCGACAGAAAGCAGGGGAATCCAACATGCGTCTGGTGAACACTTCTGTCGTCTGCGACACCTTAGGAGAGTGGCGTGTGCACGTGCGTGTGTGTGTGTGTGTGTGTGTGTGTGTGTGTGTGTGTGTGTGTGTGTGTGTGTGTGTGTGTGTCTCCACCATATGAAGGACAAAGGGAAGTGTTGCCTGCGTGTCTACCTGTACACAGTTCATCCTAATGACGACCTTGACAGATAAACAGGACTCTGAGCGAAGAGGATATGAATATATAGAGAAGTCTCCTGCCTTTGCCTCGGCCTGACTGTGACTGTCAAGGGCGAAGGAAGAAGTGAGTTGTCAGGGGGGCTGGGGGATGCCATTCCATGCTTTAACACGTGTGGCCCCAGTGGGACGAGCCTGTTCCCCTTGTGTCCACAGCAGATAATGGACAACTTACAGCTGAGTCGTCAACTTTAGACGTTTGGATTTGATGGCATGGAGCGACAGCAGAAAACCTCTTTGACTCTATTATTTATCTGGGAGGGGGCATATTTTTGAGAGTCAGCAACATGCAACACACTGACCAGAAGAGCACCCATCACTAGCCAGCGTGTGTGCAAACTTGATGGTCATCGTGTATTACGAGTGCGGTTTTACACAAGGTGAGCTTCACTCAAGTCAGAGCAACACCGCAAAAATAAGAGACAAATGTTATTTTTAACCAAGACGGCATGAAGTGGCAATATTCAGTATATGTGCAGGTAAAAAAAAACAATACACCAGGAGTCTATATGAAAGTGAAAAAAAAAAATTCTTCAAAGCAACATGAAGGTTCTCAAACAAATTGTGCTGTCACTGTAAATAACAGGATTTCTGATTTAAATGCAACCGAGTGTAGAGTTCACCAAAATCCCTTGGCTGAAACTGGTGTGAAAGAAAAAAAATTGGGTAAGAACATTTTTCTTTGTTCTGAATCAGTTAAAGGTCAAACACCACAAGTAATATAATCAAATGGGTATTTAAAAATGATTTGCCGCATGACACAAACTACCTGGCAACTAAACTCCACACAAAAATGAGGAAATATGTGTTTGTTGGATTATTTCATTGTTTTAACAATGCTTTAAAATTATATCACTGAAAAATACAATTACTTTTCTTTTTAATGTCACATTTGTATAGAACATGCATTTTTGTGATGAGCAGCCGAGGTATGTGGGCTGCGCGCATTAAAAACTGACCAAATAGATTATGTTTTCTCTTGCTTTTAACCTCTGTTAAGCTTCTGATGCTCAAGTGCTGCTGGCAGCCTGGACCTCGACCTCATTGACCAGTATTGCGGTCATTCTGGATGTGCTGTTCATGCCAGAATGACCAACACAAACACACTGACTGACTCGCGACAAATGCCGGTGGAAGAATGAGATGCCGTCTCACAGGAATGTGAGCAGGCAGGTGATCCACATCAGGAGCTGCCAGCCTGTTGCCGTGTCTGGTTCTCCCACACACTGCCGATTCCTGTTTAAGTGGCTAAATGGCTAGAGTGGCCATATGTATGGTTTCTTCAAACTCACCCATTCCACTAAACAGCCGATTTTCTTTGCCGTTAAGAAAAACTGTTGTAAGAAAAACACTGGCAGATTGGCAAGTTTTTTTTGTTTTGGAGTTTTTTTTTTCATAGCACAACTGTATGTTCCTAACAAATGTGGCAGAATTTAAAAGAACTTTAAAAATGCTTTCTAATGCTATAAACTCGGTTACCAATTAATTATGCTCTTGATTTTTGAGCATAGTTTTTTTTTCTTTTTAATGTTATTAGAGCAGGGGTTTTTTTTTTTTAGAAAATTGCAATTTACACCTTGAGTGAGAAAGCATGTGCTACAACCAAACTCCATTTATAAACTACACAGGCCACTTTGGATTGATTCAATACTACTTTAAATATGATTGCCTCTCATTTTCTAAATCTGAGAAGAGAGTCTAGCTTTGTCAAAAATATTTGTGCAAATATGAATAATTAAAAAAATTATAGGAGAAAACATGCAACTAAAACACAAAAAATGTGGGGCATTCACAGGCATACACTGGCTGCCAGATATCCGTTATTAAGCCCTTAACTATAATTCAGTAATCATACATTGTGGGCATGTATAAAGAGCATTCAGACATTCATCATGGATATTTTACTGCAAACCAATGACAAAGGAAGCAAGAAGGATAATAGCTTATATGAGAAATAGTTTTATTACACAACCATAAACATGCAGTATATAGAAAATAAAAAAAAAGACTGTGTGTGTGGTGTTGAATGTGACCCTTTGTCCTGCAGCTGTTGCTCAATATAAAGGAAAAGTTCACCTGTGGACACCCAGACCAGGAAGGCTCTGATGAGCACCCCTCATCTTCAAAGCATTTGCCTTGGTCTAATCTCATTTTCTTCTCACTGAAAGTGAAGAACGCGCCGCAGCGGCCGGGCACAGAGACTCCGTCCTGTTAATCTCCTGAAACACCAGTGCAACACAAAAATGTTCTCCTGAGCTTCTGTGAAATATCTGTGAAATTAGTCAGAAGTGCTCGAGACTCCATGCAGAACCTCTCCTCACCTGGAAAATGAGTCTGAGCATTTGCCATCTACCTTGATACAGGTAAAATGGACACCATGTGGTCAGAGCAGCTGAAGTGGTAATATGCTTCTTGTAAGGGATCAAATTGTCCTCAACACTCCTCCCCTTTTTTTTATTACCAGTAGTTTTTTTCCACCAGTAGCAGTGAGTGGCTTCATTGTGCAGCTGATAGTCCATCTCTCATTAGCTGCCAGTGTGTGAGGCTGAGAGGGGCCAGGACAGGTTTTTATGGCTAATCTGATATATGGTGCTGCATGAAGACACTGCTGTCTGGCCCCAGACCAGGACACAGACACAGGTCACAGGGGTCCGTGTCAGGAAACTGACGCGCGCACACTCACACACACATGCAATGATGGCTCTGAGTAATATTCTCAGTGATGGAACAGATCATAATCTTTGTAATATTGATAAACTGTCATATATTTTTAAATATCTCTAACAGAAACATCATCCATTTGATGTAATTTAACCATTTGGCTTCAAAAATCACATTTACCAGCTCATAACACATGAGTAGCAGCTATTTAGTGGTGGAGAGGTCACTAATCACCCATTGGGGTTCTAATGCTGTCATTTGCACCTCCACACTTGGCCTTTCCAATTATGCCACCAAAAACCAACCACATATACACCCACACAACCCTTGCACATTACAAGGACAGGACACTGTGGTGACTGACACTCAGCACAGGAGCTCATTATCACCTTCTCCTGACTGTGAATGGCTTCCTGTCCTGGGCACTGAGAGGGACCCCAGCTTGGGCTCCTCTTAGAACAAAAGGGGCGGAGGCGTTGGAGCGCTTCCTCTGGTTTTGTCTGGCTGTTGGTCCTGGGCCTCAGCACTAGCCTCCTCGACAGTATGAGTGGTGCTCTCTGGCATGAAGACATGATCCGAGCAGAGGGCAAGTCCAGCAGTCAAAGCTGGCAGGTATAATTGCACTGAAAATCACTCTAAATATGCTCCTAAAGGATCTCGGGGCATGGGAGATGTCAGCCCCAGTCCCATGCAGTGAAATATGTTAAGAGTGGAGTCGAGTTCTCTTTTGGTTTTGGCAAGCACAAATACACACTGCTTATACTCCCCCACATTCGATTACACACACACACACACACACACACACACACACACACACACACACACACACACACACACACACACACACACACACACACACACACACACACACACACACACACACACACACACACACACACACACACACACACACACACACACACACACACACACACACACACACACAGGACAGATGAAGCTGTAGGGCTGATTCTGCAGGTTTTCCTCCTGGCATCAAGTCCACTCAACTGCAAAGACATTTCCTCATTAGCCAACCTCAGCTTTAGACAGCTGTGGGGCTTAGAGAGTGTTCATAACTGTATATATGAAGGTGTGCACAGCAAGTGTGTGCGAGAGAGCGAGAGAGAGAGAGAAAGACCTATGATCATAACATAAAGACTATAAGACTATAAAGATTGACGGCAACAAAAGGGAAGAGAAGTCCATTGTTTCTTGAAAGAAGTTGGAAAACAATCAAATCAGACTGAAGTTGATTTGCAGTTGGGGCTCCTCAGCAGTGGAAGGAGGTCTGCCAACTTGACCTGCATCTCTGACCCCTCATGTGTGTGTTGCTAACCCTAACTGCCAGAGGTGTCGGGCTGCGTGTCCCACTCCCAGCCCAGGCTAGGCTATGCTCCTTAGCTAGTCAGAGTCAAGGCCGGGGCCAGAGCTCCATGTGAGGTACTACGTGTTTTAGCCTGCCCCGGCCCACCGCAGAGCAAGAGAGATGAGGAGATATGTGAGAGATAAATCACTAAGTGCCTCACCTTGGGTCACCGATCACACCAAAGGCCACCGGCAATCTCTATTTGAAGCACTGCATTTGCTGCTTCAGGGCTTTGCTCTCTGGCCTTGCTATAAATCAGCATACACCATCTAAACCATCTTTTCCATTTCACAATGCCTGCCCCTTTCGTTACTGAAGGTGCAATATTATACTAAAATGGTAAAACTGTGGCAGGCCTTGAGACAACAGAAAAAATATATATAAATCAGCAAAGTAAACACCAAAGCAGTATGGTTTAAAAAGGAAAAATAAGTTTGATTTAATTTAATAAATACAATGTGATTAAAAAAAGAAACCCTAACCCTAACCCTTACCTTAAATTCATATTTGAAAAACAAATTAAAACTATCCAATTGTATGCACTGCAACTCACACTGAATTGTAATGCAATATACTGTAAGCTTTGGCCCTGTATTAAGTGTCAAGAAAGATTAACAAATGGAACTAAAGTTAAAAGTACGGCACTGACACTACTGCTACATGAGGTAAGTGCTAATCCCTGTGATAGTTGACACTTAAATTGCAGTGTGTCACTCCATTGCTTCTGACACATATTCTCATAGTAAAGTTCATGACGACCCACTAAAATACAAAATGGACGTTGGCAAGAAAAAAGGTCTTTGCACATAACACAAGGATCACACTTTGCCAAAAATAGGACCCATAATTCTCTGCATTCATTGCATAGCTGCATAGTAGACACAAAGCACAAAGTGCAGCCAAATATAGGTTACAAACCTTGGTTAAAATGGTGGAAATTATGGTTTCCTTTCCCCCCTTTTGTTTTGATTCTGACAGACAGATATAGGTTTGAGAAGAGGCATGTTGTCGGCGATCCTGTCAAGTTTCTTTTTCCTGCTGTATAATTTACTATTCTTAAAATGACAGAGTCACTTCTCCTGTGAAGAGTCATTTAGAGAAAGGGGAGAGACACTGAAGGTTGAGTATAATGGTGTTTTATACATTTCTACATTTTGCAGATATTATGGACATGATAATGTAGGCAAGCCTCATCGCAAATTTTGATGAATATGCCTTAAATTAATCACTATATAATCTATATAAACTTCTGGAATATTAACATTCTAGTCACACTTAAAAATTAACAAGCGTTTCGTATACACATACATATATTTTTTAAACATTGACGACTCTATATCATATATGTTTTAATTTAGACAAAAACGCTAATTGTCTCAGAAAACACACAAACACAAATTTATTGGAAACCTTTTTGGCAAAGATTGGGATGCTGCCGACAGCTCAATCTGACAGTTTTTCAACCTTGCGCAAAATCAAAATTAAGCACACCAAAAGCTCTGGTGTGAATTTGACCGGCTTTCACCAAACATCTCCTTGACTTATCGGGAGAAAAAAGTGCAACTTCAGTCAGCAAACTCTGAGTTACAGGCTGAGAAATACAGATCTTTATTGTGAAAAGGTATGCTATAAAATAAGGGAAATCCTACTTCGGGAGCTGCTGCCTGGAAAGTCTCCGTGTCCCCAGCCTGTCCGACAGACAGTCTGTCAGGCTTGTACTGCCTTAAGTGTGACTGTTCTCCTTCTTTTCCCTTTCCTCCTCCTCTCCTCAGGTGTCATAATGGCAGCAGGCCAGGCCTTGATGGAGGTGAGATGGGAGTAATAAAGAGTGATCCACAGGGAGCAATGCGGGGGTGTCACATGTATGGCATCGCCGTATCGCGATGGAACAGCAGGCCTCAGTGCTGCAGGAGAACGCTTTTACACTGAAGGAATGCTGCAGGTGATACATACAATTACATGACATCTAGAGCCATGACAGCCTGACACCCACAGACTGCGGCCATGTTTGTGCGTGCGTGTGTGTGTGTGTGTGTGTGTGTGTGTGTGTGTGTGTGTGTGTGTGTGTGTGTGTGTGTGTGTGTGTGTGTGTGTGTGTGTGTGTGTGTGTGTGTGTGTGTGTGTGTGTGTGTGTGTGTGTGTTAGCAAAGCTCGTGAGTGGAAAAACAACAGCATGTTAAATGAAAAGGGACACGCTTGTGTTACGGACAGGGGGGGAGGGGGGGGGGACCCGTGAAGGAAGAATGAGGGTCCAGATTTATTTCCTAGAAAAATGAACATCCGATTAGGAGTGGAAAATCAGTCGTCTCACTCTCAAAAGGCTCTGCATCAGCCATTCAGGGTGAATCCTAATAATAATCAGAACACTTGGGAAGACTGAATGAAGAACTTTAAGATGGAGGGGGAAAAAATACCACAGCAGCGCTTGGCTTCAAATAAACCCATGATTGAGTAAAAAAGGGAACAGTTGGAAAAAGTGTCATAAAGGAGAGAGAAGTAAGTAAGAGTAATTTTACCTCTTCTATTAACCTGACGTGATTACAATAGCTTGATGGGCTTCCTTATTTCATGGAATATTAAATTCAAATGTGGCTCAAAGGATGGACAGTGAAGAGGGGGATGAGGGGGAAGGGACTGAATATCATATCTACAGAGCCTCGACAACTGCGAATGACCAGCAGCTCTTCATTGCAGGTGCAAATATACACTCTACAGTTACATCTGGTTTGTGCGATGCAGCATAGCTTGTTGTGCGATTATTATGGGTACAGTCATATTTCACATTTGAGTATAAAACTGCCATCTAGAAGTCTACATTTCCACCCAAAACTCATTTTAGTCTGATCTCTTTGGGCATATAAATTAAAACAGAACAGAATTTTTTGTTTATTATTGAACTGCGTTTTATTAACCGGTGTGATTCCAGATTGAATGTATCATTTAGTTTAAGCAGGTTTTGAATATGGTTATTTTGAGCCACTGCAGGCCAGAGAAGTTAACAGTTGAATTTCAGAGAGGCGCATTGATTTTTCAGGCAGAAGGTCAATGTTTATGGACGGCTGGTTAGAAGCCACAGTGAAAACACTTGTTCCACTTTAGCAACTACAGGAAAGCATGTGAGCAACACAAATTTCATGGCAAGTGGCCTTACCTTGTTACCATTGCAACACACTGCAACCTTTTCCTTATGTAGCCTTTTGAGTAGCACTTTGGTTTCTTCTCCATCTCTCTGTAACATTTAAGCAAAGCCATGTTTATGACTGATTATATAACTGAGCACACTACACTCTTAATCCATGGTTGACAGGACAACAGTATTTTTTTTAAATCACCATCACTAGCAAAACGCTGACATTAAACTGTGAGTAAGTTTACTGCTACAGTTATCAATTTGATGGGCAATTACTGGAGTTCTTGCTCGACATGAACGCTATCTTGCAGTACTAGCATAGGTCTCAATTATCGTAAACACTACAAACCTAAAGAGTTAAAAGTTTGCAAGTCATTCATTTCCCTGAAACAACAACTGCTAATAATTATAATAGTACGATTTTTTTTTTAAGATGGATGTTTGACGCTAGTATCAACAAATGAGTTGAAAAGCAGGCCGAGTCAAAAATTTAGTACAGAGAAGGATCATTTGACTGGTCTACATAACAGTTTACCACAGTTAGTCGATAAATAATTAAATAAGAAAGCATTTGTCAACATTTATCTGATCTTCCAGTATTTAGTGAGTAACAACAGAGCTTAGATACTGGTTCCAACACAAAGACTCAATTTAATACTCATAAAAGCCGTTCAAAACAATATCTAATGTAGGTGTGGGGGAAGATGTGCAAAAGAGCTATCATATGTAATGAATACATCTAAGTGCTGGTGTTTTTCCAAACACTTATGCCGGAGAAGAAAATGCTACCTCTACTTGGTTGTATTTATTGCCTGGCCAGTATTTCCTGTGCTACACACGATGTGCTGTGATACTTTATCAGCTGCAAATAGCAAAGAAGTCAGAATCCATAAATACATTCAGGTCTGAACATTTGGACAATACCTTTTGTTGGACACTAAGCAATTCCTGAAAGGCCTTGGATTTTTATTATTTGTTTCTAACATTTTCTGTAATAGCAACATGACTATTACATCCATGGACTGAGGATTAAATTCAGAGTGAATTGCATTTGGTTTTCCATGCCCTCATGTTTTTTTAAACATGTTTAAAGCGATACACTTGAGTTAATCTGAAGCAGTTTTGTCTTTAAGTGTTTTTATGTTTTACTAAATAAACTAGTACAACGGGCACTTTTTTGCTTTGACGGAAAGCACTACTTAAAAACAATGGCACATGCATGACTAATGCAATACATACATTCCCTTTCTTTAAAAAAAAAAAAAAAACATTTCTAGCCTTTTCATTCCAGACTAAATTTACCATTTACTGGACAATGGTAATCTAATGGCAGCAAAACATCAAGACCCAGGTGGAAAGCGAGGACTCATGCTGTCACCCGCTGTAGCATGTCTGCGTGGGCTCACTAAATACAGGAAGTGGAGGGACAAGAACAGGGGGGCAGCCACTCTGCATTACACTCGACAACTCACTTTAAAGAATTTATTCCATCTCCTGGAAAACTGGACTTGTGATGCCTCATTTCACCAATGTACCTCAGACACTTCGTCCACAGTTTTATAACACTTCATCTTTGAGAAAAACACAGCTGCACTATAATGTTGAGAGGAAATGAAGTTAGAAGGCAAAGTCATCATTAGCCTTCAGATGAAATCAGATGAGAGTGAGTGTTCAAGCATCGTTATCCACACTGGGCTTTTATGAGCAAACACTGTGCTTTCATATGGGATGCATAATAAGCACCTCTACCCTCTGGGAGAGTGCAGCCATCAATGCAGCTGTGTTGTGTTGTGATAAACCTCCTCTATCAGTGTGTATCTACATTAGCTATCAGCTCTCTGGGTGTAATAACAGAATAGGACACCACCCCACCTGCATCAGAAGAAAGCCCTCAAGAGCAATAATAAAAAAAAAATAAAAGATCATCGCTCGAGCTTGGCAATTACATGCATTCCACATTATGGCAATCTTTTTCATGAAAATGTCAAAGCAGTCATATTTAATACAGAGGTAAATACATGAGGGAGATTACACCTTACCAAAGACACATCATATGCTGCACACATCAGAAGACATGCAGATCTCACATAGGAGCACAACGCGGTGGGGCTGCAGGGAGGAGCAGGGAGCTGGGAGGCAATTGAAAGATCTCAATTCAGCATCCAGAGTTTACCAGCATGCGAGCAACTGCAGCATGTTTCATCAGAATACTGACTGCCCACCAACTTCAGCTCAGTCCAATGTCTCTCCTTGTAGCTCATGTCCCGACAAAATGTTATTTTATAAAGGATCACAGAACTCTTGGTTTTAATTCATTTCATGGAAGAAAAAAGAAATAGTGGTCAAAATGTCTCTGTACTATGAATGGCGTGCCCTTTTATTAGACTTTCATTTTTTCATTCAAATGTATTGGCTTTTAAACTTGTTTTAAAACAAACTCTTTGAAAAGGATAAGTAAACCTCCAATCCATCCTTTTGAGAATGCACCATACAAACAACTGCTTTTTTTTCCTTTCACTGCAACCCAATTTATGGAAAATAATATTTAAAAAGAACATAGTAAACTATATTTAACATTATTATGGTTACACTGCACTCATAATCCATGGCTTACAGACCAACAGGAATTTAATAAATCACTATTACCAGAAAAATACTTTTTGAATGTGTAAAACTGTCCATAAGGTTACAGCTGTATTTAACAGTCTGATGTTAGAGTTCACGTAGAAAACTCAGTTCTGCTTTATAGGAATGTTACTTTCCAGTTCTGACGAAGGTCTCAATGAACTTAAACACCATAAATCAAAAGTCCAGGGAAACAACATGAAAAGAGCGAAGAAAAAAACAAACAAACAAACAAATAAAAAAACCTTAACTTTTACCACTGGAAATAATTGTCACAAGTTCACGTTGTCCTTAGCACCACTCTGAACTCCAACCTCAAATCCATGGTGGCTGGTTCCAGTGCCCCGGAGAGAAATAAAGACGGAGTTAGTGAGAGAAGAGGAGGGGGTGAAAAGAAGAAAACTGACTGACCTGAACCCAGACAACTCTCACCTTCTGCCTCTGATTATTTTTGCTGCCTTCTCTATGTTGCCCTTCAAATGACCTCGTCCTTCATGCAGCCACACACTAAAATTAACTTCCAATTTTCACAACAATATGGTTTCGACTTCATGTGAGCAGGGAGACCGTGACAAGTGTAACCTGCAGCATTACAGCCTGGAATTGGGCCTGAAATAAATTAGCCAAAGAGCAATGTCAGACATGTATATATATCAAATATTTCACAATGGGTCTTTACAGTTCAAACATGAACAGCATCACCTATAATCCCCCCCCAAAAAAAAAAAAAAATTCTCAAAATTACATTTAAATTTGTTTCTAACTTTCAAAAAAAGTGAACAAAAAGGTCTCCAGCTCAGAAATCAACACATGGTTCTGTTTTGGTGTCACGTAAGGAGGAAAGAAGCGGAGGAGACGGTGGCGAGCAACACCACATACAGGGTGTTTACAGATCTCTCTAGGCTCACCACATGTGATTACAGTTTAATGTTTAACACACCAATTACAGGTTTTATGGAACATGGAGCCTTTGCTGCAGGAGGGCTGGAACTGTGCCCCTCTAGTCTGTCTGTGTTGGTGGGTTTTCCATTAAAAAAAAAAAAATACTCTGCGCTTGCAAACACATTCCTGATAGGGTGAAAGAAAGCCAGGTATTGAACAGAGCACAGCCATCTCCAGACAGGAGCAGAGGACAAGGAAATGGAAGTGAACTGCAGAGGACTGTGCGAATTAAGTGACTGGCAGACTTCAGAGGGGATTGTTTTGTGGAGCTGTAAAAGTGAGCGTAAACGCTACAAGTACTTAAATTGTGAGAGATTTCCTTGTTAAGGCTGCCGTTTGGAAGCACTGTTTCAGAGGGGAGAAAAGCCCACCCACAACAACCACCAGCAGAGAGGATCACTCCGACGTTGAGACCACAGACCTTCACTCTGCTTCTCCCCACTGGCAGGCCTAATCCTCCTGGTAGAGGCCTGAAACATGGGGGCTGTTACCACACAGACCTGCGGGAGGAGCAGAGCGGCCCTCCTGTGTCACAGCCTCACTGGTAAGCTGGCTCAGCCTGAGGTTTCAGCAGGATACAGCAACGGTGCCACTTCAGACTTGACATCATGCTGTCATCACTGAAGAATCACAAGTACCAACCGTTTCTTCACCCGTGCGCACCCACATTCATTTGCAGTATTTATTATGAACAAGATGTTATCTTGAACATACTGTATATAGATTCATAACTTCTGTGGTATCGAACATTTCTTTCATGGAAGGGTCGGATTTTATATATATTTTTGATATTAAAGTTATTTTTAAATGGATACATTGCTAAAATTCTTTTTCCCCATTGTTATGATTTATCTTAGAGTAGTCAATCATAAACAAATACGTGTGTGTGTGTGTGTGTGTGTGTGTGTGTGTGTGTGTGTGTGTGTGTGTGTGTGTGTGTGTGTGTGTGTGTGTGTGTGTGTGTGTGTGTGTGTGTGTGTGTGTGTGTGTGTTCCCGCTCAGCTATCAGGTACATGTAGCATTGCATAATGATTTACAAACATCAGTAAGCAATCCATAATTTTGTTTTGATATTTACATAGCTGCCATTTAATGTGATATATATTAATTGTGGTCATACATACAACCGGGTGTCATTTGGAAATATGTGCAATTAAATTTTGTGAAACTGGCTGTAATGTCATACCCTTTAAAACACACTTGGAAAAGGCCAAACAAATATAATTTCACAGTGATGCTGGTAGCCAGTCTAGTCATTTTGTTTAAATACCACCATAGGTGTGATCGGGGGAAAGATTTATGGTTTGAAGATTCTGTGTTGTGGAATATTCCTCATGACATTTATAAATGACAGCATTTATATTAGTTTAGTGAAAAAGTTGAGGATTTTCATGGATTATATATATATATATATATATATATATATTTGTATATGCGCTATGCTGTGTGAGAGTTTTTCCCCACACAATGAAGCAGGAGGCCATAAGGTTTGCACTTGGGGGCAGGAAGCAGGGTGAAGACACTGGTGTTTAGCAGAGCTGGTCTCCTCCTGTGCGTCTGTGCTTGCAAGGTGAGAAGAGCGGTTATGTTCCATCTCCTCTTGCTGAGCCTCAGTGTAGAGGTGTGTTATCAACCCAGATGTTGTCGGGAGATACACCTGAGTGTGGCTGTGTGGGTGTGTGTGTGTAGGTGTTGTTTTGGGTTTTTGCTCCAGTCTGGACCTGCATTCACACAACAGATCACAGCACACTAACCGTGTTGAGTTTTTTTTTTGTTTGTTTGTTTTTTCTTCCTGAGACTGTGATCTATGACAACTCTCCCAAAGCCAATCGTCCAAAACATTTCGCTGACTAAGATACCTCTACTGGCAGGAAAAAAGCATCTCGGCCAAATTTGGTAAATTGCATCAGCTGCTAAAAATGCTACATGTGTTTGGGAAGGGAGAATTGCTCTCCAATGCACCTTGGTTTTATATTACGTTTTACTGTAGCGAGTTTAATTACATTGAGAGATGACCATTGTTGTACATCTGGTATGTTTTTACATGTGTCTGTACCTCCCAATGTAAAAACCAATAAAAATATTTGACCAAAAAAAAAAAATGCTACATGTTGGTGATTTAATTGTGTTTAACCATTTCTTTTTGTTGTTTTTGTCTTTATACATAATTTTTTAAGAAATTGTCTAAATAAAGTTTGGGATGCAACCTGCTGAAGCTTATGTTGCCTGGTAGAGATATCCGTCAATCCTCTGTTTGACCCTGCAACCAACATCTGGACCTTCAGCTCTGCACAAGCAGCTGAGGGCTCTGGCTGGTTATGTCATTGTTACTCTTTAAACTAAGGTTTCATTTTAAGAGAAAGCTAAAATCATGATTTTTCTTCTTTCCTCATTACTGCATCAACTTATCCAAACCAATCGCTTCACCAAAGCAGCTGCCGAGATTTCTCTTGTCCTCTGAAAACAAGTGATTTGATATCCATTTCAACCAATACTAACACTTTCTTTGTTACCATGCCAAGGAAAAACCTTGTGAATGTTTACAATTCAGTAGTATGAGTGGAAATAATGCTACTGGGTCAAACGCATGCAAATAGATATGAGAAACAGCCATGTTAAAATTATTATCCACGATCCATCATGTTTGAAACACCACCAGTCTTTTTAGGTGTTGCTATAATGTCACAATAATAGGAGTGCAAGTTAAGACTGTGGAAAAATAAATTAATTAATATGAACTTTATTTTCTTTATCTATTTTCTATTCACTGTTTATTTCTTGCATTGTTTAAAAAGCTGATGTAAGTAAAACGCCAAATCAGGGATAAGAGATGGGTACAACTTTAATCAGTAAGTTACAAAGCTCTTTAAAAAGAATAAAAAAAAGAAATCAAGCATTTTCTGAATGAATTGCTTGTTAAAAAATGTTCCTGGTCTCAGTCAGCTTGATAGGTTTGGCCAACTATGATAAAAGTGCTGATGCTCTCGTTGAACAGTTTATTTTTAATTATTATTATTATTGTTATGTCAAAAGTGTCATTTAATATTTTTACATTTCCTCTTAATATGAAACATTCTATAGTTTAGAGAATAAAAACATGGGTCTTATTTTAAGAGGGTGACAATATATTTCACTAAACACAACTATCCATAAAACTATATTAATAAGCACATGGTAAATATTTTGGTACTAAATGTGAGAGGCCACTGCTACACTGCTCATATTATACTATCAGCTTGGATCAGGCTGAACAACATGAAAAACTACCCAAAACACATAATCGGGCGGCTGTGAAGACATATTTGTGGTAACGTGATGTTAAAAAAAAACACAACAAATTGCCGAGGTTTCAACAAATGCGCGGCTTCACATGTAATTAACCTCAGCAAGGGCGAGAGATAAAGTTATCCGTGGTCATCAGCAGCAGGACAATACGTTGCTTTCACTCTTCCCCCTAAGTGACAGCTGCACATGCAGAGCAGCTGCACGCGTTCAGATGCAGAGGCCACCAAGACAAGGAAATTCATTCGACGAGACATTCACCTGTTTGCAGGCAAGGACGTCGGCAAACCCAAATGTCTGCCATTTTCTTCACAAGGACATCCATTTAAGTGAACGTTCACCTGTTTCCAGAACTCAATAAAGACCGGGAATGAGTGTGTAGCAGAGCCCCCTGCTTTATAGGATATGACAATAGTCTGGTCTACTGGGGTGCAAAATACAACAACCTCTGCTCCAAAATTAGACCCACCACAGAGCCCACTGACAATGGGATGTAGAGTTGCAATTACCATAAAAGCCACCCCCCTGCACTGCCACCACCTCTATGTACACCCCATACCACCCCTGACCTCCATCTTCCCCTCCAAAAAAATCCTCACCTTTTCTCCGTTCCACCGTTTCTCGCAAATAGCTCTATTGTGTCCTGGGCTTTTGGGGCTCCACGGGGAGCAGGAATCCCTGAATCTAAATGCATTTGATGAAACCAAATGTGAGTGTCTATATGTGCGTCTGTTACGTTAAGAGCGCCGCGTGTTTCCCTTCATGCTGCAGAGGCCGGCGTGAAACATTCTCGATGCGAGTCAAGTCAAGGTGCCCAAGTCCCTTCAAGTCAAAGTCCTGCTGGGCTGAAACCTCTATGATTTAGCACCTCTTTCTTCCCCTGTGGCCCTCCGTCTCTCTCTCTCTTTCGCTCTCATTATCTTTTCTTATTCACATCTGATTCTGTCATGCCTTGATCTGCTGGATGCTGCAGTTACACTCAAGGTTGCGCTAGGAAAGGGGAAGATAATAGGAAACAAAGTGAACATGTTGGTGGGCGCATAAAGGTGTTGACGTGAGGGAGAAAGAAAACACCACTCAGATGTAACCTTTAAGCAACATGGTCATTAACACCTCCATTACAAACCATTCGGTATGAGCAGCTCTATTAGTCATTCAAAGCCCACGCTTCTCTTCAAGACAGCCATACATTTTTTTGAACAAGACAGCAGGGTAGTAAAAAAAAGACCCCTTTGTTTTCTTTTAAACACAATCAGTCATCATCACTGCTACCACCAGCTGTTTGTGAGGTTCCTGCATTAAACTGATCTGCCTGAATATATTTACAGAGCCGACTGTAAACTATTATGACACGGCAGGTCAAAACCGAACAAGTATCCTCAAAAGATGAATGGACTCCTTTCATGTAGTAAGAGATGAACTTCTGGACAGCCCAGTGTTTTATGAGCAGAGGTACAAATTTTGTATGAAAGAAAGTTATAAATTACAAACGTGTTATTTATTTGACTAAAATTCCACCTAATTTGGAATATATATATATATATATATATACATATGTATATGTATATATATATATATATATATATACATATACATATATATAGTTTCAACAAAATTGTCCCAGTTGATTAGATTTTGCCTCATTTCATTCAATTCAAGTGGATACATGAAGGCTGTCTATATTCAAAGTACTCCTTGTTATCAAAAGCGTACCAAACTCCAGGCTCAGTTGCCATTTCACAGTTAATCTCAGTTTTACTAATGAATGTATGACCTCCTTAAGCCCATTTCTGTTTAAATTACACCTTAAGTTTAAATTTTCAGAGTTTCCCTTTGTACCCACTCTTAACAAAAAGCACCTTTTTTACTTTGATTGAGGCTAAGGTGGTCCATCTTAGTGAAAACTATTTAAATTGGATACACATATTCTTCCTATGCATTCCTACTTGATATGCACCTATTAACTGTACTTCAAATGATACAGCAGTTTCATCATTCAAATGTAAAAAAAAAAATCAAAAAGACAAGGAGTCATTAACACTTTTACCAGGTGTAATGGAAAAAGTGATTCGTTAGAGGTCTGAAAATAGGTCCTCTTTCCCTACTTATAATTATAGCTTTGAAACATATTATCTTACAGGTATGGCTTCAAAAGTGTCTTCTGCACAGTGCTAACAAGGCCCACTGAAACTCCAAAGGAGCGGGCAGAAGCCTTAATTACACAGGTGCATATATTACTACCTATCAACCTCTGCTGCTCCAATATTAATTATACTGTACAACAGACAGTAGTCCACCCATTTTCTTCAGGCTTTGCCTATTACAAAGTTAACTTTCCCTCACTTTAATTCTGAGCCATGTATGGCATGTTTCTAATTCCTCCAATTATGGCATAAATACCAGACACTTTGGGGTAGAAATAACTCTGCATACACAATTATTGGAAAGTGTCAAATAACATACCAAAGGGTGCAAGCTATGCTCGATGACAAGATAAATTAAAGAATTTCACAACATGGCTACGTGTTTAAATTTTGTAACATTAAAAAGGCTGTAATAGGAGAATTTAACAGAAATGGTGGCAGAACATCCAAGAACACATACAAAATATCCACTTGCTGAAAAAGTAAAACTATTTCATGAATAATAAATAATTAAAAAAGTAGAAATTTTTTCCAAAATTTTGGTTTCCCCCCCCCCCACTTATATTCAGGGAAAACATGATGACACTATATTGTACCAGTTTATATTTGGTTGAGTACTTGTTCAAAATTCACTTTATTGTCCATTGTTATGTTTTATCTTGGTGTAAACAATTACACGTACGTGTGTGTGTGTGTGTGTGTGTGTGTGTGTGTGTGTGTGTGTGTGTGTGTGTGTGTGTGTGTGTGTGTGTGTGTGTGTGTGTGTGTGTGTGTGTGTGTGTGTGTGTGTGTGTGTGTGTGTGTGTGTGTGTGTGTGTGTGTCTTTTAAAGTATAATAAGAATTGGGATGAGCACACTGAAGCCCAAACAAGGGCCACAGAAATCCGTCAGTGCACCGCACCTAAACATCTTGTGCAAATATGAGCAAAGTCAATTTCAGCCGGGGTCGTGCATGGTGATGCTCGCTCTGATATTGTAGTGGTCACGGTCAGTGTGTATGTGCTGTGGACGTGAGTGGATCCAGCCAGGGGAGTTAGTGCAGGGGTGGAGCTGGGATGGGGGGCTGCTGGATGGGCCGAGGGTTTCTTTGAAGTCTGGATTCCAATTAAACCCCTGACTGAGTTCTAAGCGCACAAGAAAAATGACTGAGGTACATGACATGGCCAGGTCCCCTCGTCCAGCCAAGCCTTTCCATTTTAGCCTCTTTGTCTCCCTGCAGCTCCTAATATTTATGATCACCCCTCCTGACATAACCCCCACCCCCTACCATCTAACAGAAAAAAAAAGAAGAAAAAAAACTGGATGGGACTTAAAAACAAGGCTGGCAGAGATGAGAGTCAGTCAGACCCTCAGGTTTCACTGCTCAATGCAACATAGAGAATATCTCAGAAACATCCATGCAGAAAGACGAAGGAAGGTGAGGTCAAAGAGGAAGAAAAGACCAAAGAGGCAGCGAACAAACAAGATGAGGACAGGCACCAAAACACATAGAGGAAGGATAACTGTTCACGCTCACTAAAGTATCTCACATATTGTTCAAGTTTCATGGACAGAGACTGAGTTTCCCTTTAGGTATTTAGGATTATTTTAAATTCTTTTTTTCTGGTGTTTAACACATTCCTGTAAGTGCTTGCTTCCACTTACCGATCTTCAAAAATGCAAGAAAGAATTTTAAAATAAAAAGATGAAACAAAGCGAGTTCTAGTCTGTGTAACAGATGTAGACAAGCCTATTAGAAGATATATTTTATGTCAATAACAAAACTAATTCTTTTTTCAAAAATACAGTATGCTCATTCTCCCCCACCCAGGAAAATGTGTCCTCTTCTTTTGAAGAACATTTTATTTTTTTTATTTTTTTAGAAAAACACAAAAAAGAAACATTTGATGAATCATTATCATTTTATGTGAAAAAGCAATACAACGGCAGTAATTTGCTGCAACTCAGACCTCACCGGCTAGCCCCTCACGTTGAAAAGAGACGTATGGAACGGGACTTTAGCACAACACCAATTTACCTTAGAAAGCGCCACAATACATCTTTACAAAAAACCTGTATCTGGCTGCTACTCCTCACAGTTTTGTTTTCTCTTGAAAAAGTGGTGGTAAAACAGTGAAGGTGCACCTTAGCTGGGGGACATGTTTTTGTTGAAAGTGAATGGAGAGAAATGGTGTATTTCAGAGGTATCAGTCCTGCAAGGCAACCGCAGGCAATTCATACAGTACCTGACACAATGTCTAAAACACACTGCAGATATTCTGTTTTTTATTTCTGCACCTTTTGCACATGAATTGCATTCACTCACACACACTGAACAACACACAACAAATAACAATACATACTCCATAATTCATTCAACATTGAATTTCATTTCCTCTTTATTTTTTTAAGCAATGCACACATCCTCACTCCGCACCACACAAACACAAAAAGTGCAAAGAATGTATTGTTTCTCTTACCGAACTGAGTAGTCAAACATGTAACAACTCAAATACACAAACTAAACACACAAACATGCTCCGGAATAAAATATTGAAAAGTGTCAGAGACACCTGGTCAAATGCTCATATGATTCCCAAAGGAACCACCCTGAATAAACTACTTCCTGCGGGAAAGAAGGAAAAAAATGGAGGCAGCAGATTTGAGCAAAAAGATGAGGTTTATATGATGTCTGCTCCTCGCAGAGATGGGAGGAAGAAAGAAGGGGTTAAGACTCGGAGCCAGCAACCTTTTATCACACTGGAGGGAGACAGGGAGCTGAGAGGCGCAGAATGGTAAATATTTCAAGATGATAGGTGACATAAACAAAAGGTTTACTCTCATTCCCACTTTTTAAGTTGCAAAATTTGGGGCTGGTAATTCATAACAGCAACCCTCACCGACATACTAATGCGGCACTGAAGAATAGGCCCCTGCACCTTAGTAAACAGTAAAATAGAAAAACATCCCGATCAAAGTAAATCTGTCTCTTCAAAAACTTAGCCAATGCTCATCACAAAAGCATTGTTGCTTTTTGTTTTACAGCAGAGAAATTAGCATAATCAAACTGATGGCAGGGTTACTATCTTAATATTGAACGGACAAAAAAATTTACAAAGAAATGCAGTAAAGTGAGAGCTGGGCATGTGAAAGGGAACAATTACAAATGAATTATGTCTTTTGTGGCACAAGGGTCTTTCTGACAGTTTCTCTTACTGTATTGCATCTACGAATAGTTTCATCGGTCAACTCTCTTCTCTTTATGTTCAAACTTAAAGAATTTTTTTTGAGCTGATATAAATGAATAACTTTCCTGTCTCCAAAGCGAGGTTTGTTCCCCATCAGAGACATGGCACTTGGCATCTGCACTATGTCAGAGAGCGGTCTGTCAGTAAGCCTGTGGAAGCCAGATAACCCTTTGATGGAGAGTATCGGTGGTTATTGTTGTCTGTACCCTCCACCTTTCCTCCAACACATATGAAGATTTATTGAAGGAGAGGGCTGAGCAGCGGGAGCCTGCACTAACATGGCAGGCCACGATGGCAACAGGAAAGGAGGCAGGAAGAACAGAGGCAGGAGGGAGACACACCAGGGGGTGATGGGAACTCCTCTGACCTGCCTGTAGAGGACACAAAGCTCAGGTAGAGCAGACCATGGCTATCGGGCTATTGAGGAAGACAAATAATCATGGGACCACTCGCGCTCCTCTTTCTCCCCAACAAAGGATGAGCAAGAAAGCTGCAAGGAGGCAACCCGGCAATCAAAAAGAAGTTACTTTTCTTCTGTGAAAACAGAGTTTGTGGATCCACTGATGCAGGAATATACACGAAATACAATCTACTGGAAGAACAAAAGTAAGAACTACTGAATTGTGAAACACTCCCCCCCCCCCCCCCCCCCCACATCTGTCACAAATGTTTGGATTTTGTCCTTACAGCCAGCCTTATTTTTCGGTCAAAGGCCAAACATGAGAACCGAGGTTGAATTTGGGTGACAAGTTTAACGGATCAGATGATAAGTTTCAGGACGACAGCAAGTAAATAAATAAATGTAAAAATCTCACCAAAATTTAGAAATGTTTTTCAGATGCAAAAAAGGAAAAATGTTTCCTCCTCTAAATATGTAAGCTACAATTCACTGGACATATGAAGCTGATATTACCACATTCAGAAATATAATTATTGAGTATTATTTTTATTTTTCAACTGTGTTTTGTAGTTTCTCAATATAATGTCATATAGGGTTCTCTCCATTTCTGATTCATGTACCTTATTGCTTTGAAATATACATATGTGGCTTCTTTTTTTTTTTTACAAGGAACAGGGAGAAACAAATAAAGTGAGATGAGATAGGTACAGAAAAGAAGGACAGAAACTGCACATCAGCGACTCACAGTGCCCTCTTCTGCTCACACACCGTATGCTGCAGACAGTGTTCTTGCTTGTTTGATCACAAAAACAACACCGAGTATCAAATATAAGTCAAAAGTCTAGTTTCATCCTTCATTGTGTATGCATAAAATGTCATTCATTAGCAAATTAAGCAGGCTTATATGTGTGGCTAATGCCCAAAGATCTAAATATCACATCCATCAAACATTAGAAGTAAAGATTTTAAATGATAGAAAACAGGTAAGTCATGCAACTATCGCCATCGGAGCATCTATGTCTTCACACAGTAATCACCTCCAAGAGTGATGTACAATACGAAAAAGAAGCTAAAAAATAGAAATATTCAAGCAGTTAGATTATGATTATTTTTCTGCCATTTAATGATTAGTTCTGCCATCTAAATTAGAAACAATATTAGAAATTAATTTTGCTGGGTAGTCATATGTTTTGCCTGTATTCTGCTTGAATATGACAGTATAATCTCTTAAAAAATATATCCTATTTTTCTGATTTGATGATGCACAATAACAATAATATTTTATTATAACAGATAGAACGTGCATTGGTCTTCCTGAAAAATTGCTCGAGAGATGTATGCTGTATTCATGTAAAAAATAAAAAAAATAATACACTAGTAAACTACACAAAGGAACAGAAGATGTGCATCTATAGAAGTTGTTAGAAGGTATTGTGTTGGCAAACTGTCATTGTGCTTCCATAGAAAGAAGCAACATACCAGTGTACTTCCAGGGCGTGTTTACATTATACAATGTGTACAAGTAAGGTCTTCTTCCCTAAAATAGTAAATGTGTATACAAGGAACTGATGGCAACCAGACTTCTGTGAGGCTGTGAAATGATGACCCAATTTCAAACCCATATTTGATTACCTGGTTTTATTAAAATTGGATCCAAAGAGACCCGTTCCCCATTTGAATTTAATGAAGGCTGTGTGGCTGACAGGAGGCTTTTGATTTATACACTGTGATTAAATCCGACAAGAGAGCCAGCCAGGTAAGCAGGCGGAGAGAGGAGGAGGTGGGGAGGGGAGAAAGAAAGAGCAGGACCCAGAATCCTGGCCCTGCACCAGGCACAGCGAGACTCCCGAGTCCAACAGCCCACCTCTTCCTTCAGCCCACATCCTCCCCAACCCCACCTGCTCCACTCGGCAGAGTGCAGCAGCAGAGAACAGCCAAGGACACATGCTGTGTGGCACCCCACTCTCACATCCCTCTTCCTCCTCTGATACCTCTTCCATTATTCATATTAAAATACAGACTGATGTAAAGATGAATAATAAATGCAGTCAACACAAAACAAAAGCTGGCAGACCAGTGCTGTCAAGGTGGTCACTTGATAGATAGGAAAATGTATTGTGTCCATTCATCTTAATAATGCAGCATTTTGGAGTCCCAAAAAAATTTAATAAATTAAGGTGTCAGCACTCTTCATATTGCTTTTGCTTTAAATATAATTTGATTAAAAAAATAAATAAAAAAAACCCACATAAATGGTAAAAAGCATCTAAATGACTGAACATATCAAGTGGAATGAAATGGGATATCTCTCGGAGCCTCGACTGTTTCCTCTTTGAAACTTCAAAGCCAAAGTAGCTGTCTGAAACACATCAGTGCACTTACTGTAAGGGATCCCCATACTTACAATCCCGGGCTGTACTTCACACAAATATTTCACCGCAGCTAAGACACTGGACAAAACCTTATGCGACAAAGACGGTGACAGTGGCTTTCTTTTTCCTGCATGTTTTTTTTTTTTTTTTTCCTCCCGGGGTTCAGAAATGATTATGTAGAAGCACAAAGAGTGGCTGTTCTTCAGGAGAGAAGCGAGCGGGCTGTTTGAAGGTGCCTACGCTTACAATCAACGGTTTCCTATAGGTTAGAGTGCTCTGGAAAGAATTGATACTATCCAGACACATTGCGTAGACATTTACTCATGGAGAGCGAGATAGTATCAACCCCCCCCCCTAAGAAAAGACGAAAAAAATGACACAACTCAAAAGAAAGAGACAAAAACATTCAAGGAAAAAGTCTATCAGATTTCAGCCCAGTGTGCCTCTTTAAAGATGATTAGATAAGTGCCTTTATCTTTAAATGTGTTTTCTATAAATGTTGTCATTTATTTCTACCACTTCAGACAGCATGAATCAAAATGTCCTTGATGTTTGCTTAGTGATTAATATTGTGAAAATTCGTCATGCAGTGTTTCACAATTAATATGGGTCCAACACACTGAATGTCTGCCTGAATATCCAATATAAAAGCAAAATGGGTGAGGATTGCATTTTGTTTTTTTAATGTTTTGCTCAAGCGGAGCACTGCTGTCATTCCTGCTTTTTTCAGCATGTCAGACAAAAAGAGAGGAGAGATGGAGAGGGAGGGATCCTGGAGGATGGGGGGAGGAAAAGGAAGAGAGATGGAGGAGCTGCTGACATGCACTTGTCTCCAATCTCTTCGAATCCATTGCACAATTCATCTGCTTTGTCTCTACTGCCATGGCTGAGGACAATCAGACCAGACGCCCATTAGATTCTTCATACTGCCCCCCTATGTACCCCCCCACCCCCACCCCCAACACCTTTTTTTCATGTGACATGCTGACTGAAGGCAAGGCAATTCACAAGCCTCCCCAAACGGGGGAAAATGTCAGAAAGGGAACCCACATCAAAACCATGTTGTCATGGAGATACAGTACCGTCCAGAAATTACAGACTAGCACATAGGCACTCAGGATATACAGTACACACATTCACGCTTTCGGGGCACACCCTGATAAATACATCTTGCTTTATGGATTTTTTGTTTTGTCAACAAACAATGTATTTACAAGTGGGAAAAATATGCTTTTGTCTTCTCAGACAAAACAAAATAAACACCTCCTGAATGGAATATTTTTAGGTGAATTTATTTCAATTAATCTTAAAAAAGGATGCCAAACCTGACTGGAATGGTAAAAAAAAAAAAAAAAGTATTTAATAATAACAATAACAACAACATTGATGCAAAAATGTAAGTCTTATTATCACAAATTTGTGGTTGGAAAAATACACAAAAATACTGACAAAAATAGCAAATTTATCAAAAATAAATATATGCATGGTGACAATTGACAAGAAATAATGTAGTATTGAAAATTTGAAAAGATAAAAAAAAAAAATCTTTGACATAGTAATATCGTTCTCAAACAAAATGTGTGTATTTACATCGACACCATTCGTGAGAAAAACTGCTCTCAATGAAACCAAAACCTGAATTCAAGATTTTATCAGCATATTCATTGACAGTGAAATCGACTCTGAATCTTAGCGTGGATGTGTAAAAGCTTCTGCTTCAGGGAAACTCTACAGCAAGGTCATGTGACCACTGTGCCCAACCACAGTAGCCGTTCCTCAGCCAATAGTGTTATCAGAGGAACAGCGTTCCTGAAACGTTTGGCATTTCGATGATCTCTTCTCGCAAAAAAAGAGCGAGAAAAGAAAGAATGAAGGGAGGAAGTAGATAAAAAAAAATGTGCTCCTTCACCCCACTTGTTTAGGAGGCTGCCAGCACTTAGCTTCAGCTTTTGAGTGAACAAGACGGCATGGGCCATAGTGCAAGAGGGTCCTACATCCCAACAGCCATATTCATACACCACCATGCCTCACTGGGGTCACTTTATTGAGGTTACTCTGTTCCACACTACATAAAAAAGGAGATTGAGGGATATTAATGGTAAATGTGGCATAGTTACTGCTGTAAAACCCCTTCTTTGCCCGCCCTTTTTTCTTTGTTTGGCCAGAGGAGCTGAAGGCTTAGGGATAAAGGTACTGCTCAAATCATGAGACAGGGATAAAGCCAGGAAGAGATAGCGAGCTCTGACCCAACGACAGAGCAGTGGATAATTAAAACACCCAGGGCCCCCGAACTGCCCTCATCCATCTCCCCTTTCTTTTTCTCTCCTTTTCTCCTTTCTCTCGCTGGCTGAGCCACTACCTCCACCTCAGAAAACTCTCTCTCACACACACACACACACACACACACACACACACACACACACTCTTATATCCACAGATAACAAAACAGAGAAGACACAAGCGTGCATTGAGATGATGCTGAATTTCTACCAGTGATATCCACCGCTGACCACCGCTGGCAAAATCCACAGGGGGAGGAAGCACACACCGCTTCCGATGGCTCTGTGTTTATTTTTCATCTGTACATTTTTAGGGATCATGAATGATTCCTGTTTTTATCTGATTACTTCCAGACAGTCTGCCACCACTACCTCATAAAAACACAAAGGGCAGAAATAAAAAGGCACACAATCATGTAGTTTGTTTAATGGCAGGAATGCCCCCTGCCTTTGCTGCTTATACGATTCCAAACATATACCAGCACTTTAAGCTTTAGCTTACCAATTGTGAAATGTTCATTCAACTTTTTTTTAAACGAAAGATACGTTGAGAAAAATACACATTAGCTATTAGAGCGATATATACTAAAAGATCAGAGTTTCTCCACATTGTGATATGTAAAGAAAAAAAGGACCGTTTCCATCCTCTATGTATATAAACAAAAGTGTGTGCGTGTGCGTGTGCGTGTGTGTGTGTGTGTGTCCATCCATGACGGGCTATACCCATGTCCTAAAGTTGAATTGAAGCTCTGAGCCATGCTCTTTGGGCAGGCCACACTGCCCCCTCTTGGTGGCTCCACAACATTGTTGCAGAGACTTAACAAAACAGCAATTAGATCATCAATTCGATTCCTTTCTTTCTTTTCTTTTCCTTTTCCAGTTGCCTTTCATGTGATTTAATACTCGAAAGAGGCTGTGTCATACACACTGCTTCATGGTACTTCCTCAAACAAATATTTCATTTGCTTTTATATTTGATTAAGTGTGACTGACTGAACAGGCTGGTTAAAACAGAGTCGCCTCCATATGTCATTTGTGTGGTCGTTGACCTGGCACAGCAGAGCTGCACAGCATCCTATGAACTGCCTGTGAATGAGGACGTGTGAAAGCAGTGCTGTGGCTGGGGAATAGCAGCTCAAAAGGGACCCCCACACACTGCCCACACTGAAGTCATTACGAGGCAGCCTTTGATTTCCACATGCAAAAACCTCAGGTTGAGGACCGATGTGTTGCTCCCTCGGAGTACAGTTTCTCCTGAGTGTGTTCATGTGGTGTGGCTGTCTGACCATGGCGTTTCGGAAAGCGAGAGGGCAAAGTGCTAGCACTGATGAATTTTGAATGTGCCGAGGATGATTTATTAGAGCACTTAAAAGATCTGTAGGACGTCCTTCACACCCAGCTCACCCTCAAATAGACCTCAGTGTGAAATGACACCGTCTTCACTAACCATGGCTCTGTTTAAAAAGTCAGACGGATGAGTCTTTCACATTCACACAGTATATTCCCATATGTCTACAGTGCCCGTACAGTATTTGGTTATAGTAAAGGTGTAATCAGTGTGTGGACGACTGTTCTCTGCATGTGTATGATTTTTGTTAGGCAGTGGCCACAGAGGCCAGAAAAGGAGTGAAGAGGCGTGAGAAAAAAATCACCTGCTGTTCACTGACCCGCTTGGTCAAGTGCATGGTTTGTCTGTCTCGCTCTTTCCGTGTGTGTGTGTGTGTGTGTGTGTGTGTGTGTGTGTGTGTGTGTGTGTGTGTGTGTGTGTGTGTGTGTGTGTGTGTGTGTGTGTGTGTGTGTGTGTGTGTGTGTGTGTGTGTGTGTGTGTGTGTGTGTCAGTCAAGTGGACACTGTAGCCTCACACACTTGAAACATGTGAAATGCACAAAATGAAATTACAGTGAAACAAGACGACATCTGAACCAACTTCTCAACTTTGTGACCCTCAATTGTAAAACCACATTTTTTTCAAGCACTGCAACCCATAGTAAGCTTGTGTATGGAACAGAATAGAATAGAATAGAATAGAATAGAATAGAATAGAATAGAATAGATTAATCCCAGACAAAGTGTTGTGGCACAGTTCCACACAGAAAAGAACATAGAGTAAACAGCATAGAAGTAAAAATAACAATATGACAGAATAAAGTTACATAAGTAATACTAAATACTATTATATAGTGGAGTAAGTGTTGACTGGTATAAGCATAGAAGAGAGAAATTAACAGAAACACAACAAACACTATTTACAAGGAGGATTTGTAGAGGCTTATTGTCACAGGAATGAAAGAGCTCCTGTGAGTGGAATGAGTCTATTGCTGAAGGAGTTCCTGCTGCTGACCAGAACATCATGGAGGAGGGTCAAATACCCACTGTGTCAATAATTAATTTTAATAAAGTGCAAAATGGTAATATTTGGGGAAAATAATTAAATACAAGAGAAAACTGAAGTTTTAAGGTTGCAGATGAAATGAAGGATTTGAAAAAAGAATCCCTTATTTAAACAAGTACTTAAAATAAAGGAGGTCAAGGCATTTAGTTATATAAATGTATTTGTAGGCCAAACAAATTATATTAAATAAATGGCAGAATATAAGACAAATAAAAAAATTATATATACATGAAAAAGCAAGCGTAAACAAATTGGCATGTAAATTTACAGAAACACAAAATCCTTTCTCCACAATCCCATAATTCTTTTATTAGTACACTGGTAAACTGGAAGGAGGAAGTGACCTGTATGAAAACTAGCTGCTGGCATCTACCAACCATGCTGGTATGCAGTGGCAGTCAGTGGTGCAGTTCTCCCAAACACCTGACTCCAGCAGAGAGCGTTAAAGTCAGTGACAACGGATCTAGCAGCTTTAGACCCCAGAACAGCCAGCTTACACAGATAAGTGGGCCAGGCTGGATAAGCCCCACTGAAGTATTCTATTACACTGCCAATTACCCTTTAGTAAATAATATGAGGGAAGAAGAAAAAGCCACTGACAAGACGTGAAATATTTGCAGTCAAAAAAAGATTTCCAGCGTCTCTTCGAATCTTACTATAAAACGTTTGAATACTAAATATAGGAAAAAACAGGAAGAGTATATATTTAGTTGTTTTTGTTTTGTTTTTCTCTCTGTATATTTTGGGACAATAGGCAGGCGATCACAGCCAACAAGTGTTTGTAGTTTAGCCACTGTGCCGGACTCAGTGTGGTCAGGCCCAAAACCAGGCCCAAGCAGCCTCTCACAGCAGATACCCAGAAACTGGGTTCTCTAATAGGGACAAATTGGCAATGTCTGTGCGGGCCGGTGCTGTGTGCTAGGAGCTGTGAATTGATAGTGATGCCTAATGATCCCCCTGGGTAGATCAATACCAATAATCCTCTTTCCCGTCTATCCTCCTCATTGACTATAGAGAACCTGGAAGAGCGGAGGAAAACTGCAGCCGAGAGTGACAGGGCCAGGAGTTCAAGGGAAGGGCTCCAACTCTCACACGTGCAATCAAACTTTAACTTGATACACACACACACACACACACACACACAAAGATAATATTTAAACACCACAGACAACTCTGCTGAGAGTTACAGTTACACCTTCACAGGCAGGCGAACACAAACACCCGGATGGACGGATAAATACACATGCAAGCCCAAACACAACCCCTCCACTCGCATGCAACACCCTACAAACTGTAATATCAAATCAAAGCTATTCTTTCCTTGTGTACTGGGCAATCAATATTTATTTTCTTTTATGCATTTATTAGTGTGTTCAATTTCACTGGCCAGGAGGGCCTAGTTTATATCAATTATTTGTAAAGCATTGTAGCCACAGGCTCCAAAAACTTCAATTGAGATGTGGTCTGTAACAAAGCAAATCTGTTCAGTAATGCAATTACACAACACCACCACAAGAAATATATGATACCGCATTATTCATTTTCTTCTGCAATATTGGAAAATCATTTTTTAAAATACCACATATTCAATAGTTTGCTGTGTGTGCTGTTTAACAACCAAACACTCAATCCTAATTCGCAAATGGCACTTTTATTTATTTGCATCAAAGCAAGGTACAAATTAAAATGATTTATTTTCTTTCCGTCTGCATTTGGCAATAATCTAATTATGTGCAATTAAAGAAGAAAAAAAATTGGGGGAGAGAACAGTACTGCCAGCAAATGCTGAAAATAAATTTGTACTGAAGGCAAAAAGGAGATGCTAGCAGTGAAGCCCAGGATATGTTCACTAGTACAAGGGTGAGGTGAAGCATACAGTCCCAAAGGACCTCATGTGTGTGTGTGTGTGTGTGTGTGTGTGTGTGTGTGTGTGTGTGTGTGTGTGTGTGTGTGTGTGTGTGTGTGTGTGTGTGTGTGTGTGTGTGTGTGTGTGTGTGTGTGTGTGTGTGTGTGTGTGTGTGTGTGTGTGTGAGAGAGAGAGAGAGAGAGAGAGCACGTGCATGTGCACGTAAGCTCTGCAGTCATAAAGCCTCACATCACCCTCTTGCACCCCATGGTCTGCAGCTGATTACTCCCACCAAACGCATCCATACACTTTATCCCAGCTGTCACAGTGCATACTCATTACCCCCTGCACCAGCCAGCTGACTCCACGCAGCCACACCCGCCTGGACACGGCTCCAGGGCCACACTGGGGACAGCACGAAATCATAAACTAGAAAAATACATTAGTAAATTTTCTCCTCTTTCTTCGGTTTTACCAGTAAGCGCTATACAGTCTCCAACACTGAAAATGTGATTCTGACAGCACTGGTAAATAATTTGCATAAAAAACATTTTACCCTTACTATATACAATATATATGTCAGCTGTAAAAAAAAAAAATATATAAATAAATTCTTTTTTTCTGTATACACATGTAAATTGTAGAAAATTTCCACCTATCACAGCGTCCTTGTTAGGTTTTGAATCTGGCATCTTTTCGAGTCAGTTTTACAAGTGAGCGACGCACCAAATCACAAACAAATACAGCCAAGCAAAACTGAATCTGTGTCACACATTTCAAATCGATAAGAGTGGAGAGCAGTAAGGTGGCGTAAAAATACAAAGTATAGTGAGATGAGGGACATATCTTTCTCCTCAACAAGCCCCGAGCTGCCCTCGCCCTCAATAAGGCAAATATAGCAATTGTTACAGGTGACTGAGGTGTGTGTGTGTGTGTGTGTGTGTGTGTGTGTGTGTGTGTGTGTGTGTGTGTGTGTGTGTGTGTGTGTGTGTGTGTGTGTGTGTGTGTGTGTGTGTGTGTGTGTGTGTGTGTGTGTGTGTGTGTGTGTGTGTGTGTGTAGGGGGTCTCTATCATTGCCGTGGTGGGAGATGACAAGAGTGACACTCTCCAACTTCTGTCACACAGTAGGTGTTTCTCCATGGAGACCCAGGTGTCGTGTCTCAGATCTTTTCGGCTTCATAAAAACATTGCTTCAGCCAGCACATCAATCGATGTTATACTTCTTATGCCTTCACTGTTACGATACACAGTTGTGTTACTGTTCTGTATCGAAAGGCATGGCAATTTACAAGAGCAAAGGGAAAAAAAAAAAAAAAAGGACTTTGTAAGCTTATATTTTAAGGAAAAACCTAAATCTTCTCAATTTTACCAAAAATAAATTGGTTCTTGAGAGAGGCTGAAGATGAAGGTGCAGGTTGTCACAGAGGACAGATCTCTGGTATCCTCTGTGACAAATTTCAAGCCAAAAAGTTATTTTTAAATCCCCCAATCATGTCTACAAAACGCTTTACACAATCACTACAAAAACACAACACTGCTGTCTGAGGTGACATTTCAGCAATCAATTGGGTTTTTGCTTTTAGGTAAAAATTTACTCACATCTGTATTCAGAAAACTCTGAAATGTAAAAAATAAAAAAAATAAAAAATTCATACATATTTAATTGCAAATTAACCCTACATCTTCATAATAAAATTTAATCAAATATATTATCTTGTTTATCATTAAAATGGTAAACACTGGATTAGTACAGTATAGATCAGTGAAGATGGTGACACTCCAAACTATACATGCAGTTGAGATGTGTAAACATAATTAAGCTCACTGCACACACACAAGTAGTTGTAATCAAATCATGCAGAAAATGTTCCTTCTATGATCCGAGTTATAAAACAGAAGTCAGGGCTTGTCGGTGTCTCAGCCTCACTTGTTCCCCTCTTATTTGTGGCATATCCCACTGTCCTCCCACTAAAGCAAAGTGCAGGGCTTAAACAGGAGCATTTAATTCATTACATCATTATGTCATCTCATACTAATCTGCACAGTGGCCTCCACTGCTTTGACATGCAAATGGATTAGAAAAACGTCTGGGGAGGTAAAGAGGAGGAGGAGGGGGGGGGCAAAACAGCAATCATCACGTCTTGTCAATGGGGTGAAAATATGCCCTGAAGGTGCTCTACCATTTTTTTTCCTCCTTCTCTTTAACTGTATTTTTCTTTCAGTTCCCCCCCCTCCACCTCTCCCCACCCAAGCTCTCGTCTTTTTCTTTCTATATCTTTCTCGGCGAATGCCCCAAACAAAGCAGCGGCAAGATCACACCAAACGCTGGCAATCTGTTGAGGATCAGGCTCCCTATGGAGAACATATAAACAGTAAAGCGTGTGGCACGCACTCACGTCGAGCCTCCTCCCATTTACACATGCCCCTCATCTGCATATTCACAAAAAAGGGCCCCTCTGGCTTTCCCTCATCAGTAGACCCCTCCCCATGGCCTCATCAGCACACGCCGGTTTGACGAAAGAAAAGGCAGGCGGGCGGGCGGGCTGACAACGTGTGCTGACTGGGACCACACAAGCACATCAAAATGATACACAAATACACACAAAATGCACAAAATCAATTTCTGCTCCTGCTGTATACAAATGTGCAACGGCAGAGTAAACAGAAATCAGAAGGAGAGTTAGTGAGATCTGGTGATGTGAGCACTGGCCGTGCTCATCTAATTTCCACCCCTCCTTCCTTCCCTCCCTCCCCTTCTCCTCCTCTCCTCTCGTCTCTCTCTCCTCTCATCATCAGGTACCTGGTGACGAGCGGCCCGTGATAATCCACAGCCTCTAACCAATCAATCAGCAGCATCGTAATCAGCGGCGTAGAGAGGGAGAGAAAGAAAAAAAAAAGCCCATAACTTACCCTGGGTCGCCTCCAGTCTGCTCAACACAAGTAGAGGTCTGGTCAGGGCTTTGGCTGCAGCTATGTGAACTAGTTCACCAGAAACATGACCAACACTCTCATTCTGCCTTTTAGCCTTATTTAAAAGAACAAAAAAAAAATCTAAATTGATATATTTCACTGCATCATAAACATGAAACCAACATATAAAGCTCCCCCCCTCCCTTTTCCTATTTCAGACTGATTCTCACTCTACCTCCCTCACTCTCTTCCTGTCACTCTCTCTCCCTATTTCCCTCTCTCCTCCCTCAGTGTCTGCCTGTTGCAACAGTGTGGACACACACACATACACTCTACAGTGAGGATATATATTAAGAAGCATGCATCTCTGTGCAGAAGATGGGAAAAGGCTTGCTCGTGTGATATCCTGCAGATCTGCTGGACCCTGTGCGTCTGTGTGTACATGAAATGGGGGGGTTGTGGGAGGGAGTAGAGAAAGCAAGGGAGGGTCAAAGCTAAATGTTCTACAAAGAACAGGGGGACCGAATTGACTTTTTTTTTTTTCTTTGAATCAAACACATATTCCCTTCCTCCTCTCTCGCTTTTATTCACCCCACCCCACCCCACCCCATCCCACCCCAACCCCTCCCAAACTCAATTTTACCCCCACCCCATGCCAAATCTCCCTCCTTTTCCCAATTTCTGCTCATAGGCATTCCCTCTCCAGACATCAGCATCCTTTGAGGGGGTGAGCTGTCTCTAGGAAGAGGAAGAGGTAACGCCGCCTAGCAGCCTTGTACATTTTGCCTTGAGGGTGAGATAGCTAAAAAGCCATGTGCTATCATCATTTTTTAGGTGTGCAGGAAAAGTAAAGACAAGAAAAACACACTGGTTTTACACAGCTCCCCAAAAGATCTGATGCTGAATTTAGCATAGGATTACACAAAACCTCTCCTCTGAACCTCTGTGCAGAACCCCCATTTCTACAGACTCTGTGATTCTTCTCCTCCCCCACACCAAAGAACAGGGTGTAGAAACTCCATACAACCTGCAGCTATTGCATGGTGCCTAAGTTTAGTTCTACAATACAGCTCAACCAAACAGGCTCACAGAGAACGACGTTGTAAGTGTTCAAGGAGTCTCTCCGAGGAGATATTCCTAAAAGAGCGCTGTGTATTTTTGTATCGCTGTACATGCAGAGCTGTGTCTGACTGTCCTGTTGTATCAGGGTGTCAGGAGAAAATACTGGAGGGTCCAGACTGCACAAACAACATGGCAAGGAGGAAGCCTTGTACACATAGAAGGCCTTGCTGGCCTTGAGCAGACTGGGTGCCAACTAAGTGCAGTAGTGTGCTTGAGGGGGGGGACCTCTCCTCGAGCACTTGTGGGGATCCATGTCTTGGTTATATTAAGGTAGTAGTGGAAGAGTAAAAGAAGGGCTTGAGCCAAAAGGGAGGGGTGAGAGGGTCTGTTAGTACCCGCAGAGTCCTATCCTGTGCACACTATTCTTTTATTAATAGTGGTTATTTCTGTGGCTGCAGCCTCAACTCTCTGAGTCTCTGATGCCCTCTTGACCCAGGGACCTCACCGCACCACCCTTATCCACTCTGTCAGTGCAAATAAATACTAAAAGATGCATCCACACGTGCATATACAAACAGGAAATCCAGACCCACAAATCAACTTTTCTTTTCAGTCCAAACGGAGCGGATTACTTTTTCACGGTCTCCCCTCAAAGACTGGAAGATGGTGGACACATGTGAGTTTAATACATCTGACTGCCACTCAGCCTCGAAAGCGAAATATAAACTCACGAAAATATAAAAAGTCAATGCCATGGTACCGTCAAAATGGATGTCTAGCCTACACAGTGTGAATGTCCTCATGAAACTCCAGAGATGAAACATTACAGGAGTAGAGAAGCTAAAGTGCACTGGTGTACCACGCTAGATGAGAAGCCTCCATGTTCTCAATGAGGAGAGACAGAGAATTTACGCAACATGGCAGCGCTGTGTTGTAATGCATCAACTCTACTGAGAGCAGCACTGTCACTACCACTCTTCATCATCAGCAGGAGCAAAACACCAGCCATGCATTGTCTTTGGGGCAAAAAAAAAAAAAAGTGTGCATGTGTGCAGGAGTACATTTATGTCCGTGTGTTTGTGTGCGCACGTGTGCTGTGTTTGCGTGTGAGCGAGTGTGTGCATATGTGTCCGCCTCCACGGCATCCATATTAAACAGTTTTGGAGGTGACTGTGCTTCCCTGGATGTCATGAATATAAGAGAAAGCATCCATCTTCGTGGAATACAATTTCACAGGTAGTGACAGTAAAACTGACTCTACCCTCTGACTGCAGACACAGAGAGAAAGACACAGAGGGTGGAGAGAGGAAAGATGCAGAAACGCAGACAGACGAGGCTGCCAGACATCAGCACACAGTTAGATTTTCCAGCTGTATTTCCACCGATATTAAACAGTTCTGCTTTCAATAGCTAACTTCCACTAAAGGCTAACCACGCTGATTGATTCACTTTTATTCAACGCATGCTGACCTTATTCAAACTACAGTTTCTGTGAAACAGGCCTAATATCTGTTCCAAACTCATCAGGGAGACAGATATTAGGTCACTTTTCAAACTCCATCTCTACGTTCAGCAAGTAATTACAATTTAAGAGATGTAAAATCCAGTCAGATCAAATATAGCTGAAAAATGTGTGAAGCAAGAAAAAAAAATACATTTGTCTAAAAAAATCTTTCTTCATATCAAATTCTCAGGCAGATAAATGTTACAATTGATTGACCTCATTTCTGGAAGAACAATTTCAAAAAGAAAAAAAAAATCCCACATGACACAGTAGCACCTTTTATATCAGTTAAATGGTGTTAAAGAACACCTGACGTACTCGAATTTCACACACATTTCACGTTTAAACTGTGAGAGCTGTCATTCCTAATTAATTACCTGATCAAAAAAAACACATGCATATCTTCATCTAAAGTGAATTTTCATTAATGGTGTTAAAAGTGGAATTGCAGGTGGGAATTTGCACAATTACACCTGCTGTATCACCAAGCGTAATTAATCTCATTAAGTAATCAAGGGGAATTCTGCCATCTTAGAGGGGAAAAAAGTGACAGTATTTAACACTCAGCTAATTAACTTAATCATGTACAAGATAATGAAGTAATTAGAGCAATTAAATCACAATTAACGCCTTAAGAATAAGTGATTACTGCACTCAGAGGCATTTATGGGTTTATCAAAAAGAACATCAAATGTGCTTTGTATTGGGTTAACAGAACATCACGGATAGAGCGCAATAAGTAATAAAATTAGTTGTGGAGAGCAGTGTATGACTAATGGTAAATGACAGCTGTCTGAGAGGCCATCACTCTTTTTGAGGACGGAGGGAGATATGCCTTTTGTCACAGCCAATCACTCCAGCTTTAAGAATAAGCAGGGAAAACAATGTCAAGTTCAGGTTGAAAGAACAAAGAATCTGGAAAGCAGAAAAAATTGCACCAAAAAGAAACATGGCTCACATATGAAAACAACTACAGCTGAACTGACAAGTAGCAGAGCCCAGATGCGGAGAGGAAAAGCAGTGATAGTAACTGGCTCCTGCCATCTGAGAATCGAACCAAGAGAAAACATTACAGTACACACTCCACTCTCTTGTTTTCTGCTCTCTTTACCAGCGTTCACAAGGAAAGGCACCCCCACCACACACACACACGCGCACGCACGCGCACACACACACACACACCCCAAATTCCTGCACATCTTACAAATCATTTTGCCAGTGAAAAACCAAAGTCCATGCAAAGTTGTGTTTTTGTCAAGTGTACACAGTGTTCCAGTTCTTGTCTGATGAGTCAATTCGCCTCAAAAAGATGTGCGTGTAATTCGCGGCCTTTCAGACATTTTACTGCCATGTTTTATTTCTGAAGTCTGTTTCTGTTGTTGCTTTTGTGTGTGGGTACACATCTCCAGCTCGATTTGGTGGAGACAGCGACACTGTGTGTGTTTATGTTCTTGTCTTGCTTGGTTTGTGACTCCTTTTCTGACCATTGAGTGCGCTTCAGCGGCCATCTCCAGGAGTCGCCACACGCTCCATGGCCATGAGTTGATGAAAAACATGAGTGACAAGATTCATGGTCATCAGAGCAGCTGATGAAAATGGTAAGGCGAGAGGAAGAATAAAAAAAAATGAACCCCCCCCCCACCTCTCTCTCTTTTTTATTTCTATTCAAAGGGGAGACAGAAGATGAGGAATACAGATATGTCAGGAGACGGCGAGAGAATAAAAAATAAACACACTGCCCCCTCTCTCTGTCCCTTAAACCTAATATCCCTTATGTCAGGAGCAAAGCAGAAACAAAAAAGAAATTAGATTTCATCTTGGACATAAAAGTCATTAAGGAAAAGTAATCCAAATCATAAGATGGTTAAATAGAAAGGATACATAGAAATAGTATATTAAAATAATGTAATTTCTAGATTATAAAATTATTATCAATAAGCATATTTTAAGACAGTTTATAGTGACCAAATTAATTTCTCAATGTGATAAAACTAAGGGTAAAATGTCAATATATGAAATAATAAAATAATGCAAAAAATACATATTTTTGCATGAAAGTAAATCAAAATAAACATTAAATTGCACCTCAGAAAATTTCTGAAATAATTTGTGACTATACGTTTACAATTTCTAGCATTGCATAAACTGCGAGTGTATTTTCTCCCTTTGTCAGATTATTTGGGGGGTGTTGTTCAGTGTTTGGCACTGCGCGGCAATGATTCCATCATGCTTGACTTTGCAGACACGCCAGGGATTTAGTCTGATCGGGCTGCGACTTTTGCAGTTCGGCCAGTGCTAAAGCATAACAGCCTCTTTCACTTTCAGCTCCCTCGGCGGGGTCAACTGATTTCTACCAGATGCATGTGTACATAAAATACAACATTAGAGGCAGCCAAAGGGAAGCCCCCGTGTTAGGTTTAAATAAACACCAAAAAACATTAAAGAAACAGAAAACATCAATGTCATAATTTACTTGTTTAAAAAAAAACATGTAAGCAATAATGTGTAATCTACATGTAATCTACACATTTATTTAACCAGAACACCGTACCATTTATATCCTTAAATTAAAAAAAATTATAATAATTTGGAACAATTTCTAAAAAAAATATACTTATTGCAAAAAAAAACCTAAATGATTCCACAAAGCATCTGAAATCATTTCTCCATGGACTTATTGCTCTGTGGGCTGTTTTAAAAGAAGGGTTTTTGTAATGTACTGAATAACACTGAATAAATGAATTAAAAACTTGAGATAGCAGGCTGTTTTACTACAATGTGAAACAGCGTAAAAAAGGCTCACATTGCGACACCTGTGCTGCAGCCGCCCGAGTTGGAGCTTCAGCTCGGGGCTCGGGGCTCCGGGGACAGAGGGAGGAAATGGCTGCTGCGTTTGTTTGAGAGGAGGTGAGCAGAGGGGCAGGCTGGATTCTGCTGTGGCCCAGATTTTCTCCAATCCCTTTTGTCCGTTCACTCCATGTTTGAGTGGCTTTATAGAGAAATTGCTTTTATTGTGTCCACTCAGGAAAACCAAAAGCAGGGGAAAAAAAAAAAAAAAAAACACCTCCAGCTTTCACTGTGAAGACAATGCTCACAAAAGCATCGAGGAAATGACTTACCAGCCAGGATCACTGTATCAACAATGTGCTGTAGTTTTGCTCTGCTGTTCTTTACGACATCTTTGCTATTAATGATCGAGCACCTCACCACATGCTGATCCTCGGGAAGAAAACTTTGTCTCAATGCATGACGCATCTTCGTGAACATAAATTCAGGACCAAAATTATAGGTTAGTGGTGAACAGCGCGCGGCGCAGCGACGCTCGCCTCAGCACCTTTCTGACCCGCGGTTAATACAGGAAGCACAGGTGAAGTCAGGAGCACCCCACCAACTTTCACAGGCCCTGACAGACCTCAACAAGCAAAACAGTAGAAAGCAATTTCTTATGCTTCTTTTCAACTAAATTTTAACAAACAAGAAAAGACAAAAAAGTACTTTTTTTTTTGTTCAAAATTTTGTTCAAGTCACAATCTAAAGGAGACGTCAACATTTTCTCCCGCAAATTCCATTTACTTTTATTGCAGCTACAGAACATCCTCGTGTATTATCCCCTACATTTTCCTCTCATATTTTTTGTCTGTAATTCTGAAATGAAGATGGTTGGTATCAGGAATCATGCTGATTTTCAGCAGGTGCAGCTTGTACAAGCAGGCTCCATTACTTTTACAATGCAGGGTTCTTTCAGATGGGAGTCTATCAGAAGAACATGTAGTAAAAAAAAAAAAAAGAAAAGAAAAGAAAATCCGAGTGAAGCCATATGCAGTGTGTAATTCTTTAAACACACATAAAGCTTAAAACACACACACACACACACACACACACACACACACACACACACACACACACACACACACACACACACACACACACACACACACACACACACACACACAAAGAAGGAGAAAGAAAGGAGTGAAAACATTTCTGATATTGCCATTTCTGTATGCATTACATTTTGTAAATTGTGAAATCATTGTGAAATTTAAGTTCAGGCTCTGAGACTGCACACATACAGACAAAATAGAGGCATAAAACTGAAGCATTACCATTCATGTTATTATACACAAGGTTTCCTATTCCCTTCTCTTGGATGAGCAATTTCAATGGCTCTTCTTCCATGCCAGAAGCATTTGCGAACATAAATGATAACACAGGCTTTTACGATTTCTGTGTACTTCCTTGTTTTCTGGCTTTAAGAAAACCATAAAGCCCTGCATGTGTGTGAGGTAAATGAAGTATGCAGCAACCACATGAGTGTATGCGCCTGCGTACTTACATCCATGAACGTGTGTGTGTGTGTGTGCGCGCGCGTGTCCGCACACATGTGTAAGGTCTCTCAGATATCTTTGCATATGTGACAGGCCAAATCTGTGTAATGGAGGACACAATGTGGCATTTTCTCTTTTTTTGGTTGTCTTTTTTTTGGGGGGGAGGTTGGACTGACCTGACGCCATTTCATCACGGACATCACAGACCCTGCAAAAGACAGCTCAGGAGAGATGCAAGATGCAGAAGGATGGCAACAGCACCACAAAATGAAATGAGAAATCAGGGGGGTGCAGAGAGAATGAAGAATGAAGACAGGAGGGGAAGAGAGGATGGGAACCTGACAGAGAAACAGAAAATGATACAGGATGGCGCTCTCATTAATGCCAGTCCACTAGTCAATGAATCTAAAAACCTCAGCGGTGTTTGAAACACCGACGTCATCCACTTTTGGAAAGGACTTTTTGGAAAGGACAAAAACCAAAAAAACCCACTAAGATTAGATGCACACTTCACCTTGCAACCTGCAAACGAAACAGACATTTACATCCTGTTCATTTGCATTTTACTGACTCTAATGTTCTTGCATAAAAGTCTCCACACAAACAATTCATGGCTAGCTGGTCAGTTGTTGTTGTTCTCATAATTTTGTGTTGATGTTTTCTTGTGCATCTGATAATGTCTGAGAGACGTCAGGGCGAAAGATGTCGACTGAACACGGGGTTATCCTTGGGCTTATCATGTCAAGCAATACAAATTCATTTCATATTCGTCAGAATGGTTGTTCTCTGCAGGGGGTTCATGGCGCTACCTATCCCACTCCCCCTTTTCTCTTTGATTTGGCTCATTTGAGCAGTGCGGTCCCCGGCAGCTTGTTAGAACTGCCACCTCGGTGACTCTGCCCCCTGGATGGATAGAGCACAAAGGGGGGGGGGGGGGGGGGGGGGGGGGGGGATGGGGAGATGGCAGAGATGGAAGGGGTGCTCAGAGGGGTGTTGGGGGGGGGGGGGGGGGTGTAAGGGGAGGGGGTGCAGGATGATAAGTTAGGGAGGTCTACCCCAGAGCGCTTTCACAAGTCATGGGTGAGCAAGCAAGGTTCAGTGAGGGGGGAATGGGGAAACCTGAACGAGGCCCACCATCTACTGGCTCTGCTCAGGTACTGCAGTCTGCCGTCAGGGCCGTGAGAGGTGAGAATAAGAGCACTCCCATCACTGAAAGGTCAAAAACATAGTCTCTGTCTACTATTAAAACTGATCTCACAGGGCAACTGTCCATGTCTAGTACAATATTGAACTGTGACACATTCTAATGACGTCTCTTGCAATAGCTCCTGCAAAATATTCCAGAAAATCTTTTTTTTGGGGGGGGGTTTGTTTTTTTCACTCCTGAGCAGTTTGTCAGGGAAACCGCAAACAGACACGAAGATACTCGAATACAAAGCAACTGAAAATCAAACCATCCAGACAACCAACGAGGTGACATTCAAAAGAGAGCTGGTCCTTTTTTATTATTACCGACACGGTGCAGAAATGAATACTTTTAGGTCAAGGGACAAGAGACTTAACTGCCCTAAATTACCCATAATGGCTCACATATGTCGCCCGCACCTCAATTTTGCTTGAATACAATTCAAACACTCAAAAGCAAACCTTTATTAGACACGTGCAAGAGCAAGATACAGGTTGCCTCTGTACCAGCAAAACACACAGGCTACATGAGAGAAAATGAATTCATAAAAAGTGGAATCATTGTTCCTCAACCTTTCTATTTTCCAAGGTCGCGTTCATTTATCAAAGCGGGGTGTGCAGCAGAGACTGGACAAAGACTCGAATATGTAATGGCAGGTGTGGAATAAACAGCAAAGGGTTTGAGGATGAGGGGCACAACATATTCAGTATCAAGACTTGGCCTGATTAGATGTCCAGACATGATATAACCTTGGGGATCTGTCAGCAAGATAAAAAGAGAGAGCGAGCAGCGGGAGGGTTAAAAACTGAGAGATGTGCAGACAGAAAAACAAAATACACTCAAATGTACTGTACGTACACACACGCACACCCACACACACACACTTAGGAATAGAAAGAAAATGCATGGAGAAAACGTACTTAGAAAACACATTAATTTTCTTCCATATAAAGTACAGTGAGGTGCCATTACTGAACCCTGTAACTGCCTTCCACCATCACTCTGTTCCATCCCTGAAAAAAATAAATCTAATTTCTCCATCTCTTCAACTGAACCCCCCCACCCCCCCACCCCAAGACTCACGCACACAGAAACCTTCGTCCCCAGTAGCCCCACCCATCACTGATACCAGCCCACATTCAGGCTCCCCCATCCCCTTCCATCAAAACACTCACAGTGATGTACTATTTCCTTCTCAAAGCAAAGCTCCATTTCGCAATAAGTTCTGATCAGTGTTTCAACCAATTTGCATTAAATCCAGAGAAAATGGTGGAAGAGCCTTGTTGGAGAGGAAAATGGTGGGATAGAGTGGCAGAGAGAGGCAAAAGGATATATAAGATTGAATGATCACATATCTAGTAAGGAATTTGTGTACGTTTTTAGTTGTGTGATGTAAGTTTCATACAATGTTTTCTGTTGCATCTTAATGGCATCCGGATACTGTTTGTACTGCTAAGTGGCCCAAAAGCTTGACTTTGTCTATTGTACTAATTTGGATTCAATCACAAGCCTTTCAATTTGCCAGAGACCGGTGACAATGTGAATACACTGGCAACCTCAGCAGATTGTAGATTGGAGGTAGATAGCACTAAGAGCGGTTAGTTTAGTGTGTTTGCTGCCTTCAGGATAAGTGGGGAGAATATATTTGACCTTTTACCCTTTGGAGAGGGCACCAAGAACACATTATCATAAAGGTTATGGTTTGGAACAAATAAGAGGAAGGATACATGCTCATTTAATGTGTAAACCATTAAAGAAAATCACTCTGAGAGCACAAAGAGCCCCATGGAATTAAACTTAGGCAAAGATGCAAAGGATTACAAAAGGATACAAAACAACACAACCTCTTAAGAAGTAAAAAAAAAAAAAGCATCCAACTTGGCATTTTGATAGCTTTACAACCAAATCATTTAATGTTAAAGAAAAATTATTTGGTTATTGTAATTGTTACTTTGACCAATTCATCATTTAAAAAACTTTGTTGATATAATTATAGCCCCTGATGCAGCTCCTGTCTTTGTGTTCCATTTGAAATGACACATTTTACTTGGTTTTTGGGGTGTTTTTATTTTATTTCCCTCTCATCACCAACTTCAATGTGATTGGCCAGCATATGGAAGGTCTCGCCTTCAAATGCACAGAGCCTGCCAAGAATCAAAATCACATGCATGAAATTTGACACCAGCATACTAACCTTGCCAGCCCATGCTTCACTCTAAAAACGACCTGAAAAACAGAACAAATCCTTACGGTTTGCTTGAATGTGGCATTATTTTGCAACAAGTAGTCTCCACAGGTAGCCATTAGCTGTTGACAAAGGGTGTGGCACACACAGGAAATTAAAGGACATGATCAAATTTAGTGGGACCACAGAGAAAACATATAAATTACTGACATACAGGTAAACAATCAAACCACAAGCCTTTTTCAATATTTGGACAATTTTAAATAGTAGTGTAACATACAGTACATTGCTTCAGTCACTATGTGATAGTCAAGACACACTGGATGGCTAACCCAGCTATGTATAACAAAATTTTGTCTGAAGGACCAACAGGATGTGAACGGGAAGTAGAACTTCCTAAGTTCAGTAGCTAACCATGACCCGAGTGCGAGCGGACATCTATTGGGGAAATGTTAATGGGTGGTTCAAATCATGTTAAGGGCTCAAGAGATAGCTAAGTTAACTACAACGTCGCTGGAGATGTTTTTTTTCTTTTTTTTCTAGAATCTGAATAAGTTTTTCATTAATGGTGTCACAGAGATCAGCAGTTATCAGTACCTCTGGAGGGATAGCAGTGGGGGAAAAAACAATCACTGATTCTTTCACACAATTTCACCATCTAATTTCCGACCATGCATTTTGGAACAAAATTAATTTCCTTGGCCATCTCATAAATCAGAAACAAGTGATTGCTGTTGGTGCCAATCCAGGCAGGCACAATGAGATCTCTCCGCTGCCTTCTGACAGAATGAATTGCGTTTCCCTGCTGAAGCTGAGATACGTCATGCAGGCAAGGCTGTAAGTCCGCGAGGGATCTCCCTCTTCAGCCATTTCCTCCCCATCAAACCCACTTCAGCTCTCATTCAGAGAAAGGCTTCACTATTCCTTTTATTGGAAACAATAGTGGTATATTCTGGTTGATACCTGGAGTCCCCCTCCAGGTATCAACCACAATATAGCTGTTTCCACATTATACATGGCTTCTGTGATCATAGTTATCAATCTCATTACTTTAGAGTAAAATTACCCACTCAGTGTGCTAAGTGGTGCGAATTAGGCTGATATTATTCAGTGGTTTATACGATCTGCACGATGCTACATTATACATGCAGCATCTTGTAAGATTCAATGCATGTTTTCCACATGGCTTCCCTCTGAAACAACTGGGGGGTTCTGAAGATAGGCTATATGCTAAAGTGCCTCAGGCTATCTTTACAAGGTTATAGAGCATTAAGAGTTGGAATGCACACCCAGGGAGGCAAGGGAGTGAACCCCGCACACACAAATGCATACGGTAAAATACTACCACCATCATCACAGTCTGCACCTCAGCTCGAGGGGCGGTCCCTGGGCAGCGCCTTCAGAGGAGTTGGGGGCAGGGTGGAGAAGATACGATGGGTTAAACAATGGTGTTGTAAAACATTTATCTGCTTCAGATAGGGCATTAGATAGGTTGAACCTCATCCCCTGCCATTAAAGAATTACCCTAACCGCTGCCGTGGTGTGGCTGACGATAGACGCCGTGCCCAATCCCTCTCCACCATCCTATTGATTTTCACACCCTGAGACAGTGTGCTCCCAAAGGGCAGTAAATTATAGGGCGTTTTAGAGAGAATTACACCTGCGCCGGAAACTTTACAGGGATATGGGTGTCACGGCCCGCTTTCACACTCACCACAGACATCTGTGAGAAACTGGACATGGAGAGCTCTATTCAGTCATTTCAATCACACACATTAAAGCATGCACTCACCAATAAACGCAGGTTTCCCACAGCACAAAAGGAATGTATGTACCTACTACTGTGACATTCAAAGCTTATTTATAATGGCATTTTACCTTTAATACCGGCAGTGGAGTGATGGAGTAACAGAAAACACTATAACAGTGGAGAAAAGAAAAGTGGGGATGGAGGGGTGAGACGTGACATAACCCCTTGGCGAGAGTTGAAATAAATTCATGCTACTCCTTCAAAATGGTTAAAACTCAATTTTAAGTTAGGAAAAGGAATTAAAGGAGCTGCATTGCACATTGCACATGATTAAACTCAAACTTCATTCAAACAACTACTCGGTATGTTTTGATAAACTTGAGTCGGTTGAAAAAATTCCTAAATGATAAAAGCGGAAGATGCTGCAGTAAGACTTCCAAACAAGTCCTGGATAAGATGACAATTTAACACCTATACATATATGTAGCCAAGAAACATTACTCGTGATTATTTGTATTGCATCAAAATTACTGGCAGGCAAAAGCCTTGAGGAAAGAACTTAATATAGAGGATTTTCATACACGGCAGAGGATTCAACAAAAGGAGCACACGTTCTCCAATAAATGCCTGCACAAAGATTGAAACAGGAGCTTGAAAAAAACAGACTTATTTATGTACCGTACTGTTGATAATTCAAAAACCACCATGCAGACGACCATCTATCTTCGCATTTAAAATGCAACTATGCAATAGATTGGAATAGTATGATACCAAGGGGCTATCTCTATAGTGGCCGGAAGAGGAATAAAGGAAGGAATTGGAACTAATAAAAGTTTCTCAACTCCGCAACACCTGGATATATATTGTTTCTTTTCATTTCTCCTCCAGCTCCACTCGCTCCTAGTAAAACTAGCTCTCAACACCAGCACTCACTGACCTCAGGATAGCCCTGCAAACATGAAAGACCCTTTATCTGTTCCAGGTGTTGGCCGACTCACGCAGCGAGCGTGCACGCCCAAGAGAAAGTGAGGGAGGCACAGATGTTTATGTACATGAACAGATTCAAGATCCACAAGCAATTTACCAAACTGAAACACGAGAGCAACACAAACTTTCCATCAAGTTCAAGACATGTGAAAGTAGCAGAAGACACTTGTGCTACGGCACTGCTGAGTCGAAGCACCATTTATCCAGATAAACAGTTAAGATGCAATACAGTTCATACATACCACCAAAATGCTGCTGAGATACAGCTCAACTGAGGAGTATGATAAGACTTTGTTCGATGTATTTCTACTATGTCCAAAGTCTTTGGAGTAAATTGCCAGAATATATGTTGATATGCTCTCAAAGATCTGCAATAGATTCATCCACGCAACATCAATGTTTGTGTGTACACACAACCACACACACACTCGCACACAGTGTAGTGCAGAGATGAATTTGCACGCAAATACAAATACAAACATGCAGTCTTGTGGTGAGCGATATTCGTCAACAGTAGTGACCCCAGCCGATCTGTGGAGCACCCCCCTCCCTCTTTACTCTGTCTGGTTTCAGGTTAAACTTGACCCCTCACACTTGACCTTTGGGGCTTGGCTCAGTGCTGGTTGAGCGAAGAGTAGCAAGGGCACAGCTGTGAGGGAGGGTCCACGGCAGGACAGACTCCCCTCTGACAAAGGGAGAAATTCAATTGAAGCATATTAGTGTCCAAGTAGTTGAATATCACTCATTCTGGCTAACTGGAAACATCTTTCCTTCTGCGCTCAAGGCAGCTTCCATTAACCTCTAAAACAGTGGGAGGGCCGGGGTTGGGTGGGTCACACAGAAAAGCTCTCAGCTTCAACTTTGCCAGCACTTCTCTGCAGCGCTCTATTTTTAACCTCTGATACATATTGTTCTGGTCATTATTTTCAATGTTTCTGTCCCGAACTGTCAAACGCATTGCAGGTTTGATGTATGAATGGTGGTCCATCACTTACATTGTTCCCCGGGACGACCAATGAGTGTGTGGTTCCCTGCAGTGGGCCAGACAAAGACAGATAGATGGGCCTGGCTCAGGCCATAGGTACCAGGGGACACTTCTCAGGACAGCTTACAAATAGGACCGAGAGGGAAGGGATGAAGCTGCATAAAAGCTGATACTCCACAGAGCTGCTCAACCCATAACTGTCACCTCTGCAGATTGAACAGCCATCCTAAATGAAGATAAAGTATTGATCCACAGAGTAATATCTGGTGTTTGGTAAGTCTACAATGAGAACAAGAGTTGCCAGTGAAAATATTCTTCCACTATTTGAATATTGATCTCAAAAGTGACACAGACTTTACAAGCATAAAACAGGAGAGGGTTTAGGAGCAGGATCCAACTTCACTGTGCGTTGCTTTATAACAAATTAAAAACAAGAGGAAAATCATACTGAAATTGGGTCCCATCTCATTGCAACAACCCTCCACCCCTACGTCTCCCCCCCCTGCCATCCCCAATGTCTCTTTTCTCCACAATCAGTGTCAGAAGAAGCAGTGAGGAACGGTTTGTGAGAAACACTTATCTAGCACAGCGGCAGAGCCCTGTTCCTACACCCTTTATCTCACCAGGAGATGGAATTCAATATACAAAAACCCCATCATGCAGCAGCATCACGCCTGTGCTGGGGATAAGGGCAGGGTTGCCAGGTAATTGGTTGGTGGTGGACGAACACAAGGTTTGAGACTACCCGTGGAGGAGTGGAGATTACAGGAAGGGGTGGAGGGACTGGGTAACTGGGAGTCAGTAGGGGGGGAAGGAGGGGGGGAGTGGTTCTTGACAATCTTTCTCCTCACCCCCCCCATCCCCCCCGCATCCACCCATCCCTACCTCTCCTGCTCATGTAATCTACAACCCCACAAACGTACACACATGCATGTTGGTTGGTGCGCTTCTTCCGTTTTGCAACGAATAACAAAGCACGTCAAGTTTATTTGTATAGCCCCAGTGTCACCATGCAATTCCCAATCGCCCTTGCCAAAAAGAAAAATGACACTACTTTGCTTCTATTATACAAGTTGGTATTTTGCATCTTTTCCTCTCCTCTACTCTCCTCTCCACCTTAATTAAGAAAACCCCTCACATGCATGACATTTAAATTAAAATTAAAGCTGATAATGTCATAACAAGAGCTGAATATCATTATGGGGCTCAAATAATTTCTTTCCTTTGAGATAATGTAAAATGGGATTGGAGGGTGATGATCCTGCACATGCACTAAGAGCAGTGAAGGGGGAAGGCACACAGGAAATCCACCAGCACACCATTTCCCGTTTTCCAGCGACTCCTCCAGATAACAGGCATTGTAGAGGGAGAGATAAAGGAACATGTGAGAGAAAGAGAAAGAAAAAGTCATTTCTCTGATTTATTTATGATGCAATGAAGGTATGCTGAACGCATCAGAACATGCAGCAGTGGTCATACTGTCAGGGAAGATGAAGTGTCTTCATAGTCGACTGAGCGAAGAGCAAGAAAAAGAAAGAGGGAGAGAGAGAAAATTAGAGAGAGAGAGAAAGGAGGGTGGCTATACTGCAGAAGGGTGTTAACCATCTCATCTCTACCGCACCACCGCACTCGCCACAAAATGGCTACTTTGTTCCTTCTGACGGCCGGCACCAGGAGGGGGGCCATCTGAACCACAGCTATCTCATCTCCCACCTCCGTAGCCTATTCTTCAACCTCAACTATTTCTCATATTTATGGACTGTTTTCGTACAACACTCTGCTGCGTGGCTTCTTACCTGCACAATTTTAAACTAAATGGAATTTTTTAAAACCATCTTTTTTTTTTCTTCTTTTTATTAAAGTCCCGTTTAATGGTCTGGTAAATTACAAAATTACGTTCCGTTTTAGATGCTCATTTGTGTGCGTGCGTGTGCACAGAGCAAAATGTCACGTAGAGCGTATGTAATACAGAGCACCAAGAGCAATAAAGTGAACATAATCAGAACCAGGAAATCATGGACTAAGGTGTGTTGTTAGATTTTTGCAGGTAAATAATGAGTAGTTTAGAGTAAAAACAGTAAGGAAACACAGAAATGTGCTGGTTATGTTGACATGCTCCACACTTGTATGCAAACCCAAGGACAGGCAGAGCAGGCAGTGCAGGTAGTGATTGTAGCGCTGCCTAAAACACAGCTCATGTCCAGGACAACATCCCCCTCTGCAGGCAAAAGGAACACAATCACACGACACAAAATCTGTTTTATGAACTAAGATGGAACCTTGGAGGCCATTTCAGTTATTACTTTACATGTATTTTGTGTTATTCTGTGCCCATCCGTGGATCCCTTTAGGCAGTCCACTATAAAACAAAAGAAAGCTTGTTTGGAACACACAAAAGAGAACCAATTATTAATTCAGTGAAGTGGTAGAGATCACTGTGTATTACAAGAAGACACACAGCAAGCCTCAGCCAGGTGAGATTAGAGGTATACCCATTTAAAATTGTATACAAATATTAAAAAGAAATAAAGTCGACGTATTTTCTTCATTTCCAGTATTAGTTGATCCTATGGAAACAAAGCTGCATTCATAAGGTATGACAGATTAAAATCTCAAAGGTACATATCCTGAAATTTAGATTTGAGGGCAAGGGCAATATTTTTAAAGAAAAATAAAAGTAAAAAGGGTTCATTATTTCTTTTTCTTTTTTTTTTTTTTAAAGCTAACCTTTCTGGTCGATGTGAAGATCCAGAAACTTCCCATAAATGCAATTCAGAATATTCCACTTTGGCTCCGACTCCTCACTTAGTAGATGATAAAAATTGAATGTCTTGAGCTTCAATTAAAACATGCTTGACAAATGTAGCACGTTCATCTAAAGAATTCAAAAAGGTTATAAAAGAAGACCTGAGTAAGAGTGGAGCTGGGTATCAAGATGATCGAAATCAGTCTCACACTGCAGCGTTTATGAAGGTCATGAGGTAAATATCCAACTGTAAGACAGCGGATGCTGGCCTATGCTTTCATACTGATGTATTTTGAAATAATTCTGTTCAAATGAGAGTTAAATGTCTTGGTTGACTTCACTTTTGTCAAAAGCTTGGTCTTTCAAGTCTGAAATGTGGAATGCCACATACAGCAATGTACTTCCAAAGCAATCTTTTTAAGCAGAAAATGTATATGATAAACAATTACATCATAATCATAATTTTATCAACTGCTTTTTCAAAGAACAAAAACATTTTGATCAACCAAATAATATTTATCATGAATTTGAATGCTTCACTTTTGTGGAGTTCAGTTTCTTCAACAAATGCATTTAAAATCTTGAAATAACGTTTTAAAACCAAATGAAATGATCAGTGCCTATTGGACCGTTATTCTAGTGAGACAATTAAAAAATAATTATAACTGATAAAAGAGAAAATATCTCCTGTGCTCATCCACTACCGTTTTTTTCTATAACTTATCCAGCGATTGACCTGGCACTTTTCCCTCTGTGTTATGGACGACTTTGCTGCTGAGCCTTTGAATCAACTGATGCCTTAGCACAAGCCTTCAACTCTGAGGTTATTTCTCCAGGATTTCCTTTAAGTTCTTTAAAGAAGAGCCAGCATTTGGAATACATATTATACATAAAAACTCAGTCAAATAAACTAACAAAAGTTAGGAGATCAGGAGCATCAAAGCATTCCTGTGCTGGCTCAAACCACATGATGAGCCTTGTGTCTTTGTGAGCAGAAGCTCGTAGATGTTCAGCATATTTCAGAGCCTGGCTTTAGGTTTTTTTTTTTTTTTTGCAAGATTATCTTCGGCCTTTGAAGCCCAGAACCCACCTGCTTCAATCCTAACAGCGTTACTCCTCTGGTTTCCAGACTGTGGCTCCATTGGTCAACATAAACAGCACCTATGAGCCTTACCCTCGGGGGAATTAGTATTTATTACTGACCAAAGTCTGTGCTGAAGCCCTGTAGAAATCTTCAAAAAAAAAAATCACTGGCAAATCCCCACCCCCACTATGAAATATGAATCATTGGGGAGAATTGCTGGAAATCTGAGAAAATTCTGCACTTACAGATAAGTCAACATGCATCCTCAAACTTTATTATAACTTAAAAAGAATCCAGCCTTGGCCATTATGATTTAAAGTCAAACAACAAGTATCAAGCAAGATGAAACTCTGAATACACTTCTTTTTTTTTTTTTTTTATTACTTAGATTTCTGGTAAATGCAGATCAGGATACTGAATGTTTAAATGGAATTAAGCCTACAGCTGGTGTCAGGTATTGAACAAATTAAAACCACATGCTTTACAGAGAGGACACAATAATAAATAAAATAATGTATAAAATGCTTCAATAATGTTTAGAAATGCATCACTATTTGCTTTTTACAACACAGAAATAAAGCTATTTTATTGGGCCCTGTGGGGCTCAGCTGACAAGCGTCGTGCAGAAACATAAAAGAGCTTGATCTACATATATTAAAATTGAAGAGAGAGACACTGTCAAAGGACCAGTATATAGAAGTCTTAAATCAAAAACAGAAGTAAATACAACTAAACCATTCTCTCACAACAACTGAACAGGAGCAAAATGTCAGCAGACCCACACTGAATCACAACTTAGGAGAACAGGAGTTAGCAGGCAGAGACCTGAATGAAAATGGGTCGTCTTGCATGCTACCTTCAATGTAGAATGAATAATAAATGGGCTCGCAATGGACACAGGGAGGTGCTATCAATATTTTAATACTTTCACCTCTAATTTCAGACTTGCACTTCCAGATTGCCACCACTGCCCCGACTCATATTCTTAACCTTTACTTAGCAATAAGCTGCTTGCACACGCGCAAAATTACAATCGTCATATTTAGGGAAAACGGGAGACACCGAATTTTCCTGTCTTGGGGGTTGAATGAAGAAATACAGTAGAGGTATTTTGAGATGAATCATTGCAATGAATTACAATGAGTCAATGTGGGAAGGGAACTTTCAACTATAAAATTACTTGGAAGTTTAAAATAAATAAATAAATATATAAATATGTGTAAACGTGGACTTTATAATGCTCACAGGTCAAAATAAAAGCTGTACCAACATTTACATCATATAGAATTAAAAAAAATATATATAATTAGGCTGGATTTTATAAACTCCAACTTAATTCCCTTTAAAGAGTTGCTTCAGATGAGTTATACCACTCCGTCAACCTTCGTGTGTAAAGCCTTTATTGCCCTCTCTCATAAAGTGTTGCTGTCCTGATTACCCTGCAGTGCAGTCGAGAAGCAAATGGATGAGCAGCAACGAGTGGGAGTGGGGTGGAGGTATGCGAATGAGATGCTCACTGACCCTGCCACCATCACAATCCACCAGTCTGATCTAATATCCTGACTGGCTGAATGAATAGGAAGTGGGGGGGCTTGGTACACATCAGGCCAGTTCTGCCCAGCTGCAGCTCTTGCTGAAGCATCAGCCACTCTTTATAAACCCCAATCGCTGGCCATCCACCACAAAATCACAATGACTACAGAAGCTGTAAAAGGTTGACAACCCAGCCCTGACCACATCTGAGAACAATAAAATAAGTTATTTCCAACTTTGTCCACTGTCTAAATATTCACCTGCATGTAAATTCATTCAGTTCTCCAATTTAAATTGGATGTCACCACTGTGATGGTTAATAAATCAATTTTGTAGATGCTTTTACTTTATTAACGTGAGAACCAGTTGGATAGTCTCTGTGCATGCAACCAGAGGCAGTTCTGAAGAAACAGGTCATTAAGTATTGTGGAGACCATAAAGCAGAGAAAGTATCTCTAATTATTTGTCAGTGCTGCAGTCACCGCAAATATCATAAAGCTCTTCTCCATATCAAGGCCTGTCGTACAGATTTGTGTCCATCGACCAGCGTCTAAACCAAGCTAAGGGCTGCGTTTCAATCCCCCCACAACTGAGATGAACTTAATTTTTTAATTCACCACACTTCTGGAAAGTTAGTTTCAAGCCCACTCCGTCCTCTCAACTCCACATGTCAAGACAGAGTTGTGTATGAACTGAGTAATGGATTTGTTCATTCGAGTCGCATAGATTCCTGCAGCAGAGCACACAGACAGCTCTATGCGCTGCCGCTTGCAAATCAGCAAAAGGGACAGTCGCACCAGGGACCGAGTGCATCCCACGTCTGTTCACATTAAATGAGAGGCTCACGATGTTAATTAGGCAGAGTAAATTTACATCAACAAATTATGTAAGTAGCTACAAGAGTAACAAACCGTGATACCAGTTAAGTCACAGTTTGGCAAGCACTGCGCTGCCACTTCATGCTGATGTGGCCATGGTCGATCAAGCAGAGAAGCCACAAATACCAATTAGACATGAGTGGGTAATTGTGTCGGGGGGGCTGGTGGCACAAGGGAGTTTGTTACAATGTCCTGAGGCACTCGGCGTTTCAATCCGTACCCGACATAGGAAGTGACACATCTGAGTTCAGTGATAGGGATGAGACGTACGCACACACGCACAAAGCTTGGAAAGGAGAACAATTAGTAGCAACATTTACCCAAAACAATTGTCTAAGCACTTATGAAGCTGCAGAGACAACCTTTAAAAAATAAACTATATAGTGTAATTGGGGGTACACCGTATTTCACTTGAAGCCATGTGTTCTCAAAGTGTGTAAGGTTGATTGCCACCTCACATGGGGTTTAAAACCCATTGGACTTTTTTTCCCCCCTCACTATGTATTTAGGATTCAGAACCAGATTTCCCAATATTTTCTCATAATAAGATTTAATGGTCAATACCCATTAATCCTTGTGACAAATATATGATAGCTCTTTATTTACAGACTTATTGTTTTAAAGTAATAGAAATGTGTGCTTTTCTCAACATGTTGCATGTTTTCATTCTTTGTGAGCACACAAGAAAACTTGCCCAGTTTGAGGCAGAAGGTGTCAAAGTCACTCTGGTTCAGGGGCACTCAAACACACTCCTATTTAATTTAAATTGGGCCAGACGAGTCAAATGAGCTTATAAAGACCAATAAAGGACAACCAATCCAAAAACTTCTGAGATAAACTATCAACGTGCAGATGGCAGCAGACAGCTACCAAAGAAGGAATTCAACATTTACAGTACGACAGGTTGCTCATGCTAATCACAAGCTCAGCGGGTACAGGCCAATGTTACTCGCACTACAATATAGCACCATCAGATGAATCAATTTATCAGTCAAGTATTGGATCAATTAATCAGTTGACAAAAGTCCATGACACATCCCAGGAAGGGCCCAAACCATACTTTGAGAATCACTGCTTAAGGTAATACTCCCATTCCTTTTTTTTTTGTCTCTTGTAGGGTTTAAAGGTGACTCAAAAGGAAGCTCCATTCCTCTTAGACCACGGCGGCTGTGGTCATCTTGAAGTAATAAGATGATGAATGTTTCATAGTGTTTTAACGGTCGAAACATCTGAGAACTTTCCAGCTGCAGAGCAAACTCTCCCCTTTTTATCCATAAGTGACGTTCCCAAGGCTCATTGCTTTGCCAGATTGTGCTTGAATGCACATCATCTGTGTCAGTCTTCACACACAATCCTGCTGCTACTCGCCAAATGAATTGGATTGTGTGCAATATGGTTTCAATCAGTGAAGAAGTGACTGATTGAGTGACATAAATAAGTCCTATTCAGCACAAAGCACAAGAAATTCAAGTCATTGTGCTACCTGTCAAATGAAAGGGCAAGTATGAGTAAAAATACACATGCAAGCAAATCCACTTCTATCGGATTGAAAGCTGTACATTATCCGCAAAGAACGGAGGGTCATTTACAAGAATAAGTGGTTGGTAGTTCAACTGCCTGCATTGTACGTCTTAACCACATATGCTCGGTCCTCAGACCAACACATCAGTGTTGTAATTGCAAGAGTGACACAAGGGGGAAATCAGTTTCTGTACAATTTGTCTACAAAATGCCTGTAATTAGATGGTCATTTAGCCATATTTCTTTTTGCCTGCTGTGAAATCTTGTGAATATCGGAAGCCATTGTTACTGCTGCGAAGTCATGCTGATCACAATCATTATTTCAGGGAAAAACAACATTTTACGGCTAACTCTGCAATATTGGATAGAGCTCACACGCACCAAGGAAAATAAATGAGGGGTAGAAGATCACATCGAGTGTTATGACGATTTTTTTCATTATGCATAAATTAAATGCCAACTTTAAAAATACTCAACTATAGTAAGGTAATGAAATACACCTCTGTTAATAGTTAGTTTGTGAAGTTGAATGAAGGTGAGCGAAACTGTATATCACCATTAAAACTAATTGTGATATGCAAATCTCTTAATTTGTACACCTCCTGAGCTTGGTTTAAAGGGCATCAATCTCCAAAATGTAATATATTATTTGCATCAATGACAAAAAAGATGCTTTATCGTAGTAAAGTTGGTAATTACTCATGGCTTTTTCCCCTCAGCTAAAAGCAAAAGTCAGTGTCTTCCCTCTCTTCACTGAGGCACTACTTTATTCATGGACTCCTGGCTGTGAAGTCCTCTCTTCCTCTCACTAGCCCTCGCAGCAGGACTTGGTAGCCCAGGACGCCCACCCACATCTCTGCTTTCTAGGCTGCTCTTGATTCTAATTGGCTCAGACTAGTCTTATGCCTCTGTAATGCCTGCATGTTAAAACTCCTGTAGTAACATTCTCACACCTAATGGCCACGCGGTGAGAGGCATTTTAAACCACATTACCTCTTATTGAGTTATGGAGTCCCATCGTTCCAAATAAGACAAATTTAATTGATCCAGTCTATAAAAATCTCAGTGCCACTGTGAAGGACCCGTTTCCTGGGTTTATTTATTTATTTATTCACTCTGTTTTCCCACCTTGAAGAGTGAAACCCTGCATGAGGTACAAGGAAATTAGTTTTATTCACCCCCCCTACAAAAAAAAGTTGGAGGGATGAAGGAGAGAAATTCAAAGGGTTCAAAATTAGATCAATGGCCTCAACAATCAATCAAAGGCAGGGCTCCTCAGGTGTCAGCCTTGGTTGCAAGTTCAAAATGAACCTTTTAAACAGCAGGCGGAGAGTCCACTCTTAAGTGAACCATGCAGGGGGGGACCCGAGCTGTGGAAGGAGCTAATGAAAAAAAAAATCTGAGTGCAGAATAACAGGTTCAGGAAAGATGCTCTATTACATTCATGTTTTTGTGTTTTCTCTGGTACATCACGTCCATTTTCAGTGAAATATTCACTGTATTTTAATGGAGGGGGGAAGACGTTCCATTTTCAAAGATGTATTTGGTATATGTCTGACAGAGTTGGTGAAATTGAAAGACTACAGCCATCAGTCAAGGGTGTTTTAAAGTAAAAACTTCCTTTGGAAACTTTTAATGCACTATATATAAAAAGTATGTTTATGCCCTGACTTTCACCCATCAAGCACATAATCCTGTTACTAACTACTAAAGTTCTGAGCTCAGCACGGTGCTCTAGTGATTAACCAAAATAAATATTATATCCAGTGTAAATGCGGGGATCGACGAGAGCTGAACATTAAAACACTGGCCTTAAACTTGCCTGTTGAGAAAAAAAAGTGATAATAAGGAGTAAAACGGTGGGTAAATTCTGAGGTAATCCTACCAACAGAGTGCTCCCCCGTGAAGGATTTGACTATTCCCAGCAACTAGATAAACCCGACATTATATTGCAGGGCAGAATATGTGTTGGTGTATGCGTGTATGCAGTTTTTAGTCAGGTAAGATGTGTGCTGGAACAGGCGGACCTTCTGACTGCTGTTGGAAATGCTGTGATGAACGTGAGGAGGTCTGTAATTCGCCGAGAAGGATTTGGGGCCTTACCATATTTTGAAAGCAGCTGAATTAACTGTCTGTTCATTAAATCCTGTTCCAGGACACATAATTCCTTTTTTTTCCCCCACTTCTCTTTCTCAAGCTTTGAGGAAAAACTTCTATCAATCTAATTTTCCGGATGATTATGGTTTTAATGAGTGATGGTCAGTGTTACCGCTGGGGTTAATCTCAGCTTTCTCTTCTTAAATGCTGGCTAACTGGGTTAAATACAGCAGATGAAGCCGCTGACTGAGAAAAGACCTCAAATGAAGTCATTCTGTTTCCATTAACACTTTTGCTAATATATCAAATGAATAGGGAAACTCAAACAGCAACAGTCTGATTTATATAAAGCTCATATCAAATCACCCTGATGGATTTAAAGACCAAACGAATTAACCTCAAAATACATTTCTTGGGTTGAATTCAACGTTTCATATATATATATATATATATATATATATATATATATATATATATATATATATATAACTTTTATCATTAGTGATATCATGATTATGGACATCTGTTGTGTTTGCCTGAAAAAGAAAGCCTCATTTAGTTGCGATGCTCCTCTTCTTCAGCACATCAGTTATTCTATGTGGATTTTTGCCCTTTACGACCAGATAAGTTATAACTGGCTTTAAGGTCTATTGAAACATTGTGGAGAGAATATTGCTCAGGAATGTGATCAGAAGTATTTAAGCTGAGCTTTTACAATGTGGAGACTTTGACATTTGTCTCATGGCTCTAGAAACCTCATCAGTTTATCTTTGAGGTCAAATGAACATGTGTGTCATATTTTATTATATTATGATAAGATTGGTAGGATTCATTGATATTCATTTTTTATTAGTCATTCAAAATCACAAAGTTTCGAGTGCACCAAGAAGCTTATTTTACAAATGTGTGATTTTTGTCCTTTTGGGGACAAATAGCAGATAGAAGTCCTGGAGAGACCTGAAGGTCTTTATGGCCAAATACTGGCCATAAAGACCAGTATTTGGGTTGATGTGCAGATTGTTTGCTTTCTGGAAGTTTTTTTGGTTTTTCCATTTCTAGATATCATAAACAGAGTTACAATTAATAGAAAAACTTTAAACTTTAAAATGTTAAAGTCATGTCAGTGGCAACAGGGAAGGGTCATAATGAATGAGGAAATTCCTGTTATAAGATGGTGTGTTGTTGTGTTGTCCCAGTGCTTGCAAAAAAGCAACATATAATTAACCATGTCTTTCAAACATGGCTAATTCTGCAGGTTTCAAAAGAAGTGGGTGAAAAAAAGCCTTCACAGCATTGTGCATCACACATTCTTACCACCAATCTTGTTTTGTCAGGTCAAGGCAGCCTGTCTCCTGAGATCATATTGTCTTTCTGTGTTTCTATGCGATATGTAACCTATGTGCTCTCTGGAATACAGTAGCAGCAAGACACTTTTTTACATACATGATTTGTGAATTAATTCACTCAACCTTTTACATATCTCAGCATGTACTGTAGCACGTTTTTAACTAACTTTTGTTAATAAACCAAGTTATTTGTGTTGGAGCTAACAAACAAACCAGTAAACATAAGTTAAAAGAAGAAATTCCAAGTAAAGTAAAGAATCATATCCTTGCAGTTAAGATTCAAATGTGCATGCATGATGAATACTAATGAACTTTTAAGAAGGGATTGCTGGAAGAAATTGAGAATAGGGCAATTAAATAATGCCTGAAGCAACTTAACAGAGGACAAAGCATCCAGTCTTTCTAATTAAATCCTGTGGCAGATACCTGGCCTTTCAACCCCTTTTTCATTTCTCAATGCTCCCAAGTGGCAGTCATGAAGAGGGGTGTCTCACAATCATACTGCTCTTTTTCATTGAGGCTGTGAGAAATGCCCACCTTATTCATGTGCAATCGCTCCCAACAGATCTAATCAGTGGTGTTGGACTGAGGTCATCATGTCCTAAGACATCGCACTTACTATTAACCACAGATCCTGGACTCCACAGATTATCTCAGCACTATATGCTTGACAGAAGAGTCAGCAGCTAGTCACAATTCAAAAAGGGACTTATTTATGTTACTAAAGAATTTCTCAGAGCCGGTGATGAAAAACCTACAGGGGTTGGATGTTGGATGGTCACTTGCATCAGTGTGAATGTCACGATGGTTCATGCGAGACCCCTCACATGAGCAATACACAGCGAGCACTCTTGGTATGGGGCTGGAGAGGGTTGAGGCAGAGTGCTTGGCGATTAAAGGGAACATAGAGTACAGGATAAGTGAGGTTTCACAACCTTGATCCTGCACGGATCTCTTAGAAGTACAAGACAGTGAGAAGGAACAACTGTCAAAGGGAAGCTCTGTGGTAATGGTACGGAAGTTAATAAAATGAAGGCAGGTAATGGAAATTGGTTTTAAACCACTGGCCACATTCCTCCTGAGATAGAGATGGCTTGGGCTAATGAAGCCTGACAGCCTATTCCACAGCAGTTCTTCACTTACAGCACATTCACCTCCAACACCGTCTCCTCCCACCACCAGGACAAACCAAGGTAGAGAGGATGAAGTTACAACTTCACTCCGATTAACAACTCCCAGTTATCTAGTTATTTAACACCCAATCAAACCAGGATGTGTGCAGCGGCAGCATGCTCCCTTTGGCATCAACTCCTTTGAAAATGGCTTCATTCTGCGCAATTAGGTACATTTTTGCTCAACCCCCAAAAAAAAGGATTTTCTTAGAATTAAATGCAGTACGATGAATCATACAAAGCTCAGAGTTAACTTTTTTGGGGCCTTATTGCGCAACACGGTTGTGACTCAGTTGGTGAAGAAGGAAGATCCAATAGTAAGGTCAGCAGCTTGATCCCATACATTATCCTGTGCCTAAGTGTCTTTGGTCAACACGATAAACCCAGAGTACCTGCCAATGATGTGCGAGTCGGTTACATACCAGCGAGACAGACATTTCAGGACGATATCAGAATTTCCTCACAATGCTCATTAGTGACTGGTTCAGACCTTAGGTGATCGATTTAACATGGAGATAACTATTTTTAGACAATTAACACTTGGGGCTTACCTAATTTTTTAATGAACATTCTTAGGGTTAATTGCGTTGGTGCTGTTGTGTGATAGAATAAGGGCAACCATGTCGAAAAGGAGGAAAAGTCCTGAAGTGAATGAGATTATTTTTTTTACATTACTTTACTAAGCCGTAGTAGTTGAACATGAATAGTAGTTCATCACCGTCCTCAACAATACTATAACATGTGGAATTGTGTGTTGGAATTGAAGGCATGTCATGGACAAAGGCCTACAGGTTGTTTCACAAAACATATGAAAATATGTCAGATTTTGGAGTTGTATTTTTTTTAAGTGGACACAGAGCTTGTAGGAATATGAAATGGTAAGCTCAAGAAAGCAGGGAGGGATAGATGAGGTGCAGTTAATCAACATCATATGGCAAAAGAGGGCCGAAAACTTTAGCAGACAGAGAAAAACTGAGGTGTGGAGGAGGGGGGGGGGGAACTTGAGCAGACTCTGAAATGTCACTGCCCACTAATGCTCCACAGCCTGCCTCCTGCAGTGGACTTCCTCTAACCTCTCCTCTTCTGTTTCTGTTCCAAGTCAATGTGGAACTAATATGTTGTTTATTTCCCCCCAAAGATAGGTGTTCTGCTCACGCAACCAGCCTATATTTGTCGACACCTGGGTCCAAGAGTGATATGAGAAATGGCTGTATGAGGCAGGTCCCATGACAACACTTCCAAGTCTTTACTTTTTTTCTTTTTAAAGCTGAACAACTTTTTTCTTACCGGGTGCTGTTATAACTTGTAATATGTATATCCAAAAGCATAATCACAGGTTTCTCAACCGTCTTAAAAATGACTGGGCCCCACAGTGTATCAGTTAGTAGTCTCACATCATAGCACAAGCAACTTCTGCTCAAGTCTGGTTCCTTCTCACAGTCCAAAACATGTTTTGAGGTGTAATTGTTGCCGTCAAACTGGCAAGTGTAAATTCAAGTGTGTGCAACTGTCTTTATCTCTGTGTTAACTCCTGTGCTGGAGTGGAAATATGTGCAGGATGGAGCCTCCAATCAACTATTTTCACTCAGAGCTTATCACAACAATATAGAAATCTGTTGAAAGCTGTTGTCAAACAAAAAAAGAGCATTGTGTTGGATAATTAAACATATATCAATACACATTTTAACAAAAAAAAAATCATCAACCTCATATTGTTTCTTGTGGCACCTTTGTCTTAGTTGGTGGTGAAGAAAAGATGAATGTTTTTCAAATAGGCTCAGCCAGTTGCTGTAAGTACAGACAGGTTTTGAGGAAAGGACATAATGCATGCTCTTTCATGATTCTCTTCTTTAGAAAACATAATCTAAGATTCCCCGCACTGATAAAGGTCCTCCTGCACACCCTAGTGGAAACACAGGGGCAATGTTTGAAGTGAAGACACACCAGTCCCCAGTTCCTCAGAGCATCAGAGACGGAGAGAAATATAATCTAGTCCCGACTACCCTGAACTTCATAAATATAATATCAAGTAAGTGAGACCCTGAGACAATCACCACCATGCCACAGTGGCAGGAGAAGCAGGCATGGCTGATCACGAGGACGGTAGCCAGGGGAAAGTTTAACTCCCAGCGGTGTCTGATGCTTGTATTTAATGAAATGGAATCAGGGGTAGATTTGCTGGGTCCCTGGGTCCCAGGTTGGCCCACACTCAACCAGACCCTGCCTTCAGAGAAAGGTGCTCTGTCTAATCTGGCTTCATTTTATGCCTCTTTAACCATGACCAATGTATTTAAATGGCTGTTTCTTTGACAGATGCTCAGTTCAAATTATTCCTAACTGGAAATTTGTAGGAGTGATATTAAATATCCTTCAGGCCAGGGTGCCTAAAGAGAACATAGGAACATCAAAAGGCCAAACACTTCAAAAACTAAAACTAATGATCCTAGCCCACCTTCAGGGGAAAGGAGGGCTTCAATTTTGTCCAACACCCCCCTGGCCCCAAAAAAACATCACTCCTTTAAATGGAGATTTGACCATTCGTCCAACCCAACCACTGCTGCATTTAAAAATTATTACACATGAAATACATTTTGTATGTCTGCTTATCCCCAAATCCTCAAGAAAGCCATTGAGGTGAATGAGATCAATCTTATCTCGCCCTCACTTTGCAAATAAAATCAACTAGTAACAGCGAGCAGGGGACACAACAGAATGGTTTCCCTTTTATCGATACTGTAAACTACTGCACTTTTTTTTTATGGTTTGCGGGGGTATACAAAACAGTGCGCACTCACCAAAGAGGGAGCTCCACCGCCACCACAAGGCCGCTGTATGCTGAGCGAGAGAAGGGATAGAAAAGGACGCGTGAGAAACAATGACAGCAGGAAAGCAGGTGGTAACACTCATTTTAAACCTAATAGGATCTGATGGCAGCGATTAAGTAATAATAAACTACCCAATCTGTGGTTGTGAGCACGGGGACTGAACACACACACACCTGGTCAGGCAGCGCAGAGGCATCGGGGATGAGAGGAGTCAAACGGTTGGGAAGCAGGGAGTGTGAAGCTGACACACGAACAAGGGTAAAACATGCACAAGTGTTTATTTAAGGTAAAACAGGTGACGCTTAAGTACCGTAAATACTTGATCACTTTAATTCTTGAAAATCATGTATCTTGCCAGCAGTGTAAGTGAAATCAGAAGAAGAAATCAGTGGAGTAGCTCAGCCAGATTGGCTGCTATTAGAAATGTGTTGCTTGTTTTTATCAAAGACATAACCATAACACTGTGTTTGCAACTCAACAGTTGTAATGCATTTGCAAAAAAGTATTGAAAAAATGTGCAGGGAAAAAAACCATCCTGCAAATAAAAAAAAGTATGTATTTTAATGCAGCAAAATATGAAACATCAATCTTAGCAAATATTCAGCTTAATATCAGCTAAATTGGGCCAGGCGCCCGAAAAACAAAACCTTTACTCTCTAGCCCTGAAACGCCCACTGCTTTACGAGTCACAACCAATACCTACACAAATTATAGCAAATAATTTATGACACAACTATTTTAAACACTACTGACATGTTTCCACTGCAAAAGCACCACCAGTCAGTGTCTGACAGTAAAATTTGAAGCAAACATTTTGAATAAACAGAGTACAGTTGTTTCATTGAAAGCTGTTGAAGGAAGAACCACACTCATGACGGCCAGCCAGTGTGCTAATATTTAGTTAAGGGATGTCAAATGGAGACAGACTTAACACAATGAATTCCACAGGGTAAATCCCAGCCCTTTATGCTTTCAAAGGCCTCAAAATATGTCCCATTTTAAGATGGTAAGGGCTATATTTATCTATAGAAAAAGATCTGTTGAATTGCTATTGAATTTATAATTTATTACACATTTCTGTCTGAAACATTGAGGTACATCTGTCAAAGACAGAGTGCTTCCATACAAGCTATTGTAGATTCTAAACACATTATTTTGTATCTAAGCCACAAAAAGGCAGTATGTATGCATTATGCAACAGCAGTTTTACACGCAATGTATCTGCCTCATAGGTTTACTCTAAAATGTTACTTTGAGTACTGCTATATGGGTTGTCTTGGCATTTTGTTGTCTGGGTTTTTGGTGTAGGACTGAAATAAACATACTTACTGCTGCAGTTATGCATCCCTGTAAACTTTGCAAGCACCAGCTGAGGACACACACACAAAGCCACAAGTGAGCATCAAGTTCTTTCTGCCAATCATCTATAATTCAGGTCTTTTCAGCAATTTAAAGCAGAACCAGTTGGCACTCATGGAGCAAAATCTTTCAGGGCTATGCCTGAAAGAATTTGAGTTCTCTGGAGCCATGAGACTTGAAGAGTTTAGTTTCATCCAACCATTTAAAGTCAATCAATTCAACAGCCAATTGTTGCAAACTCCTGAAGAAACTTGATATGTGCACTGCTGCAAACAACAGTAGCGGGGTATATATGCATGCACCAAGACTGAAGTCAGTTTCCCCTGAAGGAAATCCATTAAAAAAAAAAAAAAATCTTAGCAATGGTTGGCTGGATGTAAACCTGTAAGTATTAACCCGGAACAGCTGTCCTCTAGCCCTCAAGAACTCTGGGCTCCACCATCAGAAGAATAAGCCCACAGTCCTGTTAGCCACATGCCGCGTGTATTTAATTTTCAACATCTGCTGCCTTCATGCTTCTATGCTTTCCATTCCCACTGCACATTCTTCACAAATTCAGTAGCTTCCTTCTTCTGCATTTGTAAATGTTGTTGATTGTGGAACCCATCCATGTTTACTTTGAATCCCAGGCCATTTCTGGGCCAGCACTAATTAGCTGCAGCTGTTCACTTTGCTGCTTTCGGCAATGGCCAATGACTATATTCTTTAAGCACAAGGTTAGTACTTTCGTTGTAAATGATATATTCCTAAATAAGTCCATTTAATAGGTTTGGGGGAAAGAAACATGGTTTGATCACACGAGTTGTGTATTAATTTGTAGCAATTATCACATTTTAAAATATGGCAATTGATTAGCTCTGCCATTTGTTCGCACAGGTGCGTAGAAACTCAGTTGACTTAATGCGAAGTCAAAACTTTGTACATATAATACTTTCTATGTCTGAAACATACTCTGCACATGCAGAAAAGTGCTGTTTATACAAATCACTACCCTGGAGACATAAACTGCACGAAATTTTGTTTTTTGTTTTTTTTAGTTTATCGTCATTTATTTGAAGCGTCATTTATTTACCTTCTCATTCCTCTAATGTCTGAAAGTGAATAGGGAAGAATGAATAGCAGAGAAAGAAAGAGGGAAACATGAGAAAGGATGGGAGGAGGGTGAGACAGAATCTCTTCAGGAGCAGTCAGTCTTGCCTGGGGGACCTCGTCTGCTCTCACCTGCTCTGTTTGGCAGCAGTGTAACAACAAATTTTACACCGTCTGGGACACAAATTGGCATTCTGAACTCTGGCGATTCCTTCACTATAATCTAATTAAAAGACACTGCCAGTGGGTTAGAAATCAGTATTATATAGTTTGATAGACAGACAGACATAAAAGCGTTTGCAATTTCACAACATACTGGGCACAGACGTAAAACTTCAGAGCGCTGGCTACAAGAGGTATAGAGTCACTGAATTAGTCCAACGACATGCTCTGTGGCAACGATGAGGACAATATCCGGTGTTGAAATAAGATTTTACATATTTTCAGCTTTGAAGTCCATCCAAAGATTATGGGACTGACCATCAATGTCTTGCTGCGAGAGGATGAGTGGAGCGGTTGCACTATGTGGCCACCAAACGTGCTCTCAGATTCTGTAAAAGCATAACTAAGTGCCAGGGTTCTTGGTCACATTCCAGCTTTGAAATTTCAGAGCACAGGACAGCACTACATGGGGATTTTATGTCAAACATCCGCAGAAATATTCAGAATCAGCAGGAAAGATTTTCAAGATTTTCAAAATGTACTGCAAGTACTGCACTGTGATGCAAAGCTAACGGACCGCGCACGACACTTCAATCATCTGTTTCAAAAGTCCAAAAATTGTTATTATGCACAGCCAAGCTAGATATTATGATTTGATCTGTGACTCAAAACTATGATCTGATTAAAACTATGAATGTAATTATTTAGTACACTCCCTGTAAACCATCGTAGTCAGCTAAGTATTACATGTATTTGGCCATGTCAAAAAGTTCCTCATCATTTATGTTTGACCTGACAGCCATCCGCATTCGACAAACAAAGCCTTACCACTGAATGATTAAAAACTAGTGTAGCATAAATCATTTTAGAATTTGAAAGAACAGAATAAATAAACTATCAGATACCATAGCATCAGAACAAATCTGCAAACCCAAAAAAATAAATAAATCTGTGAAATATTTATGTGTCGACTTTAATTGCTGTCAGATCCTCAAACACAAAAACCTCAGTATTGTGCAAACATCTCCAGAAACAAAAAAAAGCTTCTGGCTCATAATCTCTCAGGAAAGCTCAGTTATAGACTGATCAGTGTTGAAGGAGACGCCTAATATTAACCACAAATCAAGCTGACAAACTTTCTGATTTTTGTCTCTTTAAACATGTAAAGCAAAAGCAAAATCGGTCCAAAAACAAGTACTAAAAAAAACCCAACGCTAAGCAATGATACATTTTACAATATACAAAACTCAGGACATAGTCTTTTAATATTCATTAATAAGACTATGAGAAATGTAGGTTTTATTTTATACAAACGTCTCACATATATGCATTTTCATTTAAAAGAGACATTAGCTTCCTCAAAACATGATTCACTTTTACATTTATTGATATTTTGCAGCACACGTAGGTTTGCACCGTTGTAGAAATGGTTGGGATTTTTTTGTTAAAAAGGCACACAATTTACTGAACCAAATAAGAAGAAAATGTCCATTTGCTTATCACATATTAGGACCACCAAGCCACAGGAAAGAGCACATTTAAAGACAGTCGTTTAATCTATAATATTATAATAAAGGCATTTTGCCTTGAAACTCATCTTGAAATGAAAGCATGAGATACAAACTCGCAGAGTAAAAACACAGACCTGCAAGTACGACAATATATTATAGCGATGACCCACAGCACAATGTGGATCCTCTTAAGAAACTATAAATAATCATAAGGTTCTCCAAAATGTCAAGGACGGCTGTGTGAAATGTTAAAGGCAGTCGTGAAACAAGGCAAGTAGGCCAAAGACATTTTCTTCAGTGAATAAAACACACAACTTCACAGGGCAGGATACAGTAAATCCTACTTATCAGGAAGCATGAGACAAACGCTGTCAATGTTAAGACAAAACAACCATCTTGCATTTTGAGGCAGGAGACAGATGTGTCTCCTGCACCAGTCCACCGGCACCATGTCATGACGACACACTGATGCTGTAATAACTGACTGGCACGCCATTTCCTTAATCCCTGGTTAAATGCCAAGTTCTACTTTATTAATGATATATGAAGCAGGACAAAACCATTGAAAAGACTAAAAAAATATCATGACTGTATCTTCACTTATTTCAGTATCTAAATTAGCGTAAGAGACATGGCAGCACAGGGAAGCCAAGCTAAACACCAAGAGAGTCACGCAGAAAGGGTTTGTCATAGATATATAAACACCAAAAGACATTTTCACGGGGCGACCATGAAACACGGGGCGACCGTGGCTCAGGTGGTAGAGTGGTCGTCTTTCGGAGTGAGAGGTCGGAGGTTCGATCCCAGTCTACACTTGTCTATGTGTCAAAGTGTCCTTGGGCAAGACACTGAACCCTAAATTGCTCCCAGTGGTCGACTAGCGCCTTGCATGGCAGCTCTGTCCCATTGGTGTGTGAATGTGAGCGTGAATGGGTGAATGACTGATATGTGAAGCGCTTTGGGACTGCACTCAGTGTGGTTAGAAGGCGCTATATAAATCTAGACCATTTACCAATTACCATTTACCAGCAGTGACATGGATCAACTTCCTGTGATTCACAATAAAAGAGGTAAATTAAAACTGGAGATGAAACTGAGTGCTCAAGGCAACTTCATAAGGGTTAGTCAGAGGAGGCTTGTCAGAAGTCAACTTAAGTTAGTAACCTTTTTTTTCATTTGAAATTAATCTGACATTATTGCATAATGCACCAACAGGTTGCATATCTCAAATGTTTAAGATTTAATTTTCACATCTTACTTTTATATTCAGGTACATTTCAGGGCCTGTGCTGAGATTTGAATCAGTATTTCTACTTTCACCAGACCACTTGCACTTTAACTTATGAAAACAGTGGTTTTCACAAGTAAATAACTGTAATGACACATTATCTTCAAAAGCTCATTCAAAAATGTGGTTTTAATTTTCAGTCATTCTTTTTGGTCATGCTTTACAATCCTAGATATTAAACAAAAAAAAGTTAAAGTAGGGATTCAAAGCAGCAACTGAGCTTGTTTACCTTGGTGGTCGGTCCACCACTACCTCAACTAAGCTGCACACACGCAACCTGCCCCTGCCCTGTGTACTGTGTCAAGAAGTAAAAAGGGTTCTTTTTTTCTCTGCAGCAACTCCGTACCTTTCAATTCTCTGTACACTATGCACGAAAAGTAAATTTGACCAAAAAAAAAAAAAAAATGAAAGTATTAGTGTCTCCATTTAATATCCATCAATATCTTGCAGACATTGTATTCCCCTTTCTTCTTTTCATAATTGTACATGGTAAATTTCCTGAGACCCTAATGAGAAAGAATGAAAGAAAAGCGAAGCATGAAATGGCTACTGGGTTTTGTCTCCTTCCCATTTTCCTCATTCTCTGCAAGCAAGGGGATTTTTTTTTTTTTTTTATTAATTTTATTTAATTATCTCACAAAGCCCTTTTTTCTTTTAACTGGTCCATTTCTGTCTGTGTCCTACTCCCACTGTGTGAGTTTGTAATTTAATAAAGCTTCATTTAAAAGAGAAGTTGATTAAAAAATTAAGCTCCAGTGATCACCACAGCCTCAGCCCTCCCCATTTTATGAAAAGATCTGATATTTCATATTATGAACATGTCGGCCAGAAATTATCACCGCAGGACAAGTTAATGCTTTCCATGCAATCATATGACAATGACGGCAAGCCACACTACAGAGAAACGTCCCACTAAAATGTAGAAAATGACAGGAGTTAAAACAATTTCACTCTTTTACTGTAGGTCAGGCATTTTTTTCCCACCATTTCCTTGTTCCTGCTGCCTGCCTATCATCTCAGTGTTAATTTTTTTATTCATAATTTATATTTCATACTTCTCCTGACAGCAGGTGACTGCCAAAACTTGTCTCTCACAGCGGTAAAGGAGATTTCTTATATTTCTACCTCTTAAGAGTGAATGATGACACTGCACTGCAATGCTGGATTGAGGAGAAATTTCAGCCCGCTGCCCACTGCTTGGTTTCTCTGTAGAAAATTGCACCAACAGCCTAATTGCTTCGACTCATATGGACTGAAATACAATCTCCTTACGTTGCCCCATCTGCGCAGCAAAGTGTACACGTGTATGTGCATAAACCTATTGATACAGAAAATGTGCAAGCTGTCAATTCATATTGTGGAAAAAAAAAAAAGAAAAAAAGAATGATAAATGCAATATCTACACTGCAGCTTAAAGCTAAATACCTTCTCGCTGCTGGAGAAACATAATCCACGCAATTAATGCCTGAAAATTACAGCCCGAATCTCGCAGCAGTTTTGAACCATAAGTTATTGATTTGGAAATGAAAACCTGTACTCTTCAAGGTTAAATCCAGTCCACCCTCATTACTGCTCCGTCCTTGAAAGGCCCGCGCCAGGGTTGCTGCGAGGAGCAGAGAGGACTGCTTTAATGAAGGTGAATTTAATGGGATTTAATGTAGCTGGGGGCAATGGAGCAGCAGAGATATGGTTTTAACAAAGAGCAGGGGACCAAGGGTACAGCCAAGAGAGCAGCCATTTTCCTTTCTTTTTATTTATTTCACATTTGGCTGAGCAGAGTAAAAAGCGCACCATATTTTCATCCGACTCAGCCCCAAGAGTCAGTGGTTACAATTCTGCAGTCAGGACAATAGAGGCCTCTAGCTTTCCATTGCAACAATCAAACATATTATACAGCATGATGCTGTATCATTTCAACAGATCAGAAAATATCGGACATAAGGTTGGAAGCTATTGTTTTCATCCACTAGTTTTTTATATTCTACTTGTGTATTAAAAAGTATGTTTCTGCCGCAGCCAGCAAATCACACATGAGATCCACAGAATTGTTTTCAGCAACACAACACTTGGGCTTCTGCGTTTCACCCTTCAGGAAAGAAGAAGTGTCCTGCTATTGACTACAGTGTGCTGAAGGTAATGTGAATCGAGATACTGTGATGACGCATGCAGTATTCCACATTCACAATCAGCCATAAAAATGTGTGTAGGAAGCCCAGCAGAGTTTAGAGAATATGTTTTAACATTGGCATCTGTGCATTTCTGAAGCTCCTTACGACAAAGCTGTATTACAAGTCGTGTCTTTACATCACTTTTATTTTTGTACTTTTCGAACCTGGTTCTTTCATTAATTGCGTGCCACTCTCACAAACACTGAATCCCATTTGCAGATTTGGCCCTTCACCTGCGAGGTCACCACCACATAGCTGCACCTTCAGCTTTTGTGAGCTTGATGTGAACAATGTGTGCTTTCTGCAAATAACATTAAATAGCCCGCTCCTACAGTAATACCCCATAAATATGCCAAAATCCTGAAAAGCAAAAAAAATTACTTTCATACCTGTTTTTGAAACCCTTGCACAGTCATTTCTCTTACTTTTTTCTCTCCCCTCCTCCTCCAGAAGTCTGCTGGAGAGCTGACAAGGTGCTAATTCACAAACAGAGAGAGAGAGGAAGGCAGAGATGTGATTGCAAATGCCAGCACTGTGATATAATTCATTGTGTGTGTGTGTGTGTGTGTGTGTGTGTGTGTGTGTGTGTGTGTGTGTGTGTGTGTGTGTGTGTGTGTGTGTGTGTGTGTGTGTGTGTGTGTGTGTGTGTGTGTGTGTGTGTGTGTGTGTGTGTGTGTGTGTGTGTGTGTGTGTGTGTGTGTGTGTGTGTGTGTGTGTGTGTGTGTGTGTGTGTGTGTGTGTGTGTAACAATTCTTAATAATCACAGCAGGCCAACGGCCAAACTCATTACTGATCACTGCTTTCCTTTCCTCCAGGTCTTGGATGCGGCATAGAAATGAAACCTCTCTCCCATCTTTCACTTTTTGTGCAGTCACTCATCTAGACGCCGGCAAAACAATTCTCTTTCATCTAGAATTATACTCTTCAGTGCATTTTGAGCGCTGAATCACACTGCTGATTCACCACTGCAGGTGTTGGATGGAATAGAAACTTCTCAGTCGGATCAAATACGGGGCGCATTCGCACATAAAGACACACCCACCGTCTAATTAAAACAGGCGTTTCAAAAGATACTAAACCCTCTGTCTGGTTCACCATGTATGGATGTGATATTTAAGCAAAGGGCACAAGAAATGAGAAAAGGGTAGAGGCCATTAGGTTTGCCATTTTTTGTCTTTATTCTGTGCTTCCTTTCGGGGGTCCCGAGATATTTGAGAAGATCTGCGGAAGAAGCTCTGTGAGCTTTGAGTGACAGGAAAACAAACCCGTATCAAAGGTCAGAATTCACAATGCATAAAGGTAAGGTAAAGAATATTAAACCTGACGACAGGGCTATCATTATTTCTGTTTGTAAGCCATATGAAAGTTATTAACTTGCCAGATGAGAAAATCAAAGTGCTGCTTAGTTGGCTGTGTGATCATAATGACTCTTTATATGAAGTGTCATCTAGTGTATATTTTGTTTTGAGCCGATGATCACAAAAGAAGATCGTGCCACCTTCCATTAAAATAACGCCGACACAAAATTACGTATGAAACGGATTAGCCCTGAGCCAGCTGCTTGAGGATTTATAGGGTAGCCCTGATAATGTGATCGAGAAGGAGATGATGTTTTCTGAGAAACCTTCCAAAAGTTCCCCTGCTGACCAACCAAATCAATCTCTTCCAGATTTTCTCAGAAGGCTTTAGGGTTTATTTGTCAGTGGACTTTGTGAACCTTGTCAATGCCACTTAATTTTTCAAAAGCACTCAGGAAAAAAAACTTTAAAAAAAACAACTGTGATGACTGTGTGACCGCACTTTTCACACATCTGCATTTTCCATTTAATCTTTGACTTTCATTGGTACAGTCTGTAATCCCTCGAATGTGACTAATGGGAAACATTAAGTACAGGTTTAGGGAACATGTGGCTTTAATTAAAAGGCTGGTTCACAGAGGACTTTTGGAAAAAAAGGGAGTTTTTAAATCATTGTTCCCTGTAATGACTAAGACTTTCTTTTATTTGGAGTTGTGGATACAGTAAACCCTAAAACAAACTGCAAGCGGAAAAAAAAAACAATGTATAAACTGTTTACTTACATTTCATCTCGTGAAATCTAGAAAGCATAAACCCGCTACGATTCAACCTCAAACGCTTTATAACCTTGACATACAAAGCCTTAGCACTTTCTTTTTAGGATGTTGGTTTTCCTTTTGTTTTTTTTACAAAACAGATGGGCGGCATATGAAACCACCTTTAAAAGGCCACACCAAAACCTACTTTATTAAATCTGACAAGAAAACAAGGCAGAGGGGGTTCTCCACTTAAGTCATTCTTGAAATGCAGTAGTCCGTTATGCCCACATCTTGGCTTACTTGATCAACAGCATTTCAAGACACTGGAAATCTCAAGGTCACTGTGACACGGCGACCTTTACAGAAGATCATGTAAGGGCGTAATCACCATCACAGCTCTGACTTTAAGAGGCAGCAGACCAAATCACAGCTTTGATGTCAGCAGCGCGTTTCAGAGGCAAGAGGAATCTTACGACACTTATATTCATTCTAAGGCTCATAGTCATTTACATAAAGTACAAATTTGAGGCTACAGGACAAGAAATATGCAATTTTAGAGATGTGCCAAAACTGTAAAATACATTTTTAGAAATTGTGTTAAATGGCTATTCTTTACTTTGTTGGCTCTCTTTCTAAATGTCAGGGAAGAAGATGGATGTTATTGTCATTCACGTAAGAAGTTCAAGTTGAGTCCTCTTTGCAGGTTGTTCTACGTGAGGTGTTTTTTTCGCGCTGTTGACTCTGTTAATGCACAAAGTGAGCAAAACAATCTGAAATGTCTTTCATGGCAGGATGCCAAGACAGTGACTTCATTAGGAAATTACAATTAATTATGAATTCAATTAATTATAATTGATTACAGCCTGCTTTTTCCATTATTAACATTTGCTCTTTCCCACTTTCCTAATTAAACATAAGTTGTTTGCATGACTGGATTTAATTTATTCTGAGTTGAACAAAAATAAAAATCATAAATCAGCTAAACTTTTAGGCGGCATCTCCAAGACGCCATGGTTGTGAAAAGGAGATATGAAAGAATTTTGTAATAGAAGCTGCATTAATTTCTCCACGCTAACAAACAATGCAGCCTTTAAGTCAGAAGAATTTAATGGGGTTTTGTTAACAAGTTATCAAGAAAACATCTGGTTATCAATCAAATTGCAAGATTAACAATTTCACTGTATTAGTGAACCGTTTATAAAACACCAAATGGATATCTCCTGGTTACCGAAGATAGTAGTATGTTTATTTGGTATGTGAATTAATGAATGTTTTATTTCAGTTACAGTTACAGTGCAAAAGTAGAATTTTGTGCATTCAGTTTATAGTGCCCTTTTTTCTTTTCTTTTTACAGTATCTGCAGCCAAAACGGGAACAGGCTGACAGCGAGGCTTGTTTTTGCCCATTCCTTAAGAACCCATAAAGTTAACCAGTACACCAGTGATACAAGAGAAGGAAAAACCAAACAAGCATGTATTGTATTTTACCAACTTTTCACAAAAACTATTTGTGGAAAATTTTCAGGAAATTTTCAGGGATGATTTGTCGTCATCCATTGACCAATCGAATAGATTTTGAAAGCAACTGGGTCGAAAGTCAAGGTCGAGGTGACAAAAAGTTCCAAAACGTTTTTGTTTTTTTTCCAATTCCCTATCTATCCTCTGACATGCCACATGATGCAGTGATGTCATTACCCTGGTTAGCATTTGGAAAAAATTATAAAATGCGTGTACATCAGTGTCAAACAGTGAGAACATGAAGCAATTCAAATGAGCATGACAAATGATGGGAGGAGTGGTGTGCTGGACCAAACAACCTTGTAATCCATAGGTATCCATTGGTTTCCATGGTGACAAACGTGGCGTTGGCATGTGCTCTACCAAGTGCCCGTTCTAATCATTGCCACTTTTAGCTACACGTTTGAAAAATGACTGAATTGTAAAACAGGTTTTCATTGTTTCAGTTGCTTTGGGGTGAGCATGAATTAAAAAGGTGATACACATGAATAGAGGGTAAAGCGGACATGATTGGACTCTAAAAAATGACTTAACAGACAAGAACTTACAAGAAGCTGAAGTTTACCAGCTGCCTTCTTTTATTCTCAAATGTTAAGTCTTTTAACATTTCTATCCGTGTGACTGCACTTTGGAGGTGATCTTTAAGATGTTGCTCTTATATATATATAGTATACATTTTTTTAATTTATATGATGTAAAGCTTTTAACTTTGCTGCTCGTTGCAAATCTCTAGTCATGCGCCCTCTTATATTTTACTCGCTTTTAATTTCAGCTTTTAAAATTCCTCTCAGATTCTTATTGGGCTTTTGACACTGCTGAACTGCACTTTGTATTATTATTATTGTCATCAAATCTTCCCTTAACAAATTGTCAGGATGATTTAATTTGATGAATGAAAGCCTACGCCTGCAGAGTGGTTTCACCAACTTTCATCAGGACGGACCTCAGACTGAGCTGCTTTCGCCACCTTTGTCATTGTAAGAGACTTCCAGTGCATTTGTGATGCTTTCATTGTTGGCTCAGTTTACTTATCGATTTCACAGCAGCTATTCAATGTTTGAGATGCTGCACTTGTAAACAGAATTAACCAACATAAAACAACTAATTCACACCAGTGAGTGGCTGATGATTTTATATATTTAACAGTTGCAGATTTAATTCATCAAATGTCTTCGGGCAGTGTAGTCATGTAAACACATGACCTGGTAGAGTCGGTGTTATCCTGCCTTGATAGCCAACAAATCAGCATTGTTGGTTAGCTTACACTTTGTATTTGCTCTTTGTGAGGCATACTAGTGATTTGAAAGCAAAAAATAAATAAATCCCTAGTTTACCTCACTGGAGACTAATTTTATTCTCAAATACAGTATCTTCCATGCCTTTGAATCATCTGAAGAGTAAAATGTCACACCACTATATATAATCTGTCCAGGACTAGAAAAAAAAGCCATCAAAACAGAGATGAACTTTCCATTTCTCCCAAGTATGTATGTTGGTGTTTTCTTTTAGTTTTTTTAATAATATTGGAATGTTATCTGTCTGCATCAGTCCTTTCAATGCATCCAGGAGTATTATAGTATGTATTGTTCAGGATGTCCCAGATAAACTTGGTTTCTGCACAAAATGTTCTACCTTGTACATAACAGAGTGCATCAGCTTACCAGGAGTACAGGAACCAAAAAGTGTAATGAATTTATAAAAAAAAGTTGAAGTAAAGAATAAGAAATAGTCAAAATGTACTGTGGCTCCCAGAGTAAGACGCCTCTGCATCATAAAAATAGGACTGGTCACTGTGGGGGAAAAAAAATATTTCCCCGAGGGGATTAATAAAGTATGATTAGTTAGTTTAGTTTGCAGTCGACAAGATCCATCCCTCAACATTGTTTTGACAACGGAGTTGCAGAGCGGCAAACACGAAGGACTCATTGTCTCTCTGAGGTCTGCAAGTGTCCATCTGGAAAAGACATTGGAAGAAACCGGTTTTAGGGCAACTGGAGGCTCTTTCTTCCTCTCAAAATGCCTCCCAGACCTGGTGGTGTCTGTGACAGGCTCGCTCTCCTGGTGAGCTGGGCTCCATGATAAATGGCTACCTTTCCACTCTTTATCGCCCCACTAAATCATGCGCTTACCATGCTTTTATGACCAATTTTTGCTGCTTTGTTTTACTTTCCCTCTAGTTTTTGAATGAAAGTCAGAAGGCTGTGCGTTTCATTTTTTTTGTACTTCACTCTGGATTATTCTTCAACAATTTATCAATGCATTAGTATTCAGATGGAGATTTCCAATCAAGCAATATTAATCAAATTCACCGAGACAAACGTGTCAGACCTTGTGTGGACTGTGGAAATGTTCCACAGACAATGTTCTGATATAAGAAGTCTAGTTTTTTTTCACAATGTTATATTCCGTTCATTTAGTGTTTTCCAACCTGTATCTGTTATGCAGCACTTCTGCATTTTATTTATTCTGTAATTCTGAGAAAATATAAATTATTGAGGGTTAAACCTGGAATTGGTCAGGGCTCAGAGTTTGACAGACAGACCGATGGTGTCGGGTGGGAGGAGGAGGGCCTGAGAAGAGATTGAACTCTTTTTAGTTGAGTTGTGTGATAAATTGCTTGACGATGGTGTTTGCTCTGTTTAGAGCTCTGCTTGTCTTCATGAGGATGCTTCAGTCTTTTAAAACTGCGAAGAATTCCCATGACAGTGAATGGTGCAACTCAGCTGTTTACACACAATGTAGGCTATAATATTTGAAAACATAAACAAAATGAAAATGTGATGTTATTTCAGCTGGTAGAGGTGCCGGTGTAAAACTACATCAAACCCAGAGATAGCTAGTGAGATATTCAGCATCTCTCTCTATGCATACATCTTATTTGGTATTCCTCTTTGATTCTTCGAACCCAAGCTGTTTCAGAGTTAGGTTTGTTAGTAAGGCAAGCAACACTTTATTACTTTTACCTTTGTCATATCCATATATAAACATGTTTTTTTCTGTAGCTGCTACATTTTAATAAACGTATTGAAGAAAGTAAGGGAGGTGTTGAGACTGCAACGGATACAAATTTGCACAATTCTTGGTGAGTTTGTTATATTAGAAAAGACTAATTGCACTTCACACTTTCAGTCCCATTCACACAACTGTTGTAGCTGCTATGGAAGGTAGTCAACCTCTGCTTGGAGCATCTTGGGGTTCAGTGTCATGCTCAAGGACATTTCAACATGTGGACTTGAGCAAAATCAGGGATCAAACAAACAACACTGCGGGTGGAGGAAATCCCAAAAGTACACAACACAAGAGCTGTAGTTTAGGAGGAAATATTGTTTCCTTTAGAAAGGAGAATGTCCTTCAATCAAAACATCACTATTACATTTGATCAGCCCAACAATGCAGAAACCAAAGGCCAAAACACCTCACTCACTACCATTAATAATCTAAACTACTGACACATTTTGATCTTGCTTTATCAAAATGATTTTGATATTTTGAAATGTATATTAGGAATAGACCGACAATATTTTGCAGGCATACATGTTTCTATACTTACTTATATTTTAGTAAGCTTTCATTCCTTAAGCTGAAGCGAATTTGACCACATGTTGTGGACTCTGTCTCCCCCTCGTGGACGAAGACCACTTTCATTTGTCAGCAGTCAAGACCGATCATGTCTGTTGAATTGCCATAATATTGTATTATAGTGTACATTTCAAACACATTGGCACCCACGACAATGTAATTTAACAGTTTTTGTTGGAATTCATATTTAGTCAAAACAGGTTTGAGAAATATATTTTAAAATAAATGCAGTTTCAACCTATACCTCAAACGTAATGTTCTTTTATGACTGGCAGGGGTCAAACCCATTTCAAATAATCCACTCTGATCTCGAGTGGGCTGGACAAGTAAAAAAAAAGGCTGCATAATAATTCCTAAATACAAAGTTTTAGGCAACTCCAAATGTTCCACTTGGATTGGTGCAAAGAGGCCAGTAGTACCTTGTGAAGAAATCAGCATTTTCACATCATCTTTTACAACATAGTCAATTTTTGTGACACTCCCTGATGCAAAATACAGCTAAATCTTCAAATGAACATGAGCCTCACATGGCATGAATGCTGAAACACTTCAGCATGGATGTTTTTACAAATTCCCCATAAAGGTTTGTCTTTTTGATGCTCCTGCTAATTCTCCAGCAATAAGGTCGCTTTCAACGGCTGCATCCTAGATATGTCAGCTCACCGTGTCATGTTCACAACAAATTACTACAACAGCTCAATTTCCACTGAATAAATCTGAAGCAGTTACTTTAGTTGAAAAACTAAAGGATTTATTTTGTAATTTTGCACACTCATACTCATGCAGAGCAGTACAGTGTCCCATACTTTATTTCAATGGTTTTGGTGATGTACAAACAAGACTATCAATATTCATGTGCCTGTTCCCAACCCTTAGATGATGGCATCTTACAGACCAGTGAAAGCCATTCTGCAGTCCTCGTACAACTTGGAGGTTTATGATCTATCAATCACCTAAACAAAGCTTGAAGCGTGTGAGCCACTGCCAGGGGAGGTCTGACCTGCGGCCTCGTATGACATTGAAGGAAGGAGTGCTACTCACCCAGGAAATCCCATTACACCAAAGTATGATGGATATCCATAGTGGGGAAGCTCATATGCAGGCTGACATATAATTTGTTATAATTTGTAAAAGATTGTGAGACCATGTTCACCTTTATCCCTGTCTTTCACTTATTCAGGACTTCATTCCTGCCCAGTCTGGCTTATGTGTCTTAAAAAAGATCATATTTACCCGTTTGTATAAGATATTTTGAACACAGTACCAATGCAGTGATATGAATGATAGAAGTGAGGTCATGCAAAGCATACTGGCTTGTTAGAAAGTGGAAAACCAGCATATAATATTTTCTGATTCATGCAATCTACTTAAAACTCTCAAATTCTAATCAATATTTCCACAATGGGCAGACATCCTGCTTTAGAAGAGACCTGTAATCAATAACAAGCAAAATGTTTATCTGAGTCCCAATGATGTTCCTGACATTTTAGAAGCCCAACAATTGCAAACTTGTTTTATGTGAATCAAAAGAGGCCAAATTAGCTTTAAATGCAACAGGACTCCAGTGCTGATCAATAACACCACGGATAAGATGGCATGATTATGTTCAAAGATGAACAAAAGCGGGAAGTCTGTCTCCATCATGCAACTAAAACACTTTTTTTTTTTTTTATCAACGCCAAGGAGACAAAAGCAGACACAGCGATCCACTTCAAACAAATGTCACCCGTGCCCCCCGCGATGAGGCGTGCTATTGTATCGCTTACTTCACAACTAAAACAAAAGGTTAATCAGACACCAGACACACTCTTCTCAACAGTCTCCCACTCTGTTTGTTTGTGCGACATCACTCCTCTGTGCCATATCGATTGTCAAGGATAAGAGAATACACGGAAAATTTTGCCACTAAAATTCAATAAAGAGCATCCCTGCATGAAACCTTTGGACTTTTTATTATGACTTTATTGACATTTTTGATCACGTTTATCTTCCTAATAGTATAAAATAAAAGAGTCATGTTGCAGCAGTTTACAGGTGAATCTTTGTCGCGGGTCTAATGTATTTATGAGGTTCTGTTTCTAAGCTCTTTTCCTTTCTGCGATTCATCGATAAGGAAAGAGTAAACAATGGGCCTTCATTTCTGTAGCATCACATAACATGTGTGAAAAACATGGAAAAATCGGAATTTAAGGAATTCACTTATATGGCACACTAAGGGGGGCACGAAGGCTCTTGCTCACGGACCCGGTGCAGGTTTTTAAAAATATGACAAGAAACCAGAGGAAACCCACGCACACACCGGGAGAACCTGCAAACTCCACAAACTGGAGCTGTCAAGAACTTTGGGAAGAAATTAATTGGATCCAAACATGATCGACTCGTGATGAAGAGGAGTTGATCTGAAAGTTGCGGTTGATGTTGACGGAGCTTCACTCATCCACCAGTCCGGAAACCCTTCTGTTGGTACAGCCAGAACAAGGCTCACTGGGACCGTCCTTAATCTGGATCATCGCAGAACAGACACTAAACATGTGAGCCATTTAATGCTCACATGTTTTCATTCACAAGTATGATGGAGATAAATTAGCTGAAATCACTTTGATTTCTGAAGATTATCACCTTTTGTGAAAATGAACTGAAACTATTGGGGATTTTTTCTTTTCTTTTCGGTATATCACAAAGAAAATCATGTTTCAACTCAATCTATTTCAGGAAGATATAATTATTATTTCTATTATCGAATAATCTTGTAGGCTTCAAGTAACCATTATTCTTTCTTTGTGGATTGATTGACTCCACTGATTTTTTTTTTTTTTTTTTAACGATTTAATTTACTGATTATTTTCCATTTTATCCTCGATAATGTCACCCGTCAATACCTGGGAGAAAAAAAGATATGACAATTGGGAATCTGAATGCAAGTAATTTCTGGCATTCCTAGCTTATAATCAAAACAAATGTACCTTTTCTGTAGCTAAGCTGATTTCAAGTCAACAACAGTTTACATTCTGACAATTACAGGATTTTTAGCTGAATGTCAAGTCCTTGTTCGTCCTGATGAGCTATCAAAGTTTTGACACCGGCTGCTCCTGAACATCATTAGAAATCCAGCTCCTTTACAACAAAGTCCAATAGTAATTCGGAGTAAGAGAGAAGACATTTTAATATTACAGTTGGAAAGCTGGAAACAAGCAATGACCGAAAACCCTGCATAAAAGTATAAAATACGGGTATCAATAATGACTATAAATCTCTCAAGGTAGGATAATTTAGGTCAACATCAGTTTACATCTTGGCAAAATCTCATCTTCATCTATCCTTGTGTAAGCAGTCTAATTAGGACTGTATTGAGCTGAACGTTAAGCCCTTTTTCACCAGTTGAAATGCAGAAGCTATACCACCAGGCTGCTTTTAATTCCAGATAACTGCAAGGCAAATGTATTCCAATCTCTTAATTCAATCTAACTGATCTTTGACCACAGAAAGTGATTTCCCTGTTAAATCGTAATCCCCAGCCGCTTCATTTGCCTACAATAAGTTTGCAATTTACAGATATTATAGCCTGAGGCCTGTACAGCATTCGCAAACCCTGCAGTGTGCGGGAACACCATTACGATTTTTAACAAGAGACAAACCTGCAGCCAAGAATTCATGCACTTCAAAACAATATGGAATGAGCCTGGTATCCAATGTGTTTTCTAGTGATCTCAAACTGCTTCAAGCAAATAGTGAGTGATAAATCTGTTCCTTGTGTGCAAATGTAAACATCCTCTTTTTTTTTCCCCCACAAGTGAAAACTAGAAGGGACCTTTCAATATCCATGAGATTCACATGGAGAACTCGTATCTCCCCTTCTTTTACCATCACAACTCCTGACCATTCTTTGACATCACCATACTGAAGATCGCAAATAATACATATTTCTGCTAGATTTTGTCCATCGCACAAATTATTTCCATTTTCAGAGGTGGAAGTTATGGCAAACTGGTCATTGGTGCCTGTTATATTCACTGAGCATGCTCTAAACAAATTTGTGGTTCTCTGTGTTTTGTATTTGACACGTATACGATTTAACCCAGATTTATTATTCACCAGTCAGACAAATAAAGAAGTCACAGAGCGTTACACACAATGCTGATATACATCTATTCACATTTGAATGCCTGCATATATAATGAATATCGCACTTCTTCGGACCTTCTGAATTATTTTCTAATTGGCACATTTACTGACAAAGCTTGGACTATCGGTTTCTGATGATGACTGATGTTTCTGAAACTGAAGGTCAAAGATGTAACGAGTTCGGGCATTAAAAGACAGAGCAGCACCGACTTTGGCCGCCTTAAATCAGAGTTGCATGGTGGTTGGTTGCATACTTCCTTTGTAAAACCAGACGAGGTTTCTCCTGACGAGGCTCTGCACAAAGCTTGATAACGAGCCACGAGTTGCTGTCAGCTGTGTTGACGTGAGGACACATGGAAACCGTGCAGAACTGCGGCCCTGCTTTACAGACACATGTCTGTCAAGAGAATATTTGCATTAAAAAGCATAACTAATACCTAATGGTATTGTTGCAATTACTAAACACATATTTTCCGTGTTAATGATAATATTAACAAAACAAAACGTTTTGAGCACCAGACTGTGCGTTCAGATCTTTAAAAAAAAAACTTTGGCGGCTCCAGAGGGAAATCAGAAAAGTCCAAATAAATTGTCTGACTGAGAAAGAAGCTTACCAGGCCTCAGTGGATTCACTGCTCCTTCTGCTCCTTCTGCTTCAGCCTGACCTCTTCCATGAACCGAACCACTGCGAACAGCGGTATAGTAGTGTGACCGAGTTGAATTCTGGGTAATGTAGGCACCAGATTGGCGAAAGAAAAAATGTCCAGAATACATTTATAAAATAAATGAATTTATGTAATGTAATGTGAACACAAGTTAAATCATGCATTCATGTACATGGGAACTTCAAAACTCCGGATGAGAAATTTTTCCTTCCCACCTGAAACCGATGAGACAACAAGTAAACCTCACAATTTCCCAAAAATATGGCTGGAATTGCAGTAGCAACCTCAATACTGACAGACATTGCTTCAAGAATAATGTCTAACTATTGTACAATTAAAAAAATATGGTTGCTTTTTATAATTTGCTATTTGGACCTATTTCTTTACCTGATATTTCACTGTGGAATCGTCTGAAATCACCAGGCTGGACTATGTCAGTGAGTCTTTCACCCTGCAGAAGAACCCTTCTGCTCTATCTGTCCCCCAGATTGATGAATGTGCTGCCAATTGGTCACTGAGAGGGAAACCCTGCTCATTGATTACTTCCACACTTGATCCTGTTGATTTTGCGGAGCCACATAGGACACAGACCCCTGTGTTGTGATCATTATTTAGATAGATCATCAAACTGTGACAACACCTCCTGAACTCTGCCTAACAGAAGCTGCCCCTCCAAGCATTCAAGAACTCTCATCTGCAATCTCATGCAAAAAAAACAGTAGATTGTCATCCAGCAAAAAGTAAAGCAAAACATTACTTTGTCTGACATTGTTTTAATGTGCATACGTTTTAGGGTGCATCAAATATATTGCATGAATTAAACAAAATGTGCTGAAATGTCTGCCCTTGTAAACAACACTACAAACCAGCAGTGTGTATATATATATATATATATATATATATATATATATATATACAAATGCACAAAAAATAAACGCAACACTTTTTCTTTCTGCTCCCATCTTTCAGGAGCTGAACTCATAAAAAATGGGCCCTCGGCCCTCAGTGAATAGTTTTGAAACCCCTGGACAGGAACATTTGTTGCAAAGGGACATCATCTTACTTTGTCTATTTATCACACATTTTATTTTCAACAGTCAAATATTGCATTTATTATGTAAAAAAATAATAGGAGTGAATGTTGCAGGGCTTTTGCAGCTGAAGCTTTTCCAACGAGGTCATCATGCAGTCTCCATACAGCATTGTTTACAACTGATCAAATAAAACATGTGAAAAACGAAAAAAACAAATGTCTAACCTGCTCCATCTTGCTTTAACTATCACAGCTCTCCCAGTGTGAAAGCACTCACACACCTAGTAGCATCGTCACCTTCCTCATACCCCATTTATCTCACTTGCCGCATACACCTTCACATAACTTATCTATGGTTCATTTCCACGTTGCCGTATCACCTCAGCTCACTGTGAACTCACATTATAGTTTGATACTTTCAGTTCCCAGAGCGGCTCTCACCCAGTCATGACATCAAAACCAAGAAAGACACTGTGGGGAGGCTTGTGGTTGCATGAAGCTGCAACTCCTCCTGCTGGTGGAAAGGGACAAACGCATGCTGGGGTTTACAATCTCCTGATACAAGTGACTGGTGTAGGAACAGAGAATGACTAACAGAAAAGCGCAACTCTTTAGTGCTCTTTGGTGGAATGAGTATGTTGCTGAAGGAGCTCCTGATACTGACCAGGACATCATGGCGGGTGAGGGTCATTGCTAAGGATGGACCTCAGTTGGAATCAGATCTTCACCACCTGCACAGAATCCAAGACACTCAAAGACACTTAACAGTCATCTCATGAAATGAGCAGGCATCAAAATATAGAAACATCATTATAATTCTTAGTGGCATAAGTGGGATCAAACATGACCCCAAGGGTTGTTATTCTTCAAGCTCATTGAAATAATAAGTTTCTGTATTTTTATTTTCCAGGTATTCCTCATGAAACACATTTGTAACATGAGGCCATTTGCATTTTTTTGTATTCCTCACATTTTAAGAAATTGCAGTTTTTGTATCACAAGAGGAGTCAAAAATGGCCCCAAGCATTTCCTATTGAATATTAAGGATTTGCTCTTGGAACTTTTGGTTATCATCAACAGTCAGTAAACATTTACTGTCCCTTTAACACATCTGATCCCAGCAGTCACACCACCCAGGAGGTCAATTTGACACACCAACATACATAGTCTTTATTTATGACAACCACCACTATAATCACCACAACCCAATAACATTAAATGGACTTCATATCTACAGTACAATTACATTTCATATCTACAGTACATTTACATTTTAGTACTTCCGCAGTCCCAAAAGTAAGAACGAACAAAAGAGTGATATGGAACCCTCCGAACGACAGAAAGACACTGTACAATTGTAATATTTTATCTTGTTTATTAACTTGGTTCAGAGGAGCTTATAACAAGAAATCAACAGCGGAGAGTCTGAATGTTTGGGCAGTGACATAATTGCCTGATCCAGATGTAGAACAGACACAATTTGTTATATTGTCTTTTTTATTTTAATATCCATAAAGGAGCGGAGGAATCTATTTCAAGTCCTGTCTGTGTTTACAACATTTAAGTTGAATCATCTTGCATTCTTATGACACATTTATTTTTACTGATCACAGGGGTACATTATATATGGAATGTGCAATGGTGAAGCTGTCCTGAGTCGCTTTCAGAGTTCAATAAGAGCTGGTCAAACTTGTAAGAGAGCTGAACATCACATAAAGAGTTTGTTTGTCTTCTTTGAGTGAGGTCAATGTAGCCCTATTCTAAGTTGCACTCGTCTAAAAACTATTATTTGGATGTTTAAGTTTTTCAGTGTGTATTAAACATGTATCCGCAGTAGTTTTGTCTTAGCCACTTTGCTTTAGTGTATTCGGGGGAGATTTTCTAATGATATCAGGATGAGATTGAATTGCCAGCAGTCAGGCAGAGGTGGCTGCCTGCTGAACTTAATGGCCCATTTACCTCAGATCATTGCACAGTGGTTGGAGTAGAGGACGGATTGACCTGAAGACTGAATGGGAAAATGATTGACCTCTGTTAAAGTAAGATAACAAGACCATCACAGAACTTTTATCCAGACATATTTTTGAACACATTTTCAACCAAAAGAAATACGAAGAAGATGAAGGAGTTGGCATGTCAATAAGTAATATAAGATATTGTTAGTGCTTCTTGTTTATAAATTCTTCATAATTTATGAAAACCTAAAATACATTCATTCACCTTGCTACTCTTACATGCGCGCTTCCTCAATTTTATGTTCTTTCCATTTGTCCTTTTTCTACCGACCCTTTGGTAGTGGAAAATTTTCAAGTGGTTCAACATTTGTGTTTTTGGTGTCATCTGCTGGAGAAAGGAAGCCGTGAGCACAAGGCAGATTTGATATGCTCCAGGTGATACTGCCTCCCTGCACAATGTGGCCTGGCCTATCATGGAGGCTCTCCACTTTTCACCAGGGCTAGATTAGACCTTCTCCTCGTCCGGGGGTAATGAACTGAACCAGAATATAGACTGGGTGCAGCCAGGTTATACTGTCACACTGGACAGTTTAAAAAAGAAAAATCAATTAAATTCATATATAGTGAGTAAAACCAGAACTGGATATTGTTAGACCACCTTCTGTGTCATAGTCAAGTTTGTGTGTCGTACTTGTTTTCATCTTTCCCTGTTTTATTGTGCATCTCACATGTCTTGTCTTTGTTTCGGGTCACTTGGGTCACTTTCCATCAATATGCTTGGATAACAGCACTCTGTGAACACCCAGTTTCTTTAGGAAAACACATTTGGGGCTTACCCTCCATGTGGAGGGTGTCAATAATGATCTTCTAGACAAGTGTTAAGCCAGTAGTCTTCCCCATGATTGAGTACCCTCTTGAATGAGACTGAGAGACTCTTTAAAGACTCAGGAAACAATACGGCTTTTCAGGTGTTTTGAGTGAATGCGCTGGTTAGAGTGTGACACCACAAGTCTACAACATTTGCCTTTTTCACAGTTTTCAACATTTCTGAGACACTGTCAGCAGTAATCATCAAGATTAAAAAAAAAATGTCTAAAACACATTACTGGAGTGGAATGAATCTATTCTATGTTTTCTCAAAGTTCCTTTTTTGAATGGACACACTGAAATGAATCAACTTTTCAAAGATTTTGAATTCATCGAGATGCGCCTGTATGTCTGAATCCATTGGCAGAGAACCAGCTGAAGATCACAACGCCATCAGACCTTGACTCACCAACTTCACCTCTTTCATGCCTACCACATGAGAACACTGACAAATCACAGCTGTTTTCCACATGGGCCTTGTTCTGATTTTGTGTAATAACAGCTTTGGATTTTTCTGAGGAGTAGACCCTTCACGTACTAAATACTAGTGTGTGCCTACTGTAGAAAAGAAAGAACAGAACAAAATCCCTATCCCGTAGATCTAAGAAACTCCCAAAAAATATAAATAGGGCACTGAACAATAATGTAGTGTATTCATCAAGAAACCGCGTATGTAATGCAGGATGTAAAGGATAACCCAAACTTACTGAATTGCAAAAGGTTACAAACCCAAGTAAGGCTGCTGCTCCAAATAAAACCCCTAACTATCTCTCCCATGGCAGGAACAGCCACAAGAATGATCTTTTGTTATTCAAATCAGTGTGTAGGACTCTTCTCAATGTCAAAGCAGTATGATCTATTCACAATGTCTCAGAGTGAGACCACATTAAAGTCAAAATATTCCATGTCACCACAGGTATCGCACATTTACCTATGCTTTGTAATTCCATCATTATATTGCTCATTTCTATAAGATGGGGTGTAAACAATTTTTAAAATGTGATTTTATCCAAGCACACATGATTAGTTGGATTCATAACATTCAGCACATTGCATGATAGCTCAAAGACTGGCCAGGCTTTTCTGTGTTGAGTCTGCATGTTTTCCCCGTGTGTGTGTGTGGGCTTCTTCCCTCAGTCCTAAAACATGCATGTTAGGTGTGATTGTGTGGTTGGTCATATCTCTGTATTTGCCCTCATATGGACTGGTGACTTGTCCTGAGTGTACCCTGCTCTTCCTTACTATTATTTGGGATTGGCTTCAGGGCCCCATGACCCTTAACAAGATATATGTGGTTTAGAAGATGGATGAATGGACGTTGTTTATTGTTTCATAGGTCAGAGAACTGTAAAATATCTATAAAGCCAAATCGAAAAACTTCACAATATGGAGATTTTTTTATCCCAAAGAAAATGTGGAGAGGGGTCCGACCATTATGACCCAGTGCAATTTCGCATTGCGGTTGTGCAGATGGTTCATTCTTCTCAACCATAGCTGATGTTACAATACCACGTCTTTGTCAGCAGAGGGCACAAGAAGCCTGTTTTGAAACATAATTTCATCTACTACAACTTCGAGATTCTTTGGGAAATTGTGGCATCCTTTACTCATTAAATATATTATTTGTCGTTTATAGCTGAAGAACTAAATTAAATAAATAAGTGGACTCTGAAATTCCAATTTGCTCTAATAAATGATGTAAACAGGAAAGAATGTAGAACTTTGATCTAAAGAAGACCCAATCAATGGCTTTCAAATGTAAATACTAATAATTTTCCAGGTAATTTGAGGGTTTTCTTGCGGTGGAAACTTGATGTATACTGTTCAGCTACAGTTATTATTGTGATGGTCTAATAAGAAGACGAATGAGGGGGCTCAATTGCACAAAAGCAGAGAGACACTGCAATGACTCACTATTACTAGACGGCATAAACAGGTTTCTGCTCTTTTCCAGCTGCACAGTTTGTTTTCATATCTTAATTACAGAATCCCAACCCTTACTATCTCAAGCCAAAGCTATCACATTCAAACAGTGGGACCTGAACAATGTATTGATCAAGTAAATTCATTCTTCAGTAAGAATAGAAATTTATTATTTTCAGAAAGTATTGACGTTTCACTGAAATCACATGAGCTAAATGGTGATGTGTTCTCTTTCTATTTGAGACGGCATCGAGTTTTCAAGGCTTAGTCAGTGCAGAGAAGAGGAAAGGAGAGCTGAAAGAAGCCCTACACAACATTGTATAATCCCATCTAGCCACTTGGTTCAGTGTAATGAGAGAAGAAGAAATGCCTCTTCTCCACATTGGACATCGTTGGAACATTTACATTTTTCTAGCGGCATATACGATATGTGCTTGGCTTGCACTCTTTTTCGCCACATACCAAATATTAGCCCACGTGCACCAGCCAAGGGCCCCACAAAAACACACTGATATAGGAAAAATCCTACTGGGATTGTGCAGGAGACCGATGAAATATAACTTTGGGAATAAAATATAGAACAATAAATCATCCTCCTATCTTGTCTTTACTCTTCATCCTGTGTTAAGTCAAGCAGCCTGAGGTATCTTCCAGCTGACATGAAGCAAGATGGAGGATAGACCCAACACTTGTCACTAGTCCTGCAAGGGGTTAAGACACAGCAACACAATCCCCTCTGCACACACTCACAATTACAAGGATTTCAGAATAACCAGTCACCAAAATAAAGTATCTACACAGATATTGACAGGGAAATCATACTTTTAAAAAGTCCCCAGTGTAAACACCTTGCTGTAAGGCATCAGTTTTTATCACAGTAGTTGCCTTCCACCAAAAAGGATGGACAGAGTCACAGGCCATAGGGTCGTATCCTAGTCACTGATCTATTCATCATGCTTGTACTTGGTCCTTCTTGCTGGTATTGGGCCAAAAATGGTATATTCTATTAAAGGGCAAACATTAAATTAACTCAATATAGAAACAACTTATAACACACTTAAAATAATAATAATTAAAAGAAATACATAAAAGTTCAACAGAAAGAATCAATGAATGATTTAAAAAAGGAAATTGCAAGTATCACATTCGTCATAATTGCAAATATTATTCCAAAAATGTGCAATTAGACTTTTTTTCATCAGAAGCTTAGATAAGATGATGACCATTTAGGGAAAACCACACTATTCATCGACAAAATGTAAGAGGGTGCGGAAGGCCAATCTGTTCCATAGCCATTTAATAATGATTGCTTAGGAGATGAAAGATCCCAGATTATTTTAAGTCATTTCAAAAGCCATGTGGTAATAGAAGAAATGTTTCACATTTCCTTCACATTGTTCACTATCTGTGATAACCTGGAAGCACTCATAACAGGGGCGGGAGGATTGAGGGGTAAACTATTTTAGCTTGTCGTAAGAAAACAGGAATGTGACAGAAATAGTGTGTAAATATCCCTTCGTCTTATAAATGCCCTTTAAAATCTATTTGTGCTCATCAAGCACTCTGTTAATCAGTCAAATATTTTTTAGGCTTTTCAACATGAGTTAAGCGTCATCTGTATTGATCTGTTTGCTCTTCGAAGAGCCCAAAATACAAACTTCATATCAGTTCCTCTTTCTGTGTCACAAACCATCTGTCTGCTGTGTTCTAACCAGACCTTCAAATATCCCGAAGCGTCTTGGATTTCTGCTGAAGCATAAATATTGTTCAAATTGTGGCTACCGACCAGCTTGGTCTTCTATGCTGAAGAGACCGAGAGGCTCTGCTCCACCACAGCATTATTTGATTATGCTGGTGCATCGAGGCAGTGAAAAGAAAAGTGAGGAAATACTGACATCATCAAATCATAAGTTGTTAAAATGAAATTTGTCTCCATCGACGTTTTCAAATGCTATTTCAAACCAAAGGATTAAACACTGACGACAGTTGGTCACATGTTGTGTGAGGGCGCACCCATATGGCTCACGCTACCCAGTGGAAAACATTTAATGGACAGAAGCTCAGCTCAAAGAACCAAAAGTTCATACAGAGAAGCCTTAAAATTTAATTTTGCTCTCGTGGTTTATATATAATGAAAATCTGACTGCCTGTGAAAAAAAAATCTATGTTATTGTGATTTTTTTTCTTTTTTTGCATTCGGTTTGAGATTGAATGTTATTCTATCGACAAAGTAGTTTTGATTTAAAACCATTTTACACAAAAAATATTTGATTCAATTTTACAATGTATCATTTCGATTGACAATTGATCGTGTTGATCAACAGTATCAAAATTTTGACTCCGAGGCCAAATATTGCAATGCTCCATGACATGCTCCCTGATCGATTGGTGACCTTTGAACTTTACGTTCACCCATAGCCAGCTCCAGGTCACTGCAAAACTGGATGGATAAAGCAATATCCAATATGAATTAATTTAACACAGGAAAACAGCAACTCTAAGAAGGGACTTGCACAGAAAATGAGCCCGTTTAAGAAAAAAAAGGTTTTGCGTGAGTTACAAAAGATGTGTTTGCGTCTTCACTTGTTCCGACAAAGGCAGAGAATATGGTAATACCCCAGTGAGCAAGATGAGACACTGCTAAAAACCTCACCATGAATTCACAGGGATTTTCCACAATCACCCCCTTTCCCTCCCCCTCAGGTTTACTATCTTAACTAATCTCTGGACACCGATAGCATCATCTCGATTAAAACATCCCCCTTCAGATCATGCTCTACTGCCTATTCATTTACACTATCTTATCTATTTGCCACAGCATAATACAAATATGTTTGATGCAATAAACCATAATAAATTTGATCAACGCAACAAAAAAACATTTCAATTTGTAAGTAAGACAGGGTAATGTGTGCATGTCTGTCTAGTTGGGCCAGTGGGGAAAAACATCATCCAGATGTTTTCACTGCCTTCGCAAGTCGTGGAAATAGACAGGAGTCTTCTTTGTCTTATGGACTTTTAACAAGAAACGACTCCAACTAAATATAGCTCAGCGTAGAGCTGCACTCACCATTTTACAAACTTCAGTCCTGTAAAAGCAGAGGTGGTACTAAAGTTTTAGCTTGAGTTACTCTAAAACAAATTTACTTTTTATAACCCCAACCAATATTTCCTGATCCATTCTCATTCTAAAAGTAAAAACAGCACATATCACAGGACAAACTCAGAGAGACTATCACTTTTACAAGAGCAAAGTCGAGTCACTAAGTGAAAGAAACTTCAGTACCTGGAGAAAACCTACACATGTGGAGAACATGCAAACTCCACACATTAAACAACCCCATTTACCCTGTAAGGTAATGATGCTCAAGATTACATAATCATGAGGCATGCAAGTGAATTCAGACTTGGAATCAATGTCTCAGCTAAACTTTACTGTACAGTAAACTTTGTACCACTTTGAATAGAGGATAGAGACACAAACCTGGATGCCACTACACATTCAGGTTTGAACCCTTAAGTGTCACTATAAACTGATTCCTACAGAAGTTATACAAGCTCTGGGGTCCAAAAGTAGTTTGGCAAAAAGCCTCAAACCTCCATGATCTTCACTGAAGTATCCAAGCAAATGTTTAAGTACACCCCATGACATAACAAGGCCCATGATTGAGTTACATAACTTTTACAGTGTTTTTATGTGACAGAACTGAAGGAAGATGCCATTTGTCATTCCGGTAACACCTCCCAATGTCTGTCTTGAAGCAAAGTGACATCAGATTGGTGCCGTTGCTATTATTGAAAGCACTGGCTGCCATTCACAGTATTTTTTTTTAATGCTTTATTTGCAGTTCTACATTATGTTGCTGAGAAAACCTAAAGTCCAGCCAGTCATTTAAAACAGCCACTAATCGTCTCTTGGCTCTGATGTAAGTTTGAATTACTTTTAATTCAATTGAAGTTTCAATTACTCTGAGGTTCCAAAATTGGAAAGTCAGTCACCTGTACTGTTTAAAAGTTTCCCATTGGCACAGTTATATTCATAATGATGAACACACGAGCCACAAAGAAATATGATGAAGTATAATAGTGACATACATTCCAATTTATCTGATTTTAAGAATTGTTACGGTGACTTTGTGCAGTTGTGCTGCATTGAACCTTCACCTTTTTCTAACCTTAAAATGTGTCTTCAACATTAAAAATCAGGAATCTTCTTCAAGGGGGCTTGATTGATGTTGCCAGGATGACAAATTGCCATAATTTCAGATTTAGGTGGAAACAAACCACCCACAGATAAAACTTGACTATGCCCTTGCCTGACATTTAACAATCACTCAAAGTCTGTCCACAAATGAAGTTTATACTTCCTGACCACCTCACCAGAGAAAGCACAGCAAATCAATGTATTTGAAACTTCAAATTATGAAAGCACCAGTGAAAACAAGAAATTCTGCCCTCCACACGTGAAATTACGAGAAAAAAAAAACGACATTACAAAGTATTTAAAGTGATTTATAAGGTGTTATGAGCTATCAAATATAGATTGTGAAGTCAGCAGCTATCTTCATAGCTTCAGTTAAAACCACCGTTCAGCATGAATAGGCTGCTGCTGCTGTGTTGACCAGCATGGTTTGTATGGTCAAAGGAATTCTGGTCAAGGAGGCTCAGACTGACAGGGGCGACCCGGGGACGCAGGAACAGCTGTGTTTGCAAAGACGAGATGGGAATGTGTGTGGGGTTTCACCTCTGTACAGCTTCCAAGAGAGACAACACACACACACACACACACACACACACACACACACACACACACACACACACACACACACACACACACACACACACACACACACACACACACACACACACACACACACACACACACACACACACACACACACACACACACACACACACACACACACCTTCAACGCTGACGCAGTAGAGTCCTGAGAGCACCTGCTTGCATCACATAAGATGTAAAGTAAATCAAATCTGGACCAGACTGGACAGTTTTTTGGGAGAGAAAAAATTTTATTTGACAATTTCTGAATCCAAGGAAGGTGCATTATGTTTTGCGATTACGCACATTAGTTTCAATTGACGATATCATGTATATCTATATTTTGGATATGACAGCTTTCCGTTGTAAGTCTGGAAGGATACTACTTGACTGTCATTTTAAAAGAATCCAATTGTTGTGGCCTGTACTTGTCAGGAAAACAGGTAACGCACAGAGTTAAACAACCAGTGCAGTAGTTGTGTTTCGGATCGCTCCACTGGTATGAACATGAAACGTGTATTTGCATGTGTATTGCTGTGCTTCAACATGCACACACAGCGTGGCTCAACCTCCGGCCTCCATTCATCACTTACCAATGCCAAACCTAGTTATCTGTGATTATTGGACACAAAAAAAATGCACACCTTTATAGACTATAGCACACGTTCCCTGAATGCTATCTGGCACTTTTTTTGACATGAATCTGAAATATAAAAATGTGTGCCTGACCTATGGAAAAACAATGAGCTTTCGAAAGATAACTATGACAGAACTAGTATGGATCCCACATGTATCTTTTCATGCAAATAACCATGCTGGTCAGACTACTGCTATAAAGGGTAAAAGCCAGCTTTAAGTGATAGGAAAATGCTTCCTCCTATAGAAATTAACTTGATACTTTGTTTTGCAGAACAAAATTTTCCAAAAAGCTGAATCTTTGTCAATAAGATGTTTTTCCATCTGGGCCTCAGGGTTTGGGACCATCCAGAAGCTTAAGCTGTCAGACTGAATAATCTTCCACGTTTAATCTTTAAACTGAATTTATAGTCACAGTTTAAAGACAGAGAAACAGTTTTTTGTTTAATGGCTACGGTACAGCCCCATTATGTTTTGAATTCACGTCAGGCTTTCTGTCGTTTCTTCAAACACTAAGTGGCTATACGGGGATGTTCTTCGAGAAGGTATCCGCTCTTGTTAGACCATCCATCCATCCAATGAATTTTGATGGAATAAAAGCACATGTCATCTGGCTCCAAATCACACAAATATTTGTACACCCTTCTCGACTGTGTTGTACTCCAGCAAGGGGGTGTGGGGTGGATGACAGAGCCATAATGGAGAACATCCAAGACATCGTGCAGTATAAGAGTTATGTTGTTTTTCCTGGGAAGGACGTACAGCTTTGGAGCAATGGAAATACAAATACAAGAAGACCATGACAGGCACAGAAAAAGGGCACAATTAGACAAAAGGAGTAGAAATTATACTCATTACCAGGAATGAAAACTATGAAGCTAGCTGCTTACCAGTTACTTGTATTTTGAGAAAGCAAAGGTTGAAAGGAAAAAAATCCCTAATTTCAAAACTTTTTCCTTCCTGGATCTGATCGTGACATACCTTTGAGTCACTTGTCAAAAATTTTAGGAGACAGAATTGTGCGATCCAATAATGAAAGATCTTATTACAGGAACACACTGAAATCACAGAGAAGCTGTAACATTATCCAACCTGAAAAAAACATTTAGATTTTACTTCAAGCACACATGCAATGAAATGATTGAAGGGATTTCAGATGAATGCAGATACATAAAACAGGCTTGGGATTTCTTGGCAATACAAACTTAAAGTATGTGTATGTATGTCACCAGCTTCCTTCTGTCATGGGGCTTCTTCACACAGTTTCTTTCCCTCTCCTGGTATATGTTAAAGTATCACGTTGCAGTAGAGAGGACTTAATGAGAGGACTGATTATCTTTATGTCTCAAGAGTTTTATATCCTGTGTAAAGGTCTGATATTTACACCTACAAGTTCCCCAATGCATGTTTGTAGCCGTACACCTGTTCTTGGGGAAAATGTGAGAGTTCAGGAGCAATGAGGCACTCCTCCTTGAGTAAGTTTAAAAAACATTGGGTGTAAAGGTAAAACCTGGCCCCCGAGCAATGAGAGACAGCAGATCAACACCTTGTTGTAAAGTAATGATTATCAAGTTCAGAGTAACTTCAATAATTCAAACAGAATTATCAATATTATAAAAATGATCTATTACTAGTGCAATACTGCCAAAGGTAGTTACTTTATACTGTGTTATTTCCAAAACTGCCAGTAACCACCTCAATCTTTCCAAAGATTTTTTTTTTCCTGTCCACTGTTTAACTTCTGTATTTTTCATTCAAAAAGCAACAAGCCAACATTACAAAAGCCTTATTTTCGTGAACTTCCATTCGCCAAAAGAAATCAGCGAAGCACATCATGTACGAAGGTTTACTGCCATGTTTGCAGTCTCCTTCGAATTGAAGGAGAAAGGTTGAGGTCGACACTCACCAAGATTTTGTTTATCTTTATGATTTTCAAAGACGTGGAACTACCCGGCCGAGCATGTATGGCAGGCATGCGATACGGTATGGTTCGGCGGTTTCCACAGTGTTGGCAGTATAATACAGGTGGGGATCAGTTGCTCATATCTGTCAGAAATTTCTCTTCCATTTCTGCTCTTCCGGACACCTCATCTCAGATTTCTCCTTCAAGACCCACTACAAACGGACTTTACCATTGTGCCTTCATCTCGTTCAGCATCAGCCTCAGTGAGCGGAAGTAGAAGATGGCCGTGAGGGAGACTGTGGGAATGAAAACACTGGCCAAGTGACCTAGACCTTGAACACAATTCCCTCGTTAAAAACTGTGTCATGATAATGTTTACTTCTGAATGAGTCAGTCACAAAGACAGACATGCTGTGGCCTTTGTTGGGGAACAACTAGAGTGCCTGGATTCTTTTGCCATGACAGAGTCAGTTGTCAGTCAGACTTGTGAGCTCCAGAAAAGCGTCTTGGCTGAACCGGCAACCACGGGTTCGCTTGATGCTGATGTGCGTCATCATGGCTGTCAGGACAGCTTCACGCTCTTGTCAGCGGTTTATCTCCTGTTAGTGCTCACCACTCCATCCAAAAGAGACAACGCCACAATGAGTGAGTAAGCTGGTTAGCCCAGACGTCAAAGTCCAACCACCCCTCCCAAAATATCCCTTATGGTTCGTGGAAAGACAGAAAGGGTTGTTTTTTTTTTTTTTTATCCCCCCCTCTGACTGGGGTGTCTGATCCTGATATCAAAAATAGCCCCACCAGCAAACACAGTCATCCACCCACTGTCTTAATTAGTGACTATAAATCACAGCGTAGAAAAAAAAGAAGTCTTTCTGGTTTGTGTTTTATGCCATGATAACATATTAGAGGACTCATGTAACACGAAACAGTGCGTGTCAGAAGAAGTCCAGATAGAGCAAGAGAAACATTCCTGTTGAGTGAAAACTGTGCTGATAAAATATTGTATAATTACATCCACAAACGCAAACACAGTGAGAATTCATCAGAGCTGTCTGGGCCTAATGTGGAAATGTGTTATGAATGTAAATGCAACATTAATACATTTTGAAATCAAAAACCTGGTTCTTCTAAGGATTTTAAAGTGACTCATATATTAGTTGTAGACAAACTTATAATTTGTGTATAAAGTGATCAAATCCAAGTAAAGTTAATAACATTATAACTTCTTTTTTTTTTCCTGCAGGGTCCACCGGTCAGCTTTTCAGATTTTTGGGTAAAAGGCCACCAAACACTAAACATTGCCTTTTCTCCCTGGGAACCAAAGCTTTCCCAGAGCCCCAGAAGGACCACTGAGCAAAAGGCAGCTTTGAAGAGATTTTCAGAGTCTAATATAATAAACTCACCACCACAGGCTGGGACCTGCGCAGTGAGGCCCAGGCTGACATTTGTCTTGGCATGAGCAGCCCATGCCAACGTTAGTGCAGATTGCTCACTGACATCAGTAACATGGGAAACGTTGCTTCGGGGCAATGGAGATGCTGCCAGTTGAATTTTTCCTCCATGGGAACCCATACAAATGACCCAGAGCTGTAATGAGTGTTATTTACAATCTAATGGTTTGCTAAAGATTATTGTAAAATGATGAAATTGTAGATTCTATTATTTGTGACTAACTACATCAATAATTCAACAAAATGCACATTATCATTGGTTATGACAGGTGAACAATTGACCTTCATATTTGGTCAACAATCATTGAGACAATTAAATTGTATATTGTGATGGCACTACAGATTAATGTAATTTGCAATAAATCATATCTTTGTGTTTTGGGATTTTTTTTCCCTTCAAAATAACAGTGCTCTTTCTCTTGACCCATTTTCACACCAGCTGTAACTGGGCCCAGTTTGTGCAGTTCCCACAGTTGCCTGTGGCCACCAGGTATAAAATAAATATGATCATTTTTGTGAATTAGTTGTATTTTCTTTCATAATTGACATTTTGTTGTATTAAGGCAGTGCATGGCAATATATTTGATCACAACTCAGTGACTTTGTTGTGATATAATATAATGTAATTTGTGATTTTCATGATGATATAACAATAATTAATTGACAATATATTATGCGCTCCTCGTCAGCATGCAAAAAGTCTGTTTGGCTTTCAACACCCAGTTCTATGTTGAGGCAAGTGCTGTTAGGGATTCTGTGTTATAATTTTTAAATTAAGCTACTAAGAACGCAGTCCAAGAGTGTCCAGGCTCAGTGCTAAATGAAGTACTACAGAGTGAGATTACAGCAGAGGGGGAGGTTCAAACAACCCATCACAGGCCATATTTGGAGTGGAAACATGAAACATAAATCTGGGGCCAGGTTGAACATCCCCGTGCCCACAGAAAGGAATAGACCGATGCACTGTACGTAAAGCTCATCCTTGTTTTGTCAGTTACACAAGTTACCCACACGCTGTCATCATAGTTTCTCCAGGGGTGATGGATGGATCACATCTGCACAATGGACTGTACGTATAATTAATTGCTACCGCATTATGTTGAGGTTTGTATTTACAGATAGAGACAATGTTTTCCCAGAAGAAAAGGTCAAACGATTCTTGGAGGAGTTTTCCATACCTGGAACGACAGAGAAAGGTTTTCGGCTCTTATTCTTATAGAGGCTGTCTGAGGCGCTGGGTGCTCGAGGGGCGATTTATTACTTTCTTCCAAGAGCCCAGTCACAGTAGTGAGCAGCATGCATAGAGGGAGGCCGAGCAGTTGGATAACATTAAGGAAAACAAAGCATATTCACCATCAACCTGCTGAAACAAGACGTGGAAAGTAGTTTTGAATGTGGAGGAATTGGTCCCAAAAAAATTGCTCACGACCGAAGATAGTACTTAAAAAACTATATCCAGGATATCAACAATTATTCTTAACTGTCTTTTTACATCATGAATAATCGCTTTATGGACTGATTTGGACTAAGCGTTGCTGCTGTTGCTCTCTCCATTCGTGACAGGGTAAAAGTTTACACATTCCTTTCATCATCGTCGTGCGGACGTAAGATTGATTGGATAAGCTGAGAGTGCTCAGACAACTATGGCTACTTTCATCCAAACTCTTAGAGCCTCTCATAAAACTTAAACAAGCCAAAGGCTTGCCAGAGTGCTTTTGCCCCTCTTCTTCTGCAGTTTACTGGTTGTGTGAGCGCACCACTTTGAGGAAAGAACTATTTACACAGACAATAACACTGCACAATCAACGCTTGTTTACTTGAGCTTAACTTCTCACATGCCTCGCTGCACCATCAAAGACAAAGTGCCTGCAAACTCCTCTGCTACTCATTGAATTCATACGTTGACCAAACGGGGCAACAACCCACAGAAGAGATACAAAAGAAGCAACCATCCATCACAAGCATGTGATTATATGACGGCTCCGTCGTCTGATGTTGTACTACAAACCCAGGCTATGAGTGAGCCCTTTGTTAAAGCATTCATAACAAAGTTTTCTATCTTTAGACGGCTTTACTGTAACCAGTTTATGTAATAGCTTTGCAACGTTTCCTGTGCCCGTCATTAAGAAAATATTGTGAATCCTTTGAAGAGGAAGAGACTGATGTATTTTACTAAACATCGACCAGAATCAGCAACCGTGTAATGTTTTGTCTTTCAATGTTTTTCTCAGTATAAATATAAAGAAAATATGAATCTTTCATCTCTGTCTGAAATACCAGCTTATCAATACTGCTGCTGTGTGTTATCATGCTGATAACTTTTTCACTATTTTGAAGCACTTGTTTCCATCCCTAAACACTAAAAGACACTGGTGTGTCTCAACAGTGCACAATGTGTGTGGCTACTCTACAATATGTATAAGTATTGAAATGTATATTAGAATTTCTATTCTTAAATAAATCATAAGAATAAAAAAAAAACAAAAAAAAAAAACAACAACAACAACAACAACAAAAACAAACATTCTTGTATTTGTATATGGACTCACATGTCAATAATCTAACTGAAAAAAGTTGTTGTAAACATCATGGTCTACTTAAACCTATACCCAAGAACTAATTTTCTGAAAGACAGTTTATTTGATAAGACATAATGCGAGAAAAAAAAAAGTCACCATGTCACTTTGAATCAAAAACAGATTTCTTTTTTTTGTTCTTTTTTTTTTTTCTTTAACGTTATTGATCACACTTGCAAGTATTCTTGGAGATTGACAAAAGTAGGTTTTCAAAACAACTGGGCTTATGGTTTGAATCACAAAGCTCTGGCCACTGACTGAGGTGTACTCAATGTGCAGACATTTGTGTTTGATGAATGGGTTTTGAGTCTTAAATACACTCTTCCAAGAAACAAAGTGCGTCACTGGGGAGAAAGAAAAACTGTCCCTGAAAATGTTAACACCGAGATCAACAAGGTCCTATCATTTCAGACTAACAGTGGAAACCTATAGATTTGCTGGGCAGTGAGGGTTTAACTGCTCCAATCCATGTTGGTTGACTACACATTTTCGTCACAGATTCCTCATCATCTCTCTGACAAACCGCTTTTGTTCTCCTGCTCATAGTTGCCTCCGTCTGGGCCCGAATTCAAACCCTTTCCCTGGGGAAACCAGCCAGGGATTCACTGTGGTGGATCTTATGCTAAGTACAGACAAAGATGATCCAACAAAATAAAACAGAGATGGCGCGTCATCACATGAATTTCCCTGAGTGCTTTGGCAACATCACTGCAAGAAGCTGTCACATAAAATGTTTTGAAATATTTCTCTTGAGGAGTATTTCTGACTGATGTGTGAAGTGGTTGTCTGATTGACCTCTGCAACGTAATCATATTGGAGGGAGATCAAAAAGCAACGCTTCCTCATTCATTGCAGCTTTGATAATGAAGAGTAAAAGTTACATTACTGACAGCTTGCAGCTTCTTACAGATGATGAAGCATTCAAGCATTTAAGTGATTTGCACTATTTGCCACAATCACATACCAGTTTCAATGCAAGATGCACATCCTCCAACAGAAATTAGGTTCAATAGTCCATGCAAAGGGGTTTTGTTGGTCCTGGAGACCTGGGGTTTGGTTTTTAGGGTGATCAGATTTAATGTCATTCATGCCTGTGGATCTGAAACTATATACGCCAATGGTCTTCAACCATCACATTGAAAACGACTTCCTTTCCTCGAAACAAAATGTATCTCCACCAGGAAAGTCAAGCTCATTTTATGAATGCATCAAAATATAGATCGCAATGACTCAAACTTTCTGTTATAGTGTAAAGAATCCACGATAAAAATAATTACATTTTAAATTCACTTTTTTTTTTAAATAAATACATGATATGAACAACCTAAAATGTCTTCTATAAGGGAGCTGAAACCATCTTCATGATGTGAGTGATATTTGCCGTCTTAAGCAAACATATATTCCCAAAGTCAGAGTTTGGCATTGATGTAAATGGAGTTTCACTTGCAAAAGGAAAGCGTGCCTTCCCTGCAGCAGCTTGCTACAATCAGCTGTAAATTTCTCAGCGTCACGCCTCCTAATTTTACCACAAACTACAACTACTACTACAAATTCAACTAACAGTGCGACAAATAGTAGACATGCATATTGTGTAAAGTAGCTACATTCCCAATTTTAATTCCCACAAACAATACGTGCTCAGAAAATGACTTAACCAACAAAATTACATCTACTTTCAGTAAATGTTAAAGGGAGCGATCGACATACAAGCTGAAAAGCTGCATGCAGCTTCACACACGTTGTAGACTGCTGACTTAAGCTATCATCTGGGTAGAAGAAAGAGATGCCAAATCAGGACTGTAAGATGTTGAAAGACTACCGAAAGTTGAAACATCTTAGAAACTTGAAGCAGTAAAATCACTTATGACTTTCAAGAAATTAACAGTGCATTCTGAGAATTCTATTTAAATAATAAACTGTACTAGTCAACAGATAAATCCATCACAGTCTGAAATAGAGCCATTTCTGAGCATAAATGAACAAATCAAAGACCCAGAAGCTCCCATCTCAAGAGAAGAATTGCTTGAAGCCGTCCAGCACATGCCTGATGGCAAAGCCCCAGGACCAGATGGATACCCTGCTGTATTCTACAAAGAATTGTGACCTTTACTAAACATTTTATAGGATGGTTGAGAAGATAAAGGAATCTTCTACTATCCCTCCATACATGAATTGTACAAAAATCAGTCTTCTTTTAAAACCAAAAAAAAGATCCCACACTCCCATTGAGCTATTGCCCAAAATAAGCAGTCAAGCATTAGCAAGCACAAGAAAAAGGAAATTCCTGACCAAACAGGGTTCATTAACGGTTGGCGCTCCACTAACAATGTTGATTGATAGATCTTAAAGTCCACTGACACTACAACAAACAAAAGGCCATTATTGCCTCTTTAAATGCAGAAAAAGCCTTTGATTAATCTGGATTCAGAGATAATTTGCTGTCCCGGTTCAAAATATTGTGCAACTCACCCAGTGTCTATGTCAAAACAAATGATCAGATTTCTCCAAGCTTCAAATCTTGAAAGAGGCCCAAGGCAGGGGTGTCCGCATGACCGTACTGATGCTTCCTGTCAATCATTATATAATACCCACAAACTTTGATTCAGGTAAAATTGACCAGTCAGTAGAAGAGGAGCTTCCTAAGTGGATAACAGGCCCATGAAGCACAGGTGTGCAAGCTTTACTCAAGCTCCTGACATCACTCCTATACTTCCTTTGTTAGCGAAGTAAACTCAATTTTATTCAAGATAATACAGTAGCTTGAAGAAGTAATATAATGGTGTAAACACACCCTGAGGTAATTATATTGTGGCTTCTCATTTACATGCACCATCATTTGTGTATTATGTAAATATAGACTCTGTACAAGAATTGTGAGTTAATTGGCAAGTTAGGAGCTTTTCTCTTTACTATCTTGAGTTGAAATTGTCTGCATGCGGGTAAATTGAAATTGAAATGTGATCTGTTCAATTTGCAGTCACAATACTGGTTCTGATCACAACTCATCTTAATCCTAATTTGCATTTGGTTTCTTCAATTTTAGTAGTTTAGGTGTATTATGAGTTTTCTATAGTGCTGCAGCTGGTTTACCTTGCTCAGCTTTTTTTGAGTTCTCTGGCACATTTATAGGACCCTGACTCATATAGCCTACTCTATGTCACGTTTCCTGACCAGGAAAGTTAGTGGAAATTTGCAAAAAAAACAAAAAAGCAAAATGCACTTACACATTGATATTTTTTGGGAAGATTAGAAGCAATGCTGCTCCCTGTGTTGTGAGGGACAAACAAGACAATACAGTGAAAATCAACTTAAACACATGCTAAATAGATCTTTCAAGAGCACAACTAGGCATTTAAATGACTCCATAAAAACTCCAGACGTGAAAAGTGAACATAGCAAAAAGAACATTTAGTGCTTGAACTAGATACTTCAACAATGTTGTAGCATAAATATTTTGAAAGTCATGATTACTATAGTAAACTGACTCTGTCAGCACAATACATCAGGCTATGAGATATGTGAGTCTTCCTTTTTTTGCTTGATTAATAAAGTGGTGGGAAGATGAGATGTATTACTCCTTGACTCCACTTACAAAGTTAAAACTATCGTGACAAAATTGGCAGATGTGCTTTTTATCATGCATACATGTTGAACATTTCTGTTCATGATTGCTTAATAGCACAGAACGCAGAATACTTGCTGGGTGTGATAGAAATGTCTTTTTTTCCCACAATATTTAGCCAAAAACCAAAGCACTGTGCACAGAACAGCGTTATTATAGGGTTCAATCAGATGCTGGTAGCAGCATGAAAAGGTGTTCCAGTATTTGAAAAGATTGAAAGTTTGGAAAAACCGTTTCTGCAACACAAACAAAAAAACATAATTGAGGAGATAAAACTTTGGCTGACGTGGGAAACCAAGAAAGGAAGCTGGAGTTTCCGTTTTTCCATCCAAATAAGCCTGAGGCTGTGCATGATAATCTGGCTGGACAATCCTAACTCGATGAAATGCTGCAGGGAAGGTTGAGTGTGAAGACACCCTTGAGAGGAAAGACACGAGCTATCCATGATTGAGGAAACAAAGCTTTCCCCAATGATGTTGGTTGCAGATGATTGCTACAGGACAGACCTGGAAGAAGTTCAAAGCATTCTGCATATCGGTGAAGAAAAATTGATTTCAAACCGTAAGAGATGGCGAAAGAAACCTGTCGAGGATAAGACTGATTACCTGCCAAAGGTCCAACATACAAGGTTGAGATTCAAAATGTTAAGGGGAAACGCTGCAAGTCGTCTACATCAGTCAACACCTGACCAAAGAACGTAGCCATGGAAGAAATAATATCTCACACATACTGCTTTACAACTGCAATGAAATTTATTCTTCTGGAACTAAACTTTGAAATCACAAGAAATACTTAATACGTTATGTAAGAGGGCATTGTGTCAGGTAGTTTCCAAATATTCTCCTGAGATCGATGGCTTTTATACAGCCTCTGTCCTCCCTTTGCATCTACAAATCTTACAGCATTCTTGTGATGAGCAAGCAGGCCAGACAAAATCCTGTCATAACATCAACCACAACTCTGCTTCATCTCTTCTGGAGCGTGGCGTTTTTAATTCCCCTCTGTCTAAATCTGAAATTCCTCCACAAAACCCTGGCTGTCCCAACTGGCTTTCTTAAAAAACATGTGCTGCAATATGTAAGATCTCGGATCAGAAAACCATCATACAAGTCGTATAATTTCTGCGATACAGACCATTTTTCTTCAACAATCAAGATACTGTCCGGTGAATATGAAATACATTGCTCTTAAAAACACTCCAGACGTTCACTTGTTGTGATAGGATTTGGCCACACACTGTGCTGAACCACTAAAACCACATACAACAAAAATAAAAATACAGGACAATTGTATTCGTTTAGTTTGAACTTTAACGGCTGAATGTTGCAATTATTTTATTTAGTATGTGAAATCACAGTAAACAATTTGATTTCATTAACAGTGTTTAAAGATTAGGTAAATGTGAAAATGTATGTAATTCAGTGTAATTACCCTTGAAAGCATGTTTTCTTTACACTGCAGGGGGGAAACAGAATATTCAGAACATGCACAGACACAGAGAACATGCAAACGCCACACAATCCCAGAGAGGAAGGCACAATTGTCTCAGCATGTGAAGAGAGTGCTAACCACTAGACCACTGGACGTCCCGACACAGACTAAAGACTTCTGGACATAGAATGTGATGAGCATCAGAAGAACCAACAGATCTAAATTAAAATGTGCATTAAACTGACTTGTGTTGCCGTTGGTACACATTTATAAGGTTTTCATTTGTTTTTCTGGCAAAAAATATGGCCACAATGATCTGATGTGTGTCGTATCATATTCAATTTAGCACAATATTGTGAAAGCAAGGTTCCAAAATAAAAGTCCCAGTCCAGTTTGAAGTTCATGTAGGATTTGATCGAATGTTCTGAATGCCACTTTACGAGCAATGTGAACCCAAACACAGTGCTAACATCTTTTTGTTTCTCAACGTTTAGCCAAACCAGGAAGCCACACATCAGGACCAGCATCAGATGATCAATTACAGGACTATAAATGTATACTTCAATATTTTAGCAGTCTTCTTTTCCGCAACATATCTTTCATTGAAGGCCAATATGTTACCCTGTATGGGGAGCTTCATGACCGCATCAATACAGACAATAGTTTCCAAGGCTTTTATGTTTCCAGTCAGGACTGTAGTCAGACAGTTTGATTTACCTTCTGATTATTTTAGTGATCATGAATTTCAGTTCATGACAATACAATAGTTCAAATCAGAATTTCGTGCAGCTGCATTTCCATTCAGATAGTTTCAATCACTCGCAGACAAAATGCTGGCGGATAATTCACAGTACTATCAGGATCCTGAACATCAAAAGAAAACAAAATTCATTGGGGAGTTTATCGGATTATAATTGGTTAGCCAAATATAAACAAGCAAATCAATCTTTCCTATTCAACTCTTGACTTGGAAAAACTATTTATTACTAAACTATTTTGTGGGACGCATTCAGGGACGAAAAAGTCTCACTTTGGATCGAGCCCCTGAACTTGCTCTCAAAACAAGTTGTGACATTTACAGGCTGAGTACAAATCTTGATCTCCACTGACAATGGGAGTAAAACAGCCATCAGACAGTCCAGTTGCAGTTGTTTATCAAGTAAGATGTTCAGGGCCCTATCCAACCAGGGCTTAACTGGAATGGAACATCTGCATTTAATGTAATTCCTGAGGTCAGAAGAATTACACGAGTACAAGTTCGTGATTAACTCCCTCTCCCATTCCCCCGCCTCTGTCCACTCGCTCCCACCACAGCTCCTTCGCAAGGTTAAAACAAATACAGTAACCTTATCATCTCGTTCAGGCTAATATGGGATGTGAGAATTTCACCCTGTAGTGTGAAATACAGCCAGAACCACAGATTTTTATCTTTCTTCCAGCCTCCATAAGCTGAAAGTCTCCTGGCAGGTGATGCATGTGGACCTCAAGAAGCGATTGCTACTAATTGTTGTTCCACTTCACTCAACATGCGTCTGCCCACAAGAAACAGAGCCAGGTTATCCTTCCAAAGATAACGGCAGAGCCTGGGTGGCCCGGGTCTGAATATCGTCCACATTGTATGTCACGTTTATTTTCACCTAATGATCCGGTCAAATGCGGCAATGAAATTCAGTTTCTTCTTCTTCTGGCCTTCGTATTTGGTCATCCTCTTGTAATCTTTTGTTGTAGGTTCAGTTCTCCATCTGTCCACATGTCAAAGCGTCCTTGAACAAGACATTGAACCTCAAATTGCTCCCAATGGATGGATTGTGTGCCATGAGTGGCAGTCGCCTCCACTGGTGTGTGAATGCGATTGATATAAAGCGTTTGGGGACTTTGCAATTGCTGGAAAAGCACTATATAAGTGAAATCCATTTACCATTTACTGCAACGAATTTATACTATTTGACATACTCACTACTAAGTACACTTAACATATTACATAGTAAACCACAATGATTATTCCACTTAACATTAAAAAGGCACAAAAATAAGTAAGTTTTATAAGTAACTAGATATCATCAAATAATCAGACACATCAACCAATCAATTACTTAGATTTAATGAACCAAAACATCCATGTTTGCATTTGTAGGACACACTTTATTTCCGAATTGTGCAAAAAAAATATAGAACTCAACCTACACCTGTATAAAAACAGCCAAGACAAAGACACAAATTCACACAAATATAATCTTAATGGATAATGAACTCAAAAACAAAAATCATAGTATTTACAGTTCCCGTTACTTTACAAAACCAAATTATTTTACCTTTAATGATGACCTAAATGCTTAGCATAGCGATAGGATTGAGGTAGAATACAGAGACAAAGAGAGAGGAAGTTGTTGAACAATTGTATTACAGTTGCTGTTCAAATTTCATGATAAAAAGAATTGTTAATGTATTCTTCACGCTGAAAAAATCAACAGCTTGAGCGACAAGGTTCCATATAATGAGTTTTAACAATCTTAGATCCTCAACTGGTCTTGCAACACAAACTCTGTTATCAAATGTTTTTTAAAGGTCTAAATTGAGACACTTGTATTGAAAGAAGATAACAGTAAAAAATCGGGGCTGTAACAACATCATGAAATATACTTCCTGGTGCCAAATTGTTTCAAAGTGCAGAAAATGCCATTTGATTAAAAAAAAAAATAATACAAATATTCACAATGCAATCTCATTTCTATACACAAAATAAAACCCTTCTCTGTACCTGAAATGTGCAACACATTCAACAGTCTGGGGAAGTGGGCAAACTCTGTGTTTTCATATTCAATTATGGGAAATTAGGAAATGAGAAAAAGCACAAAAGCCAGAATAAATATGAAATTGGATATTAATGTTGATCAATATTAACATGCTGGTTGTAATTGTTATGGGTTGACTCCACAATACTGCCTTCATCCCGGAGGCCCGTCTCCATCAGCTAGCCTCATTTTATCACTTCCACATGCCTGCAACTGAAGCAGCACCAGCCTTCCTGAGGGACTCATTATTTCCCCTCAGATGTGCCTGCTGCCTGTAAACATAATCACTTACCCCAATGTTTCCTTCCCATTTGTGTCTGTCTAATAAGCCCTGGTCTTTCCAACCAACAAAACTCCTGCACTCACAATGAACACAGCACTTAACTTACAATTTAGACTTGGCTTCACGGTCTAAATGTCCATGAACAGAAAAGCAAATATTATCCAGGTGAGTAAACTAAGGGGGAGGGATAAATCTCAATACAACATGAACAGGTTATTATATTATACTCATTTTTTTTAAACAAACAATATATCAAATATTCTGTACAGAATGATTAAATACAGTGGACCAGTATACATTCCTGTGTATTTGTAATAAGCGCATTGATGTAAACACAATACTTTCTGGGAAAAGAAAACAAAACATGTTGAATGCAAAACTTCCAGCACCAGCTGTTCAATGCATCACAATATATAAAAGAGCTCTGTGTTCACAGATTCAAAGAAAAAGAAAAGTCCATCAAAATATTGGGTGATACTGAATGACAGGTGTGTTGATTACTAAACAAGAGAAACATCAATGACGCGTTTGATTCCATTAAAGGCACGAAGACAGATGAATGGCTGTGATGGAACCTCGGGACACTGTCTGCTCCTGGTGGGCTGCTGAGGTGACTCTGGTGGTCTTCAATCGTCCAAACTTAAGCGTCACTCTCTAACAGGAAAGAGCCGGAAGGAACCTCCCTCTGTGTTGCTTTTGCTGCAGACAGACGGTACAGAAATGTTACATTTACTCCCAAAAAAATGCATCACTTGTCTACAAAAACCTTTTAAGAGCTTCGCCAGGAGCTTCTTTTAAAGAAATGGAGAGAAATGGATCACGCAAATACAGTCGAAGCTGGGACATTCTGTTATTTTGTCAACCTGATTTCTCAATTTTCCTGATACTTAGACAAACTTTCTGAATAGTTCCAGCAGCTGAATCCATCAAGAAAAATGTGAGCTCCGTGCTAACAATAACTTTGGAAAAGAAACATCCACCAAATGACACATTGGCAGGGTGACTCATCGTTGCCATATTTCTGACTTTGACTTTTCCAGCTACCACATGTCTTAAACTCAATGACTGTAATTGGTTAATCAGCGGAATACCTTGAAGCTCTGCCATAATCAATATCGACGATAGACCGTTGCAATTGGTATCCAGTCACAGATAATTGTCTGCACATGAACGTACTAAGTGGCTGACAACATTTCCATTCTCTAGGAATTGAATAGGTTGCAATTTCTTCCCCAGCAAGAGTCTGATCCGACGTTGATGACGTTGGCGCAGACTCTCTCTCTCTCTCTCTCAGGCATTTATTGACCTCCTATCTGAAAACTCTGCATGAGACCTTTGCAGCTTTGCATTGGATTTCATAGAATCTGGGTTGTATTGTTGCTGGCCATTCAGCAGTTTGCACACTCGATTGAAATGTATGAGTAAAATAAGCAAAGATCGCATGTGTGGCCCATCCACACACTAGACCACACTATTACTCTTACAACCCCATATGCCAGCAGAACTGCCCACAAAGGCTTCCTTGCTAAAGCTCAGTCCACTTGAACTGGCCACAGACATGAGAGTGATTTGAGAAACATGGTGTGCAAGCAGAGAACCCACTGCATGCAGGATTACACTGGACATAAATCAAGATAGGCTGGAACATATACTAGCCCATTTCTGAGGCTTTTTTTTTTTTTTTCAGATTCTCTTGTCACATTCACTTTGATTATAATTGTAATGTTTTCATTTTAGTTGTTTCTCAAGGTCTACTTTACAATACTTGCACTGGTCAGATGTGAAGGCCTGAGCTGAGCATAGTATTGAAGATAAATATTATTTCTGTATATACACTCCATGAAACTGAATTTTCATGCACTGCATGAAACTGGCTCAAAAAGGTTTCCATTTCCCATCAGAGTTACCAAATGTTCATGATTAGTGAACATAACACAAGTATGTGTTATGGTTTGGTTTGGTGTTCTGCCCTTTGACAAGGGTGTTTCCAGGAAATCCTTGGACAATCCAAAATTAATTTACAAGACTATGGGGGCGGGTCTTTTTTAGAATACTACAGCTTGGGATGAGATGGCTTTTTGGTGATATTTGAGTCCACATACTGAAAAAAAATAGCTTGCGTGTTATCATAAAAAGAAGTCCACAAGTCCAGCCACACAAATAGTCTGGATCAAGAATTATACATGGATGGATGGATGGATGGATGGATGGATGGATGGATGGATGGGTGGATGGATGGATGGGTGGATGGATGAATGTTGATTGAATACATGAAATAATATTAACTGGAAAGTCAGCTGATAGGAACACACAGTGAGGGTAAATGTCCACCTGAAAACATAGTGGCAGACCACAAGAGGCATTCATAATTAAAAAATAAAATAAAGAATAATAATATGTTTAGACATCTTTTCAACAAAATAATATGCCATTTATATATTAACATATGTACAACATGTAAAACTGACCTAATATATTATATCATTTTGAACTAAAATATATGATGGATTCCTCAATAGATTTTTGTAAAAGATTCCAGACACACTATTGAAGTCTTAGTATCATACAACATAGTGTAGTATTTACAGCACATGACCCTAAATTGAGCTTACTAGATGCACTGGGTGTCTGAAAACTGACATTCTGCCTCTTGCAAAAGACAACAATAAATGTGGAAGTTCCCAGATAGGGTCACTTGCTATACAAAGGGATAAAGCCCCTAAACCCCGATTCAGACCCTTTGTTTGATGATTGTGTGATTGTCAGCATTCAATGTCCCTGTCAGCTCCGCTTTGCAGTAACCTTCGAAGTTGGGCATGTTTCATCTTTATCAGGTGCTGTTAGTAGTGTAGTATTGCTGAACTCTTGTGAATCCCTGCATAACCTTAATCACTTCAAATTATGTCTTCTGCGTAGGGTCCTTGTCTGCTCTGTTTACTGCAAACATCATGAGGTGGATGTTTGGCGATAAACATGACCAGATAACACCAAATTATGTTTGAGAACTTCAGTAAAGTGATAGAAAATCTACTTCAAGGTTAAAAATAAGTAAATAAATACATTTTTAAACTGCTGGTCTTTTCAGACTGGATAAAAGAGACTCCCCCTGATTAGTAACTAAGGAGTCTTAGTACATTCACAGCTGATTAAAGAAAAGCTGCTCTACTTTTATAACCAATAACTTTATTATTTTACAGATATAGCCCCTCCTTTACTTATAAAATGATATCCTATTGTTCCCGCTGTTATTGTTTTTCATACTTATTATTGTACGTATTATTTTCCTTTGTTACTCTTTTATTTACTGTAGACTTGCTCCTGCAATAATGCAGATTCCAAACTGTGGGACAAATAAAGGATTATCGTATCTGAGCTTATCTTATTGCAAAACAAATACCCGGTGTGTAATTTTATATATCTCATTGTGTGCACAAGAAATGCCTTGAGTGCAGATAGGTGATACTGTTGAACTAAATTGAAAGCTTTTACTGACGATACAATGAAACGCCTAAGAGTTAAAAGGTAGCACTCAGTAGTTAAAGTGGTTAGGGTAGTCTAACTCGAAGAGCAGAACTTTCTAACGTTCTAAAGTTCAAATTCTTAATAATGCTTCCATCACTGCTCACATCCATTCAACACGGTGACTTCTCAATTTAGTGTTGCACTTCTTGGTTTGTTGAAACGAAGTACAAAAGTGGTACCTTTCAGACTGGATGCCATTTTTCAGGACTCCAACATAGCTCTTTCTCTTGTCCAGAGGCAACACGTCAACATATCCACCTTCGGGTTTGATTACTCCTGCATGGATCGCTGCTTTACAAATGCTGGAGTTCTGTTAAGAGAAAAAGGGACACCAAAATAATAGCCTTTAACAAGCTGAAGAGACTCCATGAGAAGAAAAATGGCATTCATAGATTCATAGATTAGTAAAAACGTCACAAAACAAATAACAGTGACAGACACATGTCAGCAAACATGCAGACTCAACACAAGGAGCAGAGCCTGAGCCAGACGTCTGGCTCCAGTATAGCAGAGCCTGAGCCCTTATCAACAGTCTGTAGTAGAATCATTCATTTCTAGTCTAAACACAGATCCCGCTGTCTATACTCCCCGCCAACGATTGTAACCAGACCATTTTCCTCTTGTGTTTAACCAACATCCAGCTTCTACATCACTGTAGAGGGTTTTTTTTTTTTTTTTTTTTGCAAACCAGACATTGCGAAACAATCTCTTAGCATATTTGTTTCACAATTATGGCTCTGTGATGTCACCAAGGGTCAGTGCCATCCACGAGAAAGCTTTATAAAACAAAAGATTGACTTTGCGTGAAGACGGAATGGAAGCTCTAAGATACAGGGTCCTCTACAGTGACTGATCCAGAGTGATGAGCTCCAGCAGTCTTTTAAAGTAGGCTCTTACTCAGGAACGATGCTGAGTGAGGAATTTCTGAATGGTCAGTCTCTGTATAGACATATCGCTGCTATTCTGTGGCTTGCTTCACCATTACTCGACTTCTCCATTAGAATTAACCATACTGTTATTATTCAGCTGCTTTCCATAACCGCCATGTAATGTAATAATGGAGCAGATATCTTTTCCCTGTGATTAAAACTGAAGACACATCAAGAAACAGCAAAGCACAACACTGGAAATCTCCGTGTGCGATCCATGATCATTTTTCTAGATCATTCAGTCGGTGCTCGTAAACAAAAAATAACTTGCATTACTCACATCTGTGTAGATGTTGTTTCCAATCACAGGTGACCAGTAAGAAGGCTGAGTCTTGCAATTGTCTGGACAAATGACTCTAAAGGATTGAATGGAAGTTAGAATATTTTTCACTCCTTGTATATATTAAAAAAATCATCAGACTTCGTATGGAAGTACACATAATGAGATAATATATGAATAAATGGCAAAATTACAGTGTGTTTCTCTTTAAATAAACATTTACAAATGGATTTGTAAAGCTAAATTTGATGGTTACAGCAACATATTATCATTTGGATTTCATATTAATAGGTCTGTAGCTGTGACAATAATCAATCCATTTTGATATCTATTTGATGCATTATTGAATAACAAAATGCAGGATGTCTCAACTCACCTTGGACAGCTTGAGTAGGGTTTCTTGAATGGGCAGATTTCAGCCACAGTGGTGTAGCAATCTGCAGTATATTCTGTCACAATGGGAAAACACAAAAACACTCAATGCACCTAATATGTGTGAGATAACTGTCAGTTCCCAAGCAATTTTGAAGAAAATGTGGACTTACCTTCCATTTTGGTCACCACAAAGGCATTGCCAGGCTTGTATTTACTGTAAGAGAAACATCAACGGGTTTACAAATCATTAAGTGAATCATAGTGGGAGGAAAACGTAAGTGCTGCACCAGCAGACCAGTTTTGGACCAATTTTGAAAGTAAGGTGAATCAGAAATATCTACCTGAGAGACTCAACACCATTTTTAGTGCCTCTGACAAAGAATGGAAACTTGTCCATCCTTGTGACGTCAACCAGCCCTCCGTTATTGTCAATTGCACCAGAATGGATCGCAGCTCGGCAGATACTTGAAAGCTGGAATAACGAAAATTGAACTCTTAAAAGATGCTTTCACTTTTAAAGATGCTGTATTGCGTGAGATGTTTGTTTTTCATGTTGTTGAGACTCACCACATCGTAAGAGAGCGTTCCCCAAACTTTTCCTTTCTTATGGAGACAATTAGCGGGACAATTGTATCTGCAAATTAAAATAATACTGTAGGTTGGCAACTAGAATGAGCTAAGGACAGAGTGCATTGTCAGGAGCATTAATAGGATACATCATATCAAACTTCATGATGATAATCTGACCTGTTGCAGGTTGCTCCTCTGCACTTGTCTCGCAGTCTGGTCTCACACTTAATGTTGTGAACTAGAACAAATATTTTTTTAAAAAGAGTTAAAAGGAAGAAGAAGACATGTTTTAAAATTTTAAAAGACAGTCAGGCATTCCTGCAGCTACCAAGGTAGGTGTTGCTGGGAGTTTGGGACGATGGTATCCTGGGTGTGGTTGGTTTCGGGCTGGAGGGCTTGGACACTGGTTTCTTGGGTGTAGAAGGTTTAGGTTTGGGTGCAGGTCTGGCGGTGGTGCGAGGTAGCAGAGGAATCTGAGGTTTCTCCACTTCATTCATGTCCTCTGTCTCTGAGCGCTGAGGGTCTGCTAATGGCCAAATGAAACACAGATGGAAAATATAATTTCATCCGTGTTTCCCTCACGTTTCAACCTGGTTAGATTAGTCACATAGGCCCGTATTGCTATGAAGTTGAATGAAAACTGTGTTATGTTGTTCACCTTTATAGCACTGGTTATTTTTGCATCCTCCTCCATAGCTAGGAGGACACTGAGAACAGGGACGGCCATGCTGGTAAGGCGCCTCTCCGATCCAGTTGCCCCTGTGAACAAAGTGCACAACGGACAACTTCACTGAGGTGGAAATTAATCATCAGTCAGCCGTCACTGGGCTCGTGGCCGTGAAATTACTTTTCCCACAGTCCCAATAGTCATTAGTCCCATAAACTAATAAAAACTCCCCTCGTTGTCTCTCAGGCAATTACATCCTGTGGGCTGTCTGGAAAACAAATGCTTACTCTGCTCTTGTTTTCTCTCCCCTTGCTTCATTATAATTTTTCGATGTCTGATTTTTGGAGGTATTTTAATGGCACCAATATGTCTTGAACAACTTGTGCTACATATCTTCTGTACAACTATATTAGGAGCACACGGTGTAGCATTGGTCAGGCCTGTATGAAAGCGGAATGTAAACAAGAGTCCAGAGAACATAGGTGTTGATGAACGGTGGAACATGGAGGGAAACTAATCTTACTTTGGGGAGTAGTTGCACACAAGGTAAATAGAGTTCTCCCATATTTCTCCCCAAACGTTCATCCTGGGACACGTATGCACAGCACAGCCCACTCGGTTCGTGGTCGCCCAGACCAGCTGTAAAGAGAGAAACACATACAAGAATAATGTACATGAAACTTTGGAAGGAGCAGACACAGAGCACAGTCGACTTTTCAACTCGTAGCCAGACACCACTTCACCAGTAATTACTGTGGAAGCACCAAACTGGCAGCTATAATTAATGGGTTCATTTGGACATCAAGGGGTTCCTGGTCTTTGTTCTTTCCCATAAACCCACTGTTCCTCTGTGACATGAATGCATTTTTTCTCATCCTGAAGAAAAGAAGTTTACAATTTTTGATATGCTAACAGACAGGAATCCATTGAGGGCACCGGATTGTCCAAGGTAAAATAAAACGACTTATTAAACAGAAAGCTGCTATAGTAGTGTTGCGGATGAATGGTGTGCCATTTGAAGGGGAGCACAAAACAACATAACACAACACAACACAACACAGCGTTTTCCAAAACTCCTCCACTTTCCTCTCTTCCTCCTCAGGAAATGTCATCTTTTTCTTCTGGAAGCAGTGAGTCAGCGCACCGGCTGATGTCTGCTGAGGCAGTACAGTGCACTCAAAGGGCATGACAGCCTGGGCTGCAGATACATCTGCACTCACAGCAAATGAAGGGCATGGAGAAGATGATGATGCTCAGAATTGGCACGAGCTCCCTCTGTGCACCATCTTTACAAGAATTCAGGTCAAGTAGTGACAGATGCCTGCTGTGTCTTGAAATGACTACCAGATGGCAGCGATCAGGTTTCAGGGTGAAGACACAGAGAAGAGTCTGGATGTTTCTGTAAACTCAACAGCTACTAAGTAAAGTCTAGAAATACTGGAAGCCAGCTCGCACATTTCTGTTTCCTTTTAACGGCTCCCCTCCAACCCCATGCAAACAGCTTTTCTTTCTATCTGTTTCATTTTCTTGTCAAACCTATCAGTATCTTGTATTCAAGGGTATTTGTATGAGTATTTCATCATTTGTATCTAAGTGATTGTCAGACTAACTATGTACAGTGCAGAAGAGTTAAATCTACACTTGAACATACCCACTGACAGCTCAGTCAGAAATATCGGTGTGTTTTATTAGTTGCAGCTGATGTGTACACAAGCAGGGACTAGAAACTCTTTTTTTCACCGTCTCACCTGGGTGTAATGGGTGCACATGGGCCCCGAGCAGCGGTCTGGACACCAGGGATTGCACTCATGAGGGTAGGGATAGGTGTAGTCTTTCACCTCATCATACCAGGCCTGGACATGGAAAGCAGGTGAGCGGTACCTGTTGGGCAAAGGCAAACAACCACAGACAGTAGATCTAGTCACAAGCCATCCAGGTACTTGGGGCACTGGGGAAACATCTGCAGGAGTTGCCAGGTGCCTTGGCTCGACATGAGAAACACTGCATGGAGTCTGCATGCTCTTCTTTCAGCCCTCAAATGATGAATCTGAATTTGACCTGGCACACAGAACAGTGGTCTGCCCCTCTAGAACAGGGGAAATTAAATCAGGCTGGAAAAAAAATAATAAAAAATCTGCGCAAACGTAAGCATGGCTTCAAAGCCGAACAAGTCAGTTGAAGTGATATCAATCAGTTATAGACATCTCTTTTTACGGTATTGAAAAGTGCTGACCTTTTAAATGGACAGCAGAGGGGGAGTGAAAAAAATACACTCCACATCAGGGTATGTTGGCACAGGAAGAAAAGAAAGGGGCAGACAGGGAGAGGGGGAGTGGGCCTGTGAGAATGAGAGCAGATTCCTGGAAGGGCACCTGCTGAGATAGCCATACACTGTTATACACAGAAGCCTACTGTGTCTGCTGTCCTCTCAGTCATATACACACACACACACACATTCATACAAAGATCATGCTTTGTGAGCTGGCATCAACTAACAGCACCCAGCCTGAGGATTCAAGCAGAAGAAACTTTCAAATTCAAACTAATTTCAATGTTCTCTCTCTCTCTCTCTCTCTATCTCAGGCATGTACGACAGCAACAAATAGCCACTCTTGTCTGTTCCTGGCCATTGTAAGTCTTCAGCTGCAATTAAACACTAATCACTTTTTCATGTATGAGGAACTTCATCTTACCTATTCATCCCCCAAACACATAAAAAAATGGATGAACTTTTATGAAAGCATAACACATACTTGTGTTATGGTTTGGTGTTCTGCCCTTTGACAAGGGTGTTTCCAGGGAATCCTTGGACAATCAAAAATTAATTTACAAGATTAGGGGGGGGGGGGGGTGGGGGGGTCTTTTTTAGAATACTACAGCTTGGGATGAGATGGATTTTTGGTGATATTTGAGTCCACATACTGAAAAAACTGGCTTGCGTGTTATCATAAGAACAAAGATTTACATGCTTCAGCTGGCACAAGTCCAGCCACACAAATAGAGTCTGGATCAAGAATTATACATGGATGGATGGATGGATGGATGGATGGGTGGATGGGTGGATGGGTGGATGGGTGGATGGGTGGATGGATGGATGGATTTGCTAAGACATGGAACATGTATGTTGGGAGGCTGGGAGAACATATGTTGTTATCATTTAGAAATTACATTATATCAAATAAGTGTTGCCAACAACGTTAAGAAAAATTGTGTAAAATATACTGATATACAACACATGAATTTGATATTATGACCAAACCTCAGATCTTGAATAATAAGCTTTAAAAACCATTATGTGGCTCATCCCTAGCCATGACAATGATTTTTAGAAAGTCAGATTCACAGTTTATACAATAAATAATGAAATTAGAAATAAACTCCTTGTCTATAAATCCATGCAAACTAAAGTAAGTATATTGTTGCCTCTCACCTGCCCCAGTGAACTGCCAGGTTTTGTCCGATAGACATGAGCAGGTCCTGAGGTCCGTGATCCCAGTGACACTGCTCGGCCCAGTGAGTTGCCGACCGCTCCAATTCGTCATCCCAGACCTGCGAAAAGCGAGACAAGTTCCTCATTGAATTCACTCTTTTTTGAGATGGGTAGGAGGATTTTACCACAGTCACCTGCTGCATCCTGTTGAACCTACATCATGTTCTGACTCAATAAATAGCTAACCACAACCTGTTCGTGGCTTCTGCTGCTGCACTTCCTTCCCAGGGAGGTGAAACTGAGCTGCATACAAGTACAACATTAACTGGAGATGGTGACATTTGAGTGGGGCTGCTGGTGCCTGGCCCTTGTCCACTACAAATCTCCAGCAATCACAGCTGAATTATCCACATTTCCTGAGCGGGATCCTTTACAGCGGTGAAGAGGAGGGTGGAAAGCAGAGAGGACACCTGACTCCCACTGTAGAAGGGGCGCTGTGAAGGGAGCACGGACTACATACAGTGGAGCCCCTCAAAGTACAAGCCCTCAGTAAATTTCCAGCCTTTTGGTGGTCGCTAAAACATGCACACACAGACACCACTGTAACCCCAAACACCCATGCACTGACACTAACACACACTGCTTGTTCATTGGAATTTTAGGAGGCAAAGTAAATCTACACACACACACACACACACACACACACACACACACACACACACACACACACACACACACACACACACACACACACACACACACACACACACACACACACACACACACACACACTTTCCTCCTCACTGTAACTACGCTTCAGAGTCACAGGCCACCACTGCTCCTTCCAACCATCAAGACCATGTGGTTTTCACTAACTGCTGTGTATGACTCCTATTTTACTCATCAATATGCCTCTATGTCCCACAGTTTTACCTTTCAAGCCTTATTCTCTTTGCTCCCCATCACCCTAACCCTGTGTCTCTCCTGAGTTCTCCGAGCTGTTTGCAGGTAGGACAGTGTCAGCATTATTATCCTCCAGTAAAAGAGTGGCACAGCAGGCTGGCAATAGCTCGCGCGATGACTGCATGTTTCCAACAGAGAGAAAAGATTGGTTTTATTGCAGGAACACCTCTTTTCTAGGAAGGAAAAAAAGCCATAAATTCAAATTACAGCCTAATTTCAAAGCTTATTGTTGCTGACATGTAAAAATGCTGTTACTTGTGATGGTAATCCGAAATCTACAGTTTGATAATCCTTGATGGTTAAGAAAAGAGTGACTGGGCCAATGTCTCACCATGTGCTCCATGTTTGAGGCGGTAGGATAAACGCCGCCCCTCAGCTTGTTGTGCAGTTGGAGGATCTCCTCGCGGTCCGACCAGAGGATTGCTCGTCGGGTCCTGTTGCCAGCTGTGTTGCTGGTGCCGTCCCGATTGGTTTCCTCCTCATAGCGGCTCAGAAGCTGCCTGAGCTCTTCGGAGTCCGGCAGAAAGAGAGAAGCGGAGTGCCTGACCGACAACAGCACGAGGGAGAGGACGGGGACCCAGGTCATAGCAGAGCAGGTCATGCTGACACGAGAGCAGTCTAGGTTTTACGCTTTCAGACCACACTCGACTTCCGAAGGATCGTTGCTCTACAGAGTCCTGAACACAACCTGCAGGGAAGAAATATATAGTGAGCCTTTCCCCACTGAGTGAGTCAACATAGTGCTTCTTACAAAATACTGGCACAAAAATTACTAAATTAATGTAGGCGACACTTCCTCCAATAAAAGTCATCATCATATATACATAGCAACAGTTTCCCCGCAAACCTTTCTTCTAATATGTCACCTCTCTCGTCTGGTTGGTTTCCTAATTCCCCAGCAATAAAACCTTCTCATGGACATAAGTACGTCATAATGTTTCACCCTGTTATTGTGCTATTTTATAAACAATACTTGGTGAGTCTTTGTCACATGTGAAGTATTGTGAAGTGCAAAGTGTCCAAATTGGGAACTTCTGCTCAGTTCGTCAGCTCTCTGTCGCGAATTTAAGTCTGTTCATTAGCTACACAAATACAAAATGATGCAATCCAATTCTACAACGCTGCAATTCCTCCCTTGGTAGTCCTTTTTTTTAAACATTAAGGTATTAACATTTACTTTGAATGGCCCCTTTTTGAAGTTGAAGAGGTGGCGGTATTGTGGAGCTGATTTGTTGTTGTTCTCTATCCTATTCTTTTCTCTATCATCATCCGCTGACAGCGCACTGCAAGAAGAAAGGTGGGTATGCAGATGCTGATGAAAAGGAGTTTCCCACTCTCCACTTCCTCTTGCTGGATTGTTGGATTTTTTTTTTTTTGTACTCCATTTTAGTGTAAAGTATCACAACGTGACTGTGTTGTAATTGGCACCACATATAAAAGCTGATTTGGATTCAAATGAATTATTATGAGTGGTGTTTGAGACATTATCTGAATTAAAATGTGGTGTTGAGTACATTTTAAGAAAACCTATCAATATAACGCAGCTCTGTACATGACTATTGAAGCTCTAATAATAACCAGGACTTAGGCCGACCCCTTGATGACAAAGGGTTGACAGTATCAAATTGTCATTAACGTCAATGAGATTGCACAGGTCCTCTAAAAAAAATATTACAGCTGACGTACTCACTCTTAATATCTACTCGTTGATGTTAGCTTCACAGTATATTCTGGGTCACATGACTGGAAACATCTCAACGCATTGTGCAATGGTTTGTGACATCAAACTGTAACATCATTCAATCTGTGGCCCTCAAAACAATATTTGATTCGACAGTTTCAGTTCTTACTTCTTAAACACAAACTGTGTCAAAATTACCCAACAAGTTAACTTCCACATCCCAAAGAATATAATTCAACTTGATGAAGACTGTGTCATTAATACAATCTTAAAGAAGCCTTCTCATGATACATTATTAATAATGAAGGGCTTATTCTTCAAGAAATGCAGCATTTGTTGCAACATCATAAAACACATCTCACCTCTTCATCCTCCTCATCTGATCGTGTCTGTCATTTTCTAACCAAACTAAGGAGAGAGGCCTGAGTTCAGTTTGACAAGCCCTCACCCAGCGGAGCTGTCTTTGGGCTAAACACCGCATTCCTGACACAACCTGGGGAAACACTGTGTATCTCACTCTTTATCTAACCTCTCTGTGAAAGGCAACGCGTAAGAGGGAAGACGTCCAAGATTAAAGCTGAACTAAATGTGCACAAAGAGGAGTAGTCAGTCAGTATGATCACAGAAGAAAGCAAAAAACAAATAAATAAATAAACCATGCTTGCACCGGTTGCTCTTATCCCCGAGTCTCTTCACCTCTTTCCCTCTGGCTGCAAAAGCATCTTGAGGTCTGGCAGCGGTGCTGTGTCAACATGCTGTGCCAGCTCTGGGCACTGTGAACCAGCGGGCAGCCCAAACACCACACCCTGCTCCTTTACTCTGTGCCCTGTCTTCACACTGAGCCTCTACCAGCTTCTCTGTCTGCGCCCTTCTCACAACTCTCATGAATTTTATACCAGAGTGACAGACAGAAGCCCTGGACACATGAATTTTGGTCCTCTCCGTAGCGCCGCTGCGATCCATGTGATCTGAGGAGACACTGACCTCTTCCCCACCTCACCATGTGGCTGAATGTAAACAACTGCCCATGCAGCACTGCAAATTGTTTCATTTACATCCATGTTAGCAATTCCTTATCAGCATTATCAGCTCATTCATAAGTTTTCTTTATTAGCTTTCCATCTGCAACTCATTAAATTGTTAAAGGTTACTTTCTATAATTTGTATAATTCTTAAGGCCCCAACATAAAACAATCATGAGGTTAAAATGACAATCATCAATAAATGAATAATATTAAATGTCAGCTTTTAAAAGATGAGCTTTTAATTGCATAAACAATGCTTTGCATTCGTTTTGTTTTTACTTTGGTATATTCATAGTGAAGGTGTAGCACATAACGTGTGTTTATTGGTAGCCTTCAACTAAAACATGGTTTTCAAAAAAGTGCCGATTAAATCTAAGCCTGGAAACCTACACAGATAGACAATTTGTAATTTCAGAGTGAACTTGAAAACTACAGGTAAAAGTTTTAGATACACATGTGTAATGTCCCATCTGGCTCACCTCTGTCCTCCTCAGTTAGTGTCCCGTTGTTGGTTTATTTCAGAGCAGAGTCCTGCAGAGTTGTTATTCCCTTATGAGAGGAGAGAGACTGCTGCTGCTGCCTGTTGGCTGCGTTCCTGAAGCACATAGAAAGTGAGCAGGCTCTGAGAGCCTTATATAGAGAAGGAGACCCCTCAGGACCAGAGGAAAAAATGAGTGTCTCTCCTCACTCCCCCACTCGCCAGCCTCCCTGAAAGTAGGAGGCTGTGTTCTTGGCAAATGCAGCACGCCTTTGCGCGCAGAATACTGTCAGGAGGAAAACTGCAAATCCTGTAAATCAGCGGGCTGTCAACAGAGTCAGCGGCATGCAGTCACATCTCCATCTCTGAATCACGTCTGGTCGACAGTTATTACCCAGATATGTGTCCTCAGAGCCACGCTGCAAGGTAAACAGTGGACCTGGAGACCCTCAGCAGAGAGGAGTCGACCGAGGGGAGATCAGATAGTTCACTGGACTTCAGTCACTTCACCAGAACACACACACGACCACACGCAATATATCCTGGGTCACATCGCCTCTCTGCGTCTGTTCATCTCCACCACTCTGTCATACAGTGCCAGAGATTAAGAAAACATTTTACAAGTTGAAAACAAATCAGCCTCTTGGCGTTATGCTTTACTTGGCTCTTTAAATCCTCTGAAGAAATATATTATGAAAATGAAAATGAAAATACTTCTAAAAGTATTTCTGTGATAAGATAAACTGTATTTCCTGTTCTGTTTTTTCTTTGATGTAACCCTATTTTAGATAAAGATTGTATTTTGGTGTAGTGGTTATATGGTGGTCAAGCTTCACAATGGGACTAATCATCCCAGGTTTGCGTTTGGTTGGCCTTTCTCTGTGCAACTTCTCCAGTCACTCTGGTTACAGCTCATTTGTCACTCGAAATTGGAGTGAGCATATAATTTGATATTTTTTGTTTTGTTTTGACATCTCCCTACTCCTTGAGGGACAGCAAAGTATACTTTATTAATATCGATGAAGGTGGACTGATAATATTATTTTTATGATTGTTGTTTTGATTATAATAATGTATTTTTCTCTCATTATTATTAGTATGTGCTTTGTTTTATTATTGTCTTTATTTAAAAAAAAAAAAAAAAAAAACCTTTTGCAGTCATACACCAACTTTCCTCTGTATAAGGTACATATTTGACAAGTTATCCCAGTTGGTGACTCGACGGCGACGTTCACACTGCAGGTAAATGCGACCCAATTCCGACTTTCTGCTCACGTGACCCATGTCCGATCTGTTCTGAGAGAGTGTGTGTGTAGCAATTCACATTTTCACACACCAGATCCAGACGTGTTGCGTTTAAGAATCAATCACATCACGACTAGGTTCCTCCAGATAACCGAACCAGTCCCTTAGTACTGTTATGTGCACTTTCATACTCTGTAGCAGGTAACTTTCCCAAGTAACTCATAACTGTAAGCAAGTACTAATTCTAAGTAACTTGCACAATGCTGCTCACTGGTATTACTCATACAAATGTTCGGAAATAACACTGTAATACTATTCTGCGCCTGAGCAGCTGTGCTTATCCTACAATATCTATATAGTCAGATTTTTTTTTCAAACTTGGGGAATCGCAGCCACATATAAAAGAATAACACAATACCAATTATGAACATATATGTTTAGATCATATCTCTGTTCAGAAGCAGTTGAAAAGCAGAATCATATTGCATAGGCTATTGTTTACTTAATTTATGAAAATCAGGTTTTCATTTCAAATTTAGAACAAATATGTCCACATTTAAAAAAAAAAAATGTACGAAGTGTCAGATACATTTGGATTTTTCCTACATTAAAGAGTTCATCAGTCAAATACACTTTTCACAGCTGTGGGCCCGTGGACAGGAGAGATAACCCAGTGGGAGAGCTCTAGACGCCCTCGACATGGTGAAACAAGAGGAAACGAGGTTCATTGGGTGTCAGTGTCACCCAGAACACCACACAGCTAACAGTGCTGCCACCCAAATAGTTCATGTGTTAGTCCATCATCTGCTTCATTTCAGTCTTACGAGAGCATGGCACCTCAGAGGGAGTGCCAGACTCTGGCTCATCGTGTATCAGCTTCCCTTCCCAGTATGACTATGATCTCCTGAAGAAGAAAAGTCGGACGATGCTCTCAGACTGACCTCATGGGTTTATCATCTACATTACCAGCTCAGCAAGTTCGAAATACCTTCAAGTTTTGTTGGTCCTCTAAAATCTGAAATGCTTGACACTTTATTGTAATGTTTTTGTCAAAGTTACCGTGTACTCAGACATGTAATGCATCTTTTTCCTGGAGTTATTCCTCGAGCTGATTATCAAATATATAAAACAGACCTCGCGTTTGGATCACCATCAACAACTTTAACAGATGCTAATGGATTTGGAGTGTGTTTGCTCTTATCTGGATCTACTCCTGGTTGTTATCATGTCCTGTAGAAATGTAGAAACTTTGAAAATTGTCTAGATTTCTAATCACTTTTGACTGGTCTTGCAGTTTCAATATGTTGGTCACTGCGCTGAGATTTCCTTGGTGAAGAGAGTAACTGAGGGCTGTTTCAGATATTTCTGCTCGAATTGGGTTCTCCATCTGATCACTGTTGATAGAAAAGCAGAGTGCCGACATAAAGTGTGCTTTGCATGACTTCGACCATTTAAATAGCACTCTGATGTTATGGATTTTACAAACCACTGGGTTACAGTCAAGCACGGAGAGAGGCAGTAAACAGGATGGTACCATTAGACAGGATTACAGGTCCAGTGTTTACAAGTGCCACGTATAATTAGGACACTCACAAAAACAATACTCACAATACAGTGAAAACAGCTTTGCAAATTAAAGGTTATTAAATTTGGTGGGAATGTGGAGAGCTTTCAGATGTTTCACAATGATGTCAACAACCACAGGCTCACCTTGATACACATACACTTCCAGGATGTTTGATTTAAATTCCCCCCTCTTCAGCACATTTTTTTGTCTCTGCAGTGAAATGAAGACTGTGGACACTCATTGCTTTCTGCTCTGGTGAAATCATTAAAGCATGCATTTTGTTAATTTCTTCTTTTGCAGATTCACAAAAAATGTCCAAAACAAATATTTGACCTCCAGTGTATTATTTGATAACACCGTCAAGTCTTTACTCGTGTGGCTGAGAAGCTCATTTTTAATCATTTTGAGGTAATCCTTTTTCTTTCTACCATGTCAGCGTTTGACATGTGTACTTCTTAAAAACCATGACCCAGAAACAGTTTGTGGCAAAATAAATAACACCTACCAGAATCCAGATAAATGGCTTTGTGCTTATGTGTAATCATTATGTGGCCCGAGGGCTTCCTGTGCACGAGTCCAATTGCAGCATGCAAAATAAAATGTTATTTCAATTTCTGATGATTTTACAGCTTTAAAATCAAAACGAATACAATCAGTTAAGTCGTAAAATGATTCAGCAACAGCCCATGAAGAGAAGAATGAAATCAAGATTTTTTTTTTTTTTATATGTGCCATAACAAGAATATCAATGTATTTCCCAGTCCTCTTCATGAGCAATGATTTATTCCCGCCTTAATGACTTGTTCCAGAAGGACGAGAAGAGTTACTCATTACTCTTCTGCAACAACTGATACATAATTCATCCCCAGGCAAATGGAAACTCCCAACTCAGCGTCAGTCTCAGCTAAAGACAACAGCAGGACTCAAACATCCTTCCCTTGTTTACGTTTCGACTTTATATAAACTAAAGCAAGTGGGACACGAGTTTGACTTTTGGTAAAGACCCAGTAGAAACAGCATTAACCAGGCCACCACACAGACCGCAGCTTTGTTCTGTGGAAGAGCAGGTTTTATTTGAATACGGGCTCATGGAGGTCTTTGAAACTCTGGTTGCCATTATGTTTACTTTCCTTAGAAACTGTGAGTGCCCGTGAACGTCTAAACAAGACACACAAACTGAGATGCTGCCGGAGGAGGAAAGAACTGTGGGAGGCTAGATGAAGACACCATATGGTGTTTGCAGCTGATAATAAAAACAAACCAACGAGAAGATCATAACTGAATAAGAAAATGCAAAAAATCACAAGTATGGAAGGCAAAATTAGCTCAATGTCAGTAAATAAGGCCAGAATGTTTTATAGGAAAACCTCATATACTGAAGCTACGGTGGTTTACGCCATCATTACTGAAGAGCAGGGAAGAACAGCATGTGGTCCATGCACTGCTTCAAAGCAGAAACCTCTTGTTCATGAACACCTGCTGTCATTAGCTTTAATCCATCCACCGTCTAGAACATCCTTATATCCTGCTCCAGGGGTGCAAGGCACTGGAACATTGGAGGGTAAATGTAAATGACTGAATAGAGATCAAATATGATCCATTAAATAAAATATTGGAATATAAATAAGTTTAACTAAAATCTTACAAAAGGTGCCCGAGTAATGGACTTTTTAAATGGTCTCAAACACGACCAATAATCAAATGGCTCAACATTTTTGCAGCACAAAACCCATTCCGTGGACAGCTGGTCTCATCATGAAAACTTCTTTCCATTTTAAAAAGAGTTGACTAGCATGTATACAACCACCACCATCCCAAGACACACTTGTGAATATAGGTGGTCCATCCGTAGGTGTCCCAACGTGTAATTTTCTTCTCAGGCTGCCGGCCCCCAAAATAAGATGTTGGAGCCACCTGACATCAAAAACGCAAAGTACTTAGGAGTTTTACTGTGAAGCCACACTTTGGTGGATGGTGGAGCTGCAGCACGTTGAGAATAAATAGTAAGAGAAGTAGAAAAACCCTGACTCGGCACATTTTTTTCAATAATGGGTCTGGTTCCCATTAAACCAAAGAAGCGAGCTTCGCCGTGGCCCTACAGAGCCACAGGCCGTCAGGGAGCGGTGCACATTTAACATAATGCACATGCTATAAATGGTTTTTGGTGATAAACATGACACAAAAGTCATTAAAATGTGTGGTGGTAGAACATTACAGAGGTCTGTAAATCATTTTATTTGGTTTATTGTGCACATTGTTGAGTAGGCCAGTCCACCGTGTCGAGGCTGCACAGGTTTTCACTGGATTATAACAAACTCAAGCAGTCGTTCATCAGACTTGATTAGCAAACTGCTTTTAGCACAATCCTTTATTTTGAACAATAAACAAAATAGAATGCGGGAGGCTGAAAATTAAAAGACAGTATAGATTTTTTTTTTTGTTTGTTTGTTTGTAGGTCAATGTCTCAACAATTCCCGGCAGACAATAGTGTTAGGAGCACATACTGAAAAGAATGACATTATCGAAGCATTTCACCAGCACATTTGTGGACCAGCTATCAGAGACTGCGGTTAAACTATACAACAGAAAGCTTAGGGTGTCCGTTTCAAAGTCCCAACTTCCAAACATTTGTTCAATGGGGGGGGATAAAAATCAACAATGTCACAATTTGTGCAGAAATGACGAGAAAGCCAGCAGCACAACTGAGCGAGGTTGAAAGCAGAGACGAGCATCGACCGAACGGCAAGCCGCTGTCCTGTGTGCGAAGAGTGGGAGACCAGACCATGATGAGACTTGGCAAAACCAACTTGAATGGTGAAGGACAAATGAAGAATAAACTGAATGAAAAGCATGAAGGCCTTTACAATGTTGTACTTTGGTTTACCTGTGAAGTATGTGACTCTGAACCCACTAGAAAAGTCAAACACTATGCACCTTAAGATGGTGCGAGGAATCTTTTAAATATGTGGAATTCTGGAAAAAGGGTGACTTTAATTTCATCTCGACAAACTGAACCTATCAGGCTTTGTCAACTTAAAATTATTTGCATGCAGACATTTCAACATCGACTGGGAAAACCACCGTCTCACTCCGTTTACCTTGTTTGACAGAAAAGAAAAAATTGTAAAAAAAATAATAATAAATTGTTTAAAAAAATAACTTAACCGAAATGACCTTATTTTGTTTGAAAATACTTGAGATTAGTAGTGAATACTGTGACTGACACTGGTGGTTGGAATGAAATAACTTCTGGATGAAAAACTATTAAAAGGCAACATAAAAGAAATAAAAATCAAGCAAAGAACTAGTTCAATTTTATTGGTTGTTGTGCTTTAGCCTTTGTAATTTCTTTTCAAAACACCAATTCAAATGCAAGCATACTTTTTCTGAAGGGAGCAAGAGCATAGGAACAGCCAATAAATGATCAATGACAAAAAGAAAAAGAAAAAAAAAACCTAACATTTTCATCAACTTAAACAAATCACAATCAATGAATGAAAAATCAATACCTTCAACAAAAGCAAACACTATTTCCTTTTGTGCTCATGTCCGGGGGTCTTTACACAGAGCTGAGCGCAGATGTAGTCCCACCCCCCCCTCCACTCTCAGCGTCCCTCGGCTGGGATGAAACGCAGAGCCACAAAAGTAGTACAATACGGAGGCATCAGGTACATTCTATCAACTCTTCATGGAGTTGAGGAAGTTTGCTGCCTCGCTTCGGGTTCGACTCGTACACTGACTGGAAAACGAAAAACATGACACACTGAACCTAAGGCAGCCCCCGCGTTCTGCTGAGTTGGGGGGGTAAGATGGGTGGTGTGGCTCAAAACTACATTGATAAGCCACCAATACACAGGTGGAACCTTCAGACAACAAAAAAAGACTAAAAAAAAAGAAAAAATGAATTTTGAGAGAGAAGGAAATGTACAAAGTAAACAAGGGCAGGTATTGCAGTGGAGTCTGTCTTCATGATTGGTTGCAACTTCTCCAATGAAAGAACTGAGGGTCCAAACACGCTCTATCGGCTAGATCGCTTCGTTCTGTTTTACCATTTAATCTAAATATTTGTAAAATATGCTTTTGCTTGTCATAATTACATCATCAGTTTATATTTTGTGCACAGAAGCTTATTTGTTAATAAATTCTAAAGCGCATTAAATTTTTTTATTTATTTTTTTAAAGATATTCTTTCTAAATCTAAACCCAAAAACCAGAACAAAGATCTCTCAAAACAAGGAAGGAGTTTAGTTCCTACTCAGTGTACCACAAGATCCCCCCCCCACACACACACTTTTAATGGCTCAAGTTGTACCTACATTTAAAAGCATCATAAAAGTGAGGAAATGGAAGAAGATGAGTTGGTGGCAGAGAAGAAAACAATGTGGCCTTGGGAGGAGAGCCTTATGATAATGCTGGTGCTGGGCCTTTTTCCAATGCACAATAGGCTTTTAAACTGCTGCAAATTCATTAGGCCGACATTTGTCCTTTCCTTAAAGGCAAACACTGATATTTCTAGGTCATTTCCTTAAAAAAGGTCATTTGATCAAGGGTCGCCCCTGCAGTCCACTTGCAGCCTGTGGTGGATAGTTCCTCCTGTAAGAGAGTCCACTGGTTCGCCGTCTGAGCCGAGCTGTGGCTCAGTCAGAGGGGAGTCTCGGGCCCAAACCGAGAACCCGGACCCCGCCTCCGTCTATTCAACAGTCCTTCCTTACTGCTCTGAAAGTAAAACACACACGAAAAAAAAAAAAAAAAAGAAGAACAAAAAACAGCAGTGGTGCCGAGAAGAGAGCAGTCACGGGGAAAACTTAGTGAATGCAGCTTGCTTCTCTTCTTCCGAAAAGAAAAAAAGGAGACGAGGGGGAGGGAAAAAAAAGAAATTTTATATATATACACATACATATGCATATATATATATACACATACATATGCATATATATATATATACACACACATATACATATATATGTATATATTTGTGTGTGTGTATATATATGTATATACACACATAAAATAAAGGTTGGAAAAGCTGGTTCTCAGGAAAAGCAGGGACAGGAGGGAAGAGGAGGAAATTTCTTGCAAGAGAACAAGTTGGGCAGTGTTCCTGTTCAATAGTTTGGTGTGTCTGTGTCATGTCTACATGTACTGTCAAAGAGTGCATGATGAGGATGTATGTTCTGTGTGCGTTGGTGAGTCGGTCTGTGTGTTCTGGTGTGCGTGTCGGGAGATGCGTGCGCGCGCGCGTCTACAGCAGGTCGACGCGGCGGTAGTACAGCAGGTAGGCAGTGCGCTCGGCGGTCTGCTTCACCACCTGGTACTGGCTGATGACCTTCACTGCCTGGTCATCGATGCGCAGCCAGCCGTTAAGACCAATGTGGAAGACATCCGTGGTGTAATGACCGCCTGTGGCGCTGTTTCCATGGTGATAGACAACTGGTGAAGTTGAGAGACACATGGGGGGGGGAGAAGAAATGAGCACAATGTAGGAATGTTTATTACAGACGTTTCTCATTTACAACTTTGTAAGTTCGGTGCTGCATCGTCAGCAGTTTTTCCTGTATTTTCAGAAAAGGCATTTCTGTGTGGTTCGGGTTACCCACAGCTATGTGCAGCTCCAATCACACTGACAAAAGGGACTTTTTTTTTTGCACACATTGTTGTCCAATATAAAATCACGTGTCAGTGCTATTTTTCATTGGACAAAGTTTATACAAAATATAAAAAAACATTTGGTTTGGTTGTGTATTTTTCAGCTAGATGATATCTAATTTAGAAAACTCAAACAACATTTTCTCGTTTTGTTTCACGATCACAATATGTCAAGGTACTTAGAACACAAATGCTGACAACTGTTACTTTTTTAAATCAAGCTTTACATTAATAGTTTTTAGCTTGTCCTCATTTACCTTTGCTTTATAGACTTAATATATTTTATTAAATGCAACTATGTTTTCTGACATTTGTCTGTTGTTCTAACCCAGTTTGAGTTCCACTTCATGTATTCTGCTTTATATTCACAAAGTTGACGTGTCCTTAGCCTCTATCCTTGTATTAGCATGAAATATGATACTACTTGTTTTAAAGTTTCTTATCTACTTTTTATGTTTTGATACTTTTCTGGACGACTGCAATGTTTCCTAAACACCAAGATAAAAGTTACCTCTGTCTGTGTGTATGTGTGCGTTTTATTAAAGTTTGACTGACTTGATTGAATGAAAGTACAAACAGTGACTAGAAAATGATAAACTAAAAACTGGAGCCTTTAAAGCAGGAGGATTATTCTAATAGAAATAACAAAAACATTTGAACACACCTGCAAAGAGCCTGTATGTTCTTTGGCCTTTCACGACTTTGCTTCGCACTCCAGAAGACAAAAGATCTGAAAGGAATAAAAATAATTAAAAACTACATTGATTAGAACAGATTCATGCAAAAACGACACATAATTGATTACAGGATATGTTGCACCATGATGAAGAGCGAAAATAATGTTCAACTTCAGTGACTTTTCCTTTAAAAGAAGCCCGAAACTAGCTGGAATATTATCTGGACTTTTGAAGCAGGTTTAAAGCTTTTGTGAGGATGCAGCAATGAGAGCAGCAGAATTACTGATCTGATTTTATTTTTTATCCACATCATTCTGAGCTTGAGCCTTTCCAGGAAACTGAAGGCTAACTGACATTAACTCTGTATGACAATGATGATCATCACTATGATTAGAGCACACTATTGCACCACTTCAACTCCCAGGCTCAGTTGACCAGGCCAGGAACCCCCCTGGCTCTTCATGAATTCCAAAATGATTCCAACACAAAAATAATATTCCCCTGGGAAGCCTCTTATATCAGGGGACTTGTAAAGACAAGCATGTCCAGTAGCCAGCTTATGCAAGTTGCTATCTACAGCTTATTATGAGAAGGTGAAAAGCATTCTGGTGTTAATGAAACTGTCCGCAATCAACACTTAAGTATAGTGTTGCTGGAAAGTTCATCTCTATATTTAGTTCACACACACACAAAAAAAAGCTAAGTCGCCCTGTCAAAACAACTTTAAGCGAAAACTGAACTTGTCTTGTGTTTTGGCTGCGATCGTTGGATTGTGGCTGTTATGCAGACATCGCTGTCCGCATGTGTCCCAAACAAATGTTGAAAAATGACAGTTCCCAGCAGGACTTTCTCATGTAAACAGGACATAGAACAAGGCCTACAGAGGATTATAGACCAAGCGTCACAAAGGTGAAAACTTTATATTAAAAGAAGAAAAAAAAAACAACAACAAACAAATCTGTGAGTTTGAGGATCCTCAAGGATAGAATAAGACAATAATGTTATGTGTGCACTGACAGTGCGTTGGTGAATTTAAAGGCTCAGAGTGAGGCGCTGTCCATACCTTTGCTGATTTCTAGGTCAACGGGGTATTCAATGTTCTTGGTCAGCTTCTGGCAGCCTCCAGTCTTTTCAAAAACAAATCTTTTGAGATGCAGCACCAGCACAGGAGGCAGCTCTTCCAGAGTTACCCTCCGACTTATTTCGATCTGAAAGTTAGGACATAAAGAAGTGCCACAGAAAGACTTCAGACAACATAGCAGGAACAAATACAGGTTTAACTGTGGGCTTCAGAAAATAAAAATCACTCAAGACGAGCAAGAAACCAGAGAAAAGAAACACAGAGGTGACCTTATGCTACCATTTGTGACTAAGCGCTGTATTTTCTGACATTTCAGGGTAAAAAAGGGTAACAATTAAGCCGTGGAACAACAAACTAAATGACAGTTCGTCTGTTATGGAACATTACTACTACTACAAAGACTACTACTTTGCAGTTGTAGTGCAGATGTTCCCAGCATCAGCTTAATGATAAAAGCCTGCAATGTTTTTATACAGTTTTCTGGTTTTGCCATTCAGTAGGGAAAAAGTAGAACATGGGCTGAGAAGATTCAACCAAGATTTACGTATTTCGAAATATCTTTACAATCTCAACCCATCTTGAGTGAAGACTGGTTGAATATATTAGACTTGTTTCAACATTTCTGGTCACGGTCTTTCTGAACGCACTGAAAAACACAAAACATCTAATGAGTCATGCAGAATTCACTGTGTGTGTACCTCTTGCTTGGTTTTTGAAGTGTAGCCCTGGACTGACTCTCGAGCCACGAGGGTTTCAAGAGCCTCCTGGACAGTGCGGATCTTCTCTGACTGGATGTCCAGCTGCAGGGTGAAGAAAGGCTGAAGTGTTGCCGACTCTTTAGAGTTTTGTTGATAGACCACCGACCTGAAACAATTTAACACACCAAGTTAAGATCGTCTGCGATATTGCAATATCGATGTTATGAAGTTGCTGTTTTCATAATGACTGTAATTGCAAATTCTGCATTAACAAAGCTCTTTGCCTTCTTTTTCTCAATTAAACAAAATTCATTACAAGATCATTTGACACTACAAGAACTTGGGAACAACAGAATCATGCAATTACATAACTGAATGAAGATGCTGTATGTAAGATTGAAGTAATACCAATCTTGAGCATGAGGTGGCAGCAGTGAGTCGATATTGAGCTCAGGTTGTCTTCAGATAAACGTCTGTGAACTTGGAATTTTTGAAGTCTGTTTTCTTGTTGATAATTTTTCATGGCTCCATGCTGTGTTTTGTTTGATAATAAAGCAGGTATTTTGTTTTTGGACCAATTAGACGTTTGACTTACAAGACGAGAGCGGCTGGGAGGAAGCAGGTTAGCTTGGCAACTTTAGTTACCAAACACAGATAATCACTGAAATATCACGCCTGTTCTCTTTTGTCAACTAAATGATTTACGTTCTTATTGCACATTTATAGTTTAATAAACGCAACTCAAAGACAAATATATTAAAAAATCTATGATTCTTTTGATTTGATTCAAATTATTTCATAATTATAACTGCAGCAGTAAAACGTCAAGAGAAACTGATCATTGTCAGGAAAGTCTGTGGGTCACATCCAAGCAGAGTGGGCGTGCACACCACTTTCTATAAACATACCATCCTATTTGATTTCACTGCCAGTGTAACCATTTCTGAGAAAATAATCCTTAAAGACGTTGAGCAACCCATGTACACCGGGACAGTGCCAGACCCAAACCTCATAGAACATATTATTTGTGCAGACTGCAGCCACACCGGTTCTAAATGGTCCAGTTTCACTGTAAGCTAAGACCTTTGTTTGTGGATGGGAGCCCCACATCTCGCTGTTGAGACTCCTGACCACAAGCGACTTTCAACTGGTTGTTATTATGAAGAACTCGTAGGCGTAAAATTTTGTGCAGACCAAACTGTGATCGTGCCCCAAACAGAGGTCACGAACAAAGATTACATGGTGGATCTATCAACTAAAACAAGGTCATGATAACCAAGATGGCAAAATTGTCCTAAAACTAAGACACTACTACATCCAGCAGAAAGGATTCAGGTTCAAATCATTTAACATCAACAAACTGTCAGCATACCTGATGTGTCCACCAAAGATATCGGTGATGGGTGTACGGACAAAGTCTGCCTGGCGAGTGATGGAAGTCTTGTTTCTTGGCCCCACTTGCTCCCACTCATCGTCACTTCCTTCTTCCTCCTTATCAACAAGGTCTTCCTCTACACCTGGAAGGGACTCTGGTCCGTTGGGTGTGGGAGGTTCTGTTAAAAATCAGAAAAGAGAAAAGACTTTAGAGTTAAAGATATCCGCAGCACCTACGTTGGGTATAAATTACGCTTTTTTTATAGCCATCTTGTCACTGGCGACAGGATTTACCACAGATACTGACCATGTGTGCTGATTATGGAATCATGAGCACAAAACAGACATGAAAGCTAAAATTCAGTCATTTAGTCATCAGAGGGTTAAATCTCTCAGAAGCCGTGAATATTTGTTTAGAAAACATTGGGTAACTTCTCAAATATGAACTTCTGTGTCTGGTGGAACCTTCCACTCTTATTAGGCCACATGAGTCATATTGCAAATGGGAAAATTCTTCATTACCTCCATACTTGACACGTTTGCTGATTTGGGGGGATTTAAGACAAAGAATTAACATAAAACCATTTGACTGCATACGTTACTTAAAACTAATACGTAAAGGCAGGTGCTATATTGTGTGGTAATATCCGCCGTACTTCATTATATGAAGCAAGTGAAAAAAGTTGCTTACTCTCTTCCTGAGGTGAGATAAGTTTTTTCAATGCCATCATCTCCTCGTGCAATCCATTGAGCGTGAACCCGAGATACTCCTCTGCATCCTCTTGTCGACCCTGATACGTGCAGAGTGGACAACACCAATTAACAAGAAACGATGACATGAAAATATGAGCAGGCACACTCAGAGGTTGGTAGACACAGTGAGGCAGGAATTAAGAACGAGAAGATAACCATCTCAAAGCACTGAAGAAGTGCAGAGTCAGCCAGAGGAACACTCTTAATGAGATGATGTATCTAAAAGAATCATAACAAGACTCCTCCAAGTACTTTTTGTTCTAGAGTATTTCAAGGCGAGATAATTAAAAACTACAACAAATTGATCATGTGATTTGGGTGTTATTTGCAATGACGCAACAGCTTACCTTCTCAGAAAGACTTGACTTGATGAGGGTAAGGAGTCTATAAATGTATGTTGGTTCAAACGGAACACCAGGCCGAATGTCTTTTATGGCCTTTTCACCAACAGCTGCAGACACAAATCATGAAACATTAGTGAGGCGGACAAAACATCATAGCGTCGAGTCTCTGATCCAGCTGTCCAATATCTTACCTTGCTGTTTGGGTTTAGATGGCACAGGCATGTTGTTGAACTCATTCACCAGCCTTACGCTGCCAGAGAAAAAGAAATCCACTGTAGTTTGTTTCTGAGAGCCACACATTTAAGTGATTTGGTACCTGTAGACTCAAACTTACAAGTTGTCGATCATGGGTGTGGAGGTACATGGTCTCGGCGTTTCATTAGGCAGAGGAATTGACTTCATAAGGTGATACATGGGAGGACACGCAATCAGGGCCTGTAGGGTCTGAATGCTCAGTTACGGAGAAAACGACTTGTAGGATTCACATTTAACATATTTGACCCTCTCCTGAAAAAAATTATAAAAGAAATAAATGCTTGTTCAGACAGAGTCATGTTATGGATATGTAATGGTGCAAACATAAGTGGCGAGCAGAAATCCATATGTGAAAAACCAGTGAAAGGATACAGCGTTGATATAGCACCAGTTTCCCTTGTTGATCAGTCCTCTCGGCTGCAAAGACACTGGTTTATGTATCAACTTCACATTCTCTATAAGTTCTGGGGATTCAAACAAACAAAGTTCTTATACAACTGCAACACGTGACGGCATACTTTTCACAGTGCATACATTCAGCAATGGTGATGTGTTTTAACGTTGCATCATTTTGGAAACACAGGTAGAGCATATCACTATCTCAAAGCAAATGTTCCTTCTTTTACTCTCGCCTCGAATGACAACAGCATTCGAGGCTGTCTGAATAAAAGCAAGGTCTTGCTGTGCCACGCCTAGGAAGGGAGGCTGCCACTCAAACACGCAGCACCCATGGTAACGTGGACTATAGTTGCACATTTGCAAAGAAAAAAATCAGTTGAGCAGAGACAACAGGATCAATAACAAATACATTTTCGGAATTCATCATAAACATGGTAAACGCTCTGCTGCCATCACGTTTCTAAACTGCCACAGTTAAGGAAATAACTTCAGCTTATGCTTTAATTCTTTTTGAACGTGATTATGAATACATTGCATTCAATAAGCATCAAGTGTTGAAGATGGAAAAACTGCCCAAAGTATCTTTGTGTCGCACCTTCCAGTTAGAGAAGCGCGAGTTTATAAACTACAAACTAACATATAAATCCAACGGGGTCGCCGTCACAGAGTGCTGTCTGCAGTTACTGGAGCATCTCGGTGACAGGAAAGTGTCTGACGTTCATATTCACCCAAAACTGGAGGACAGACGAGCAAAACTTCAGATAAATATGTTGCGAGACCCTCATTGCAAGTTTATAGACTTTTCTATTTGATCTCAATCAATCATGTGAAGTAACTAAACAAACAAGTCAGTCTGTGGCTAAACAACAGTGTCTGTAGGTTTCATGAGTTCAAGTAAAGCAAAAACAGACTAAACAACAAACACATTCAAATAAAAGTGATTATTCAGTAAAATACTCCGTGTTCAAGAGTGAGACACCTTCCCATTTCCCCATCTCTAAGCACTGGCCTCAGGCTATAGTCTTGCAATGTATTTTCCAAAAGCTAGTCTGTTAAGTCCATATCATGTGGTACTGTGCCTTTAAAGTGGTTGTAGTGTTATAAAGCTCCTGGATTGTATAGACTGGTGGGATTTGGGCTTCAGTTATGTGTAATATCAAATGCTGAAACAGGAAAAAAATCCATGACGACAAAATATATGCTTTTAAATCCAAACAAAATATGTGCATCTGATTAAAAAAAAAAAAAAACATGAAATATTTTAACTGGTTCTCACTGAGTCTCAGTGGACACAAACAACTGCCCGAGAATGGAAACGTGTGTCCTTGTATGCAGCAAAAAGCCCAACCTGCAGTGATTTTCCTTCCACTCCTGTCCAGTCCCTTATCTGAAAAAATTTACCACTCACAACTGAAATACCTTTACAGGGGTTTGCCAGATCCTCTGCAAAATCATATTTGTGTGATATTTAAGATTTACATTATTTGAGGTTATTTTATTTTAAATGTTATATTGTTTCCAAGTTTATATCCAAGTAAAAAATTGTTATATATATTTATCCAACAACCACTTCATCTCAACTATAAAGACCCGTTGCCATGGCACAGACCAAACTGGATTAATTGATTTTGTCACTGGGATCATGATTCTGCAACATAACAGAAGATGCTAAATGCTTTGTGGCAACAACTTTGCATCGCTCATAAGGTGCGAGTCCTATGAGGTATGTCTAACCTACGTTCAATACTGTAATGAGAAGAAGCAGGTTACACAAGCGTGGCCACTGCTTTAAAATCAGTAAGCCATCTTGGGTGTAGTACCACCATCTAGTGTTCATTTGTTGTACATGACTTTTCCTTTCAGCTGTGCCACCAAGCAGCATTTATAGCTCAATTCTAATATCCCCTTTCAACAAGGATGACATCAAATGAATAGGATGGACAGTCATTTTAAGGAAAGCTATAAACAGCTTCATATAATACCTGCAAGTTTGGGGGCCATGGGATCCTCTGACACGTGGACAGGGCCTTCTTTTACCTCCCCAACTTTCTCAGGCTGTTCTGGCATAGCAAGAGAGGGAGACACGACTTCCACAACATTCTTTACCTCTACAAAGGCCTGAGGGCCTCCGGGCAGAGGCTTGGAGTTGTGAAAGAGGCTAGCCCAGGATTTGGGAAGATTGGCAGTAGGTGCAACTGAAACGGCAGGCGAATTTGCCTGCTCTGTCACTACTGGCTGGACAGCAGAGTCTGTGCTAACTTGCTGTGCCTGCTCCCCATTATCACAGTCTTCTTTGTGTCCATCTGCACTGGTAGGAGTACTAGGCGCTGCGAGGCCATTGGCCACCCCGCTGTCTGCTACCTCCCCTCCCTCGAGTTCAGTAGTCGTAATGGAAGTGATGACAGAGGAGGTGGCCACAGCAGCAGGAGAAAGAGGTGATTTGGAACGAGGGCTGTGTGGAGTATCTGAAAGTTCCGGGCTCTTCAGAGCCAAACGATCTGGCTGCTGATCTGCAGTCCTTGGTCCCTCTGTCATCTCTCTGCTCTGAGAGGATGAAGAGGAGGAAGTTGCATTGTTGCCATCTGATAAAGAGGCAGCTCCACTTGTTAAGTCTAAAGAGGAGTCATCAGGGCTATCACAAGTCCTCTGATTGGCAGTGGATGTGGGGGCAAACTTGGCTGCTGCTACAGCGGCTGCTGCTGTTGCCGTGGAGACAGGTCCAGGAGTGGAAAGTTCAGCCCCTGACAATGCCTTACTGTCTACATCCTCAGCACTGTGGTGGGGGCCACCGAGTGCATGTCCATTCACCAGTGCCGTCACGGGCGGTCCATCGCCCGCACCAGTGCTGCTGCCAGTTGAGGGGTCCAGGTAGTTGTAATACCCTGGCGGTCGTTTTTTCTTTTTCTTTCTCTCTCGTTGTCCAAGGCTGCCTGGGAGACCGTCCATGTCTGGGCAGGCCTGGTGATTGTCCAGGGATAAAGCCTCCGAGTCTGGCCCATCCAGCGAGTTGAAGTGGGTTCCATCAGGGACGTCAGTGGCCGGAGGAGATGCTTGTTGAGCCTTCTGGGCCGACTGGCAGCCCAGAATGAACTCTGGAGCCTGAGGGTTGAGGGTACTCGACACCTTGAATAAAGGATCATTCACCCCAACAGGCTTGGAGTCCATCACCTCGTCAACACCAAACTCAATGCGCTGATAGTCTTCTGCTGCAGACAACATTACAATGAATTAGAAATACAAAAAGCACAAACTGTAATATGTCTGCTGATTCATTACAGATATCCCGTCTGATGGGCTCCCACCAGACCTAGTTTTTACTGCTGTATTCATCTAAAAAAAAAAAAGTGAATCTCAAAAGGTAAGAAACATCAACATTTACACTTAGAAAGCCCAGAATGAGAGGAATTCCCAGAGGATGAAAACTCTACAAGATTACTTGAATTTGCTACAAAACATCCAAGGATGTCATGACCAGATTTTGAAATTTGCAAGTGCAGAAGAATAATTTTCAAAATGCCTGATTTTCCTAGCATGGTGCTGAAATTATGATCCTCATAAGCAAAGTCAAATAAAAATACTTGCCTCAACTGTCCCAAGCAATTATACTGAATCTTAAGTAAATTTCAGATATGATTATTCAAAATGAAATATTTCAACTTGCACTCATGTATTTAGAAATACTTTCACCTGTCTGACCCAGTTTTTCAGCAAAATCACGATCCAAATTTTTTATTTTATTTTATCATTCTACAGTGTGGTTCATTTGTCTTAAAAAAAATTTAAGTTTAGTATGTATGTCAAACGTGGTTTTTTTTAATGTAGGAAGGCATAGCCAAGGAAAATGGGTTTATGATTAATTTTTACTATAAATCAAGCCAAAAACTTGGGCTCACAAAGCTTCCACTAACTTATATTACAAAACAGATAATTTCCAAAAAGGCATATAAATAGAACAAGACACAATATAGCTTTTTCAGAAAAGATAAACAATATGACATCTATCCATGCATTACAATTCCAAAACTCTGTCAAAGCCTCTTTAAATGTTCTTCACTCCTTCTGCAACATAAAACATCAATATAACACAAGAAACAGTGGTGAGTGTTGGAAAACAAAAGTACTTTGAATATTTAGTGAAGATGTGTTGAATGGAAGCTCAAATTGTAATTATGCAGCGAGAGGCACAAGGTGCAAAGGTGAAACAAAAACAGAAAACATTAGTAAAAGCAATTCAGAAAATTAAACCAAGTGACTTTCGTCATGACACAGCTCAACGGTCACCAGAACTGTAAACCCTGATGCTCTGCAGGAGTTAAGAAGACATTAAAAGTTATTTCCCCCGAGTAGGATTAGAGGATATTCTGTTAGTAATACTGAAGATGATTGCAATTGCAGTGAAGTGCATTTAGCAGAATAACTTGAGCCAAGTAAGAATAAATATAAACACAAGTATTAGCTACCACAGAAAACCGTCACTATGCCCTTCATAAATAAGCTGTGATGGTTAAATCATTCAAAAAAACAAAAAAAACTCATTCAGTTTAACTTGGAACTCTGCAGTAGTGAAAATGCATTAAATGCAAGAAAAGATAAGATACGTAACAGTATCTTGAGCATGCAAAGCTCTACAGATTTTACCAACAGGCAAGAGGAAGAATACAGCGCAAAGTTTAGAAAGCCACCAGTTTTTGAGACTTGGATTTTTCAGTATTACAGCAAACATACAACAGCTAGTCAAGCCACAAGGTGTCGGACTCCTTAACTCACCGCAAACCTGCAGTCCCACAGACTCCATAATATAAGGTACAGCGGGAGTGCAGTAACTTCCTAAATAATCAATACAAACCAAAGTAAGGCAAATGTCATGTGCAAACGGATCACCACTGGACACCATGATACAACATATTTCACTGGGTGGTCCCAAAATGTCAGGAATACAAGAGGTGTTTTTAAAATAGCTTGTCAGGATCTACTGGAATTTGTTATGACCCCCCTTTAGAACTAAAAAAATACTGAAATAACAAATACATGTAACAAAATTACAAGATAAAAAAAAAAAATAAATTCCACCTGACAGGGAAGGTCAGCTTAGTTTAAGACCAGCTTTGATAGCTATGTAATGACTTAAGAAAATAAATCAGCTCATGAAAATAGTGCACAGCATTTAGATGCAAATTTATGTTTAAAGATATTTAACCATCGAGTGTGGAAGAAAAATACCTACCAGAAGACTGGGTAACGCATGGGATTTTGTCATTGAACGGAGGAAGCTGCAGAAAGACAAAACAGAACCATTAGTTTTAAAATTCCATCACAATTCTGACATCAGGTAAACGTCCAAACTGAAGCATCGGTTCCTTCATAGTATATCAGGAGTAGCTTTTGAATTAGACTTAAAACAACATCATGATAAATAGTTGAGATCAACAGGTTGTATAATGATTTACGAATATAAAAACTACTACAAGCCCTTGTTTTCTAAAGCAGGTCCTTACCTCAACGTAACATCGTGGAGTCACAAAAAACTGATTGATCTCATCAGGGCTGAATTCCCCAAAGATGTACTGTGGAGAGAAATCAACACACGTTATACTATAATTACAAAAAGCTTTCAATACTATTTCAGGAGTTTCCATTTTCAAAAATAGGATCTCACAATAATAGCTTGATACACCATTTAAAATGACTTTAAAAATGAAATGACAATCTAGCAGCTAAAGTTCAAATCATGGTACGGGTAGGTTCTTCTTCAATGCACAGTTGGAAAAGACCCAGAACGTTTGTTCATTGGGTGTCCTGTCAGCATTGTAACGAGAGCTTGGGCAAAGGTAAAGTTTATACGTAAACCAAAACAAACTGCACTGATTTGACTCCAGAGCTGCTTTGCTTCCAGTAAAGCAGGTTGTGTAGCTTTTGAAACATTGTGATCCTCAAATAAAGCCAAAACATGGGGCATGTTTTGTTGTAACAACCTGAACCATTCAAACGGAAAGCTGTCAAGTCTGCAGTATGATTTGGGTAAGGTGGCAGCCATCAGTATTACGAGTTCCGAAAGTTCAGACGAGGTCACCACTAACTTGGATCTTCTTACTTCAACTAAAAATACAGAGGTAACAGAATGGATAGCTCATGATTTTCTACACTGAACATTGTTAGTTATCAAAACCACAAAAAAAAGGCATTACATTATCATACTAAACATATCTCCCTCCCAAACATTTTGTTTCATTATGTTTTATGTTAACTTTTAGCTGTGGTGGTAGTCTCAACCTTTACTCTGACTACACTTAATATCCTTGTTATCTATTAACTCAGCAGCAAAGCCGCAAGTAATGACAAATCAAAATAAAATCATCAGACGATTCAGCAGAGAAATACCTTGGTACTGGTTATGGCAGAGTCATGTAAACATTTTGTTTTCAACTCATCCAAATTATTATGTTTCAAAGTATGATCTGACTGGTGCAGATTTTGTTGTCACGTTTATGACCCAAGTGTTTGACTAAAACAACGGCGCAAGTATTGGTAAACTTGGAAATGTTTCTTTGGTGTTCCATTTTCAAAACAATTGCAAGAAGAAACAAGCTGGATTAGTTGAAACTAACAAGTCATATTTTCAATACTGATGATTTTCAGGGTAACACCAATGTGGTATCATCTGCATATATACTGCAAAGCATTGTGGAACTGATCCACTGACAATCATGTAAACAGGACAATCTGACCTCTCAATCTCAAGTAATTCAACCAAATTTCCAAAAAGTGAAGATTTAAACACATTTAGCTGTGCGCTTGAAATACAAACTTAATTCGCCATGTACTCATGCTCTTCTAATGACGATTCCAACGGCTTCAGAGTAAAGTGCTCGTATTCATCACATTAGCCAAAAAAAACCATCCTGCCACTGCGGGCAGCAACAATCAATTTGCACCCCGGGGAGTTTGTGTAAACAAATTGAGTTATTGGAGTGCCAAAAAAAAGTGCTATGTCACTGTGAGAAAAGGAGGAATACAAAGGAAGGGGTGTGCAAGTTCTCCTTGGACACATTTTAACTGCACCACTGGATGCTGTGTCACCCTGCCTCATCCGGAATTACGCCAGCATTTTTTTTTGGCCATCGTTATTCAATAACTACATTTTCTTGAATAATCAACACAAAGGTGTGTCACACCTCTGACAGATTATTCTGAGAGTTTCAGAGGAATCGCCACATTGTGCCCCATAAGTGTTCCTGTGTGTGGAAAGCACAAAGCAACAGAGGTGACATGAACTCATTCGCTGTGTCGTTAATCCTCTCGGTGCAATAAACAGCGGGATGTAAACGGTGGGCACAGAGAAAAGAAATTGCAGCTCAAGCACATGTAACTCTTTGCAAACGAGGCCCCCACAAGAGGGCCCACATTGCTGAAATGGCACTACGAGTGACAAACAGCCAGCCATAATCCAATGGCCTCAGGATGGCTAATGCAATCACAACAGAAAGAATGTCCCTTTGCTGCTTTCTGCAGGCGTGCCACACGCACCACACTAAGCTTTCCTGGCTGCTCGTTCGGACTGTGGATTACAACAAATTAGCCATCTGTATGATTTCAGTACAGTTTAATGACGACACCACACATGCGTATGAGTGCATTATGCACACACACATGGCCAGAGGCAGGGCCTCTGTAAGTAAGAGATGAAATAACATGATCAACGTTTCACCTGTAGATTATCACACAGGACACAGGTTGATATCTCCAGGTTACATTGTCCTCATCTTAGAATTGTTAAAAACTTTCATATTTCACTGTATTAGTAGCATTAATTCTCAGGATGGATCCAGCACAACTGTATGTATCCTTGACATGAGTTAACATCGGCAAACTTGACTTGGGTGTGAAAAGGCTGTCGCACCACAGCAGAAAATAAGCAGACAGGTTTTAAATTAATATCTGGAGCATGCCCAGTCATGCATGTCAATCTCCTAGAGTAATAGGGTGACACAACAATTCCAAAATGTGAAAATACTTAAAAATAATCCCTGTCTACCACCGCCATCCTCCTATTTATGCTTCACATTGACAGGTGCGGTCAGATAAAAACAATTCAGCAATTTAAGAGTGTGGCAACACTTCCACATATTGACAGATCATGAAACACAGACAGAATTGTTAACAATATAAACATCCCAAAACCATCTAAACATACAAATCAAGGAGGTAATTGGACATTTTCATTTGACACCCATGAATTTGAGCAACACATAGGAAAATTAGCCATGATTGGCTCAAGTCCTTTGGGTGGCTCACTAAAATGAAATGCTCCATGTTAAAAATTATCCAACCGTATCACAACATATTTGATGTATATACATATATTTGATGTACTGAAATATGAGTTCACTTAAAGTGTTGTAGGAAGGTGCTGCTTCAACCTTAACAGCATTATTTCTAAAACAGCAACACTATATCAAAGCCGGCTGTTACCTGCTTATTTCCTGGTCGAAAAAAAATGTATTTCAAACAGCTGTGAAATAGAGGCAAAACATTTCACAACTGCAATGAAAGCAATCATTACTTGCAGCTTTAATTTCATGTTGTGCATGTTGGTTTGGCGTACGGAGGGCAGTGTGTGAATTTCAACATACACCCCAGGCTGCCAGACATGATTTACTGATAATGCTGTGGGTGACAAAGTAGAATATTTAACGTGTGTGTGTGTGTGTTTGTCAAGTACAAACAGGATTCACACCGAACCTGTTGTGAATGTATAAAGCAAGTGTAACTCAATGGCATTAACCACAACTCAAGGCAGAGAGCTTGAGAGTAGGAAGAGCTGACTTGTTGTGCATGAAGTATATATTTTTCTCAAAAGGGTTTCCAAGGATTACCATCACACTTGCATAATTTCACAGGATCCAAGAAAGATATTGCACAAATGAGGGTATAGTAATAATAGCTTATGCTTGCGCAAGACGCATCATTCTGCAGAGTAGCTCTTTCTCTAACTACAACAACAAACTATGTCATTTATTTTAAAACTTCTTCATGACAATATTTTCGTCTCTGCAAAGTCGACATAAGTGTGGAATTGCAAGGAAGAAGCGCTGTGTTTTTCACAATGCAATACTGAACTGATAAGCTGAGATAAACCACATCAGATACATTCAAACACAAATAAGTTCCAGTGAGATTTAAAATACATTTACTTGAAGTATAATCCCTGAACACTCAATATCCCTCCATCAAACCCTGGAAGGTTAAGCTGGGACGTCAATCTTTTCATGATGTATTAACCACAATTGAAACTTCATAAAGCTCAGAATAAACTTATACTCACAACATTTGTGTTAATTTTCCACACAGAATGTGACTATTTCTACAATGAAGAAATAAAATGAATTCTTGATTATAGTTACTACTTCAGGACTTTCTTTCACATGATCAAAATTTTAATAAAAATGTACAAACTCACTGCAAGGTACTGATGTTATAGATAACAGAATGTTTGCATTTGGCTGCAGTTGCATAAATAGAGCAGTATTGATGAACATTTCCAGATTGACCTGTTTGCACAGTACTTGTTGCTCTGGCTCTGGTTGCCTGGCGGCACCACCAGTTTCTCAACTTTTTCAGTGTTTAGGATTTCAGTGAAATGTCATTTCTTCCATTTAAAGAAGACATGTGTCATTATGTAGCTCGTCAATCACTGAGCCATAACACTTTCACCTACTTTGGCTTTATTTTCCACATCCAGGGGAAAGTTGTTAACAACAAGGAAAATAAAACCAAATAACATAGTTGAAAATGATCCAGATTTAACAGAGGACAGATAGTGTGGAGCCATATATGTCACTCAATTCAAGATATTTACATTTGTCCTCAAGTTGAGCTACCCCCCCCCCCCCCCCCCCCCCCCCCCCACACACACACACACACACTTTTCTACAGACCACAGCAGGCCAGAATAGTGTCAAATGATTAGTGTGTGACCATTAGTCAGACAGACTACTTGCATTGCAGAGATTGAAAAACGTTTAGATTGTATACTTTCCCTTCAGGAAGCGGTGAGCTAGAAGAAATACCCACATGTGAAATCGAGAAAGGAGTGTGGAAGCGTGCAGATTTAAGTCCGCGGAGAGATTCTTACTTCAGCAATAAGGCACGACCCGATGATTGATCTGTGCAATCTAAACCCTCATTAAAGAGCACATATTTTTTGACGGTCGTAAAACTTTCATTCAATCGGACTCTTATCAACTTCAGCCCTTGAGCGTCTGTGCAGCCAGACCTCCGGTCGGGCCTTCCCACATGACAGCGAGCATCCGCACAAATAACACCAAGCTCGCAGAGTTGCCGAGCAATCTCCGAGAAGCCACAGCAGGCGAGCTCGTGCATTAGCAACCACGTACAACGGCGTGCGGAGCCCCAAAAATGTTTGTCGATCGGCCTCGGACTGAAATAAACGAGCAGCGGCCACGAAGGCCCCGCACTGTCGCATTTTTGTGTTTAGCTGTCCGGCTAGCGGAGTGACTGCAAAGTATCAGCACGCCACCTGTGCGGGGACGTTAGCTCACTTAAACCAGCGCGGGACAACCAAGTGCTGGCTTGCAAAAAGCTCGGATCGTTCGCCGAATTCCGAACAGGAGCGCGGTGAGGTTCAGTAGGTGCTCACGGGGAAACTAATCTGGTGTTATTAGCAGTTACCGCTGAAGGCCCGTCGCAGCACTGAGCAGGTGGGCCATGCGCGCACACAAACACACACGCGCGCGCGCAATAGTTTTGTCACTTTCTTCTGAGAAATGATTCATGACACTGTTAGGATCTCCACAGAAGTCCGTCGGGCAGTAGACGAAACACGCTCGAGGAGCATTTTGTCTAACGTCGGTTGACATTTGCAGAGGAGGCGCAGCGCCGCGTATTGCTGGCTCATTTGAATGGGGACGCGGGGCCTGTTAGCCACCGTTACCATGCTGCTGCTGCTCCGGTTTCAATGAGGCTTAGGGAGGCATTAGCCAGCACTTTTGACTACTTGGATTTTCAATGACACGACAGCCCAGATATCTTCCTTAACAACGCTAAACTGGACAGAATGCCACCATAACGTGGCGATACTTTAGCTCAAGACGCGGGGCGGCGGTGGAGTGTATAAACGCAGAGTAATGAGTGCGGGCAGCATGGGTTGTTTTGCAGGCTAACGTTAGCTTAGCTACCTGGTTGCTGTAGGAAGCCATGCTCCCGGTGAGATTCTCTCGCCTCCTCTGACAAGATGAAAAATCTCCCGGGAATGTCTTGGTTTGTAACAACAGCTACAAACGGTGTTCTACTTCGACGCCATTGTCATTTGGCCAACGGTGTCCTGGCAGTAGGAAGTTGTGATCCGTGTAATGCATCAGCACTTCATGCTGCTCGCCTCGCCGCCACCGCCATTTCCGTCTTGCTCTTCCTAGCTGGCTAGCCGAAAGCAGCGCGCGGATGGCTGTCGCCTCGTGAACTCGAGGAAGAACGGCGAGTACTTCCGCGAGGGCCAGCCACGCGACTTCAGAATAATAGAATAGAAACGAGTGAGACATTTTGAATTAAATAAGTCAGTATCAAATATTACAACAATAATAATAGTAGTCGTGCATTTTATTTGTAATGCACTTTACATTTAAACCACCTCAAAGTGTTACATAGAAAATTAAAACAAAATGTTGGTCAAGAAAAGAAAAGAAGTTTAAAAGGAGCACATAAAACACAATTCAGAGAATGCTTAAAAAAAGTAGGTTTTTAGTTTTTGTTTTAAAGCATCTGTAGTTTGCAGAGCCCTCAGGTGGGCAGGGAGGCCATTCCAGAGTCTCCTGGAGTTTTTGGATGAAGAGCAGAGGGTACAAGCAGAGTTCTGGGGGGTAAAAAGTTCTGTTTGTGGGTTATCTCTATTAGTACAGCATCCTCTCATATCCACAAACATGTTTGCCCTCTTAGAATGAAGCACTGGATCACTCTCAAATGATGCGTCCACACTCTGGACCTCACTCCACAAATCACTTTGACTGCAAGAACATCAGCCATGTCAAAACCACTAACTGAGTTCTGTGTTAAAGAACAGTTTCATTTATTCTTATTTTTCTCTTTGTTTATGTTTGTGATGTTTATTTATTTTCTTCTGTAACAGGTTTTCAGCTTATTATTGTTTTTGTAAGAGAAACATATTTGTTTTGGTTTAAGTAGTTTAAGGCTACATCTTAGTGAAGTGGTTGGTACTATTGCCACCTATAGAATTTTGCAGGTTATCCAGTTCAGCTCTCTGTGCGGAGTTTACATGTTCACTGTGTGCGTGTGCGTGTGCGCGTGCGTGTGCGTGTGCGTGTGTGTGTGTGTGTGTGTGTGTGTGTGTGTGTGTGTGTGTGTGTGTGTGTGTGTGTGTGTGTGTGTGTGTGTGTGTGTGTGTGTGTGTGTCCCAGTAACTATATCATCGCACGTTTGACTCTTTTATACTGAAAAGCGTTGAGGCCGTGGCGGAAGTTGTGAAGTTAAACGCCACCGCGAACAGATGAGGCGAGCATGACCGCGTGCGCCCTGGACGTTCCCGTCCGGGTTGAAGCATGAATCGCACTTTTGTGATTTTTTTTTTTAACACTTCATTTCACCGAAATCACAAATGTCTCATTTACTCGTTTTATATTAAACAAACCAACAACAACAAAAAGTCTTTGATGACAAATTTACAACAATCCTGCAAATGTGTAGGAATCATTTCAATTGTGCCATTTATGTTAGAAACACATCATAAACACATACGAATATAATAAACAATTGCATGTTATGACAGAAAAGTGCACAGACCCAATACACAGCAGGAAGTTGTCAGAGTCCAGTGAAGTGGGCGTGGCCTAACACAGGTGAGCCAGGAAGAAACGCTGAAACCAGAAGCGCTGTGAGGTGGGGTGTTGTTTTCTTTAGGCTAAACGAAAATCACAGCACACGCCTCAGGTAGGAAAATGTCTGTCGTTGGATGATTAGGGTAAACTACTCTTATTGGAGCCAGTTGTCAACGCCATTTCAACTTCGGACATTTCTTCTTACTTCACCTCGCCATTAATTTTGATAAAGTGAACCCTCACATTGCTTCACCCATTGTGGTTGTTCATACTGAGATGCAAGCCAACTGCGTATTTTGTTTATTATTAGAGTCATTAACAAGATTCATGTCCATAATCTTCTTTCAGAGGAAGATGCCAGAGAGGGGAAGACACGACCACAGGAGTGATGCGTATGCAGAGCATAAGAGCAGGGATCGCCACTATCCCGCCCATACAGACCACTCTGTGTATGAGGGCCAAGGCCAGAACGAAAGACCGAGAGACCTGGAGGAAAGAGGCTCTGCTGGTGACAGGAGGGCCAAAGAAAACAGACAGAGGGATAGAACAACTGCTTCCCACAGGCAGGCACCTGCTCACAGGCACCACGACCATGCAGCACAGTCTAGACTGTAAGACACGATCACAGTGAACTGTAAACAAAGCACTGACTGTTGTGTTTTCCACACCGAAGGAACACTGCCTTTGGCACCGTTATTGGTGTGCGTGTGTGCGGTTAACCGATTTATTCTGTAGAGAAGTAATTCATTTTATTCCATGTGTTTTCTGTAGGTCCGACAACACCTCATTGTATCACTCTGAAAGGGAGTATTATGACCAGCAGAGACCAGCGCTTTACAATCTCAGATACATCCTCACAGCGAGAGGCAAGTACACTTATTTTCAAGTTGTTTTCAAACTTTGCAGAAAATCCCCTTGTGTTCCAAATGTGGAAACGAGCGCCATTGATTGAACGTGTGATCTGTACTGAGACCAAAATGTAGGCAATATATCACACGACCTCTTTTTTAGAGCGAAATTAAAAGTCGGTTTGAGATGTTTTCTTATGCAGCTCATGAGGCTTTATCAAATAATCTCATACACACCTTTCTAAAATACATTTAACAAAATAATGTTTTAACTTCTCAAAGAATTGTGTCTCTTTCAAGTTGCCCAGAGTCATTGGGCGCAAAATACCATATCCACAGAAATTTACTTGGATATATAATAAAACTGTTGACATGAGGGGGTTTTCTGAGTGTACATGTTCTCCTTGAGTGTGCTTGGACCTTACCCTACATACTATTTTTTCAGAACAGTTCAAAAACCTGTTTGAGGAATCTTGGTGTCTTTAGTTATGAATAGTTGTGTTTGCCCTGCTATGTGCTGTTCACCTGTCCAGGTTGTACCCTGAGATCGACTCCAGCATTCTGCAAAGCTGAGTTGGAAAAGACATGGTATAAGATGGTGGTTGAGCTATAAATATAAAATATCTGCACGTGTGCTGGCTGTTTAATCTAATTTCTTTAGACCTATTGTTTCATTGTGTCTCACAGCTTCATATCGCATTACAAACAAATGTGTTTACGTCGTGTCGCCCAGGCCTTTGCCAGATTATGGAGCTGTTTGTGAACCTGCTACTTGTGATCTGTGCTGGAGTGCCACACAGCAACAACGGGGGATACCGTGACCTGGCCAGCCTCGGGGGAATCTACTATTATCACTTTGGCGGAGCGGGCGCCTTCACAGGACCTGATGCCGAGCGGGTGAAGAGGCTTGACCGAGAATTTCATCAGCTCAAACGGCCGCCGTACGTCTTCACCATGGCCTGTGGTGGAGTTTTAATGATCTACGCTTGTGTCATGCTTGGTTTGGGGATTTTCAGAGTGCCTTACCGTTCCCCCCCAGTGCTGCTGGTGGAGGCACTGCTCAATCTTCTGATTGCCCTCGGTTATATTCCAGCACTGGCCTTCTATTTGATTAAACTGCAGCAAACTTATGACAGTCCCATCTGTAAGGAACGAGAGCAGATGTACAAAAGCAAAGGGCACAAGGGCTTCGAGTGTCAGTACCACGGTGCAGATATTGCAGGAGCACTTTTCGGAGTCCTCGGGGTGTTTGTTTTCATCTTCGGTGCAGTTTTGGCAGTCAGAGCTTTCAGGTCAGTGCGAAAGCAAAAAAAGCAAAACGAACAAATAAGAACCATTTCTAAGTAGGTTTTACTCTTAACATACTGTTTTAATCCTAAAGTAGACAAAGAAAATCCCCCGTGACATGTTTTTTTAACCTCATTTTAAATGTTACCATTGTGAAGTTCCTATAATCCACTTTTTATGCTTTTAATATTTTATACATTTTATCTCTAAGTAGTTTACTGTTTGTTACATTAACTACGAATCTGAAGTTGCTGACATGGTACATTGTTTTAATGAGTTATTGTCATATTTAGGCAGGTAATCTGGACATTATGCCAGGTAGAGAGATATTTGGGGAGAACACAAAAGCACATTGACGGCATCTATTTACGCATTCACAAATGTATAAAACTAACTGAAATGTCAGTCGATGCCTGCCACTATGTGTCACTGCAGTGCAAATAAAGGCACATTGCAAAAACTTACATTAAAATTAAAAAGTAATTATTTTTCAGAACTCAATACAAAATGTTTCTATGTAGTTTACATTGTTTACAGATCAACTGTAAGAGCCATGAAAATCAAAAAATACAGTATCTCAAAATGCAGCTTTCCATGAAATGGTTTTTTTTTTTCTATTTTACCCAGTGCCATAATAATCACAATCAAACATCTTGCACAATTGTTTTTAGTTTATACTGTGATGTGAGTGTAGACATGGCTCACAAAGCAAATAATAATTTTTCATGTCGTTTTCATAACGTGGAATAACTTGTAATTCAATTGTTTATTTTCTGTATGTTCAACTGATCTCCTCTGCATGTGAGCGAAATACAGCATGATAATTATGCTGCAGCTTGATTAATGTGAGAGGCTTCATGTCATTAAATGTATGGAGTTCTAAATGTAAATGCACACTTAATACTGGATGTCTTTAACTCTGTGTTGAGGGAAGAGGTCCTGCTTAACATCTTCAGCTTTTGGCATCATATTTAGTGTTTTGTTATTTTGTACTTAAAATCTGGAAATATCTTGTGGGAACACAAATTTGATAACTGGACTTGGTTGTTTTTTGGGGTTTTTTTTAATCCTTTTTTCACTACAAAATAAAGTTTGGACTCTGTCAAAGCCAGATGATGTTTCACACTCTATTGCAATGTTTACATCAATTGCAAGAAAAAAAATGATAATAGCTGTCATATTACAGTTTGTGTACTTTCCTCGAAGAATTATGCCTCTGGAATGTCTTACTCAATTATAAATTGTCATTCTGAGCATTGCCAATAGATGGCATATGCATTGCTTAAGCTGCAAAGCAAATCTTTTTTAAACTAGGGAACATAAAAGAGTATGAAGTAATATGAAGGTATTGGATAATTACAACCATTCTTAACGACAATATTACTGAATAGGTTCAAAGGCTTTCTAAAATGTATTTGACATGATAGAAAACAAAATTATTTCTGTTCAACTAAATATATGTCGGCATTTGGAAGTGAGTTACCATATCTCAGATTATTCTGTAGATATCCTTATTGATAATTGAAGTTTTATGTGTAAAAAAACTCATTCAAACTGTTATCCCCCACACAAATGTTCACATTTTGATGATTTTCGAAATTTTATAATTCACATTAACAAATCATGTTTATACTCCCCACCATCTTTCGAGAGTAGGAAGCGATTGTTTTGATCATTGCTTGGAAATTTTGAAAAACTCTCACTCAATTTCATCTCACGATTATATGACTGAACAAATATAATCATCAATCATTAGATTAAACTGTCCAAAGTTTTAGTCTGATGTGAAATTGTGACAAAACATTTTGAGTAAAATGGACACTAGACAAAAACAAAATCACAGTAAAAAGTTTTATTGCTACTTGGCTTAATGTTATTAAAAAAAACTATTAATAGCAGCATTGAAAACAAAATAACAATCTTCCACTCTCAGAGCTCAAATGTGTGTAATTCTGTCTGGCAAATAGCAAAAGTGCTCGTTGTTAGTTTTGTTTCTAAATAATGTCCTCTTATCATTTTTAAACATAAAAGTAAATTCTAGCAGTAAACACCATGCTAGAAAAAAAAAATTGTGTGACATGGCCGAGTGCTTTCCAAACTCTTCTATTTTGTACAAATAAATCATAATTTTTAAGTACTTTGTTGTTTTTTTAAATATTGGCTTATGTTCAGGGCATGCTTTTAACACTAAATATAGTTATAGTTAGTACCTTTGATAGTACCATAATGAGTCTTCTGCAGAATACCAATCACTTTATATTCTGTAGCTGAGAGGGAAATATAAATTTGCATGAAACAATGAAGTACAAAAATAAACATTAACTTCTTGGCATTGAGAAGAAAAAAAGCGTATTCAAGCATTTCTTGAAAACAATACAGAAATAAATTGTATGATTAAACAATGGCTACTTTGGTCACATGATAGACAACTGGAGCATCTCCTATCAGTTTCATCCACAGTTCACACACAATTACAGTCAGTCACTATTCACACAGGCATGCATACACTTACTGCATGTGTGCACTAAAGCTTTGAACTACACACAAACACAGACATTTTGCAACAAGGTTGTACAGAGAGCTTGAGAAGTTGTGCAAACAGGAAATGATCCCTTACTAAATTAATCAGCGGTTTAAAAAAAACAAAAAAAAAACGACGAAGCAGAGTCAAATAGACAACCCTCTACTTTGGTGTATGAAGGGATTCTCAGGTATTGTAATACTCGACCCCTTCCACGAAGAAATTAAAGGGAATATATTTGCAATGTACCCTGCACTCACTTTTCTTGTATCTGTGCATACAGTCTGCATATGTACATGCACATCAATTACTCCACCAATGGATTGTTACTTCAAGTTGGACTTGTACATCAGACAGGACATTAAGTGAATACATGGCATCAACTGGAAAATTAAATGAAAGCACAGTGACGTTACAACCATGTATGAAAATGGACCATAAGTGTGACAAAGTCCCAGTGTGACTTAGCAGCCAGGATCAAATTAATAAAACTCCACTGCCAATGAGACATACTGAAGAAAAAAAAAAAAATAGCAATGTAATTTACAGAACAGAGCCCCGACTACAAATACCAAACACATACACACCAGTCAATATTAATTTTCAGACATACTTAAAAATAGGATTCTTGTCATTTTAGATGAAAAATGAAGCTCTGATATACAATTGTATATTTACAGTTAAAACTTTGCATATGTTACAAGGGAATTCCCAAGATCTTTAGTGAACATCACTGTCTCGGCTGAAGACTTGAGGAAAGTAAAACCTTGCCCAAAAAAAAAAAAAAAAAAAAAAATCTCAGATATTTACCATATTAATCCCAATCATGACTTACCCCCAACTCCCCCTGTGGCAACCTTCAATGTACATCAGTGTGTGTGTTTGTCTCGGTGAGATCTGCACACGGGCAGAATCAGCTCCTACACAGAATTTAAAATGAGCTAGATTAGCCTGAGCAATAAATGTGGTTTCTAATTCAAAAGTTTAGAGCACTGTTGTTTTGCGGTAGAACTATATGTTTAAACCATAACAACATGAGAGGGCAAAACTTTTTATATCATTAATATTATATGACCGTTACCGTTACATGCCATTAGTACAACATATATATAGATTTTTTTAATATATATTGGACATAATTTCTATAAAGTAATAAAACCAAATATCAGTTCGAAACACAAATAGTATAAACACTGTAATGACTGTTTCATTTTCAGCTCATTATTCACATCTGGAGGGCAGAGATCAGCAACTGGTGGTCCGTGGGCCACATGTGGCCCACTATATCATCTTATATACATCAATATATATATATATATATATATAAAATCACAAATGGTGATGCAAGGAAGACAGTCAAATAAGCATATGTAAATCAAAGTGCAACTATTAGTTAAACAATATGGCCGAGTGCTTTTTAAAATTTAAATGATCAAATGCGTGCATTTTGAGTCAATATTCTGAATTTACCGCCATTAACTTCACTCCTTACATTGAATAAGTAGCTCCAGTTCTCATATATTGTTAAATTATCTGCAACAATTTGGACCCTCTGCTGGACAGGATGACGGTTTTGTGGCCCCAACATAAACAAAGTTGCTATTCCCTGCCCTGGAGACAAAGAGTAATGTTGAAACATGTTGAGACATTTATGTAGAGTTTGCCACTGAATATGTAAATAAAAGTTATGCTACCAGAAAAAGAAACAGGTGTAATTGAGAGTAAACAAACCCATTTATTAAATAAGATGTGTTTGTCATTTTATAAAAAAAAAAGAAAAAAAAACATTTAAAAAAATTACTGTCGTAAATAAACTTGCACTGTGTCATGTTACATAACCCTAATTTCCACTGTTTGTTAGAAGGAGGTGATGGACTGTAGGAAGCCATAATATCCCAACAGATTATGAGGATCAGTTGTTTCTATGCTAAACTCAAATATACATGTGTGAATATCATTATTTCCAGGTACAAAGTGCATTTACCAGTGTTTAATCCCTTAAGGAGACCAAGCACAACAGAAAAGAAAAACAACATTCACGCGCTCACATCTTTTAAGGCTTCATCGCTGACATCTTACTCATTCATGTGGAGCACAGAAAACAACACCCTCGGGGCTAAAGACCTTCTTCACAAACAAGACGTGAATGTGGTGAACTGAACAGAGGGCTAAATGCTGAGCAGTGGTACTTTAAGGCTAAAAGGGAATACTGAAAGGTCCAGCTATGCATGGTTGTGAAACACAACCAACTTGAAGTGGAAGCCAAAAAAATAAAATAAAAGAGACATCTAAATGCAGTGATCACCAACATGAGCAACGAACCAGCTTCAGCCTTCACACAACTGCAGCAGCCTCACAGAGCTGCCTTCTTTTTTTGGCACAAGGTAGACCGGGTCAAGACTGCAGAAACCGAGGACCCCAGGGCTGCAGAAGAACTGCCTGACCAAATAATGATGCAATTCTTGCTTTCATGGGTATGACTTGTTCTCCATATAATACATCAACAAAGTGATGATAATAAAGTGACTGAACCAGTGCACTCGTTCAGAAATTCCTGATACTGCTGCTAACTTTCATTATTACCTGTGTCAGATTATACATAAACAAACACAACTTCTTAATGACAAAATAGCACATGTGCTAAAACATGGAGAGAAGATCTGCATCAAATTATAACAAGACTCAGTTTGTGTTTAGGACACGAACCTCTGTGTTTGTGACACAGGCCAAGTTAGATTTAATACAGGGTCAAACTATTGTAGTTTCATTTAATGAATAAATGCCCAAAGATCCCCTGATTGAAGGCAGTACACTCAACAGCGAAGCTTGAAAAAAGATACTCTGAGGTGTAAAAATGTCAATAGCCAAATGGATCTGCAGGGATGCAGATGAATTAAGAAAGGTAGCAACCTCCAAAGATTCAGTGGACTCAATTGCACAATCTCAGTATCTATGAGGATGTTTTCAAATAAACAGCCAATACAAATACTGCTCATATTTTTCTCTTGTTCAGATGTTTTGTGCCTTGACTGAAATTAGATAAGACCAAACATTGCAATGTTTCCCATCCTCTTTCTAATTGCCATAAAGGTGCTTTATTTGAAATGATTATTTTCTTTTCTTATAAGTATAGTTTTTGAGGTGCTTGTTTGATCATGCACTGCCACATATCATATTGTTATAAGGATTCATGAACTCCACAACATATCAGCTCTGTACAATTGAATGACTTTGAAACTGCTTTGTTCTAAATTGCAAAACTATTCAAAAACCACGTCAGCAGCTTAAGCACACCAAATCAGCTGGCTGTTAGTTCAGTGTGCACTAGATTATATAGAACTGATTTATCATTTTTAGAAGAATGTGTAATCATTGTGTGTGAATCTTAAAAATAAAGCCCAGCCAGAACAAAGCTGGCAAAGTAAATGCAGTAATATTATCTTCACATATTTTAGTTTTCTGTGTCTCAGAAGTCTTCTGTCTGGTTTCATTTCAAACCACAGGTAGAGGAGGAGAGCACGATCTGTGCCAAAGCTGGCCTCTCGGTGACACCATCCTCCTCTGAACTCAGCTAACAACCTTACAAATCCAAGCACTACTTGGATGCGGGGAGCTTTAGGTTGTGTCATCTGTAATAGGCACTTTTTTTTTTGAGTTTCAGTTACAGGGCTCCTCTCCAGGACCTGAGAGACCACAAAGCCCCCGGAGAGGAGATTTGACACGATCTCTCACAAACACTTCACACTGCTTGGCTTTCCAAGTAAAGGGAAATGCTGCTGACATGTTCAAACATTCGAGGTATCCCATTTTAGGTCAGGCTTGTTTTTGTCATGCGAGCCAGCTGTCCTGTCAAACTGGTATGAAGAGGCTTCTTTACTCACTGCTATACTGGTGGATACTTAGACCATGGACTGCTATACCACATACTATTGGCATGGCATTGCTTAGTGACTGAACGACTACCTAGGTCCAACAGGCTTGTGTCATCCTCGCACAACATTTGAGTACAACTTTAACTGCAAAATCCCAAATGTATGAGAAAAAATCTTCTTCCCTAGAATGGCAAAAACACAGAATAGTCGCCACATGGCACTGTGCAGTGCCCCTCCTCTAGAGGGCAGTATCATAGACTTCCCGCTGTAGGATGGGAGCTGGGCCTGGACCCGGGACAAGGTTGGAGGCAAAAGCAGGTGGGTGCGGATGATCCCACACAGAATCTTTTAAGGAGGTGGGTGTAGACGGTGCAGACGGGCCTGAGATAAGAGGACTCTGGCCTCTCAGCTGCTCTCTGACTTCCTGCTCCAGACTCGGAGGCACAATCAGCTGGTCCTCTGGATCCAGCTGCGCTGGGGCAGTGAAGTAGCCAGACTTCTTCTTGGGAGCCTCTAGAGCAACCTCTATAAGATTATGGCTGTCTTCAGGGGCAACAACTGACCCGTTAGACAGTTTCTTACCGAACAGGCTGGATGTGGACGGGGACTTTTTGAGGTCGGCTATCTCTCTACCACATACAGCCAGCAGGCAGCCGTTTGTAGCAGAAACCACAACGCTATTCTGTCTGCGCATTTTGCCATTGGGGTAGTCACAGCCTCGCTTTTCAAGGTCCAAGTCTTTGGGGGTCTGAGGTACCCCTGACCGAAGTTGGAAAGCACAGCAGTGAATGTCTACCTCCACTTCTAACTTGCTACCATTGGAGATAACACCCTCCAGTGGAGCTTCGTCATCACTGTCCAAGCCGTTGTCAGACTGGTTACTCGAGAACGTAGCGCTGGAGGGCTGCCGCTGGAACAGGCCTGGGTGGGTTCCTGTACTAACTGAGCCTGGTACCATGATCCCACAGAGTGTAGTGGCAGGGTGTAGGCTGCAGCGTCTTTCTGGACGGGACGCCGGTCCAGAAGACGGGTGTTCGTCTGAAGCGGTGGACCCGGCCTCACTACCAACCTCTGAAGCCGATGTCTCACTGCTGAACTCAGTGACAATACCGCTGCTGGATGAAAGTGTGACTGTGTCACTGGGGCCCGGAGTCACAGACACAGGCACTGGGGCAGGAGGGGGACCTCGTGGTTCAGTGGTGGAGACTGGTGGCTCACAAGTACAGCTGTCCTCCCCGATATGGAGGGACACTACCACAGCCCCGATGTTGTCCTTGCAACCGTAACTCTGGGCAAGTGAACACAGCTTCTTGGCAGCAGCACATGGATCTCGCACGGCCTGCACCGTGCAAACAGCCTCCTGGTAGGACACGCGCTCAAACAGCGCTCGATTCCCCAAGATCAAGAAATCATCCTGGGAACACAGTGGCTCCGTGTGCACCCAGGGCTTCGGAAGCACCCAGGGAGATAAATAAGAGCAGCCCAGCAGGCGAGAGCAGCATGTTACTCCACTCACTTTGTTATCCTACAAAACAGGGAAAAAATCCATTATAACTGCAGGTAATTATACAGCTGTACAATATTTACATCACTAATAAAAAAAGCATTATGAAAGGTACTCAAAATAGCCTTATAAATGCTTTAGCCCTTATATTGAAGATAACAGACTTACAGACGGTGTTTTCATACCTCTGTAATTATGGCTTTACTGAGTTTAACCCGCTCCATCTCATCAGCGCAGTTCTCAAGATTATAAACCTTTGAAAGAGGAACAGGTTGTCCATCTCTGCACAGCACAGCTTGACAAGTTCCCACGTTGGCCACAGTCAGACTGAAGTGGCCTCCAGGATCTGACGTCTCACGGTGGATAAAACAGAGCAAGGCAGAGGCACCCAGTTTCTGCCCAGCCATACCAAGTTTCCTATTGCGCAAAAAGAAAGCTGTGATTTATAATTGCTGGTTGCAGAAAGTAATAAGAGTTCTTTGTGTTTTATAAAGACAAACCAAAAACTTTTAAATGACTGGGAAAGATGAACATTTTTGAATGTTTGCCTTACCTGTGTGAGGTCAGAAAAGTGTTGCACATGTACACATCGTCAACACTGGAGTGCTGCAGCTCCTCACACAGCACGTCCCCCATGGTGCACTGCAACAGCCGGGGCACTTCCTCGTTACGGTCTCCATCAAAGATACCATAGCACGCTTCCACGCGGTCTCTGAACCGGTCTACTGCAAGCACTGACACACACAATCTGCCCAGCACGCACACACACACACACACACACACACACACACACACACACACACACACACACACACACACACACACACACACACACACACACACACACACACACACACACACACACACACACACACACACACACACACACACACACACCTTCCATCAGCGTGTTCACCCTCATGCATACTTCAGTATGTGACAGTGTGTGGAAACAGCAAGGGGTGACAGCTGATAACAGACACAATGCTGCCCTCTGGGGCGGCCATGACTTTGGATGATACCAGACCTACCTGGCTCTCAAACTGTGATGCACATTACACGGCTATAGGAATCAAGATCAAGCATTGGGCACCTTTAAAATATTTACTGAAAGATGCCTGTCAATAAGATATTTACTCATTTATTTATGTCTGATTTACAGCGTGTGAAATGTGTCAAATGTTAAATTGCCTTGACACAAATTAACCTCTAACATAGACCCTTTTTGAAAATGCCTGGGGCAAAAGTTTAACTCTTTACTGTCATAAACAAGTAAGACATACATACTTGTTCCTTTGGCCACTCATTTCAGAGTAACCATGATTCCATGGAGTTGAGAGATTAGGTGTGTCTGTAGCTGTTGTTGTGGATTTCTGGTCCAATTTCAGGGTGGTGATGTGACTGTAAAACAGGGCATACGGTACATACTTTCACTATATTCATACTGTGTTACAACAACCATTGGGTTTTAAATGAAGATGTTAGCGCTCAGATTTCACACCATGCTTTCCCCTGCGGTTTGTGGACCTGGATCTGGGTCCAGTGACTCACCTGAAGAGATTAAGAGTTTTGTGTTCCAGTATGAGGCTGCTGTTGCCTGTCAGGTCCAGCTCTTGTAGAGTAGCAGGCAGCGAATCAGGTAGCTGGATTTCAATCAGCTCATTGCCGCTCACGTCTACAAGCTAAGGACATACAAAGCACACAAGAGCTAAAACATACTTAACACACACGTACGCACACACACACACACACATACACACACACTCACACTCACACTCACACACAGAGGTCAGGTCACACAAATAGAAGCAAAACCAAAGTCTGACCTTGATCTCTGGCAGGCTGAGGATCTCTGGGAAGACAGTGATGTGATTCGAGTGTGCTATGAGGGTGTGCAGCCTCTTACAGCTTGACACGGTGGAGGGGATAGTCTTTAGCTTATTGCCACTTAAATTGAGCTCCTCCAGCAGTTCCAGCTTGCTCAGCTTACTAAAGACAGACAGACAGACATTGAAAATGAAAAATTTGCTGAATGAGAAGAAATGATAAATGAGAGGAAAATTGTTGTCAACAATCTGCCTACATGTATTTAAACAATGGTCACTTATATCAAAACATTGATTTTATACTACCGCTAAAAAATGTCAGGTTATTTACTTCACATTTCAGAAAATTATCATTTATCAGTGAAGACAGAATGAAAAAGCACCAGTAACCAAACATGAAAGTGTGTTTAAATAGCCGCAATAATAATTTGCAACACATTTACGACACATGAACTAATAAGAAAACATGGCTAAACTTAGGGCTATATACACATTTTAGATGTAGGTGATCTAGGTGTGTTTTTTACATTTTATAAATTAAACTTTGACAATTACTACACATCTTATTCATTCTAGTAAAGTATTTCAACCTTTATTTATTTGAACCCTTTCAGATCCAAGATTATATTCAGGGCACTTGGATTTATTTTACATTTATGGATATAGAATAGCTATGCAAGAAGAGAGCAGTCCTTCCCCTTTTAATGATTTTGGGTAATTTTATCTTTCAACACCTGGCTGTAATTCAGTATCACTCAGTTTTTGACTTTACTGAGACGCTTATGTTCCAAATATGTGACACATTGTTGAAACTTCTGCCGCAGTAATGACTGGTACATGGACTCAAAGCTTCATTTCCCTGCTGTCTTCTAGCTTTTTAATGTTGTAGCTGTCATTAGCGGTTTACAAGTTATGGCTATGACAAATAGGCATGCCGGATCCTGTCAGTGGTGACAGAACAAGAATATAAAAATATGTTATTAAGATAGTGTTTTTCTTTGAGAACGACATAGAAGGTAAACACACCTAGCTGGGAACGAGAGCAGTTGGTTATAAGCGATGTGAAGGACCCGCAGGTTTTGGTGTCCGACCAGCAGAGCTCCACAGTTCTCGTTCAGGTTGTTTCCTGTTAGGTAGAGCTCCTGGAGCGTGCTGAGGCTCTCCTCTGACTGGCTGCTGGGAGGAATACTTTCCAGGGCATTGGCTGACACATTTAAGTATTTCAGGCTGTGAGGAAGAACAATTAATTAGACAACAATACATCAGCTTTAATCTAATCAGGACTGCAAGACTGAAAGGGTTACGATAAATATTTATACAAATAATGGATGAAGTGTATCAATAGCATTGTATTTACAGTGTGACTTTCAAATGACAAATTTGTGCAGAGAACTTTCAATGACACCCATTCATTGAAACATCGCTAAATGTCCCTTTGTGAGCCAGCTGACATCATTTCAACATCAGTCCTTTAATGACGCATTTTGAAACCTATAAAAAAAAAAAACAAGTGTAACATGATCCACTCTTTACAGGGTCAAAGGGACAGTTTTTATTATGATTTATTACAGTACATTGATACCTTCAATATGGAAGGTACAACTGAGGAGATCTCAGAGTGCTTGTGTTGAGTAAATTTTAATCTATGCGGCAGAGTTGCACTGCATTATTACTTTGACATTTTCTTTGACATTAAATACACCAAAGGTTATTGAAGGTACTTCAATGAAAACCATGGTGCAGTTATAATTGTACATCACAGAGTCTCTCTCCTTTGTCAGCTGATTATAGGGAAATCTATGTTATTTTCACTTCTACTCTTGTTATCAATGCACTGAAGAAACAAAGTTAACAAAAAAAAAAAAAAAACTGATTTTGGTAGTGTTGAATCTGGACCAGGAGGAATCACAGCATATTTGACCTTTGATGATTCTTAATAAAATAGTGACATTAGGTCATCGACTGTGTGTATGACATGCAGTTATAAAAAGTAATAACACCTTTACATGACTAATTCAGAAGTGATTCTTGTCAAACTACTATTTTAAAACAGTCAGACAACATGAAAGTAACTTAGAGGTGTTCACTCCTGAGCACACCTGGATTTATAGAATATGTCACCATAAAACCTGAGAGTGAGCGATTCATTACAAACAATTATGTCAAAGTTGGGACACGATGTCATCTTGCAGGACTGCTGCCCTCCAGGACCAGGAGTGTTATCACTCATACATGGTTGTTGAAACCTTTCTGTGGCTTTTTGCACATATGAAAATCTAAGTATTAGTTCAGATCATCCTTGTTGCCATGCTTGCATCCATCAGCTTTGAGTGCAACCACTTTTGCCACAGTCTGCTCTGCAGCTTTTAGACATCATATCAGGAACATCATTTTGTCTCAGCATTAGAGACAGTAAAGTGCATCAGAGCATCTGAACTGCTAATGGGTGTTAAGTGATTTACCACACAGGAAATAGAAGAGCAAATGAAGCTCCAGTTACAGTCTGGACTGCTACATTGATCTTCACCACAATTCTTTCAAACAATCTACACTTAACTTCCCAAAAAATTGACCTATGGTACATGCTGCCCAAACAACAAAGACAGACAGAGAAAGAAAGTGAAAGTTCTGCAGTGGAAATTGGTGGAAGGACTCACTTTAAGGCCTTGTAAAAGAGACTCTCCGGAAGTTCGGCTAGCCTGTTGTGCTGGAGGTCCAGAGCTTCCAGAGGGACGTGGTCAAGTAGGTCAGGCACTCTCTGCAAACGATTGTTCCCCGTCAGCAGTTTCCTCAAGCTCAAGCTGTTGAGCAGTCTGTCAAAGGCCAACAGATATGTTAGAGTGAGATTAGGGCAAGAAAAGAGAGAACAGCCCAACAAAAATGCAACATAACATGTCTTTCCCTGTGTCAACTGACCACTCGTGAAGCTCTTTATTCGTGTACCAATCCATCAGTGACATAGTCAGTTTGGCTGCCAAATACAGACTCGCACAGCAGCTTATTGTTCACCCATGATAACATCACAGAAGTTATGAGTGGGTACAGCGGATGGAGGAATATCATGTAATTTTCAAAAGCTTTTTTTTTTTTTTTTTTTTTTATTCTTTCATTCAAATGCAAATGCCTGTGCTCAGGGCTGATGGAGAGGAAACTAAAAAGCACAGTTATAGCCTTTCACAAAGAAAGTGATATCAGCTATTGTTTGTGTCTGGTTCTCCCCATGGTTCCGCTACCATGACAAAGCAGGCGTTATGAAAAGCCGTTCAGCAAAAGAGGTATTAAAAAAAAAAAAAGAAAAGCGCATGACACCTGATCTTCTAATTCTGTCCAGGAGAGACAATTGTGGATTACATGAGTGTGAAAGGTTAACTACATTGGAAGAAAAAAAACGCAACAAAGGACATGCAATTTGAGTTTAGGATTGGTTCACAAAAACTCTTAACCTGGAAGGAAGCTGAGACAGGAGGTTGTTTGTGACGTCGAGCATCTCTATTTTTCTGCAGTCACACACCCAGTCTGGAAGGTATTCCAAGAGATTCCTGTCTCAACACACACATACATAGACAAACACACACAAAAGTTGTCATTACTGAACGGATGAATAAGCAGTTTGGAAATTACAGTGAACACAACTGGGCCAAAATTATATTATCCAGCATAACTTAGGTATGCCAGTGATCTGTGTTTAATGAACGACAGCTAACTTGAGCCATTTTTTTGGAGGTTAAGTTAAAAAAAAGCAACAGATGTTGTAGGTGTTTTTAAAAATTGCAGGTGGGAGGACAAAGGAAAGAACATTTCACCTTTAACATAATGTAGATTTACTGTGCAAAATTAGGCCCACATTTGCCACGATAAATGTTTACACTGAGCTGTGGATAAAATCTTGTTGTACATGTCAAAGAATTATAAGCTTTACATATGAAATAGTTCAAGTTTTACTGGTTTTATGGTCGAGCAAGCATTGACACACGCTAAGTCATTATAACATTAAAATATATAGTGGTCTTAGCCTTCATTTAGCATTTCTGCTATATACAGAATGCTACAAGGTACTGGAGACTGGTTTTGCATGGTCATCAATGCTTTGGCCATTAGAGACTGCGATAGTTCAAAGTCCAAACTGCTATTCACACAATCTGAACGAAAGGCTTTTTAAAAACTTTTTAAAAAAATTACATTTTGCATCAAGCAAAAAATAAAAAAAATACTTGCATAATAGATTCTGGCAACACACCATTTTTGATCTGGAGACACTCATCTGAATCAACTGTTTATTCTTTCACCAAGCACAGGTTATTCAATTCAATATGGAAAGTGATTCACTGATTCAGAAACACTGCACCACTGCACTAATGCACGCTCCCTAGAATACAACCAAAACCAGTTTTCACACACCATTAGCACTTTTTTTTTTTTTTTTTTTTTTTTTAAAGCAGCCAGAACTCACTGTGATAGGTCCATGTGTGTCAGCTGGTTCGGAACTGGATAGATGTTGACTGTTGTCAGGCCTGTGGGTAGATAAAAGCAGCCCCCATTTACTGCACATCTGGATCGTGACATGTGTGGTTGAAAATGAATGTGTCATTAGAAGGAAGGGTCTGCACAAATAAGACAAATAACCAGCGAGGCAAAAACGGCAGATAGTTGATGCTCTGTTTGACTCACGGTTGCTGCTGGCATGGAGCATGCGCAGTGTGAAGCCGCTGAGCGTGAGGCTCCCCAGCTGGTTACGCTGGCAGTGCAGAGTCTCCAGGTTGCAGATGGAGCTCAGGTCAAGCGAGTCCAAGCAATTGTCTCGTAAGTCCAGCTGCGTCACCTGGTTCACTGCCTCGAGACTCTCACTTTTTACCCATCGCATCCCATTCAAGCTACATTTAACATTGAGAACAAGGAGTTAAATAATAATAAATATTATTACATAGTTCTGCTTCTACTTGGGTAGAAAATAAAGCCTCAGTTCAACATAAATAGCAGGATATGTTTGCCTCCAAATCTTACAGAGGTGATATAGGTGGCCAGCATACATTGTTGGGGTAAAATATACAGAGTCAAAATATGCACATACTGTCCTTAATTAATTGAACAAACAGAAGACAAATTCTAATTCAAATCTCATGCCCATTTGATATGGCACAAGGCTGAGATTAAATGGTAAATGGAATCTATGTCTTCACTGATTTAGCCCCCAAGGTGCTTTATAATGTTAGTCACATTGATACAGACATTCATACACAGATTATGCAAGACACTCAATCCATCCATTGGGAAGAGTTTGGGGTTCAGTGTCTTGCTCGACATGTAGACAGATAAGGGATCAAACCTGCAATTCTGATTGAGAGAAACTGGCTCTACTAACTGAGCCCTCGCTGCTCCATCAATAAGGCTTTCTGTGATCTCATGCATCGTGTTATTCCACGACTCTACTTTTATGAGAAATTCCAACCTACTTATCCACTACAGCTGCACCTTGTGCCTTGAAAGCGTCCACCCTCGCGAAACCACAACTTAACTCCAAAGATCGAGTTATTACTGTAACTGGCTGTGGTGAGAACAGCGGTTACTGGTTTCATCTGTAGAGTGGTAGGAAAAACACGAGGTAGGGTTTTCTGTTCCCTCATTACTCAGCGTAGAGGTCCCCTTAACACTTAGCCTCCAACTGTTCCTATGGAGCTGCAAATATAGCGTGTGTGACTACAGATCCGGGCAGCACCCAGGTGTGAATGTAGGCGAGAGGCAGTGCAATGCAGGAAAAGGTATTTGTTCTCAGCAAATATGGCCTCTATAAATAAATGTGAAATAGAAAGGTAAGGCAAAGTGCTCGTGTCGGGACATTTGTCTTTGTGTCAACAAGGAAGAAAAGCGCAGAAAAGAGAGAATTTCAAGATTGATTACGGTGCTGAATTATTCTCCACCTGCCACCTGCGCGAGAATGAGTGACTGACTACCAGCGAATGGCAAATCCGCTTGACATTAAATATACTGACCTAACATTACACGCACAATAACAGATGGGCTGATTTATTGAGTCAGACGAGATGGACAAGGCTGAGAGCTGTTTGTTCGCTGATCGCCCTCTTACCGGAGATCAATGTTTTTCAGGTGGCTCATTCTGACCAAAGTACACAACTCCAGACTCTCCACTCCGTTCCCAGCCATGGCCAGCTTGTCCACTGCGCTCAATCTCTCCAGCACAGCAGGGATGTGAGAGAAGTTGTTGAACGAGAGCCCCAGGCTATTGAGCTGAAACAGGCCACCCAGCTCTTCAGGCAGCGAGCTGAGGTGGTTTCCGTCCAAAGACAGCGTCTGTAGGCTACAAAAAAGAAAAGACAAATATACATGTTTTGCTTATTTTTACTTTGGAGGAGCCAAATATCTGTTTGCATCATTTGTAATTATATCCATTGTTTAGAAATCTGCATTCTACAGTCTATTTGTGCGAGCAAACACTATTATATAAATATATAATGACATTCACAAAGCAACTTTCACTTTTGCATCATGCACATCACACTTCTAATGTAATTGAGGTGTGTTCTGCGAAGCATGCATGTACTGACGTATCTACTGTACATATTATAAGGATATACTGTAACTGCACACATTGTGTTTTGTGTGTCTCACTTTTGAAGATTTCCAATCTGCACTGGGATGCTGTGGAGACTGTTGCAAGAGAGGTTGAGCTCAGTTAGTGTGAGGATCTCACACACACATTCGGGAAAAACACCCAGGCGGTTGTGAGATAAGTTCAGACTCTTCAGTTGGGAAAACCTAAAGACAGAAGGAAGAGCATACACAACATTGAAAAGGTATTAAGAAAACACTTATTTAATGAGACACTTATCCAGACAAGTTGTAAACAGATCAAAAAAACGTGTTAGAACAGGTGATAAAAACAACGATAGTCTGTTTCCATTCAACATCACTATGTAGCACAATTACAATGCCTGAAATAAGTTTAAGGAGCAAATGAATTTTTTTAGAATTGTGGCTTCATTATTACTCACAAAAAGTGAATTGTGAAGTACACACACTCTGAATATTTCAGGTGAGAGATCAGATACTATAACTTCACTTCCTATCGTTGCCCTGCCAACATTGTAAACTTGATTTATGCTCCAGACTGGTTATGAAGTCATCCGTGACTTTTTATAAATATGCTAAATAAGACGGAGGAGACTGATGTGAAAGTCTTTTTGACACGTTGCACATTAGAGCCGATTTAAAATGTCAATAATAGGATAGAATAAGTACATTCAGTCAGTGAATTGAGGTTGAGCCATAAAACAAGAAGTAAAGGTTTTGTTGATGAAGAGAAAGAACAGTGATGCATTTAGTGGAAAATCAAGGAGCGTATTAATACATGCAATTAAATTCTGTTTTATGCCATAAAAGTCAAACACATGGAGGAAACGTTTTTGAATCTATTTAATTTGTTTATCAAAATTGCATCAAAAGCAGCTGGAAACTTATTGAGGCAACAATTGTAGCGTTCTCATGTTGTTGTTGCTTAACAGTATAACTTTTTCAACATTATTATTGTAAGATACGTCATCTAACTTGCTGCAGCTATTTAACAAGGTTTTTCTTTAACTAAATGAATAAAGAGCTAAATCTAAAATGTCCTGAGCATCTAAACAGCAACTCCACTGGGCGCTCAGAGGAATGAATTATATGCAAAAACGGCCCAAAAATAACTTAAGACCCCTCAAGATTTTGATCCATGTGCTCTAGATGAAGGACAACTGTATTTCTTTTAAACAACAAAATGATGGAGTGAATACCTGGGGAGGTTGAGCAGACCTTCAGGACCCTGCAGGCTCATGAAGTTGTGTCGCAGGTTGAGGTGGGTGATATCCTGACTGTAAAACAGATACTCGGGAACCGTTTCCAGACTGTAGCAGGAGAGGTCTACCAGGCTGATTGTCTGAGACACCACCTTCACACACACACAAAAAGAAGCATGATGTGTTGAGAGTTCTTGCCATGTAGCACCAATCAAGGAATAAATATACAGTTGGAATTTCATGAAGGTTTGGGAGAAAAAAACTAAATGTTTTGAAATAGTACACGCAAATTGTATTAAATTATTAATTATTAAATTATGACTAAACATTAGCTATTCTTTCGTGATACACATCTGGTCATTTTCCTGTGAAAATGGTGTCAAATAACTAATGATTATCAATAGCATTTCCTTGCGTCTCCTTCCTCGAAGTCACTCCCACTTTCCCACGCTGTCACAATCACCTGATGGTCAGTTTTGTTAATACCACCCCCTTCCAATGATCAGGAACAGAAAAACTGCTGCAATGGAGCTAAAAAATAAGGTCTATGTACATTTTAATCAAGCTTTCATAGTCCAATTCATCTGCACTGTATTAGATACAATCAACACAACATGTACTTTATATATTTGCCTGTGTATGGTCATTTTTGAAGGCTGTAGTTTGTCATGCCGATGACTGAACAGCATATGACTGAATGCAGAGGATCACTTTTTTCCTAACAAAAGTGTGAAGGAGTCAGTGTCTGAATCTACATTTGGGACATCATATTTGTTTTATCACATTTGTTCATACCATTGTTGACTGTCACTCAGAGGAATTTATTCCCCAAGTATTTTCTTGCAAAAGCTGCAGCTTTGCAGACCCTCCATCACCCAAGGAATGATTGTTTACAAGCGAGCTCTTCAGTGCACGATACCAAACTGTGCTGGCCCAATCCAGTCTGAGGATTGTCTCCTCCATTAACTACAGGGCTGCACACTGTGCAGCAACCCAGAAAATAGGACGGCTGCTCAGCAGAGCATGACATCACGTCACTGCTTTTAGAGACAGCAAAGACAAAACTGCTCATTTCCCACAAAGTCGACTCATCTGGCAGCCACTTTAAAAAAGCAGCTCATCTTTTAAAAAAAACAACAAAAAAACAGTAAATACACGACGTGACGGTGGAGAGAGGAAACGGAGAGAAAATAGGACAGATTTCATGCTTTTAGATAACTTGCTTAGTAATTATGAAACACTGTGACACAGTGTAAAGAGATTAGGTTCATACAATTCACTGTCGTACCCTCAATCAGTTCCTACAGATGTGAACCACGAAGCTTTTCACAAACTTGACTAAAACAGCTGAATGCAAGCAAATGTTTCATTCTCCATTTTAACTTCATGTAAAGAGAGCATTAGTAAAAAAAAAAAAAAAACTTACTGCAAAATCATAGTGCAATTATTTTTTTATAATAGTTGATTTTTCTTTTTAAATAACTACGGTACAGGAGACCATAATTCATACGTCTGCATAGCTGCCACAAACCACTTTTCTATCATTTTGGAGAAAAGCGTCTTTCCTGTCTGACTGTGGTCTGGCAAACTTTACTTTTTCTGGGTAGTTTATTAAAAAGTATTTTTATTTAATGGACTGTGTTGATTTGTACTGAGCTAAAAAACAAAAAACAAAAAAAACAATAAAAATAATAAGTGAGATGATTAATTTTGAAATTTTGGCTAATCTGGTGATTTAAAAAAAAAAGGATTTCAACTTCCCATTCAGCTCCGTCTTGTATCCCTGCTCTCCACTAATCAGGCCTTGCTCTTTTTGCAAGTACAAATGCAATTGCTGACTCCTCCTTTCTCATGCTCACATACACACATGCTTTTAATTTATGCAGTGTAGCATAAACACTGGCCCATATCCACAGAAAATCTTCATCGGTCATCATCTGCTGTATCCATAGAAACCTCCAGTCTAAGATACAGCACAAATACAGTGCGCTACCGGACAAGTCTAACTCAGTAATCCATACCACCATGGCAGAGAGAGAGATCCTGGATTTAGCAGGAATCTGTAACTAATGGGATTGTCTTTTTTTTTTTTTTTGTTCTTTTCTGCTGGCTTTCTGTCCATGGCTAATTGTGTGCTGGCTCTGCCTCAGTGGAGGCCCTCACGGAGGCTGTTTCAGCTCCAGGAAGGAGCTGTGGCACAACAGCCATTAATTAGGATATTACAGACAAAGCAAGTTGAGCAGGACAGGAACAATAGCACCTTTTTTTTCTTTTTTTTTAAACAACAGAGCAAATGAACTGGCAGATTTCTCTTATAAGAACTAGGATATGACACAAATTCAAAACAATGTGTGTATCAATTAGTATCCATACAATGTATATTAAGAATATTTTTCAGAAATCATTACATATGGCCTCCTAAATGAACCTAAAGAGTTGGACATGCTGGCTTACTTTTGATGCCTGCCGATGCCATCGCTGGTAGTCAGCGAGTGTGTCGAAGTTGACGAAGTATGTCTGGGCCTGTGATCCAGCTGAACTGAACATCAGACAGTGTTGCCTCCGCTTCACCTCCTCCACCTCAATAAAGAGATAATTCAAGGATATGATGAGAAAGACCACCATGAGAAAAAAAAACAACAAACAAACATCAAAACAAATATTTCATTGTGAACAGAATTACACTTTCTGTCATCCTCAATGTTTATTTCAAAGAGTTGAGTCTGTATTGTTGCCTGACATTTAATAAAAATCCTAGTTTATTGACATGCTGTGATAAAAAAAAAGACATTAGAGAAAAAGGAGAACTGTACAAACATTAAATATTATTATTGGATAATATTGCTAAACTCATGATATCAACATACTTTAGAAAAAGATCACAATGGATGCGGCAAAAGCAGATATATTTTTCAATATGTTTTTTAAAAGTGACAGCCTGTATTACTCACAATGCAACTCAAGAAACCAAAGCTTAATTTGATGTCACTTTCTATTTGACGAACGGATTGAGAAATATAACATTTCATCCATAAGAACAAAGTCACTTCATATGCATCAGCCGCACTGTAGAAGTTATTGAAAACCCTTACATGCTTTAGAAACAACACTCCATGCAGCCATCTTTAAAATGAAACAACAAGCTGGCTTCTTTTTACTGCCACACCTCCCGACTTCAAACTGTCCAATTCTCAGTCGAGTAACGGCACTGGAGGATAGTTCATGCTTCAGGGCCCATAACAACAACATTTTCTCTGCTTTTTAAAATTGTCTTCGATGAGGACAGAACACTAACCTTTTCCCTTTTCACAAAGTTGTTTCAAATAGTATTTCAAACAACCATTCATATGAGCTGAAACAGGACTTGAGCAATTGCCATTAATCATCATTAATGAAGTGGTTAACTGTGTTACCATAAGCCAGGTCAAAGTGTGATGGATTTTATTAAAAAATGCCTTCCATCATTTTCACCTTTAGAGCATGAAAAATTCGAATACCACTTTCAGTCTAAATGCACCATCAGTGTGAATATGCACGCAGCTGAAATACAAGACTGGTGGAGGGACGTTATCACTTTCTTTCACAGTTACAGTCAAACTGATTCGTCTCGCAAAAAATTACTACTACTAAGACTCAAATGCCATGTTCGTGGGAGCAAACCATGTCAGATGATGAATGTTGCTGCTGAGTGTTTTTATTTTATAACCCCCCCAACATGTTGTAAACTTTATTGCTCAACAGTCAACACCTTGTTAACTGCAGGTAGGTAAGTACGCGGCTATTACAGAAACATAATTCACAAGCTGTGTTTTTGTTTTCCACAACAAAAACACTCCATTCCAACACTCTGTACTTTCTCGCCGCAGCAGAATTCGACATGGATGTGAGTGGTCGTGTGCAGATTTGCTACGCATCAAGGTGTAAACCCATCAGTTATGACAGTATGACCACAGACCAGTGAACTGAAGAATACTGGATGGGAAATGTGAGGCAGCAAGTGAAAATGTTGTCATCGAAATTGAAGCATTTCATGGCAAAACAACATGGTCACAGCATCCCAAAGCTGTAACTGGTGGGTTGATACTGGTATGCAGTACTGAATAGCTATCAAAAGTGGTCCAAGAAAGGAAAACCTGGTTGTGACTTATTGATGCACATAGTCCAAATAGTGCAGCACCTCACAACCTGAAGGGTTCAAGCCGCTTTGGATCAAGAAGGTAGGTGGTCTTAATAATATGGGTGATCAGTGTATGTCACATCACTGGCTATTATCTTGTCTAATGAAAACAACTTGGATAGTGTCATCTTCGTCTTCAGTTTCGTGACAGACAAGGTTTGATAACGGCAAATTTCAGATGTTTCAGACAAATACCTTGGATTTCGTGTTGAGTTCAGGATCCTAACTGAACACAGACAGTTATTACAGGAATGAGCACATCATTTCAACTCATATGAAGCCAAGAGGGACACAAAACAAAGTTTGTGAAAGACCTTTGACAAGTTAATCTTGCTAAACATTATTATTTCGGACCCACGAGACTGAGACATTGAGTGCTTGATGACACAAGTGTCACTGCAGTGTGTCATCTTTTTACTTCATCCAGCCCTTCAACACAGCTGTGTTGTTGTAGCGTATCGACACACAGTCTGGCGCATGAGCTGCACACTGGGGACACAGAGAGGTTAGCGCCTTTTCTGTGTTGCCTGATGTCCAAACACTGAACTCTCACCTTTCCCCCCACCAGGGGCAGGATGTGCATCTTTCCGGTCAGGCTGTCCTTCACCGAAGCCACAATCAAACAGGTGCCACAGAGAATGACCTGCCGCTCAGCCCACTTGTGCAGTTGCGTCTTGCCTTTCCTGACGTTGAACACGCCTTTCAGCAAAGTCCGTTCCTGCTGGTCTGCGTTCACTGGACGCTCTGGCGGAAGACACAGGGAGGTTAGTTCAAATCTGCAAGCATTAATCGAATTCGGGAGACTCTCCAACCCTGCTGTGACGAACAACTTCTGCTAATTAACAGCAAATGCTCTGCAGGTTTCACACTGGATGAAGTTTCCAGAAAGTGAAGTCATGCAGACACTCACAGGTCATCATGATATCACCTATATATTAGTCGACTCCTTGTCGTAGCACTTCCAGGAACCGGTCTTACATCAGTACTTATCATGGACACTGCCCTCTTACCTCATATCCACTACATCTGGGTAAACCTAAGTGCAAAATGACACTTTGATTTCACAGTCACGAAAAACAAGTGCAAAATGCTGTTAAATCAAAGTCATATTAGAGTTCTGCTATTTAATTCGGTTCCCCGTTTGTTTGTTTTTTTCCTTGACTGCTGATGGAGAGGCATCAGTCATGTTGATGAATGACTCAGGATTTTGTCACATTTAACTTCACTCACTTAAATTCAATTATGCCAACTTGCACAGCAGGCAGGCGAAGCTGGGCTCTGCTGAAGGACACATCAGACAGCTGAGCCGCCATCGCTGCCAGGCTTCAAGTACACTCAGGTTAATGGTAGGTCAAAAAAGCATGGATGAGACATTGCCTCAGCCTCCTGTCCTCTGTTGTTAAATTTCTCTCAAACCAACTTATGCTGCCTCCCACTCAGAGCCTCTGGTTGGAAAGCTGGTCTCACTCGCTCCCTCTTTCCATCTGACTCGATCCTTCTTTCCACAGCCCTTTCCACTTCACAAGGGCATCCAAATGAACTGAAAGCCTCTTCATGTCTTTCGTCATCAGGGAAACTGTTAATGAACAAGTCAAATCAGATAATAAATTGGCTGCATGGCAGATCATTAGCTGCTCCTGGTCATTGGACTTCACCCTCTCTTCATGACACAAAACCTCTCTGGGTCAATGCTGGGAGGACTGGAGTGGTATAAAAGAAGAAAACATCTGGACAGCAGATTTTTTACACTTTTGCAGTTACAAAAAAACCCCCAAATCCATTGGTAATTATCAAGTATCTATTGTTCTTCACTTCATCTTGTTTCTAACTGCGTCAAATTATAATGAAGCAAAGCACTCACACACTGCAGAGCTCAACAAGGCTGAAAGCTGGCAAAGAAAAATAAAAAGCACAGCACCAGAAAACAGACACAGTCTTGCCCGTTTGCTTTACCAAATCCATCTAGTTACATTGCAAGCGTCATTAAATGAATGCCAACACATGACCCAATAGTATCAGCAATTTATGTGTTTGTGTGAAAAGTAGCCTTCACTTGGCACCCTTTGGTGCCACAGAGAATATAAAGGTATTTGACCTAATCGTGTCACCCGTTTTCTATAATAGTGAGAAATACATGTATCAAATGCATATATAACGTGCTCATGCACGGTGAATATACACATTTCAATACTATGGCTTGCATTTGTATTTCAGTGCAACCATCCATCTTAATGTCATTGTCTTATTTACACAACATCAAACGACTTTCAGCCACAAAAAGCCAACTTCTAAAACAAATACATAGGGTTTCCCCCAAGGTCTGTTGGACTAATCGTTACGAGGGAAACAGGTTGTTCAAAAAAAAAAAAAAAAAATCAAAGTCCAATCTGTGTTGGTAATTCTTCATATCATCTACAGCAACCTCTCCCAGTCCAAAATCAATCCAATACTATAAATAATAAATGGTGTTGACCAGTGGCAGCAGTTCCAGGGGGTTCTCGGAGACAAGCTGTGCAGCAAAGTTTTCGAGAGGTGCAGCGCTGCTGACGACACGCTGCATCTCCAATAAACTGTAATCAACTGGTGTCAAACATGGGAGAGGCTTCCAATCCCCAAGAGGAGTTTGACAAGTAACAGGTGTACTTTTCATCTCTTCATCTGTTCGGGGCAGTGGAGGCCTAGAGGCTCGAGAAGTGGACTCGGGATGCTGACATGTCACCTGAGCCCCAGGGGAATCACCTCTCTGGACCTCTGCATCCTAGAAATAGGATGGGTCTTTGTGAAAAAAAATGGAAGGAAATGGCAAAAAAAGAGGATGAGCTGTAAATGTGCAACAGGTCAAATTCTGTGCTCATATCACGACAGAGGACAAGCGAGGTGGCAGTGAGAAGGGAGAAGGATATCAAAGGTGAAGTATAAGACGTGAAGAGATGATGAATAAACTTCAGAGGAATTCAGGTATAATCACAATAATGTGAATGTTTAACCTGTGAAACCCTGAGGCAATTTCCCTTGTGCTTCTTTCTTCAGGGGACGAGGTGATGCAATGTCAGATGTTTTTGTGTGTCCCTCCATCCATCCATCTTCTCTACTACTTTATCTAACTCAGGGATGCAGGGTAACTGACAGATGAAGACAGGGGAGAGCCTGAGTAGGTCACTAGACTATCACAGGAAGATCAGTCACTTGCACTGAGCAGCAATTTAAATTCAACACTGAGCCTCAAATGCGTGTTTTTAGACAGAGGGAAGAAACCATAGTACAAAAGTGCTCACCACTGTATCTTTCTTGGAATATCAGTGGCATGCAATATTAAATAATGCTGCTTCTGTAAAGAAAATCTAAATAAAACAACAAAATACAAGCTCTTTTTTGGCGTATTTCATAAAAGCATGTAGTATTAACATGGAGTTGGAACAAAAATGCGTCCGAAACATACGCACGAACGGAGCCTCAGTGTTGTGGCATTTATGTGTTTGGAGAGAAATCCCAAAATAAAGAGAAGGAGCAGAATATGGAGTGGTTCAGAGATCGAGGACAACCTGGAGAGTAATGTTACAATGGGAACTTGAATTGAGTCTTGTGAGCATCTAGTAGCACTTACTAGCATTTTATGTTAGCATTTACTGTTGTGGTCTTTCATTTTCCAAGAAAACACAGTCAATGTAAACCAAACAGACAGGACACAGGGTGCAGCAGCAGCTACGTTTGCCCCAAATATCTGACACTGTCTAGTATTGATGGCAGGCTTACGAGCACAAACTGGTGAACCCTGCACACAACGCCATGTCTTTCGTCAGTAATTGAACCATGTTGGCACCCACACGTACATTGCAGCTTTGTACATGGTGCCTCCCAATTGTCTTGACCAGGATGCTACAGTAAATGAGGATTTTTTTTTTTTTCATCTTCATTACCTCTGGAGGACAGAACTTTTTGAGAATATGTCACACACAACAGCATTTGAGCATTTGAGCTGAACTGGTGATTGTAAAATCTAAATTGTCCCCGAGTGTGTGTCTGTGTGTCTCTCTGTGTTCACCGTGTGATGAAGAGGTGACATGTCCAGAATCATCCAGCATTATCCTGCCTTCTCTATTTGTGGGCCCAGTGTGACTCGGAGTTGTGTAGACGATGAATGGGTGATTAATTTAGAAAATAACCCGCTTAATTAATAATTCAAACAACTGGAAATAGTTGGAGTCCTATTAGAACAGCCGGAGCATATAAGTTATAACAGCTGAACAAGTAAACATCATACAGAATATACGTCAGCAAATGAATCACTTTTACCATGAGTCTAATAATCATACTTTATTAAGTATTGATGAACAGATGATGAAGAGATAGCAGAAAAGTGACGTCAAGCATAATATTGACTCACCTACAAACATCTTTAGACTAAGTGAACAACACAAAATGTGATATTTAAAGTGGGTCATCATTACATAAAATGTAAGAGCCTCAACCGGTCATTTCATGATCCAGGGACTTTGTCACAATTCTAACCTTTTTTTTGTGGTCATATTTTTTTCCCATCAGTTTCTATTCATGTGTTGGCTGATTTCAATGCAACTGCTGAGCACTCAGCTGAATACAATACTCCCTGTATCCCAGAGCTTTTTTTGTCTTGCTCAAGATTGCATAGATTGCATTAGCATGCAGTAGGGGGTCAGTGGAGGCGGAAACACAGTCTGATTTGACTCCGAACAGCAAGCTCTTTTTGGCAGCAAATTCAAATTCAACCCACCACCCAGATGCCTCCCCTCAGAGGTCTGTGTTTACCTCTATTCAAAATAACACTTTCATATCAAATGAAGCAATAGTGCGGTGTGCTGAACATGAATGAAGCACACAAAGCTGAATGTTCCTCTTCGATTGACTTGACACTATGAGAGAGCAATAAAATGGTAGATATGGTACAGCAGTAGTAATCCGACTGCCCTGAAAACTCGCCATGATTGTAGGATGAGAGGCGGTCTGAAGGGCTGAAGAGGGAGAGAGGAAATCCTCGGGTGAAGGCAGAACTCCATCACAGAAACGGCATATTATGAGGAAATCACTGAGCGGCTGCTCTCAGCAGACCGCTGCTCCTCGGGGCAATTCTGTGGGAACTCGGATCTAAATCTCAGACTTTTGCTCTTGTTTTTCTCCATGTAAACCATCTCTGTCCTCTTTCAAACAATTAAATGAAGACACAACCTTCTGCTTGTGTTTGGGCTTGCTCTTGTGTTTTTCCATTCCCCCAGGAGATGATTACTTTGACTTAATGAGAAACCACTGAGACAAAGAGCTTCAGCCGGTGTTTCACCGTCCACATCGTCACAGCTGAAGACATCTACAGTCTTCATTTCGGTTCAATTTCCTTTTGCAAATCAGCACCCGTCAAATCAATACCTCATTACGTGAGCCCACAATGCTCTGAGATGAGTCATTTTCCTCTGTTGTGACCCTCACAGTGGGCCTTATATGAGGTACACACAAGCAGCTTCAGGTCTCTGAGCTCAAAGATGTAAGAGATCACCCACTCAGAGGTGGAACGCAGCCCAAGGGATGATCTCCGGAGCGTCCAGCAGGCCTCATCTGGACTGCAGCTGCACGGACCAGCTCAAAGAGCCGCTCCCCCTCAGGTCTCCACAATTGTTTTCACTGGGAGCTTTTTTATTAAGTCAGTATTTTGAAATGTTTACTCCCTCGCCCATGTTTGTTTTAATTTCATCTGTGCAGCGAAGCACAGGGGTGTGTGTGTGTGTGTGTGTGTGTGTGTGTGTGTGTGTGTGTGTGTGTGTGTGTGTGTGTGTGTGTGTGCGCGCGTGTGTGTGTGTGTGCGTGTGAGAGATGGGGGTGAGGGTCGGGTGGGGGAGGGGAGATAGATAAGTTTCCTGAGTAAATTAAACTGTGGTGAAGTTTAATAAATTACTTGCTGCACTGAACTTTGAAACACTTCAGTGGACTGCGCTGTAAAGCAGTGTCGTAGGAAAATAAAACTCACATGATACGAGTGAGTTAAAAGCATGCATAGAACTGAGAAATCTGCAAGTCAACAGATGAAATATTTACTTACTTAATTTCAAATGTGTATTTGAAATTAAGTAAGTAAATACAGTAAACCCTCTTCTTTCATTGATTGCATGCCTGTGAGGCACAAAAAGGGGCAGATTTACTCCTCAGATGGATTCATGAGTAATTTGGAGAATCATGGAGATGTAACCAATATTCTGCAAGAATCAAGACAGGACCAAGTTAAAAAAAACAAAAAACTTTTACGAGTCGCTATCACCAGTTCTTGGGAGGAGCATTTATCTTACAAAAAGAAATCTCAGTGAAAACCTTGAACAATGTGGTCAGTGGATTAGTCCAAGTCACCCTAAATATTATGATGGAAAAGCCAGGCTACCCTTTGTCTGAATATTGAAATGTGAAAATAAACAAAACCAAAACATACAACCACAGTATGGCCCTTTAATGCACTGGAAGATTTAGATTACAAATACTTCCAGGTTAGGAACAGTACTGTCCACCGATGTTGAGGCTCACAGCCTATTTAATGCTGAGCCGGTGTAACGCATCTGGTGGTTCTGCAGCAGCTGTAGTTTTTACTGATGGACTACAGTTTCCCTCATCTGCTTGGTCAGATCATTCCCCCTGGCAACAGCTGTTAGGCCGGCTAACACCTGGGAGAAGGACCCGAGAACAAAGCTGCTGTTGTATGTTTCAACAATTCACACACAGCCCACCTACAGCAGTAGTGTGGGAGAGAATAAAAAAAAACCAAGGTTACCGAGAGCCAGTCAAATAAAAGAGGTCCACTGCTGAAGCTGCGTGACTGGAGAACTCTGGAAAGCCTGTTTAATAAAACTTGCAGCATGAGATTGGGCTCTCACGAATCAATTCTGAATCAAAATTGATTGACAAGTCATAGAGGAGCTTTGGAAGAGGATGGAGAATCGCTCCAAAACATGCAAGTATTATTTGCAGGTAAAACAAGTTGAACACACTGAGAAAAGTAAACAGCCTAAAAACCAGCAGTTACTTCTTTATCAATTCTGTGGGCATCAAATAAAGTTGCCCTGTTCGACGTAGCTTTGCACCAACTGCGCCTGAATACCAGTCATGCCTGGTCCCTGGTCCTGTTTTCCCATGAGCTGACAAAAGAAGGCAGGAAGTTTCTGAGGAGCCTGGCTAGACTCTGGTGGCCTGACTGCTGAAAGAAGCCAAGATCTGACAAGTTCTCATGTTGGCAAGAGAGAAACAACAGAGGGCCACTGGACACATGAGGACTAAGAATAAGACTGACGATACAGAGAGCTTGCAGTCTGCCAGCTAAATAAACAAGCACCACTTAAATAGACCAGCAAAATATAAAGTCTGTGTATAAGTCACATTTAGCTCTGAGAAGGTTGAGGTTTGTTGTCTATTAATTTAAGCACGCTCTCATTGCAGACACAATAATAAAGCAAAATGGGATGACATTTTAACATGGCAATACTGCATTTTGTATTTCCATGTATTTTGTACTGTGTTTTGAAATTATACAATTTCAATTCTCAGAATTATGAAAAAAATATATATATATTTCCATTTTGTCCAGCTCATTTTGTCACATGCATTTTCAGTGGAGAAAAACACAGAATTGCTTCTGGTGGTAATAGAAACATTGGTTAGAACGGTTTTGGACCGCTACATGTAAAATTACATGACACGTCCACTGTTATATATATGTTACATCTACTAGCATGCATTTAAAAAGAAATCTCCAAATGGCTGCCAGAGCTCCACCTCAGCGAGACCAGAAGCAGCTTAGCTGATGAGCTAAGTTGATGTCAAGCTTTAGATATTGGGTGTGATGTGTCACAGCATTATGAGGACAAGTGAAGTCGTTTTTTTGATGAAGCGAAACCATTTTTGTCTTTTATTACTTTAGTTTCATTATTTGTTATCCCTGACTTTAATTACATGGGCTAAGTCTCCATTGAAACGGTTTTTAAAGTCTCTGTGACTCCAGAATTTCAATACAAATGTTCTTTTAGTCAGTGTGACAGCACCACATCGGAGTATATGGAGTGCTGTCTATTTACGGTGGAAGGAAGTGCATGAGAAGCCTTTAGATGCAGTGGTTTATTCAATCCTCCTCATTCTCTGGCACGACTCTGCATGAGCTGCTCGAACCACAAACATGAGGAGTTCCACTGACTCAGCAGGAACATCAGCTGCTTTATGAAGTGGAAAGGCATTACAGGACATCATTCACCATTTTCCCTTAGAAAAAAAACAGAAACCTTTGATTGTTGCTACTGTATGAGTGTCGTTAGGCCGAAGAATGCACTCAGACGGAGAGACCCTGAGATGTCGTTGTGTATATGTAAGCAGCTCTAAATCAAGTACAAAAGTTTGTATTCTCTGGAGCCACATCCATTCTGGTGCCATGTTTATCACACTGACACTGGGACAGTCTCATCCCAAAGTCAATGAAGTACGCTTACAGCTTGGGTCAAGGGTATGGCCAGTCATCTATTGTGTGGCTGTGATATGTACTGTATGAGTTTATGGTTTACATTGAGTAATGGAGAGAACATTAGAAGCACTTCACATGCAGAGAACCGACTCGAATTACTTATTTTACTCCGTCAAGCGGGAAATCCTCTCCAAAGGATGTAAAACCCATGTTTACATTCAGATTTGGTTTTAAAGAGAGAGACGCTGATGACACGGAGCAGTGGCAGACAATGAAAACTGGCCCTTGTAGTTCAGTACTCACCACTATAGAAACGGATCAGACAGCTGAGGTCTGAATTGGCAGCTTCTTGCTGAACTCGCACAGGGTCTGCATAGCCCATCGATGCCAGGTAGTCATACACCATCTGGAGTGGACGCTCCGAGGGGTCAAGCCTCCTGTGGGACCAAAAGACAAGGAGAGGCCGCGTGAGAGTGCTGGACATAGAACCAACGTCTGCCAATTTTAAAATGAATTAAAAATTATCTGGCCAGCTGGATTCAAAAAGAAACAAAAAGGCCTTCCTTTATCAGAGTGTGATTGGTTGACCTCATCTATCGTTTGGTTCAAACTTTGGTTTTTGATGGTTGAACATCGCCCCTTTTTTTGACAGTGTTTGACTCATGGACTCCATGACTGAATTAAAGTTAAATCATCTTAAGTATAAGACCTCTATTGATCACTAAACAAAAAACATACTAATCTCTTTACGAACCAGGAAGATTGTTCTCAGACCA